>NC_083742.1:4147500-4747500 GCF_033458585.1 Syngnathus typhle
CCTTCACACGCAATTTCTCCAGAAATTGCAAAATTCTAGTTATTATTATTATTCTATTTTATTCCCGCCACTTTTTTGTCCCGTTTCATCTTTCACATAATTCATCCGATTCACTCCATTCCACTTTTCACGTATTCCAAATATTCACGACATGAGCGCTTGTATTTTTCTCATTCCGAAAATTTTCCGATTCCGCAAAATTCCCAAAATTCCGACAAATTTTTCCCCATCCATTCTTAATGGCACATTCGACATTTCACAAAATTTCGTTTTTCACCTCTAACTTCTACATTTTTCAACCGATTCAACCCATTCCAACTGTTCATCTTTTGCCTACCTATTCCACAACTTCCCATTTACTAAAAATTCCAAATTTTCAAATTTGAAATTCAACCAAAATTCTCTCTAATTCCGTTATTCCACTCTAATTTCTACATTTTTCAACCGATTCAACCCATTCCAACTTTCAACTGTTCATCTTTTGCCTACCTATTCCACAACTTCCCACTTACCAAAAATTCCAAATTCTCAAATTTGAAATTCAACCAAAATTCTCTAAAATTTCGTTTTTCTACTCTAATTTCTACATTTTTCGACCGATTCAACCCATTCCAAATGCATTCACCTTATGCTTCCCACATTCACTCCCATTCACCCCCACTTCCACTACGCTTACACATTCAACCCTTGACCCCCAATTCCAGTGTGGCGGCCATCTTGGATTGACCCTCAAGTGCCCCCAATGAACCCAAAATGAACCGGAAGTGCCCCAAATCAAACCGAAAGTGACCCCAAATAGACCGGAAGTGACCTCAGGTAAACCGGAAGTGACCCCAAATCAAACCGGAAGTGACCCCAAACGTACCGGAAGTGACCTTTTTAGACCGGAAATGACCCCTAATAAACAGGAAGTGACCTCAGACGAACCGGAAGTGACCCAAATTAAACCGGAAGTGACCCAAATAAACCGGAAGTGACCCCAAATAGACCGGAAGTGACCTCTGGTAAACCGGAAGTGACCCTAAATCAAACCGGAAGTGACCCCAAATGAACCGGAAGTGACCTTTTTAGACCGGAAGTGACCCCTAATAAACCGGAAGTGACCTCAGACGAACCGGAAGTGACCCAAATTAAACCGGAAGTGACCCAAATAAACCGGAAGTGACCCCAAATAGACCGGAAGTGACCCGAATCAAACCGGAAGTGACCTTATTTCAACACTGAGTGGCCCAAATAGCTACATTTGCGCTAACTTTTTCGTTTTTTGTCTGATTTAACCCGTTTCAACATTTTTACCCCAAAAGTGAATCTCCTGAGGCCGTTTTTTTTGTTTTGTTCCAAATTTAGAAAGATTTTGGCGCAATTGCTTTTTTTTATTTTCCCATTCATTCTCTATGGGGATTCAACATTTGCTCTAACTTCTACATTTTTTAACTGATTCAACCCGTTCCAACTTTCAACTGTACATCTTTTGCCTACCTATTCCACAACTTCCCACTTACCAAAAATTCCAAATTCGAAATTCAACCAAATTCTCCAAAATTTCGTTTTTCTACTCTAATTTCTACATTTTTCAACCGATTCAACCCATTCCAACTTTCAACTGTTCATCTTTTGCCTACCTATTCCACAACTTCCCACTTACCAAATATTCCAAACTTTCAATTTTGAAATTCACCACAAATTCTCCAAATATTCTACATTTCTCAAGTAATTCAACACGTTTCAACATCATTCGGCAGCATTCCCCGAAAAAGTTATTCATACATTTCGCCTTCACACGCAATTTCTCCAGAAATTGCAAAATTCTAGTTATTATTATTATTCTATTTTATTCCCGCCACTTTTTTGTCCCGCTTCTTCTTCCACAAAATTCATCCGATTCACTCCATTCCACTTTTCACGTATTCCAAATATTCACGACATGAGCGCTTGTATTTTTCTCATTCCGAAAATTTTCCGATTCCGCAAGATTCCCAAAATTCCGACAAATTTTTCCCTATCCATTCTTAATGGCACATTCCACATTTCACAAAATTTTGTGTTTCACCTCTAACTTCTACATTTTTCAACCGATTCAACCCATTCCAACTTTCAACTGTTCATCTTTTGCCTACCTATTCCACAACTTCCCACTTACCAAAAATTCCAAATTCTCAAATTTGAAATTCAACCAAAATTCTCTCAAATTCCGTTATTCCACTCTAATTTCTACATTTTTCAACCGATTCAACCCATTCCAAATGCATTCACCTTATGCTTCCCACATTCACTCCCATTCACCCCCACTTCCACTACGCCTACACATTCAACCCTTGACCCCCAATTCCAGTGTGGCGGCCATCTTGGATTGACCCTCAAGTGCCCCCAATGAACCCAAAATGAACCGGAAGTGCCCCAGATCAAACCGAAAGTGACCCCAAATAGACCGGAAGTGACCTCAGGTAAACCGGAAGTGACCCCAAATCAAACCGGAAGTGACCCCAAATGTACCGGAAGTGACCTTTTTAGACCGGAAATGACCCCTAATAAACCGGAAGTGACCTCAGACGAACCGGAAGTGACCCAAATTAAACCGGAAGTGACCCAAATAAACCGGAAGTGACCCCAAATAGACCGGAAGTGACCCCAAATAGACCGGAAGTGACCTCTGGTAAACCGGAAGTGACCCCAAATCAAACCGGAAGTGACCCAAAATGAACCGGAAGTTATCTTTTTAGACCGGAAATGACCCCTAATAAACCGGAAGTGACCTCAGACGAACCAGAAGTGACCCAAAAATAAACCGGAAGTGACCAAAATAAACCAGAAGTGACCCCAAATAGACCGGAAGTGACCCCAAATAGACCGGAAGTGACCTCTGGTAAACCGGAAGTGACCCTAAATCAAACCGGAAGTGACCCAAAATGAACCGGAAGTTACCTTTTTAGACCGGAAATGACCCCAAATAAACCGGAAGTGACCTCAGCTAAACCGGAAGTGACCCAAATAAACCGGAAGTGACCCCAAATAGACCGGAAGTGACCCCAAATAGACCGGAAGTGACCTCTGGTAAACCGGAAGTGACCCAAAATCAAACCGGAAGTGACCCCAAATGAACCGGAAGTGACCTTTTTAGACCGGAAATGACCCCAAATAAACCGGAAGTGACCTCCGCTAAACCGGAAGTGACCTGTTTTAAACCGGAAGTGACCCAAATAAACCGGATGTGACCCAAATTAGACCGGAAATGACCCGAATCAAGCCGGAAGTGACCTTATTTCAACACTAAGTGCCCCAAATAGCTACATTTGCGCTAACGTCTTCGTTTTTTGTCCGATTCAACCCGTTTCAACATTTTTACCCCAAAAGTGAACCTCCTGAGGCCGTTTTTTTTTGTTTTGTTCCAAATTTAGAAAGATTTTAGCGCAATTGCTTTTTTTTATTTTCCCATTCATTCTCTATGGGGATTCAACATTTGCTCTAACTTCTACATTTTTTAACTGATTCAACCCGTTCCAACTTTCAACTGTTCATCTTTTGCCTACCTATTCCACAACTTCCCACTTACCAACAATTCCAAATTTAAAATACAACCAAATTCTCCAAAATTTCGTTTTTCTACTCTAACTTCTACATTTTTCTACCGACTCAACCCATTCCAACTTTCAACTGTTCATCTTTTGCCTACCTGTTCCACAACTTCCCACTTACCAAATATTCCAAACTTTCAATTTTGAAATTCACCACAAATTCTCCAAATATTCTACATTTCTCAAGTAATTCAACACGTTTCAACATCGTTCGGCAGCATTCCCCGAAAAAGTTATTCATACATTTCGCCTTCACACGCAATTTCTCCAGAAATTGCAAAATTCTAGTTATTGTGTGAAGGCGAAGGCCTTCACACATATGTTATTCTACACCATTCTCTATTATTATTGTGTGAAGGCGAAGGCCTTCACACTTATGTTATTCTACTCCATTCACTTTATTATTATTATTATTCTATTTTATTCCCGCCACTTTTTTGTCCCGCTTCTTCTTCCACAAAATTCATCCGATTCACTCCATTCCACTTTTCACGTATTCCAAATATTCACGACATGAGCGCTTGTATTTTTCTCATTCCGAACATTTTCCGATTCCGCAAAATTCCCCAAATTCCGACAAATTTTTCCCCATTCATTCTTAATGGCACATTCGACATTTCACGTTTACGTCGTTCCAATTTGAAATTCACATCATTCAGCACATTCTAATCACATTCGGAAGGATTCTCGACATTCCCAAAATTCCCAAATTCAAAAATTTCACGTTTTCACGTTAAAAATTCCGACAAATTTTCACAAAATTTCGTTTTTCAGCTCTAACTTCTACATTTTTCAACCGATTCAACTCGTTCCAACTTTCAACTGTTCATCTTTTGCCTACCTATTCCACAACGTCCCACTTCCCAAAAACTTCACATCTTTTATTTTGAAATTCAACCAAAATTCTCTAAAATTTCGTTTTTCCACTCTAATTTCTACATTTTTCAACCGATTCAACCCATTCCAACTTTCAACTGTTCATTACTTTTCTACCGATTCCACAACTTCCCACTTACCAAAAGCTTCACATCTTTTATTTTGAAATTCACACCCAATTCCTTTTCCCTTCTCATTTCTACATTTTTCAACCGATTCAACCCATTCTAACTTTCAACTGTTCATCATTTTTCTACCTATTCCACAACTTCCCACTAACCAAAAACTTCACATCTTTTATTTTGAAATTCACACCCAATTTCCTTTTCCCTTCTCATTTCTACATTTTTCAACCGATTCAACCCATTCCAACTTTCAACTGTTCATCATTTTTCTACCTATTCCACAACTTCCCACTTACCAAAAACTTCACATCTTTTATTTTGAAATTCAACCAAAATTCTCTCAAATTCCGTTTTTGTACTCTAATTTCTACATTTTTCAACCGATTCAACCCATTCCAACTTTCTACTGTTCATCATTTTTCTACCTATTCCACAACTTCCCAAATACTTCACATCTTTTATTTTGAAATTCACACCCAATTCCTTTTTCCCTTCTCATTTCTACATTTTTCAACCGATTCAACCCATTCCAACTTTCAACTGTTCATCATTTTTCTACCTATTCCACAACTTCCCACTTACCAAAAACTTCACATCTTTTATTTTGAAATTCACACCCAATTCCCTTTTCCCTTCTCATTTCTACATTTTTCAACCGATTCAACCCATTCCAACTTTCAACTGTTCATCATTTTTCTACCTATTCCACAACTTCCCACTTACCAAAAACTTCACATCTTTTATTTTGAAATTCACACTCAATTCCCTTTTCCCTTCTCATTTCTACATTTTTCAACCGATTCAACCCATTCCAACTTTCAACTGTTCATCATTTTTCTACCTATTCCACAACTTCCCACTTACCAAAAACTTCACATCTTTTATTTTGAAATTCACACCCAATTCCCTTTTCCCTTCTCATTTCTACATTTTTCAACCGATTCAACCCATTCCAACTTTCAACTGTTCATCATTTTTCTACCTATTCCACAACTTCCCACTTACCAAAAATTTTCACATCTTTTATTTTGAAATTCACACCCAATTCCCTTTTCCCTTCTCATTTCTACATTTTTCAACCGATTCAACCCATTCCAACTTTCAACTGTTCATCATTTTTCTACCTATTCCACAACTTCCCACTTACCAAAAACTTCACATCTTTTATTTTGAAATTCACACTCAATTCCCTTTTCCCTTCTCATTTCTACATTTTTCAACCGATTCAACCCATTCCAACTTTCAACTGTTCATCATTTTTCTACCTATTCCACAACTTCCCACTTACCAAAAACTTCACATCTTTTATTTTGAAATTCACACCCAATTCCCTTTTCCCTTCTCATTTCTACATTTTTCAACCGATTCAACCCATTCCAACTTTCAACTGTTCATCATTTTTCTACCTATTCCACAACTTCCCACTTACCAAAAACTTCACATCTTTTATTTTGAAATTCACACCCAATTCCCTTTTCCCTTCTCATTTCTACATTTTTCAACCGATTCAACCCATTCCAACTTTCAACTGTTCATCATTTTTCGACCTATTCCACAACTTCCCAAAACCTTCACATCTTTTATTTTGAAATTCACACCCAATTCCTTTTTCCCTTCTCATTTCTACATTTTTCAACCGATTCAACCCATTCCAACTTTCAACTGTTCATCATTTTTCTACCTATTCCACAACTTACCAAAAACTTCACATCTTTTATTTTGAAATTCACCACAAATTCTCCAAATATTCTACATTTCTCAAGTAATTCAACACGTTTCAACATCGTTCGGCAGCATTCCCCGAAAAAGTTATTCATACATTTCGCCTTCACACGCAATTTCTCCAGAAATTGCAAAATTCTAGTTATTATTATTATTATTCTCTTTTATTCTCCACACTTTTTTGTCCACTTTCATCTTCCACATAATTCATCCGATTCACTCCATTCCACTTTCCACGTATTCCAAATATTCACGCGATGAGCGCTTCCATTTTTCTCGTTCCGAAAATTTTCCGATTCCGCAAAATTCCCAAAATTCCGACAAATTTTTCCCCATCCATTCTTAATGGCACATTCGACATTTCACAAAATTTCGTTTTTCACCTCTAACTTCTACATTTTTCAACCGATTCAACCCATTCCAACTTTCAACTGTTCATCTTTTGCCTACCTATTCCACAACTGCCCACTTACCAAAAATTCCAAATTTTCAAATTTGAAATTCAACCAAAATTCTCTCAAATTCTGTTTTTCTACTCTAATTTCTACATTTTTCAACCGATTCAACCCATTCCAACTTTCAACTGTTCATCTTTTGCCTACCTATTCCACAACTTCCCACTTACCAAAAATTCCAAATTTTCAAATTTGAAATTCAACCAAAATTCTCCAAAATTCAGTTTTTCCACTCTAATTTCTACATTTTTCAACCGATTCAACCCATTCCAACTTTCAACTGTTCATCTTTTGCCTACCTATTCCACAACTTCCCACTTACCAAAAATTCCGAACTTTCACATTTGAAATTCAACCAAATTCTCCAAAATTTCGTTTTTCCACTCTAATTTCTACATTTTTCGACCGATTCAACCCATTCCACATTTATTCTCTTTACTCATCTTATGCTTACCACATTCACTCCCATTCACCCCCACTTCCACTATGCTCACACAATTCAACCCTTGACCCCCAATTCCAGTGTGGCGGCCATCTTGGATGACCCTGAAGTGCCAACAATGAACCCAGAATGAACCGGAAGTGCCCCAAATCAAACCGAAAGTGACCCCAAATAGACTGGAAGTGACCTCAGGTAAACCGGAAGTGACCCCAAATCAAACCGGAAGTGACCCCAAATGTACCGGAAGTGACCTTTTTAGACCGGAAATGACCCCTAATAAACCGGAAGTGACCTCAGACGAACCGGAAGTGACCCAAATTAAACCGGAAGTGACCCAAATAAACCGGAAGTGACCCCAAATAGACCGGAAGTGACCCCAAATAGACCGGAAGTGACCTCTGGTAAACCGGAAGTGACCCCAAATCAAACCGGAAGTGACCCCAAATGAACCGGAAGTGACCTTTTTAGACCAGAAATGACCCCAAATAAACCGGAAGTGACCTCAGCTAAACCGGAAGTGACCTGTTTTAAACCGGAAGTGACCCAAATAAACCGGAAGTGACCCAAACTAGACCGGAAGTGACCCGAATCAAACCGGAAGTGACCTTATTTCAACACTGAGTGGCCCAAATAGCTACATTTGCGCTAACTTTTTCGTTTTTTGTCTGATTTAACCCGTTTCAACATTTTTACCCCAAAAGTGAATCTCCTGAGGCCGTTTTTTTTGTTTTGTTCCAAATTTAGAAAGATTTTGGCGCAATTGCTTTTTTTTATTTTCCCATTCATTCTCTATGGGGATTCAACATTTGCTCTAACTTCTACATTTTTTAACTGATTCAACCCGTTCCAACTTTCAACTGTACATCTTTTGCCTACCTATTCCACAACTTCCCACTTACCAAAAATTCCAAATTCGAAATTCAACCAAATTCTCCAAAATTTCGGTTTTCTACTCTAATTTCTACATTTTTCAACCGATTCAACCCATTCCAACTTTCAACTGTTCATCTTTTGCCTACCTATTCCACAACTTCCCACTTACCAAATATTCCAAACTTTCAATTTTGAAATTCACCACAAATTCTCCAAATATTCTACATTTCTCAAGTAATTCAACACGTTTCAACATCGTTCGGCAGCATTCCCCGAAAAAGTTATTCATACATTTCGCCTTCACACGCAATTTCTCCAGAAATTGCAAAATTCTAGTTGTGTGAAGGCGAAGGCCTTCACACATATGTTATTCTACACCATTCTCTATTATTATTATTGTGTGAAGGCGAAGGCCTTCACACATATGTTATTCTACACCATTCTCTATTATTGTGTGAAGGCGAAGGCCTTCACACATATGTTATTCTACTCCATTTACTTTATTATTATTATTATTATTATTATTATTCTATTTTATTCCCGCCACTTTTTTGTCCCGTTTCATCTTTCACATAATTCATCCGATTCACTCCATTCCACTTTTCACGTATTCCAAATATTCACGACATGAGCGCTTGTATTTTTCTCATTCCGAAAATTTTCCGATTCCGCAAAATTCCCAAAATTCCGACAAATTTTTCCCCATCCATTCTTAATGGCACATTCGACATTTCACAAAATTTCATTTTTCACCTCTAACTTCTACATTTTTCAACCGATTCAACCCATTCCAACTTTCAACTGTTCATCTTTTGCCTACCTATTCCACAACTTCCCATTTACTAAAAATTCCAAATTTTCAAATTTGAAATTCAACCAAAATTCTCTCTAATTCCGTTATTCCACTCTAATTTCTACATTTTTCAACCGATTCAACCCATTCCAACTTTCAACTGTTCATCTTTTGCCTACCTATTCCACAACTTCCCACTTACCAAAAATTCCAAATTCTCAAATTTGAAATTCAACCAAAATTCTCTAAAATTTCGTTTTTCTACTCTAATTTCTACATTTTTCGACCGATTCAACCCATTCCAAATGCATTCACCTTATGCTTCCCACATTCACTCCCATTCACCCCCACTTCCACTACGCTTACACATTCAACCCTTGACCCCCAATTCCAGTGTGGCGGCCATCTTGGATTGACCCTCAAGTGCCCCCAATGAACCCAAAATGAACCGGAAGTGCCCCAAATCAAACCGAAAGTGACCCCAAATAGACCGGAAGTGACCTCAGGTAAACCGGAAGTGACCCCAAATCAAACCGGAAGTGACCCCAAACGTACCGGAAGTGACCTTTTTAGACCGGAAATGACCCCTAATAAACAGGAAGTGACCTCAGACGAACCGGAAGTGACCCAAATTAAACCGGAAGTGACCCAAATAAACCGGAAGTGACCCCAAATAGACCGGAAGTGACCCCAAATAGACCGGAAGTGACCTCTGGTAAACCGGAAGTGACCCCAAATCAAACCGGAAGTGACCACAAATGAACCGGAAGTGACCTTTTTAGACCGGAAGTGACCCCAAATAAACCGGAAGTGACCTCAGCTAAACCGGAAGTGACCTGTTTTAAACCGGAAGTGACCCAAATAAACCGGAAGTGACCCAAACTAGACCGGAAGTGACCCGAATCAAACCGGAAGTGACCTTATTTCAACACTGAGTGGCCCAAATAGCTACATTTGCGCTAACTTTTTCGTTTTTTGTCAAATTAAACCGGAAGTGACCCCAAATAGACCGGAAGTGACCTCAGGTAAACCGGAAGTGACCCCAAATCAAACCGGAAGTGACCCCAAATGTACCGGAAGTGACCTTTTTAGACCGGAAATGACCCCTTATAAACCGGAAGTGACCTCAGACGAACCGGAAGTGACCCAAATTAAACCGGAAGTGACCCAAATAAACCGGAAGTGACCCCAAATAGACCGGAAGTGACCTCTGGTAAACCGGAAGTGACCCCAAATCAAACCGGAAGTGACCCAAAATGAACCGGAAGTGACCTTTTTAGACCGGAAATGACCCCAAATAAACCGGAAGTGACCTCAGCTAAACCGGAAGTGACCTGTTTTAAACCGGAAGTGACCCAAATAAACCGGAAGTGACCCAAATTAGACCGGAAATGACCCGAATCAAGCCGGAAGTGACCTTATTTCAACACTAAGTGCCCCAAATAGCTACATTTGCGCTTACGTCTTCGTTTTTTGTCCGATATAACCCGTTTCAACATTTTTACCCCAAAAGTGAACCTCCTGAGGCCGTTTTTTTTGGTTTTGTTCCAAATCTAGAAAGATTTTGGCGCAATTGCTTTTTTTTATTTTCCCATTCATTCTCTATGGGGATTCAACATTTGCTCTAACTTCTACATTTTTTAACTGATTCAACCCGTTCCAACTTTCAACTGTTCATCTTTTGCCTACCTATTCCACAACTTCCCACTTACCAACAATTCCAAATTTAAAATTCAACCAAATTCTCCAAAATTTCGTTTTTCTACTCTAACTTCTAAATTCCAACTTTCAACTGTTCATCTTTTGCCTACCTATTCCACAACTTCCCACTTACCAAATATTCCAAACTTTCAATTTTGAAATTCACCACAAATTCTCCAAATATTCTACATTTCTCAAGTAATTCAACACGTTTCAACATCGTTCGGCAGCATTCCCCGAAAAAGTTATTCATACATTTCGCCTTCACACGCAATTTCTCCAGAAATTGCAAAATTCTAGTTATTATTATTATTCTCTTTTATTCTCCACACTTTTTTGTCCAGTTTCATCTTCCGCATAATTCATCCGATTCACTCCATTCCACTTTTCACGTATTCCAAATATTCACGCGATGAGCGCTTGTATTTTTCTCGTTCCGAAAATTTACCGATTCCGCAAAATTCCCAAAATTCCGACAAATTTTTCCCCATTCATTCTTAATGGCACATTCGACATTTCACAAAATTTCGTTTTTCACCTCTAACTTCTACATTTTTCAACCGATTCAACCCATTCCAACTTTCAACTGTTCATCTTTTGCCTACCTATTCCACAACTTCCCATTTACTAAAAATTCCAAATTTTCAAATTTGAAATTCAACCAAAATTCTCTCTAATTCCGTTATTCCACTCTAATTTCTACATTTTTCAACCGATTCAACCCATTCCAACTTTCAACTGTTCATCTTTTGCCTACCTATTCCACAACTTCCCACTTACCAAAAATTCCAAATTCTCAAATTTGAAATTCAACCAAAATTCTCTAAAATTTCGTTTTTCTACTCTAATTTCTACATTTTTCGACCGATTCAACCCATTCCAAATGCATTCACCTTATGCTTCCCACATTCACTCCCATTCACCCCCACTTCCACTACGCTTACACATTCAACCCTTGACCCCCAATTCCAGTGTGGCGGCCATCTTGGATTGACCCTCAAGTGCCCCCAATGAACCCAAAATGAACCGGAAGTGCCCCAAATCAAACCGAAAGTGACCCCAAATAGACCGGAAGTGACCTCAGGTAAACCGGAAGTGACCCCAAATCAAACCGGAAGTGACCCCAAACGTACCGGAAGTGACCTTTTTAGACCGGAAATGACCCCTAATAAACAGGAAGTGACCTCAGACGAACCGGAAGTGACCCAAATTAAACCGGAAGTGACCCAAATAAACCGGAAGTGACCCCAAATAGACCGGAAGTGACCTCTGGTAAACCGGAAGTGACCCTAAATCAAACCGGAAGTGACCCCAAATGAACCGGAAGTGACCTTTTTAGACCGGAAGTGACCCCAAATAAACCGGAAGTGACCTCAGCTAAACCGGAAGTGACCTGTTTTAAACCGGAAGTGACCCAAATAAACCGGAAGTGACCCAAACTAGACCGGAAGTGACCCGAATCAAACCGGAAGTGACCTTATTTCAACACTGAGTGGCCCAAATAGCTACATTTGCGCTAACTTTTTCGTTTTTTGTCTGATTTAACCCGTTTCAACATTTTTACCCCAAAAGTGAATCTCCTGAGGCCGTTTTTTTTGTTTTGTTCCAAATTTAGAAAGATTTTGGCGCAATTGCTTTTTTTTATTTTCCCATTCATTCTCTATGGGGATTCAACATTTGCTCTAACTTCTACATTTTTTAACTGATTCAACCCGTTCCAACTTTCAACTGTACATCTTTTGCCTACCTATTCCACAACTTCCCACTTACCAAAAATTCCAAATTCGAAATTCAACCAAATTCTCCAAAATTTCGTTTTTCTACTCTAATTTCTACATTTTTCAACCGATTCAACCCATTCCAACTTTCAACTGTTCATCTTTTGCCTACCTATTCCACAACTTCCCACTTACCAAATATTCCAAACTTTCAATTTTGAAATTCACCACAAATTCTCCAAATATTCTACATTTCTCAAGTAATTCAACACGTTTCAACATCATTCGGCAGCATTCCCCGAAAAAGTTATTCATACATTTCGCCTTCACACGCAATTTCTCCAGAAATTGCAAAATTCTAGTTATTATTATTATTCTCTTTTATTCTCCACACTTTTTTGTCCACTTTCATCTTCCACATAATTCATCCGATTCACTCCATTCCACTTTCCACGTATTCCAAATATTCACGCGATGAGCGCTTCCATTTTTCTCGTTCCGAAAATTTTCCGATTCCGCAAAATTCCCAAAATTCCGACAAATTTTTCCCCATCCATTCTTAATGACACATTCGACATTTCACAAAATTTCGTTTTTCACCTCTAACTTCTACATTTTTCAACCGATTCAACCCATTCCAACTTTCAACTGTTCATCTTTTGCCTACCTATTCCACAACTTCCCATTTACCAAAAATTCCAAATTTTCAAATTTGAAATTCAACCAAAATTCTCTCAAATTCCGTTATTCCACTCTAATTTCTACATTTTTCAACCGATTCAACCCATTCCAACTTTCAACTGTTCATCTTTTGCCTACCTATTCCACAACTTCCCACTTACCAAAAATTCCAAATTCTCAAATTTGAAATTCAACCAAAATTCTCTAAAATTTCGTTTTTCTACTCTAATTTCTACATTTTTCGACCGATTCAACCCATTCCAAATGCATTCACCATATGCTTCCCACATTCACTCCCATTCACCCCCACTTCCACTACGCTTACACATTCAACCCTTGACCCCCAATTCCAGTGTGGTGGCCATCTTGGATTGACCCTCAAGTGCCCCCAATGAACCCAAAATGAACCGGAAGTGCCCCAAATCAAACCGAAAGTGACCCCAAATAGACCGGAAGTGACCTCAGGTAAACCGGAAGTGACCCCAAATGTACCGGAAGTGACCTTTTTAGACCGGAAATGACCCCTAATAAACCGGAAGTGACCTCAGACGAACCGGAAGTGACCCAAATTAAACCGGAAGTGACCCAAATAAACCGGAAGTGACCCCAAATAGACCGGAAGTGACCCCAAATAGACCGGAAGTGACCCCAAATAGACCGGAAGTGATCTCTGGTAAACCGGAAGTGACCCCAAATCAAACCGGAAGTGACCAAAAATAAACCGGAAGTGACCTTTTTAGACCGGAAATGACCCCAAATAAACCGGAAGTGACCTCAGCTAAACCGGAAGTGACCTGTTTTAAACCGGAAGTGACCCAAATAAACCGGAAGTGACCCAAATTAGACCGGAAATGACCCGAATCAAGCCGGAAGTGACCTTATTTCAACACTAAGTGCCCCAAATAGCTACATTTGCGCTAACGTCTTCGTTTTTTATCCGATTTAACCCGTTTCAACATTTTTACCCCAAAAGTGAACCTCCTGAGGCCGTTTCTTTGGGTTTTGTTCCAAATTTAGAAAGATTTTGGCGCAATTGCTTTTTTTTATTTTCCCATTCATTCTCTATGGGGATTCAACATTTGCTCTAACTTCTACATTTTTTAACTGATTCAACCCGTTCCAACTTTCAACTGTTCATCTTTTGCCTACCTATTCCACAACTTCCCACTTACCAACAATTCCAAATTTAAAATTCAACCAAATTCTCCAAAATTTCGTTTTTCTACTCTAACTTCTACATTTTTCAACCGATTCAACCCATTCCAACTTTCAACTGTTCATCTTTTGCCTACCTATTCCACAACTTCCCACTTACCAAATATTCCAAACTTTCAATTTTGAAATTCACCACAAATTCTCCAAATATTCTACATTTCTCAAGTAATTCAACACGTTTCAACATCGTTCGGCAGCATTCCCCGAAAAAGTTATTCATACATTTCGCCTTCACACGCAATTTCTCCAGAAATTGCAAAATTCTAGTTATTATTATTATTCTATTTTATTCCCGCCACTTTTTTGTCCCGCTTCTTCTTCCACAAAATTCATCCGATTCACTCCATTCCACTTTTCACGTATTCCAAATATTCACGACATGAGCGCTTGTATTTTTCTCATTCCGAAAATTTTCCGATTCCGCAAAATTCCCAAAATTCCGACAATTTTTTCCCCATCCATTCTTAATGGCACATTCGACATTTCACAAAATTTCGTGTTTCACCTCTAACTTCTACATTTTTCAACCGATTCAACCCATTCCAACTTTCAACTGTTCATCTTTTGCCTACCTATTCCACAACTTCCCACTTACCAAAAATTCCAAATTTTCAAATTTGAAATTCAACCAAAATTCTCTCAAATTCCTTTATTCCACTCTAATTTCTACATTTTTCAACCGATTCAACCCATTCCAACTTTCAACTGTTCATCTTTTGCCTACCTATTCCACAACTTCCCACTTACCAAAAATTCCAAATTCTCAAATTTGAAATTCAACCAAAATTCTCTAAAATTTCGTTTTTCTACTCTAATTTCTACATTTTTCGACCGATTCAACCCATTCCAAATGCATTGACCTTATGCTTCCCACATTCACTCCCATTCACCCCCACTTCCACTACGCTTACACATTCAACCCTTGACCCCCAATTCCAGTGTGGCGGCCATCTTGGATTGACCCTCAAGTGCCCCCAATGAACCCAAAATGAACCGGAAGTGCCCCAAATCAAACCGAAAGTGACCCCAAATAGACCGGAAGTTACCTCTGGTAAACCGGAAGTGACCCCAAATCAAACCGGAAGTGACCCCAAATGTACCGGAAGTGACCCTTTTAGACCGGAAATGACCCCAAATAGACCGGAAGTGACCTCAGACGAACCGGAAGTGACCCAAATTAAACCGGAAGTGACCCAAATAAACCGGAAGTGACCCAAATCAAACCGGAAGTGACCCCTTATAGACCGGAAGTGACCTCTGGTAAACCGGAAGTGACCCCAAATCAAACCGGAAGTGACCCCAAATGAACCGGAAGTGACCTTTTTAGACCGGAAGTGACCCCAAATAAACCGGAAGTGACCTCAGCTAAACCGGAAGTGACCTGTTTTAAACCGGAAGTGACCCAAATAAACCGGAAGTGACCCAAATTAGACCGGAAATGACCCGAATCAAGCCAGAAGTGACCTTATTTCAACACAAAGTGCCCCAAATAGCTACATTTGCGCTAACGTCTTCGTTTTTTGTCCGATTTAACCCGTTTCAACATTTTTACCCCAAAAGTGAACCTCCTGAGGCCGTTTTTTTTGGTTTTGTTCCAAATTTAGAAAGATTTTGGCGCAATTGCTTTTTTTTATTTTCCCATTCATTCTCTATGGGGATTCAACATTTGCTCTAACTTCTACATTTTTTAACTGATTCAACCCGTTCCAACTTTCAACTGTTCATCTTTTGCCTACCTTTTCCACAACTTCCCACTTACCAACAATTCCAAATTTAAAATTCAACCAAATTCTCCAAAATTTCGTTTTTCTACTCTAACTTCTACATTTTTCTACCGATTCAACCCATTCCAACTTTCAACTGTTCATCTTTTGCCTACCTATTCCACAACTTCCCACTTACCAAATATTCCAAACTTTCAATTTTGAAATTCACCACAAATTCTCCAAATATTCTACATTTCTCAAGTAATTCAACACGTTTCAACATCGTTCGGCAGCATTCCCCGAAAAAGTTATTCATACATTTCGCCTTCACACGCAATTTCTCCAGAAATTGCAAAATTCTAGTTATTATTCTCTTTTATTCTCCTCACTTTTTTGACACGTTTCATCTGCCACATAATTCATCCGATTCACTCCATTCCACTTTTCACGTATTCCAAATATTCACGCGACGAGCGCTTGTATTTTTCTCGTTCCGAAAATTTACCGATTCCGCAAAATTCCCAAAATTCCGACAAATTTTTCCCCATTCATTCTTAATGGCACATTCGACATTTCACATTTACGTCGTTCCAATTTGAAATTCACATCATTCAGCACATTCTAATCACATTCGGAAGGATTCTCGACATTCCCAAAATTCCCAAATTCGAAAATTTCACGTTTTCACGTTAAAAATTCCGACAAATTTTCACAAAATTTTGTTTTTCAGCTCTAACTTCTACATTTTTCAACCGATTCAACTCGTTCCAACTTTCAACTGTTCATCTTTTGCCTACCTATTCCACAACGTCCCACTTACCAAAAACTTCACATCTTTTATTTTGAAATTCAACCAAAATTCTCTAAAATTTCGTTTTTCTACTCTAATTTCTACATTTTTCAACCGATTCAACCCATTCCAACTTTCAACTGTTCATTATTTTTCTACCGATTCCACAACTTCCCACTTACCAAAAGCTTCACATCTTTTATTTTGAAATTCACACCCAATTCCTTTTCCCTTCTCATTTCTAAATTTTTCAACCGATTCAACCCATTCCACCTTTCAACTGTTCATCATTTTTCTACCTATTCCACAACTTCCCACTTACCAAAAACTTCACGTCTTTTATTTTGAAATTCACACCCAATTTCCTTTTCCCTTCTCATTTCTACATTTTTCAACCGATTCAACCCATTCCAACTTTCAACTGTTCATCATTTTTCTACCTATTCCACAACTTCCCACTTACCAAAAACTTCACATCTTTTATTTTGAAATTCAACCAAAATTCTCTCAAATTCCGTTTTTGTACTCTAATTTCTACATTTTTCAACCGATTCAACCCATTCCAACTTTCAACTGTTCATCATTTTTCTACCATATTCCACAACTTCCCAAATACTTCACATCTTTTATTTTGAAATTCACACCCAATTCCTTTTTCCCTTCTCATTTCTACATTTTTCAACCGATTCAACCCATTTCAACTTTCAACTGTTCATCATTTTTCTACCTATTCCACAACTTCCCACTTACCAAAAACTTCACATCTTTTATTTTGAAATTCGCCACAAATTCTCCAAATATTCTACATTTCTCAAGTAATTCAACACGTTTCAACATCGTTCGGCAGCATTCCCCGAAGAAGTTATTCATACATTTCGCCTTCACACGCAATTTCTCCAGAAATTGCAAAATTCTAGTTGTGTGAAGGCGAAGGCCTTCACACATATGTTATTCTACACCATTCTCTATTATTGTGTGAAGGCGAAGGCCTTCACACATATGTTATTCTACTCCATTTACTTTATTATTATTGTGTGAAGGCGATGGCCTTCACACATATGTTATTCTACTCCATTTACTTTATTATTATTATTGTGTGAAGGCGGAGGCCTTCACACATATGTTATTCTACTCCATTTACTTTATTATTATTATTGTGTGAAGGCGAAGGCCTTCACACATATGTTATTCTACTCCATTTACTTTATTATTATTATTATTGTGTGAAGGCGAAGGCCTTCACACATATGTTATTCTACACCATTCTCTATTATTATTATTATTGTGTGAAGGCGAAGGCCTTCACACATATGTTATTCTACACCATTCTCTATTATTATTATTATTATTATTCTTCTATTTTATTCTCCACACTTTTTCGACACGTTTCATCTTCCACATAATTCATCCGATTCACTCCATTCCACTTTTCACGTATTCCAAATATTCACGCGACGAGCGCTTCCATTTTTCTCGTTCCGAAAATTTACCGATTCCGCAAAATTCCCAAAATTCCGACAAATTTTTCCCCATTCATTCTTAATGGCACATTCTACATTTCACATTTACGTCGTTCCAATTTCAAATTCACATCATTCAACACATTCTAATCACATTCGGAAGGATTCTCGACATTCCCAAAATTCCCAAATTCGAAAATTTCACGTTTTCACGTTAAAAATTCCGACAAATTTTCACAAAATTTCGTTTTTCACCTCTAACTTCTACATTTTTCAACCGATTCAACTCGTTCAAACTTTCAACTGTTCATCCTTTGCCTACCTATTCCACAACGTCCCACTTACCAAAAACTTCACATCTTTTATTTTGAAATTCAACCAAAATTCTCTAAAATTTCGTTTTTCTACTCTAATTTCTACATTTTTCAACCGATTCAACCCATTCCAACTTTCAACTGTTCATTATTTTTCTACCGATTCCACAACTTCCCACTTACCAAAAGCTTCACATCTTTTATTTTGAAATTCACACCCAATTCCCTTTCCCTTCTCATTTCTACATTTTTCAACCGATTCAACCCATTCCAACTTTCAACTGTTCATCATTTTTCGACCTATTCCACAACTTCCCATTTGCCAAAAACTTCACATCTTTTATTTTGAAATTCACACCCAATTCCCTTTTCCCTTCTCATTTCTACATTTTTCAACCGATTCAACCCATTCCAACTTTCAACTGTTCATCATTTTTCTACCTATTCCACAACTTCCCACTTACCAAAAATTTCACATCTTTTATTTTGAAATTCAACCAAGATTCTCTCAAATTCAGTTTTTGTACTCTAATTTCTACATTTTTCAACCGATTCAACCCATTCCAACTTTCAACTGTTCATCATGTTTCTACCTATTCCACAACTTCCCAAAAACTTCACATCTTTTATTTTGAAATTCACACCCAATTCCTTTTTCCCTTCTCATTTCTACATTTTTCAACCGATTCAACCCATTCCAACTTTCAACTGTTCATCATTTTTCTACCTATTCCACAACTTCCCACTTACCAAAAACTTCAATTCTTTTATTTTGAAATTCACACCTAATTCCCTTTTCCCTTCTCATTTCTACATTTTTCAACCGATTCAACCCATTCCAACTTTCAACTGTTCATCATTTTTCTACCTATTCCACAACTTCCCACTTACCAAAAACTTCACATCTTTTATTTTGAAATTCACACCCAATTCCCTTTTCCCTTCTCATTTCTACATTTTTCAACCGATTCAACCCATTCCAACTTTCAACTGTTCATCATTTTTCGACCTATTCCACAACTTCCCACTTACCAAAAACTTCACATCTTTTATTTTGAAATTCACACCCAATTTCCTTTTCCCTTCTCATTTCTACATTTTTCAACCGATTCAACCCATTCCAACTTTCAACTGTTCATCATTTTTCTACCTATTCCACAACTTCCCACTTACCAAAAACTTCACATCTTTTATTTTGAAATTCAACCAAAATTCTCTCAAATTCCGTTTTTGTACTCTAATTTCTACATTTTTCAACCGATTCAACCCATTCCAACTTTCAACTGTTCATCATTTTTCTACCTATTCCACAACTTCCCAAATACTTCACATCTTTTATTTTGAAATTCACACCCAATTCCTTTTTCCCTTCTCATTTCTACATTTTTCAACCGATTCAACCCATTCAAACTTTCAACTGTTCATCATTTTTCTACCTATTCCACAACTTCCCACTTACCAAAATCTTCACATCTTTTATTTTTAAATTCACACCCAATTCCCTTTTCCCTTCTCATTTCTACATTTTTCAACCGATTCAACCCATTCCAACTTTCAACTGTTCTTCATTTTTCTACCTATTCCACAACTTCCCACTTACCAAAAACTTCACATCTTTTATTTTGAAATTCACACCCAATTCCCTTTTCCCTTCTCATTTCTACATTTTTCAACCGATTCAACCCATTCCAACTTTCAACTGTTCATCATTTTTCTACCTATTCCACAACTTCCCACTTACCAAAAACTTCCCATCTTTTATTTTGAAATTCACACTCAATTCCTTTTCCCTTCTCATTTCTACATTTTTCAACCGATTCAACCCATTCCAACTTTCAACTGTTCATCACTTTTCTACCTATTCCACAACTTCCCACTTACCAAAAACTTCACATCTTTTATTTTGAAATTCACACCCAATTCCCTTTTCCCTTCTAATTTCTACATTTTTCAACCCATTCAACCCATTCCAACTTTCAACTGTTCATCATTTTTCGACCTATTCCACAACTTCCCAAAACCTTCACATCTTTTATTTTGAAATTCACACCCAATTACTTTTTCCCTTCTCATTTCTACATTTTTCAACCGATTCAACCCATTCCAACTTTCAACTGTTCATCATTTTTCGACCTATTCCACAACTTCCCACTTACCAAAAACTTCACATCTTTTATTTTGAAATTCGCCACAAATTCTCCAAATATTCTACATTTCTCAAGTAATTCAACACGTTTCAACATCGTTCGGCAGCATTCCCCGAAGAAGTTATTCATACATTTCGCCTTCACACGCAATTTCTCCAGAAATTGCAAAATTCTAGTTATTCTTCTATTTTATTCTCCACACTTTTTTGACACGTTTCATCTTCCACATAATTCATCCGATTCACTCCATTCCACTTTTCACGTATTCCAAATATTCACGACATGAGCGCTTATATTTTTCTCGTTCCGAAAATTTTCCGATTCCGCAAAATTCCCAAAATTCCGACAAATTTTTCCCCATTCATTCTTA
Organism: Syngnathus typhle; assembly: GCF_033458585.1. NCBI lineage: Eukaryota > Metazoa > Chordata > Actinopteri > Syngnathiformes > Syngnathidae > Syngnathus > Syngnathus typhle. The sequence goes on from NC_083742.1 coordinate 4,168,461, forward strand.
ATGGCACATTCGACATTTCACATTTACGTCGTTCCAATTTGAAATTCACATCATTCAGCACATTCTAATCACATTCGGAAGGATTCTCGACATTCCCAAAATTCCCAAATTCGAAAATTTCTCGTTTTCACGTTAAAAATTCCGACAAATTTTCACAAAATTTCGTTTTTCACCTCTAACTTCTACATTTTTCAACCGATTCAACTCGTTCCAACTTTCAACTGTTCATCTTTTGCCTACCTATTCCACAACGTCCCACTTACCAAAAACTTCACATCTTTTATTTTGAAATTCAACCAAAATTCTCTAAAATTTCGTTTTTCTACTCTAATTTCTACATTTTTCAACCGATTCAACCCATTCCAACTTTCAACTGTTCATCATTTTTCTACCGATTCCACAACTTCCCACTTACCAAAAGCTTCACATCTTTTATTTTGAAATTCACACCCAATTCCTTTTCCCTTCTCATTTCTACATTTTTCAACCGATTCAACCCATTCCAACTTTCAACTGTTCATCATTATTCTACCTATTCCACAACTTCCCACTTACCAAAAACTTCACATCTTTTATTTTGAAATTCACACCCAATTTCCTTTTCCCTTCTCATTTCTACATTTTTCAACCGATTCAACCCATTCCAACTTTCAACTGTTCATCATTTTTCTACCTATTCCACAACTTCCCACTTACCAAAAACTTCACATATTTTATTTTGAAATTCAACCAAAATTCTCTCAAATTCCGTTTTTGTACTCTAATTTCTACATTTTTCAACCGATTCAACCCATTCCAACTTTCAACTGTTCATCATTTTTCTACCTATTCCACAACTTCCCAAATACTTCACATCTTTTATTTTGAAATTTACACCCAATTCCTTTTTCCCTTCTCATTTCTACATTTTTCAACCGATTCAACCCATTCCAATTTTCAACTGTTCATCTTTTGCCTACCTATTCCACAACTTCCCACTTACCAAAAATTCCACATTTTCAAATTTGAAATTCAACCAAATTCTCAAAAATTCAGTTTTTCAACTCTCATTTCTACATTTTTCGACCGATTCAACCCATTCCAAATTTATTCACCTTATGCTTCCCACATTCACTCCCATTCACCCCCACTTCCACTACGCTTACACATTCAACCCTTGACCCCCAATTCCAGTGTGGTGGCCATCTTGGATGACCCTCAAGTGCCCCCAATGAACCCAAAATGAACCGGAAGTGCCCCAAATCAAACCGAAAGTGACCCCAAATAGACCGGAAGTGACCTCAGGTAAACCGGAAGTGACCCCAAATCAAACCGGAAGTGACCCCAAATGTACCGGAAGTGACCTTTTTAGACCGGAAATGACCCCTGATAAACCGGAAGTGACCTCAGACGAACCGGAAGTGAACCAAATTAAACCGGAAGTGACCCAAATAAACCGGAAGTGACCCCAAATAGACCGGAAGTGACCCCAAATAGACCGGAAGTGACCTCAGGCAAACCGGAAGTGACCCCAAATGTACCGGAAGTGACCTTTTTAGACCGGAAATGACCCCTAATAAACCGGAAGTGACCTCAGATGAACCGGAAGTGACCCAAATTAAACCGGAAGTGACCCAAATAAACCGGAAGTGACCCAAATTAGACCGGAAATGACCCGAATCAAGCCGGAATTGACCTTATTTCAACACTAAGTGCCCCAAATAGCTACATTTGCGCTAACTATTTCGTTTTTTGTCCGATTTAACCCGTTTCAACATTTTTACCCCAAAAGTGAACCTCTTGAGGCCGTTTTTTGTTTTTTTTTCCAAATTTAGAAAGATTTTGGCGCAATTGCTTTTTTTATTTTCCCATTCATTCTCTATGGGGATTCAACATTTGCTCTAACTTCTACATTTTTTAACTGATTCAACCCGTTCCAACTTTCAACTGTACATCTTTTGCCTACCTATTCCACAACTTCCCACTTACCAAAAATTCCAAATTTGAAATTCAACCAAATTCTCCAAAATTTCGTTTTTATACTCTAATTTCTACATTTTTTAACCGATTCAACCCATTCCAACTTTCAACTGTTCATCTTTTGCCTACCTATTCCACAACTTCCCACTTACCAAATATTCCAAACTTTCGATTTTGAAATTCACCACAAATTCTCCAAATATTCTACATTTCTCAAGTAATTCAACACGTTTCAACATCGTTCGGCAGCATTCCCCGAAAAAGTTATTCATACATTTCGCCTTCACACGCAATTTCTCCAGAAATTGCAAAATTCTAGTTATTATTCTATTTTATTCCCGCCACTTTTTTGTCCCGCTTCTTCTTCCACAAAATTCATCCGATTCACTCCATTCCACTTTTCACGTATTCCAAATATTCACGACATGAGCGCTTGTATTTTTCTCATTCCGAAAATTTTCCGATTCCGCAAGATTCCCAAAATTCCGACAAATTTTTCCCTATCCATTCTTAATGGCACATTCCACATTTCACAAAATTTTGTGTTTCACCTCTAACTTCTACATTTTTCAACCGATTCAACCCATTCCAACTTTCAACTGTTCATCTTTTGCCTACCTATTCCACAACTTCCCACTTACCAAAAATTCCAAATTCTCAAATTTGAAATTCAACCAAAATTCTCTCAAATTCCGTTATTCCACTCTAATTTCTACATTTTTCAACCGATTCAACCCATTCCAAATGCATTCACCTTATGCTTCCCACATTCACTCCCATTCACCCCCACTTCCACTACGCCTACACATTCAACCCTTGACCCCCAATTCCAGTGTGGCGGCCATCTTGGATTGACCCTCAAGTGCCCCCAATGAACCCAAAATGAACCGGAAGTGCCCCAGATCAAACCGAAAGTGACCCCAAATAGACCGGAAGTGACCTCAGGTAAACCGGAAGTGACCCCAAATCAAACCGGAAGTGACCCCAAATGTACCGGAAGTGACCTTTTTAGACCGGAAATGACCCCTAATAAACCGGAAGTGACCTCAGACGAACCGGAAGTGACCCAAATTAAACCGGAAGTGACCCAAATAAACCGGAAGTGACCCCAAATAGACCGGAAGTGACCTCTGGTAAACCGGAAGTGACCCCAAATCAAACCGGAAGTGACCCAAAATGAACCGGAAGTTATCTTTTTAGACCGGAAATGACCCCTAATAAACCGGAAGTGACCTCAGACGAACCAGAAGTGACCCAAAAATAAACCGGAAGTGACCAAAATAAACCAGAAGTGACCCCAAATAGACCGGAAGTGACCCCAAATAGACCGGAAGTGACCTCTGGTAAACCGGAAGTGACCCTAAATCAAACCGGAAGTGACCCAAAATGAACCGGAAGTTACCTTTTTAGACCGGAAATGACCCCAAATAAACCGGAAGTGACCTCAGCTAAACCGGAAGTGACCCAAATAAACCGGAAGTGACCCCAAATAGACCGGAAGTGACCCCAAATAGACCGGAAGTGACCTCTGGTAAACCGGAAGTGACCCAAAATCAAACCGGAAGTGACCCCAAATGAACCGGAAGTGACCTTTTTAGACCGGAAATGACCCCAAATAAACCGGAAGTGACCTCCGCTAAACCGGAAGTGACCTGTTTTAAACCGGAAGTGACCCAAATAAACCGGATGTGACCCAAATTAGACCGGAAATGACCCGAATCAAGCCGGAAGTGACCTTATTTCAACACTAAGTGCCCCAAATAGCTACATTTGCGCTAACGTCTTCGTTTTTTGTCCGATTCAACCCGTTTCAACATTTTTACCCCAAAAGTGAACCTCCTGAGGCCGTTTTTTTTTGTTTTGTTCCAAATTTAGAAAGATTTTAGCGCAATTGCTTTTTTTTATTTTCCCATTCATTCTCTATGGGGATTCAACATTTGCTCTAACTTCTACATTTTTTAACTGATTCAACCCGTTCCAACTTTCAACTGTTCATCTTTTGCCTACCTATTCCACAACTTCCCACTTACCAACAATTCCAAATTTAAAATACAACCAAATTCTCCAAAATTTCGTTTTTCTACTCTAACTTCTACATTTTTCTACCGACTCAACCCATTCCAACTTTCAACTGTTCATCTTTTGCCTACCTGTTCCACAACTTCCCACTTACCAAATATTCCAAACTTTCAATTTTGAAATTCACCACAAATTCTCCAAATATTCTACATTTCTCAAGTAATTCAACACGTTTCAACATCGTTCGGCAGCATTCCCCGAAAAAGTTATTCATACATTTCGCCTTCACACGCAATTTCTCCAGAAATTGCAAAATTCTAGTTGTGTGAAGGCGAAGGCCTTCACACATATGTTATTCTACACCATTCTCTATTATTATTATTATTATTATTATTATTCTCTTTTATTCTCCACACTTTTTTGACACGTTTCATCTTCCACATAATTCATCCGATTCACTCCATTCCACTTTTCACGTATTCCAAATATTCACGACATGAGCGCTTATATTTTTCTCGTTCCGAAAATTTTCCGATTCCGCAAAATTCCCAAAATTCCGACAAATTTTTCCCCATTCATTCTTAATGGCACATTCGACATTTCACATTTACGTCGTTCCAATTTGAAATTCACATCATTCAGCACATTCTAATCACATTCGGAAGGATTCTCGACATTCCCAAAATTCCCAAATTCGAAAATTTCTCGTTTTCACGTTAAAAATTCCGACAAATTTTCACAAAATTTCGTTTTTCACCTCTAACTTCTACATTTTTCAACCGATTCAACTCGTTCCAACTTTCAACTGTTCATCTTTTGCCTACCTATTCCACAACGTCCCACTTACCAAAAACTTCACATCTTTTATTTTGAAATTCAACCAAAATTCTCTAAAATTTCGTTTTTCTACTCTAATTTCTACATTTTTCAACCGATTCAACCCATTCCAACTTTCAACTGTTCATTATTTTTCTACTGATTCCACAACTTCCCACTTACCAAAAGCTTCACATCTTTTATTTTGAAATTCACACCCAATTCCTTTTCCCTTCTCATTTCTACATTTTTCAACCGATTCAACCCATTCCAACTTTCAACTGTTCATCATTTTTCTACCTATTCCACAACTTCCCACTTACCAAAAACTTCACATCTTTTATTTTGAAATTCACACCCAATTCTCCAATATTTCCTTTTCTCCTTGTCATTTCTACATTTTTCAACCGATTCAACCCATTCCAACTTTCAACTGTTCATCATTTTTCTACCTATTCCACAACTTCCCACGTCCCAAAAACTTCACATCTTTTATTTTGAAATTCCCACCCAATTCCTTTTTCCCTTCTCATTTCTACATTTTTCAACCGATTCAACCCATTCCAACTTTCAACTGTTCATCATTTTTCTACCTATTCCACAACTTCCCACTTACCAAAAACTTCACATCTTTTATTTTGAAATTCACACCCAATTCCTTTTTCCCTTCTCATTTCTACATTTTTCAACCGATTCTTCTCATTTCTACATTTTTCAACCGATTCAACCCATTCCAACTTTCAACTGTTCATCATTTTTCTACCTATTCCACAACTTCCCACGTCCCAAAAACTTCACATCTTTTATTTTGAAATTCCCACCCAATTCCTTTTTCCCTTCTCATTTCTACATTTTTCAACCGATTCAACCCATTCCAACTTTCAACTGTTCATCATTTTTCTACCTATTCCACAACTTCCCACTTACCAAAAACTTCACATCTTTTATTTTGAAATTCACACCCAATTCCTTTTTCCCTTCTCATTTCTACATTTTTCAACCGATTCAACCCATTCCAAATTTATTCACTTAATTCACCTTATTCTTCCCACATTCACTCCCATTCACCCCCACTTCCACTACGCTTACACATTTCAACCCTTGACCCCCAATTCCAGTGTGGCGGCCATCTTGGATGACCCTGAAGTGCCACCAATGAACCCAGAATGAACCGGAAGTGGCCCAAATCAAACCGAAAGTGACCCCAAATAGACCGGAAGTGACCTCAGGTAAACCGGAAGTGACCCCAAATCAAACCGGAAGTGACCCCAAATGTACCGGAAGTGACCTTTTTAGACCGGAAATGACCCCTTATAAACCGGAAGTGACCTCAGACGAACCGGAAGTGACCCAAATTAAACCGGAAGTGACCCAAATAAACCGGAAGTGACCCCAAATAGACCGTAAGTGACCTCTGGTAAACCGGAAGTGACCCCAAATCAAACCGGAAGTGACCCCAAATGAACCGGAAGTGACCTTTTTAGACCGGAAGTGACCCAAAATAAACCGGAAGTGACCTCCGCTAAACCGGAAGTGACCTGTATTAAACCGGAAGTGTCCCAAATAAACCGGAAGTGACCCAAATTAGACCGGAAATGACCCGAATCAAGCCGGAAGTGACCTTATTTCAACACTAAGTTCCCCAAATAGCTACATTTGCGCTAACGTCTTCGTTTTTTGTCCGATTTAACCCGTTTCAACATTTTTACCCCAAAAGTGAACCTCCTGAGGCCGTTTTTTTTGTTTTGTTCCAAATTTAGAAAGATTTTGGCGCAATTGCTTTTTTTTATTTTCCCATTCATTCTCTCTATGGTGATTCAACATTTGCTCTAACTTCTACATTTTTTAACTGATTCAACCCGTTCCAACTTTCAACTGTACATCTTTTGCCTACCTATTCCACAACTTCCCACTTACCAAAAATTCCAAATTCGAAATTCAACCAAATTCTCCAAAATTTCGTTTTTCTACTCTAATTTCTGCATTTTTCAACAGATTCAACCCATTTCAACTTTCAACTGTTCATATTTTGCCTACCTATTCCACAACTTCCCACTTACCAAATATTCCAAACTTCCAATTTTGAAATTCACCACAAATTCTCCAAATATTCTACATTTCTCAAGTAATTCAACACGTTTCAACATCGTTCGGCAGCATTCCCCGAAAAAGTTATTCATACATTTCGCCTTCACACGCAATTTCTCCAGAAATTGCAAAATTCTAGTTATTATTATTATTCTATTTTATTCCCGCCACTTTTTTGTCCCGTTTCATCTTCCACATAATTCATCCGATTCACTCCATTCCACTTTTCACGTATTCCAAATATTCACGACATGAGCGCTTGTATTTTTCTCATTCCGAAAATTTTCCGATTCCGCAAAATTCCCAAAATTCCGACAAATTTTTCCCCATCCATTCTTAATGGCACATTCGACATTTCACAAAATTTCGTGTTTCACCTCTAACTTCTACATTTTTCAACCGATTCAACCCATTCCAACTTTCAACTGTTCATCTTTTGCCTACCTATTCCACAACTTCCCACTTACCAAAAATTCCAAATTTTCAAATTTGAAATTCAACCAAAATTCTCTCAAATTCCGTTATTCCACTCTAATTTCTACATTTTTCAACCGATTCAACCCATTCCAACTTTCAACTGTTCATCTTTTGCCTACCTATTCCACAACTTCCCACTTACCAAAAATTCCAAATTCTCAAATTTGAAATTCAACCAAAATTCTCTAAAATTTCGTTTTTCTACTCTAATTTCTACATTTTTCGACCGATTCAACCCATTCCAAATGCATTCACCTTATGCTTCCCACATTCACTCCCATTCACCCCCACTTCCACTATGCTTACACAATTCAACCCTTGACCCCCAATTCCAGTGTGGCGGCCATCTTGGATTGACCCTCAAGTGCCCCCAATGAACCCAAAATGAACCGGAAGTGCCCCAAATCAAACCGAAAGTGACCCCAAATAGACCGGAAGTGACCTCAGGTAAACCGGAAGTGACCCCAAATCAAACCGGAAGCGACCCCAAATGTACCGGAAGTGACCTTTTTAGACCGGAAATGACCCCTAATAAACCGGAAGTGACCTCAGACGAACCGGAAGTGACCCAAATTAAACCGGAAGTGAACCAAATAAACCGGAAGTGACCCCAAATAGACCGGAAGTGACCCCAAATAGACCGGAAGTTACCTCTGATAAACCGGAAGTGACCCCAAATCAAACCGGAAGTGACCCCAAATGTACCGGAAGTGACACTTTTAGACCGGAAATGACCCCTAATAAACCGGAAGTGACCACAGACGAACCGGAAGTGGCCCAAATTAAACCGGAAGTGACCCAAATAAACCGGAAGTGACCCCAAATAGACCGGAAGTGACCCCAAATAGACCGGAAGTGACCTCTGGTAAACCGGAAGTGACCCCAAATCAAACCGGAAATGACCCCAAATGAACCGGAAGTGACCTTTTTAGACCGGAAATGACCCCAAATAAACCGGAAGTGACCTCAGCTAAACCGGAAGTGACCTGTTTTAAACCGGAAGTGACCCAAATAAACCGGAAGTGACCCAAATTAGACCGGAAATGACCCGAATCAAGCCGGAAGTGACCTTATTTCAACACTAAGTGCCCCAAATAGCTACATTTGCGCTAACGTCTTCGTTTTTTGTCCGATTTAACCCGTTTCAACATTTTTACCCCAAAAGTGAACCTCCTGAGGCCGTTTTTTTTGGTTTTGTTCCAAATTTAGAAAGATTTTGGCGCAATTGCTTTTTTTTATTTTCCCATTTATTCTCTATGGGGATTCAACATTTGCTCTAACTTCTACATTTTTTAACTGATTCAACCCGTTCCAACTTTCAACTGTTCATCTTTTGCCTACCTATTCCACAACTTCCCACTTACCAACAATTCCAAATTTAAAATTCAAACAAATTCTCCAAAATTTCATTTTTCTACTCTAACTTCTACATTTTTCTACCGATTCAACCCATTCCAACTTTCAACTGTTCATCTTTTGCCTACCTATTCCACAACTTCCCACTTACCAAATATTCCAAACTTTCAATTTTGAAATTCACCACAAATTCTCCAAATATTCTACATTTCTCAAGTAATTCAACACGTTTCAACATCGTTCGGCAGCATTCCCCGAAAAAGTTATTCATACATTTCGCCTTCACACGCAATTTCTCCAGAAATTGCAAAATTCTAGTTATTATTGTGTGAAGGCGAAGGCCTTCACACATATGTTATTCTACACCATTCTCTATTATTATTGTGTGAAGGCGAAGGCCTTCACACATATGTTATTCTACACCATTCTCTATTATTATTATTATTATTATTCTCTACGTTTCTCCACACTTTTTTGACACGTTTCATCTTCCACATAATTCATCCGATTCACTCCATTCCACTTTTCACGTATTCCAAATATTCACGCGACGAGCGCTTGTATTTTGCTCGTTCCGAAAATTTTCCGATTCCGCAAAATTCCCAAAATTCCGACAAATTTTTCCCCATTCATTCTTAATGGCACATTCGACATTTCACATTTACGTCGTTCCAATTTGAAATTCACATCATTCAGCACATTCTAATCACATTCGGAAGGATTCTCGACATTCCCAAAATTCCCAAATTCGAAAATTTCACGTTTTCACGTTAAAAATTCCGACAAATTTTCACAAAATTTCGTTTTTCACCTCTAACTTCTACATTTTTCAACCGATTCAACTCGTTCCAACTTTCAACTGTTCATCTTTTGCCTACCTATTCCACAACGTCCCACTTACCAAAAACTTCACATCTTTTATTTTGAAATTCAACCAAAATTCTCTAAAATTTCGTTTTTCTACTCTAATTTCTACATTTTTCAACCGATTCAACCCATTCCAACTTTCAACTGTTCATTATTTTTCTACTGATTCCACAACTTCCCACTTACCAAAAGCTTCACATCTTTTATTTTGAAATTCACACCCAATTCCTTTTCCCTTCTCATTTCTACATTTTTCAACCGATTCAACCCATTCCAACTTTCAACTGTTCATCATTTTTCTACCTATTCCACAACTTCCCACTTACCAAAAACTTCACATCTTTTATTTTGAAATTCACACCCAATTTCCTTTTCCCTTCTCATTTCTACATTTTTCAACCGATTCAACCCATTCCAACTTTCAACTGTTCATTATTTTTCTACCGATTCCACAACTTCCCACTTACCAAAAGCTTCACATCTTTTATTTTGAAATTCACACCCAATTCCTTTTCCCTTCTCATTTCTACATTTTTCAACCGATTCAACCCATTCCAACTTTCAACTGTTCATCATTTTTCTACCTATTCCACAACTTCCCACTTACCAAAAACTTCACATCTTTTATTTTGAAATTCACACCCAATTTCCTTTTCCCTTCTCATTTCTACATTTTTCAACCGATTCAACCCATTCCAACTTTCAACTGTTCATCATTTTTCTACCTATTCCACAACTTCCCACTTACCAAAAACTTCACATCTTTTATTTTGAAATTCAAACAAAATTCTCTCAAATTCCGTTTTTGTACTCTAATTTCTACATTTTTCAACCGATTCAACCCATTCCAACTTTCAACTGTTCATCATTTTTCTACCTATTCCACAACTTCCCAAATACTTCACATCTTTTATTTTGAAATTCACACCCAATTCCTTTTTCCCTTCTCACTTCTACATTTTTCAACCGATTCAACCCATTCCAACTTTCAACTGTTCATCATTTTTCTACCTATTCCACAACTTCCCACTTACCAAAAACTTCACATCTTTTATTTTGAAATTCACACCCACTTCCCTTTTCCCTTCTCATTTCTACATTTTTCAACCGATTCAACCCATTCCAACTTTCAACTGTTCATCATTTTTCTACCTATTCCACAACTTCCCACTTACCAAAAAATTCACATCTTTTATTTTGAAATTCACACTCAATTCCCTTTTCCCTTCTCATTTCTACATTTTTCAACCGATTCAACCCATTCCAACTTTCAACTGTTCATCATTTTTCTACCTATTCCACAACTTCCCACTTACCAAAAACTTCACATCTTTTATTTTGAAATTCAACCCCAATTCCCTTTTCCCTTCTCATTTCTACATTTTTCAACTGATTCAACCCATTCCAACTTTCAACTGTTCATCATTTTTCTACCTATTCCACAACTTCCCACTTACCAAAAACTTCACATCTTTTATTTTGAAATTCACCACAAATTCTCCAAATATTCTACATTTCTCAAGTAATTCAACACGTTTCAACATCGTTCGGCAGCATTCCCCGAAGAAGTTATTCATACATTTCGCCTTCACACGCAATTTCTCCAGAAATTGCAAAATTCTAGTTATTATTATTCTTCTATTTTATTCTCCACACTTTTTTGACACGTTTCATCTTCCACATAATTCATCCGATTCACTCCATTCCACTTTTCACGTATTCCAAATATTCACGACATGAGCGCTTATATTTTTCTCGTTCCGAAAATTTTCCGATTCCGCAAAATTCCCAAAATTCCGACAAATTTTTCCCCATTCATTCTTAATGGCACATTCGACATTTCACATTTACGTCGTTCCAATTTGAAATTCACATCATTCAGCACATTCTAATCACATTCGGAAGGATTCTCGACATTCCCAAAATTCCCAAATTCGAAAATTTCTCGTTTTCACGTTAAAAATTCCGACAAATTTTCACAAAATTTCGTTTTTCACCTCTAACTTCTACATTTTTCAACCGATTCAACTCGTTCCAACTTTCAACTGTTCATCTTTTGCCTACCTATTCCACAACGTCCCACTTACCAAAAACTTCACATCTTTTATTTTGAAATTCAACCAAAATTCTCTAAAATTTCGTTTTTCTACTCTAATTTCTACATTTTTCAACCGATTCAACCCATTCCAACTTTCAACTGTTCATCATTTTTCTACCGATTCCACAACTTCCCACTTACCAAAAGCTTCACATCTTTTATTTTGAAATTCACACCCAATTCCTTTTCCCTTCTCATTTCTACATTTTTCAACCGATTCAACCCATTCCAACTTTCAACTGTTCATCATTTTTCTACCTATTCCACAACTTCCCACTTACCAAAAACTTCACATCTTTTATTTTGAAATTCACACCCAATTTCCTTTTCCCTTCTCATTTCTACATTTTTCAACCGATTCAACCCATTCCAACTTTCAACTGTTCATCATTTTTCTACCTATTCCACAACTTCCCACTTACCAAAAACTTCACATATTTTATTTTGAAATTCAACCAAAATTCTCTCAAATTCCGTTTTTGTACTCTAATTTCTACATTTTTCAACCGATTCAACCCATTCCAACTTTCAACTGTTCATCATTTTTCTACCTATTCCACAACTTCCCAAATACTTCACATCTTTTATTTTGAAATTTACACCCAATTCCTTTTTCCCTTCTCATTTCTACATTTTTCAACCGATTCAACCCATTCCAATTTTCAACTGTTCATCTTTTGCCTACCTATTCCACAACTTCCCACTTACCAAAAATTCCACATTTTCAAATTTGAAATTCAACCAAATTCTCAAAAATTCAGTTTTTCAACTCTCATTTCTACATTTTTCGACCGATTCAACCCATTCCAAATTTATTCACCTTATGCTTCCCACATTCACTCCCATTCACCCCCACTTCCACTACGCTTACACATTCAACCCTTGACCCCCAATTCCAGTGTGGTGGCCATCTTGGATGACCCTCAAGTGCCCCCAATGAACCCAAAATGAACCGGAAGTGCCCCAAATCAAACCGAAAGTGACCCCAAATAGACCGGAAGTGACCTCAGGTAAACCGGAAGTGACCCCAAATCAAACCGGAAGTGACCCCAAATGTACCGGAAGTGACCTTTTTAGACCGGAAATGACCCCTGATAAACCGGAAGTGACCTCAGACGAACCGGAAGTGACCCAAATTAAACCGGAAGTGACCCAAATAAACCGGAAGTGACCCCAAATAGACCGGAAGTGACCCCAAATAGACCGGAAGTGACCTCAGGCAAACCGGAAGTGACCCCAAATGTACCGGAAGTGACCTTTTTAGACCGGAAATGACCCCTAATAAACCGGAAGTGACCTCAGATGAACCGGAAGTGACCCAAATTAAACCGGAAGTGACCCAAATAAACCGGAAGTGACCCAAATTAGACCGGAAATGACCCGAATCAAACCGGAAGTGACCTTATTTCAACACTAAGTGCCCCAAATAGCTACATTTGCGCTAACTTTTTCGTTTTTTGTCCGATTTAACCCGTTTCAACATTTTTACCCCAAAAGTGAACCTCTTGAGGCCGTTTTTTTTGTTTTGTTCCAAATTTAGAAAGATTTTGGCGCAATTGCTTTTTTTTATTTTCCCATTCATTCTCTATGGGGATTCAACATTTGCTCTAACTTCTACATTTTTTAACTGATTCAACCCATTCCAACTTTCAACTGTACACTTTTTGCCTACCTATTCCACAACTTCCCACTTACCAAAAATTCCAAATTCAACCAAATTCTCCAAAATTTCGTTTTTCTACTCTAATTTCTACATTTTTCAACTGATTCAACCCATTCCAACTTTCAACTGTTCATCTTTTGCCTACCTATTCCACAACTTCCCACTTACCAAATATTCCAAACTTTCAATTTTGAAATTCACCACAAATTCTCCAAATATTCTACATTTCTCAAGTAATTCAACACGTTTCAAAATCGTTCGGCAGCATTCCCCGAAAAAGTTATTCATACATTTCGCCTTCACACGCAATTTCTCCAGAAATTGCAAAATTCTAGTTATTATTCTATTTTATTCCCGCCACTTTTTTGTCCCGTTTCATCTTTCACATAATTCATCCGATTCACTCCATTCCACTTTTCACGTATTCCAAATATTCACGACATGAGCGCTTGTATTTTTCTCATTCCGAAAATTTTCCGATTCCGCAAAATTCCCAAAATTCCGACAAATTTTTCCCCATCCATTCTTAATGGCACATTCGACATTTCACAAAATTTCGTTTTTCACCTCTAACTTCTACATTTTTCAACCGATTCAACCCATTCCAACTGTTCATCTTTTGCCTACCTATTCCACAACTTCCCATTTACTAAAAATTCCAAATTTTCAAATTTGAAATTCAACCAAAATTCTCTCTAATTCCGTTATTCCACTCTAATTTCTACATTTTTCAACCGATTCAACCCATTCCAACTTTCAACTGTTCATCTTTTGCCTACCTATTCCACAACTTCCCACTTACCAAAAATTCCAAATTCTCAAATTTGAAATTCAACCAAAATTCTCTAAAATTTCGTTTTTCTACTCTAATTTCTACATTTTTCGACCGATTCAACCCATTCCAAATGCATTCACCTTATGCTTCCCACATTCACTCCCATTCACCCCCACTTCCACTACGCTTACACATTCAACCCTTGACCCCCAATTCCAGTGTGGCGGCCATCTTGGATTGACCCTCAAGTGCCCCCAATGAACCCAAAATGAACCGGAAGTGCCCCAAATCAAACCGAAAGTGACCCCAAATAGACCGGAAGTGACCTCAGGTAAACCGGAAGTGACCCCAAATCAAACCGGAAGTGACCCCAAACGTACCGGAAGTGACCTTTTTAGACCGGAAATGACCCCTAATAAACAGGAAGTGACCTCAGACGAACCGGAAGTGACCCAAATTAAACCGGAAGTGACCCAAATAAACCGGAAGTGACCCCAAATAGACCGGAAGTGACCTCTGGTAAACCGGAAGTGACCCTAAATCAAACCGGAAGTGACCCCAAATGAACCGGAAGTGACCTTTTTAGACCGGAAGTGACCCCTAATAAACCGGAAGTGACCTCAGACGAACCGGAAGTGACCCAAATTAAACCGGAAGTGACCCAAATAAACCGGAAGTGACCCCAAATAGACCGGAAGTGACCCGAATCAAACCGGAAGTGACCTTATTTCAACACTGAGTGGCCCAAATAGCTACATTTGCGCTAACTTTTTCGTTTTTTGTCTGATTTAACCCGTTTCAACATTTTTACCCCAAAAGTGAATCTCCTGAGGCCGTTTTTTTTGTTTTGTTCCAAATTTAGAAAGATTTTGGCGCAATTGCTTTTTTTTATTTTCCCATTCATTCTCTATGGGGATTCAACATTTGCTCTAACTTCTACATTTTTTAACTGATTCAACCCGTTCCAACTTTCAACTGTACATCTTTTGCCTACCTATTCCACAACTTCCCACTTACCAAAAATTCCAAATTCGAAATTCAACCAAATTCTCCAAAATTTCGTTTTTCTACTCTAATTTCTACATTTTTCAACCGATTCAACCCATTCCAACTTTCAACTGTTCATCTTTTGCCTACCTATTCCACAACTTCCCACTTACCAAATATTCCAAACTTTCAATTTTGAAATTCACCACAAATTCTCCAAATATTCTACATTTCTCAAGTAATTCAACACGTTTCAACATCATTCGGCAGCATTCCCCGAAAAAGTTATTCATACATTTCGCCTTCACACGCAATTTCTCCAGAAATTGCAAAATTCTAGTTATTATTATTATTCTATTTTATTCCCGCCACTTTTTTGTCCCGCTTCTTCTTCCACAAAATTCATCCGATTCACTCCATTCCACTTTTCACGTATTCCAAATATTCACGACATGAGCGCTTGTATTTTTCTCATTCCGAAAATTTTCCGATTCCGCAAGATTCCCAAAATTCCGACAAATTTTTCCCTATCCATTCTTAATGGCACATTCCACATTTCACAAAATTTTGTGTTTCACCTCTAACTTCTACATTTTTCAACCGATTCAACCCATTCCAACTTTCAACTGTTCATCTTTTGCCTACCTATTCCACAACTTCCCACTTACCAAAAATTCCAAATTCTCAAATTTGAAATTCAACCAAAATTCTCTCAAATTCCGTTATTCCACTCTAATTTCTACATTTTTCAACCGATTCAACCCATTCCAAATGCATTCACCTTATGCTTCCCACATTCACTCCCATTCACCCCCACTTCCACTACGCCTACACATTCAACCCTTGACCCCCAATTCCAGTGTGGCGGCCATCTTGGATTGACCCTCAAGTGCCCCCAATGAACCCAAAATGAACCGGAAGTGCCCCAGATCAAACCGAAAGTGACCCCAAATAGACCGGAAGTGACCTCAGGTAAACCGGAAGTGACCCCAAATCAAACCGGAAGTGACCCCAAATGTACCGGAAGTGACCTTTTTAGACCGGAAATGACCCCTAATAAACCGGAAGTGACCTCAGACGAACCGGAAGTGACCCAAATTAAACCGGAAGTGACCCAAATAAACCGGAAGTGACCCCAAATAGACCGGAAGTGACCCCAAATAGACCGGAAGTGACCTCTGGTAAACCGGAAGTGACCCCAAATCAAACCGGAAGTGACCCAAAATGAACCGGAAGTTATCTTTTTAGACCGGAAATGACCCCTAATAAACCGGAAGTGACCTCAGACGAACCAGAAGTGACCCAAAAATAAACCGGAAGTGACCAAAATAAACCAGAAGTGACCCCAAATAGACCGGAAGTGACCCCAAATAGACCGGAAGTGACCTCTGGTAAACCGGAAGTGACCCTAAATCAAACCGGAAGTGACCCAAAATGAACCGGAAGTTACCTTTTTAGACCGGAAATGACCCCAAATAAACCGGAAGTGACCTCAGCTAAACCGGAAGTGACCCAAATAAACCGGAAGTGACCCCAAATAGACCGGAAGTGACCCCAAATAGACCGGAAGTGACCTCTGGTAAACCGGAAGTGACCCAAAATCAAACCGGAAGTGACCCCAAATGAACCGGAAGTGACCTTTTTAGACCGGAAATGACCCCAAATAAACCGGAAGTGACCTCCGCTAAACCGGAAGTGACCTGTTTTAAACCGGAAGTGACCCAAATAAACCGGATGTGACCCAAATTAGACCGGAAATGACCCGAATCAAGCCGGAAGTGACCTTATTTCAACACTAAGTGCCCCAAATAGCTACATTTGCGCTAACGTCTTCGTTTTTTGTCCGATTCAACCCGTTTCAACATTTTTACCCCAAAAGTGAACCTCCTGAGGCCGTTTTTTTTTGTTTTGTTCCAAATTTAGAAAGATTTTAGCGCAATTGCTTTTTTTTATTTTCCCATTCATTCTCTATGGGGATTCAACATTTGCTCTAACTTCTACATTTTTTAACTGATTCAACCCGTTCCAACTTTCAACTGTTCATCTTTTGCCTACCTATTCCACAACTTCCCACTTACCAACAATTCCAAATTTAAAATACAACCAAATTCTCCAAAATTTCGTTTTTCTACTCTAACTTCTACATTTTTCTACCGACTCAACCCATTCCAACTTTCAACTGTTCATCTTTTGCCTACCTGTTCCACAACTTCCCACTTACCAAATATTCCAAACTTTCAATTTTGAAATTCACCACAAATTCTCCAAATATTCTACATTTCTCAAGTAATTCAACACGTTTCAACATCGTTCGGCAGCATTCCCCGAAAAAGTTATTCATACATTTCGCCTTCACACGCAATTTCTCCAGAAATTGCAAAATTCTAGTTATTGTGTGAAGGCGAAGGCCTTCACACATATGTTATTCTACACCATTCTCTATTATTATTATTATTATTATTCTCTACGTTTCTCCACACTTTTTTGACACGTTTCATCTTCCACATAATTCATCCGATTCACTCCATTCCACTTTTCACGTATTCCAAATATTCACGCGACGAGCGCTTGTATTTTGCTCGTTCCGAAAATTTTCCGATTCCGCAAAATTCCCAAAATTCCGACAAATTTTTCCCCATTCATTCTTAATGGCACATTCGACATTTCACATTTACGTCGTTCCAATTTGAAATTCACATCATTCAGCACATTCTAATCACATTCGGAAGGATTCTCGACATTCCCAAAATTCCCAAATTCGAAAATTTCACGTTTTCACGTTAAAAATTCCGACAAATTTTCACAAAATTTCGTTTTTCACCTCTAACTTCTACATTTTTCAACCGATTCAACTCGTTCCAACTTTCAACTGTTCATCTTTTGCCTACCTATTCCACAACGTCCCACTTACCAAAAACTTCACATCTTTTATTTTGAAATTCAACCAAAATTCTCTAAAATTTCGTTTTTCTACTCTAATTTCTACATTTTTCAACCGATTCAACCCATTCCAACTTTCAACTGTTCATTATTTTTCTACTGATTCCACAACTTCCCACTTACCAAAAGCTTCACATCTTTTATTTTGAAATTCACACCCAATTCCTTTTCCCTTCTCATTTCTACATTTTTCAACCGATTCAACCCATTCCAACTTTCAACTGTTCATCATTTTTCTACCTATTCCACAACTTCCCACTTACCAAAAACTTCACATCTTTTATTTTGAAATTCACACCCAATTCTCCAATATTTCCGTTTCTCCTTCTCATTTCTACATTTTTCAACCGATTCAACCCATTCCAACTTTCAACTGTTCATCATTTTTCTACCTATTCCACAACTTCCCACTTACCAAAAACTTCACATCTTTTATTTTGAAATTCACACCCAATTCCTTTTTCCCTTCTCATTTCTACATTTTTCAACAGATTCAACCCATTCCAAATTTATTCACTTAATTCACCTTATTCTTCCCACATTCACTCCCATTCACCCCCACTTCCACTATGCTTACACAATTCAACCCTTGACCCCCAATTCCAGTGTGGCGGCCATCTTGGATGACCCTGAAGTGCCACCAATGAACCCAGAATGAACCGGAAGTGGCCCAAATCAAACCGAAAGTGACCCCAAATAGACCGGAAGTGACCTCAGGTAAACCGGAAGTGACCCCAAATCAAACCGGAAGTGACCCCAAATGTACCGGAAGTGACCTTTTTAGACCGGAAATGACCCCTAATAAACCGGAAGTGACCTCAGACGAACCGGAAGTGACCCAAATTAAACCGGAAGTGACCCCAAATAGACCGGAAGTGACCTCAGGTAAACCGGAAGTGACCCCAAATCAAACCGGAAGTGACCCCAAATGTACCGGAAGTGACCTTTTTAGACCGGAAATGACCCCTAATAAACCGGAAGTGACCTCAGACGAACCGGAAGTGACCCAAATAAACCGGAAGTGCCCCAAATCAAACCGGAAGTGACCCCTAATAGACCGGAAGTGACCTCTGGTAAACCGGAAGTGACCCCAAATCAAACCGGAAGTGACCCAAAATGAACCGGAAGTGACCTTTTTAGACCGGAAATGACCCCAAATAAACCGGAAGTGACCTCAGCTAAACCGGAAGTGACCTGTTTTAAACCGGAAGTGACCCAAATAAACCGGAAGTGACCCAAATTAGACCGGAAATGACCCGAATCAAGCCGGAAGTGACCTTATTTCAACACTAAGTGCCCCAAATAGCTACATTTGCGCTTACGTCTTCGTTTTTTGTCCGATATAACCCGTTTCAACATTTTTACCCCAAAAGTGAACCTCCTGAGGCCGTTTTTTTTGGTTTTGTTCCAAATCTAGAAAGATTTTGGCGCAATTGCTTTTTTTTATTTTCCCATTCATTCTCTATGGGGATTCAACATTTGCTCTAACTTCTACATTTTTTAACTGATTCAACCCGTTCCAACTTTCAACTGTTCATCTTTTGCCTACCTATTCCACAACTTCCCACTTACCAAAAATTCCAAATTTAAAATTCAACCAAATTCTCCAAAATTTCGTTTTTCTACTCTAACTTCTAAATTTTTCTACCGATTCAACCCATTCCAACTTTCAACTGTTCATCTTTTGCCTACCTATTCCACAACTTCCCACTTACCAAATATTCCAAACTTTCAATTTTGAAATTCACCACAAATTCTCCAAATATTCTACATTTCTCAAGTAATTCAACACGTTTCAACATCGTTCGGCAGCATTCCCCGAAAAAGTTATTCATACATTTCGCCTTCACACGCAATTTCTCCAGAAATTGCAAAATTCTAGTTGTGTGAAGGCGAAGGCCTTCACACATATGTTATTCTACTCCATTTACTTTATTATTATTGTGTGAAGGCGAAGGCCTTCACACATATGTTATTCTACACCATTCTCTATTATTATTATTATTATTCTCTTTTATTCTCCACACTTTTTTGTCCAGTTTCATCTTCCGCATAATTCATCCGATTCACTCCATTCCACTTTTCACGTATTCCAAATATTCACGACATGAGCGCTTGTATTTTTCTCATTCTGAAAATTTTCCGATTCCGCAAATTTCCCAAAATTCCGACAAATTTTTCCCCATCCATTCTTAATGGCACATTCGACATTTCACAAAATTTCGTGTTTCACCTCTAACTTCTACATTTTTCAACCGATTCAACCCATTCCAACTTTCAACTGTTCATCTTTTGCCTACCTATTCCACAACTTCTCACTTACCAAAAATTCCAAATTTTCAAATTTGAAATTCAACCAAAATTCTCTCAAATTCCGTTATTCCACTCTAATTTCTACATTTTTCAACCGATTCAACCCGTTCCAACTTTCAACTGTTCATCTTTTGCCTACCTATTCCACAACTTCCCACTTACCAAAAATTCCAAATTCTCAAATTTGAAATTCAACCAAAATTCTCTAAAATTTCGTTTTTCTACTCTAATTTCTACATTTTTCGACCGATTCAACCCATTCCAAATGCATTGACCTTATGCTTCCCACATTCACTCCCATTCACCCCCACTTCCACTACGCTTACACATTCAACCCTTGACCCCCAATTCCAGTGTGGCGGCCATCTTGGATTGACCCTCAAGTGCCCCCAATGAACCCAAAATGAACCGGAAGTGCCCCAAATCAAACCGAAAGTGACCCCAAATAGACCGGAAGTGACCTCAGGTAAACCGGAAGTGACCCCAAATCAAACCGGAAGTGACCCCAAATGTACCGGAAGTTACCTTTTTAGACCGGAAATGACCCTTAATAAACCGGAAGTGACCTCAGATGAACCGGAAGTGACCCAAATTAAACCGGAAGTGCCCCAAATCAAACCGAAAGTGACCCCAAATAGACCGGAAGTGACCTCAGGTAAACCGGAAGTGACCCCAAATCAAACCGGAAGTGACCCCAAACGTACCGGAAGTGACCTTTTTAGACCGGAAATGACCCCTAATAAACAGGAAGTGACCTCAGACGAACCGGAAGTGACCCAAATTAAACCGGAAGTGACCCAAATAAACCGGAAGTGACCCCAAATAGACCGGAAGTGACCTCTGGTAAACCGGAAGTGACCCTAAATCAAACCGGAAGTGACCCCAAATGAACCGGAAGTGACCTTTTTAGACCGGAAGTGACCCCAAATAAACCGGAAGTGACCTCAGCTAAACCGGAAGTGACCTGTTTTAAACCGGAAGTGACCCAAATAAACCGGAAGTGACCCAAACTAGACCGGAAGTGACCCGAATCAAACCGGAAGTGACCTTATTTCAACACTGAGTGGCCCAAATAGCTACATTTGCGCTAACTTTTTCGTTTTTTGTCTGATTTAACCCGTTTCAACATTTTTACCCCAAAAGTGAATCTCCTGAGGCCGTTTTTTTTGTTTTGTTCCAAATTTAGAAAGATTTTGGCGCAATTGCTTTTTTTTATTTTCCCATTCATTCTCTATGGGGATTCAACATTTGCTCTAACTTCTACATTTTTTAACTGATTCAACCCGTTCCAACTTTCAACTGTACATCTTTTGCCTACCTATTCCACAACTTCCCACTTACCAAAAATTCCAAATTCGAAATTCAACCAAATTCTCCAAAATTTCGTTTTTCTACTCTAATTTCTACATTTTTCAACCGATTCAACCCATTCCAACTTTCAACTGTTCATCTTTTGCCTACCTATTCCACAACTTCCCACTTACCAAATATTCCAAACTTTCAATTTTGAAATTCACCACAAATTCTCCAAATATTCTACATTTCTCAAGTAATTCAACACGTTTCAACATCGTTCGGCAGCATTCCCCGAAAAAGTTATTCATACATTTCGCCTTCACACGCAATTTCTCCAGAAATTGCAAAATTCTAGTTATTATTATTATTCTATTTTATTCCCGCCACTTTTTTGTCCCGCTTCTTCTTCCACATTTTTCATCCGATTCACTCCATTCCACTTTTCACGTATTCCAAATATTCACGACATGAGCGCTTGTATTTTTCTCATTCCGAAAATTTTCCGATTCCGCAGAATTCCCAAAATTCCGACAAATTTTTCCCCATCCATTCTTAATGGCACATTCGACATTTCACAAAATTTCGTTTTTCACCTCTAACTTCTACATTTTTCAACCGATTCAACCCATTCCAACTTTCAACTGTTCATCTTTTGCCTACCTATTCCACAACTTCCCATTTACTAAAAATTCCAAATTTTCAAATTTGAAATTCAACCAAAATTCTCTCTAATTCCGTTATTCCACTCTAATTTCTACATTTTTCAACCGATTCAACCCATTCCAACTTTCAACTGTTCATCTTTTGCCTACCTATTCCACAACTTCCCACTTACCAAAAATTCCAAATTCTCAAATTTGAAATTCAACCAAAATTCTCTAAAATTTCGTTTTTCTACTCTAATTTCTACATTTTTCGACCGATTCAACCCATTCCAAATGCATTCACCTTATGCTTCCCACATTCACTCCCATTCACCCCCACTTCCACTACGCTTACACATTCAACCCTTGACCCCCAATTCCAGTGTGGCGGCCATCTTGGATTGACCCTCAAGTGCCCCCAATGAACCCAAAATGAACCGGAAGTGCCCCAAATCAAACCGAAAGTGACCGCAAATAGACCGGAAGTGACCTCAGGTAAACCGGAAGTGACCCCAAATCAAACCGGAAGTGACCCCAAATGTACCGGAAGTGACCTTTTTTGACCGGAAATGACCCCTAATAAACCGGAAGTGACCTCAGACGAACCGGAAGTGACCCAAATCAAACCGGAAGTGACCCAAATAAACCGGAAGTGACCCCAAATAGACCGGAAGTGACCCCAAATAGACCGGAAGTGACCTCTGGTAGACCGGAAGTGACCCCAAATCAAACCGGAAGTGACCCCAAATGAACCGGAAGTGACCTTTTTTAACCGGAAATGACCCCAAGTAAACCGGAAGTGACCTCAGCTAAACCGGAAGTGACCTGTTTTAAACCGGAAGTGACCCAAATAAACCGGAAGTGACCCAAACTAGACCGGAAGTGACCCGAATCAAACCGGAAGTGACCTTATTTCAACACTAAATGGCCCAAATAGCTACATTTGCGCTAACTTTTTCGTTTTTTGTCCGATTTAACCCGTTTCAACATTTTTACCCCAAAAGTGAACCTCCTGAGGCCGTTTTTCTTTGTTTAGTTCTTCTACATTTTTTAACTGATTCAACCCGTTCCAACTTTCAACTGTACATCTTTTGCCTACCTATTCCACAACTTCCCACTTACCAAAAATTCCAAATTCGAAATTCAACCATATTATCCAAAATTTCGTTTTTCTACTCTATATTCTACATTTTTCAACCGATTCAACCCATTCCACCTTTCAACTGTTCATCTTTTGCCTACCTATTCCACAACTTCCCACTTACCAAATATTCCAAACTTTCAATTTTGAAATTCACCACAAATTCACCAAATATTCTACATTTCTCAAGTAATTCAACACGTTTCAACATCATTCGGCGGCATTCCCCGAAGAAGTTATTCATACATTTCGCCTTCACACGCAATTTCTCCAGAAATTGCAAAATTCTAGTTGTGTGAAGGCGAAGGCCTTCACACATTGTTATTCTACTTTATTATTATTATTAAACAACTTATTCCTCCCACTTTTTTGCCATCTAACTACTCCCACATGCTTCAACCGATTCACCTCGTTCAAACTTTGACACGTTCCAAAAATTCATGTCACGCTTGCTGCCTTTTTTCCCGTTCATAACATTTACCGTTTTTAAGTAATTAGCAAATTTGTGCCTTTTATTTCCCCATTCATTCTTAATGGCAATGTCAACCCGAGCCAGTTTCCTGTAGTGGGTTCGATTCCCACATTGGGCGTCATTATTTATTTTACTCTTTATTCTTCCCGCTTATCATTTTCAACGCTTATCATTTGTAACTAACATTCGCATTCAACATTCATTACATTAAGCAATTTCCACCACTTTGATTACGTATTCGCATTCAACAAACACATTCATTACATTAACCAAATTCAACCAGTATGAAGACAGGGACACAATTAGCTCGTGGGAAACACAAGTGATTCCAGTACACAAGCATCTTTCCCGAGTGGTATCAAAACCCGCGTCAGTTCGATTTCCACATCGGGCATCATTATTTATTTTACTCTTTATTCTTCCTGCCTATCATTTTCAACGCTTGTCATTTGTAACTAACATTTGCATTCAAAATTCATTACATTAAGCAATTTCCACCACTTTGATTACGCATTCGCATTCAACAAACACATTCATTACATTAACCAAATTCAACCACTTGAAAGAAGGGACCCAATTAGCTCGTGGGAAACACAAGTGATTCCAGAACACGAGTGGCTTTCCCGAGTGGTATCAAAACCCGCGCCGGTTCGATTCCCACATTGGGCGTCATTATTTATTTTACTCTCTTAGTTTTTAACGCTTATCATTTGTTTCTTTTTTGTAACATGTATTTGTAACATTTCATTTTTAACGCTCATCATTTGTACCATTATTGTAACATGTATTTGTAACATTTCATTTTTAACGCTCATCATTTGTACCTTTTTTGTAACATGTATTTGTAACATTTTCCCATTTATTTCACAATTATTCCTTTCCCTTTTCATTCTTCCCGCTCATCATTTTTAACGCTTAACGTTTCTAAATTAACATCTGCCTTCGCCTTCGCACGCAATTTCTTCCGAAATTGCAATTCTAGTTAGTGTGAAGGTGAAGACCTTCACACTATTGTTATTCCTGTCCTTTATTATTATTATTATTATTATTATTATTCAACTTCCGCTCACTTTTTTGACGCTTAACTACTTCCACATACTTCAACCTATTCACTCCATTCCACTTTTCACTTATTCCAAATATTCATGGCACGTCTGCTCACTTTTTTTTCCTTCCAAAAATTTTCCGTTTTCGCAAAATTCACAAATTTACGGCGAATTTTGCCCCATTCATTCTTAATGGCAGATTCAACATTTCACATTTACGTTGTTCCAGTTTGAAATTCACATCATTCAACACATTCAAATCACATTGGGCACATTCCCAAACTTGCCAAATTCAACATTTTCACGTTTTCATCTTTTATTTTGAAATTCACACCCAATTCCTTTTTCCCTTTTCCCTTCTCATTTCTACATTTTTCAACCGATTCAACCCATTCCAACTTTCAACTGTTCATCTTTTCTCTACCTATTCCACAACTTCCCACTTACCAAAAACTTCACATCTTTTATTTTGAAATTCAACCAAAATTCTCTAAAATTTCCTTTTTTCTACTCTAATTTCTACATTTTTCAACCGATTCAACCCATTCCAACTTTCAACTGTTCATCATTTTTCTACCTATTCAACAACTTCCCACTTCCCAAAAACTTCACATCTTTTATTTTGAAATTCACACCCAATTCCTTTTTCCCTTCTCATTTCTACATTTTTCAACCGATTCAACCCATTCCAACTTTCAACTGTTCATCATTTTTCTACCTATTCAACAACTTCCCACTTCCCAAAAACTTCACATCTTTTATTTTGAAATTCACACCCAATTCCTTTTTCCCTTCTCATTTCTACATTTTTTAACCGATTCAACCCATTCCAACTTTCAACTGTTCATCATTTTTCTACCTATTCCACAACTTCCCACTTACCAAAACATTCACATCTTTTATTTTGAAATTCACGCACAATTCCTTTTTCCCTTCTCATTTCTACATTTTTCAACCGATTCAACCCATTCCAACTTTCAACTGTTCATCATTTTTCTACCTATTCCCCAACTTCCCACTTACCAAAAAATTCACATCTTTTATTTTGAAATTCACGCCCAATTCCTTTTTCCCTTCTCATTTCTACATTTTTCAACCGATTCAACCCATTCCAACTTTCAACTGTTCATCATTTCTTTACCTATTCCACAACTTAACAAAAACTTCACATCTTTTATTTTGAAATTCACACCCATTTCCTTTTTCCTTTCTCATTTCCACATTTTTCAACCGATTCAACTCGTTTCAACGTCATTCTGCAACATTCCTTAAATATTTATTCAACTTCTTCACCTTCACACGCAATTCCTTCAGGAATTGCAAATTCTAGTTGTGTGAAGGCGAAGGCCTTCACACATTGATATTGTACTTTATTATTAAACAACTTATTCCTCCCACTTTTTTGACATCTAACTACTCCCACATGCTTCAACCCATTCACCTCGTTCAAACTTTCACACGTTCCAAAAATTCATGGCACGCTTGCCAGTATTTTTCGCGTTCATAACATTTACCGTTTTTAAGTAATTAGCAAATTTGTGCCTTTTATTTCCCCATTCATTCTTAATGGCAATGTCAACCCGAGCCAGTTTCCTGTAGTGGGTTCGATTCCCACATTGGGCGTCATTAATTATTCTACTCTTTATTCTTCCCGCTTATCATTTTCAACGCTTATCATTTGTAACTAACATTCGCATTCAACATTCATTACATTAAGCAATTTCCACCATTTTGATTACGTATTCGCATTCAACAAACACATTCATTACATTAACCAAATTCAACCACTAAAAGAAAGGGACTCAATTAGCTCGTGGGAAACACAAGTGATTCCAGTACACGAGCATCTTTCCCGAGTGGTATCAAAACCCGCGTCAGTTCGATTCCCACATTGGGCGTCATTATTTATTTTACTCTTTATCCTTCCCGGTTATCATTTTCAACGGTTATCATTTGTAACTTTTGTCATTCGCATTCAACATTCATTACATTAAGCAATTTCCACCACTTTGATTACGCATTCGCATTCAACAAACACATTCATTACATTAACCAAATTCAACAGTTACTGAGGTAGGAACCTGATTAGCTCAGTTGGAAACACAATGGCAATGTCAACCTGCGCCGGTTTCCTGTAGTGGGTTCGATTCCCACTTTGGGCGTCATAAAGTATTTTACTCTTTATTCTTCCCCCTTATCATTTGTACCTTTTTTGTAACATTTGTAACGTTTCATTTTTAACGCTTATCATTTGTACCTTTTTGTAACATGTATTTGTAACATTTTCCCATTTATTTCACAATTATCTATTTTCCCTTTGTATTCTTCCCGCTCATCATTTTTAACGCTTAACGTTTGTAACTTAACATCTGCCTTCGCCTTCACACGCAATTTCTCCCGAAATTGCAATTCTAGTTGTGTGAAGGCGAAGGCCTTCACACATTGATATTGTACTTTATTATTAAACAACTTATTCCTCCCACTTTTTTGACATCTAACTACTCCCACATGCTTCAACCGATTCACCTCGTTCAACCTTTCACACGTTCCAAAAATTCATGGCACGCTTGCCAGTATTTTTCGCGTTCATAACATTTACCGTTTTTAAGTAATTAGCAAATTTGTGCCTTTTATTTCCCCATTCATTCTTAATGGCAATGTCAACCCGAGCCAGTTTCCTGTAGTGGGTTCGATTCCCACATTGGGCGTCATTAATTATTTTACTCTTTATTCTTCCCGCTTATCATTTTCAACGCTTATCATTTGTAACTAACATTCGCATTCAACATTCATTACATTAAGCAATTTCCACCACTTTGATTACGTATTCGCATTCAACAAACATATTCATTACATTAACCAATTGCAACCACGACATAGTAAGGGACTCAATTAGCTCGTGGGAAACACAAGTGATTCCAGTACACGAGCATCATTCCCGAGTGGTATCAAAACCCGCGTCAGTTCGATTCCCACATTGGGCGTCATTGTTTATTTTACTCTTTATCCTTCCCGGTTATCATTTTCAACGGTTATCATTTGTAACTTTTGTCATTCGCATTCAACATTAATTACATTAAGCAATTTCCACCACTTTGATTACGCATTCGCATTCAACAAACACATTCATTACATTAACCAAATTCAACCAGCAAGAAGGAAGGATCCTCATTAGCTCAGTCGGAAACACAATGGAAATGTCAACCCGAGCCAGTTTCCTGTAGTGGGTTCGATTCCCACATTGGGAGTCATAAATTATTTTACTCTTTATTCTTCCCCCTTATCATTTTCAACGCTTATCATTTGTACCTTTTTTGTAACATTTGTAACGTTTCATTTTTAACGCTTATCATTTGTACCTTTTTGTAACATGTATTTGTAACATTTTCCCATTTATTTCACAATTATCTATTTTCCCTTTGTATTCTTCCCGCTCATCATTTTTAACGCTTAACGTTTGTAACTTAAGATCTGCCTTCGCCTTCACACGCAATTTCTTCCGAAATTGCAATTCTAGTTGTGTGAAGGCGAAGGCCTTCACACATATGTTATTCTACACCATTCTCTATTATTATTATTATTCTCTTTTATTCTCCACACTTTTTTGACACGTTTCATCTTCCACATAATTCATCCGATTCACTCCATTCCACTTTTCACGTATTCCAAATATTCACGCGACGAGCGCTTGTATTTTTCTCGTTCCGAAAATTTTCCGATTCCGCAAAATTCCCAAAATTCCGACGAATTTTTCCCCATTCATTCTTAATGGCACAT
Source organism: Syngnathus typhle (assembly GCF_033458585.1). Taxonomy (NCBI): domain Eukaryota; kingdom Metazoa; phylum Chordata; class Actinopteri; order Syngnathiformes; family Syngnathidae; genus Syngnathus; species Syngnathus typhle. The sequence goes on from NC_083742.1 coordinate 4,197,195, forward strand.
TCGACATTTCACATTTACGTCGTTCCAATTTGAAATTCACATCATTCAGCACATTCTAATCACATTCGGAAGGATTCTCGACATTCCCAAAATTCCCAAATTCGAAAATTTCACGTTTTCACGTTAAAAATTCCGACAAATTTTCACAAAATTTCGTTTTTCACCTCTAACTTCTACATTTTTCAACCGATTCAACTCGTTCCAACTTTCAACTGTTCATCTTTTGCCTACCTATTCCACAACGTCCCACTTACCAAAAACTTCACATCTTTTATTTTGAAATTCAACCAAAATTCTCTAAAATTTCGTTTTTCTACTCTAATTTCTACATTTTTCAACCGATTCAACCCATTCCAACTTTCAACTGTTCATTATTTTTCTACTGATTCCACAACTTCCCACTTACCAAAAGCTTCAAATCTTTTATTTTGAAATTCACACCCAATTCCTTTTCCCTTCTCATTTCTACATTTTTCAACCGATTCAACCCATTCCAACTTTCAACTGTTCATCATTTTTCTACCTATTCCACAACTTCCCACTTACCAAAAACTTCACATCTTTTATTTTGAAATTCACACCCAATTCCTTTTTCCCTTCTCATTTCTACATTTTTCAACCGATTCAACCCATTCCAACTTTCAACTGTTCATCATTTTTCTACCTATTCCACAACTTCCCACTTACCAAAAACTTCACATCTTTTATTTTGAAATTCACACCCAATTTCCTTTTCCCTTCTCATTTCTACATTTTTCAACCGATTCAACCCATTCCAACTTTCAACTGTTCATCATTTTTCTACCTATTCCACAACTTCCCACTTACCAAAAACTTCACATCTTTTATTTTGAAATTCACACCCAATTCACTTTTCCCTTCTCATTTCTACATTTTTCAACCGATTCAACCCATTCCAACTTTCAACTGTTCATCATTTTTCTACCTATTCCACAACTTCCCACTTACCAAAAACTTCACATCTTTTATTTTGAAATTCACACCCAATTCCCTTTTCCCTTCTCATTTCTACATTTTTCAACCGATTCAACCCATTCCAACTTTCAACTGTTCATCATTTTTCGACCTATTCCACAACTTCCCAAAACCTTCACATCTTTTATTTTGAAATTCACACCCAATTCCTTTTTCCCTTCTCATTTCTACATTTTTCAACCGATTCAACCCATTCCAACTTTCAACTGTTCATCATTTTTCGACCTATTCCACAACTTCCCACTTACCAAAAACTTCACATCTTTTATTTTGAAATTCGCCACAAATTCTCCAAATATTCTACATTTCTCAAGTAATTCAACACGTTTCAACATCGTTCGGCAGCATTCCCCGAAGAAGTTATTCATACATTTCGCCTTCACACGCAATTTCTCCAGAAATTGCAAAATTCTAGTTGTGTGAAGGCGAAGGCCTTCACACATTGTTATTCTACTTTATTATTATTTTTATTAAACAACTTATTCCTCCCACTTTTTTGACATCCAACTACTCCCACATGCTTCAACCGATTCACCTCGTTCAAACTTTCACACGTTCCAAAGATTCATGGCAAGCTTGCCACTTTTTTTCTCGTTCATAACATTTACCGTTTTTAAGTAATTAGCAAATTTGTGCCTTTTATTTCCCCATTCATTCTTAATGGCAATGTCAACCCGAGCCAGTTTCCTGTAGTGGGTTCGATTCCCACATTGGGCGTCATTATTTATTTTACTCTTTATTCTTCCCGCTTATCATTTTCAACGCTTATCATTTGTAACTAACATTCGCATTCAACATTCATTACATTAAGCAATTTCCACCACTTTAATTACGTATTCGCATTCAACAAACACATTCATTACATTAACCAATTTCAACCACGGCATAGTAAGGGACTCAATTAGCTCGTGGGAAACACAAGTGATTCCAGTACACGAGCATCATTCCCGAGTGGTATCAAAACCCGCGTCAGTTCGATTCCCACGTTGGGCGTCATTATTTATTTTACTCTTTATCCTTTCCCTTATCATTTTCAACGCTTATCATTTGTACCTTTTTTGTAACATTTGTAACATTTCATTTTTAACGCTTATCATTTGTACCTTTTTGTAACATGTATTTGTAACATTTTCCCATTTATTTCACAATTATTTCTTTCCCTTTTCATTCTTCCCTCTCATCATTTTTAACGCTTAACGTTTCTAAATTACCATCTGCCTTCGCCTTCACACGCAATTTCTTCCGAAATTGCAATTCTAGTTATTATTATTCTTCTATTTTATTCTCCACACTTTTTTGACACGTTTCATCTTCCACATAATTCATCCGATTCACTCCATTCCACTTTTCACGTATTCCAAATATTCACGCGACGAGCGCTTGTATTTTTCTCATTCCGAAAATTTTCCGATTCCGCAAAATTCCCCAAATTCCGACAAATTTTTCCCCATTCATTCTTAATGGCACATTCGACATTTCACATTTACGTCGTTCCAATTTGAAATTCACATCATTCAGCACATTCTAATCACATTCGGAAGGATTCTCGACATTCCCAAAATTCCCAAATTCGAAAATTTCACGTTAAAAATTCCGACAAATTTTCACAAAATTTCGTTTTTCATCTCTAACTTCTACATTTTTCAACCGATTCAACTCGTTCCAACTTTCAACTGTTCATCTTTTGCCTACCTATTCCACAACGTCCCACTTACCAAAAACTTCACATCTTTTATTTTGAAATTCAACCAAAATTCTCTAAAATTTCGTTTTTCTACTCTAATTTCTACATTTTTCAACCGATTCAACCCATTCCAACTTTCAACTGTTCATTATTTTTCTACCGATTCCACAACTTCCCACTTACCAAAAGCTTCACATCTTTTATTTTGAAATTCACACCCAATTCCTTTTCCCTTCTCATTTCTACATTTTTCAACCGATTCAACCCATTCCAACTTTCAACTGTTCATCATTTTTCTACCTATTCCACAACTTCCCACTTACCAAAAACTTCACATCTTTTATTTTGAAATTCACACCCAATTTCCTTTTCCCTTCTCATTTCTACATTTTTCAACCGATTCAACCCATTCCAACTTTCAACTGTTCATCATTTTTCTACCTATTCCACAACTTCCCACTTACCAAAAACTTCACATCTTTTATTTTGAAATTCAACCAAAATTCTCTCAAATTCCGTTTTTGTACTCTAATTTCTACATTTTTCAACCGATTCAACCCATTCCAACTTTCAACTGTTCATCATTTTTCTACCTATTCCACAACTTCCCAAATACTTCACATCTTTTATTTTGAAATTCACACCCAATTCCTTTTTCCCTTCTCATTTCTACATTTTTCAACCGATTCAACCCATTCCAACTTTCAACTGTTCATCATTTTTCTACCTATTCCACAACTTCCCATTTACCAAAAACTTCACATCTTTTATTTTGAAATTCACACCCAATTCACTTTTCCCTTCTCATTTCTACATTTTTCAACCGATTCAACCCATTCCAACTTTTAACTGTTCATCATTTTTCTACCTATTCCACAACTTCCCACTTACCAAAAACTTCACATCTTTTATTTTGAAATTCGCCACAAATTCTCCAAATATTCTACATTTCTCAAGTAATTCAACACGTTTCAACATCGTTCGGCAGCATTCCCCGAAGAAGTTATTCATACATTTCGCCTTCACACGCAATTTCTCCAGAAATTGCAAAATTCTAGTTATTATTCTATTTTATTCCCGCCACTTTTTTGTCCCGCTTCTTCTTCCACAAAATTCATCTGATTCACTCCATTCCACTTTTCACGTATTCCAAATATTCACGACATGAGCGCTTGTATTTTTCTCGTTCCGAAAATTTTCAGATTCCGCAAAATTCCCCAAATTCCGACAAATTTTTCCCCATTCATTCTTAATGGCACATTCGACATTTCACATTTACGTCGTTCCAATTTGAAATTCACATCATTCAGCACATTCTAATCACATTCGGAGGGATTCTCGACATTCCCAAAATTCCCAAATTCAAAAATTTCACGTTTTCACGTTAAAAATTCCGACAAATTTTCACAAAATTTCGTTTTTCACCTCTAACTTCTACATTTTTCAACCGATTCAACTCGTTCCAACTTTCAACTGTTCATCTTTTGCCTACCTATTCCACAACGTCCCACTTACCAAAAACTTCACATCTTTTATTTTGAAATTCAACCAAAATTCTCTAAAATTTCGTTTTTCTACTCTAATTTCTACATTTTTCAACCGATTCAACCCATTCCAACTTTCAACTGTTCATCATTTTTCTACCTATTCCACAACTTCCCACTTACCAAAAACTTCACATCTTTTATTTTGAAATTCACACCCAATTCCCTTTTCCCTTCTCATTTCTACATTTTTCAACCGATTCAACCCATTCCAACTTTCAACTGTTCATCATTTTTCTACCTATTCCACAACTTCCCACTTACCAAAAACTTCACATCTTTTATTTTGAAATTCACACCCAATTCTCCAATATTTCCTTGTTCCCTTCTCATTTCCACATTTTTCAACCGATTCAACCCATTCCAACTTTCAACTGTTCATCATTTTTCTACCTATTCCACAACTTACCAAAAACTTCACATCTTTTATTTTGAAATTCACACCCAATTCTCCAATATTTCCTTTTTCCCTTCTCATTTCTACATTTTTCAACCGATTCAACCCATTCCAACTTTCAACTGTTCATCATTTTTCTACCTATTCCACAACTTCCCACTTACCAAAAACTTCACATCTTTTATTTTGAAATTCACCACAAATTCTCCAAATATTCTACATTTCTCAAGTAATTCAACACGTTTCAACATCGTTCGGCAGCATTCCCCGAAGAAGTTATTCATACATTTCGCCTTCACACGCAATTTCTCCAGAAATTGCAAAATTCTAGTTTATTGTGTTATCTGTTTATTATTTATTCATCACTCTTACTATTGATTGTTTGAATTTTTGCCTTCTTGTTTTTATGTTGTGTCGCGTACATGTATGTCTATCGTGTTATGTGTCTCGTCACCGTGGGATAGAGAAAAACGTAATTTCGGTCTCTTTGTGTGTTGTGACATGTGGAGAGATTGACAATAAAGCTGACTTTGACTTTGATTATTGTTATTAACTAGCCACGTGCCCGTTTGTCCTCGGGGGTCACTACAAACAATGTGAAGTAGGGGCAAAGAAGATTCCAACATGTCGAATATCCCCGATTTGAGGTCGGACGCCCTTCCGATTGGTCGAGATCAGCCTGAAGACACCACACACCGCGTGATTATCGACTAAGATTATCTTTGGAGCATTACTAGAATCGGGGACAACCTACAATTGTCAGGAGGGGAGATTCAGAGCTAAAATCAGGCTGATAATCCTGCCATGTAAACCAGGCTTTACTTTAGCAGGGTTAATCATTTGATACCTGTATGCATTTGCATCTGGATTGGCCCTTGAAATCATCTTTAAAAAATTTAAAATGATTGCAGCAAAAATGAAAATGAAATGCAATATATTAAACAACACCTACTGTACGACTGAAACTAGTTTCCCGAGTGGAGGGGCCTACGTCATGCAGGTTGATCACCAGCTAAGATCGAAAGAGCATGGTGAATGTGTAGTAATAGTGTTGGACACAGTTCTGTGGTTGTGAGAGTCAGTGGGCGGACTGTTCTCGAGACTCCCTCCCCATCTACCCCCACCATTTTCCTTCCCCTCTTCCCCCCTCCGTCACTCTGCTCGAAACACCCTCCAGTCAACGATGGAGCTGCAGACATAGCAGACAGGACACACACTCGCCCTGTTCAGTCTAAACTTTCTTCACACATGGGGGACTTTTCCTGCTGGTTCGCCTCCCAATGTGCTGTCACACCAACAGACATCTATCAAGGTAACACTACAAAACTCACTTTGTTCGGTATTTTACAAATGTGCTCTGAAACCTATCATGTCATACATTCATCCATTTAAAAGTAATCAACTCAACTTTATTTTATAGCATTTGCACAATTGCAGCTGCAGCTAACAAAACACTTTACAGATTATCTGAGACTCAACATCAACAATACTACAAACATAACAAACCGATATTCATTTTTTTCTGCATTCTTACATGCTGTACGCTTTGTTGTTTGAAGCCGTTAGATGAATGAGGAGGCATTCTCAGTCTCCTTCCACCAGTTGATCAAAGATGTCATGACGTGACCAGCATGCATGACGTCGCTCACGTCTGCTACGAGCTAAATTTACAAGTAAACAAGCAACTTTAGCATCTGTTGGTGAGTAACAGACATTAGATTCAAGGCTATTAAATCGGTCACAACCTAGAAGACGCATAATTAATATGGGTTCGTTATGTTAATTCATTTAAGTTTCATTAAGTACTAAAGCGTGGAACTTCCAATGTGAAGTAAAAACTTTTTAACTGACAAGTATGTTTGAACGTTCTAACGTATTTGCCAGTCAAAGTTTTTACCCCGCCTTGTTAGCTCCACGCTTCCGTAATTAAGAGGTGGATCTTTCAAATTTAATTTCATAATTTTGATGTGTCATTAAGGGTTGTACAGAAAAAGTTTGGATCACAGTCTCCAGGACAGAGCAAGGTTAGTCTACTGTTTTTGTTTATTTACATAATATGTTAATAATATGTCGGCTATATACGTACTATATGCATTACACACACACACACACGCAAGCACACGCAACACACACAGACACACATGTATATTTATTTGGTCTTTGGGGTGCATCGATACAGTACATGTAGATATTTGTTTGATATGGTCGTCACGCACCGTAGCTAACATTGCATGTTTTTTTTAATGTTGCCTGTGAAATCATTAGGAGATCTGGAAAAAAAGATCTCCCCCTTTCTGCGTAGCGTCCTGTACTTTGCACTATGCTTACTGTCTGCTGTATGCACACTGGCTCAGTTTTGCTCCTCTTATTTATTGTGTTATTTGTTTATTATTTATTCATCACTCATTATTTATTTAATATTTATTGTTTGTGCCTTCTTGTTTTTATTTTGGGTCGTCTACTTGTGTGTCTATCGTGTGCTGTGTCTCGTCACCGTGGGATAGAGGAAACGGAATTTCGGTTTCTTTGTGTGTCTTGACATATGAAGGGATTGACAATAAAGCAGACTTTGACTTTGAAAAAAGTATCTGAGCAAGACTGGTCTTCAGGAAAAGTACTGTGTTACCTACATATCATATTGGTTAAGCTGACCATTGAGTGACTGACTTTGTAATGGCGTGAATCATGATAATTTAACACCTCAAGTGGCAATGATTTAATGCACAACTAGAAACAACGCCAAGTGTGAGGCAGACAGATTTCTGGCGATAAATTTGTTTGCATACTATTGAGAGTTCTTTTGGACAACAAAAATTGTTTGCCAACAGCCCAAAACAAGTGCATTTGATGGTATGTCTAAATGTCGAGTTTGTCACGTCAATGTAATCAAAGTCAAAGTCTGCTTTATTGTCAATCTCTTCACATGCCAAGACACACAAAGAAATCGAAATTACGTTTCCACTATCCCACGGTGACAAGACATAGTACACGACCTACATACAAGCAAACAACACAAAATAAAAACAAGAAGGCACAAACAATGAATAATAAGAGTGATGAATAAATAATAAATAAACAATAACACAATAAATAAGAGGAGCAAAACGGAGCAAGTGTGCATACAGCAGACATTCAGAATATAGCGCAAAAGTACAGGACGCTACGCAGAAGGGGGGAGAGAGTTCAGGACCCTAACAGCGTGCAGTATGAAGAGTATAATTCACAAGAATGCAAGATTTAGCCATAGTCTGTTTTCACCACGTTTTATCTGACGTTGTTTACTGTGCCCTCCGCCATGAGTGATCATAAAGTTAGGATCAATATTGTCGTTTCAAATAAAGAAACACGAAGTCATGTGTCTTAACAGCGTTTGATAAATCTGCCTTGTGTGAAGATTCCCTTCCCAGGTTATCTACAGTATACCGTATTTTCCGCCCTATTAGGCGCACCGGGGTATAAGGCGCACCTTCAATGAACGGCCCATTTTAAAACTTTGTCCATATATAAGGCGCACCGGCCTATAAGGCACATAAAATAGAAGCTTTACTGCAACAAACTAAGGTTGACTAGGGTTGCGGTATGCACCCACTAGCCAATAACCAACGAGCCCTCTGTAAACAATCGCGTTTCTCAAACGATCTCATATAAAATGATTGCAACTGACTAAAGTTCAATCTAACGCATTGGTACTACTTACCTATGTTTCCCTTCCATATCGATCCGTAGATTTACTCGAAACATTAACAGAGCAGCCTATTTTGACATGAAATAGCCTCGCGCGTATAGCAGCTATCGTTATAGCATTAGCCATCCGCAAAAACCCATGACCCTCAGCTCGCAATCTCCCATGAGCCTCAGCAAAGTGTAAACAATCGCGTTTCTCAAACGAGCTCCTATAAAATGATCAGAACTGACTAAAGTTCGATCTAACGCATTGGTACTACTTACCTATGTTTCCCTTCCATATCGATCCGTAGATTTACTCGAAACATTAACGGAGCAGCCTATTTTGAAATGAAATAGCCTCGCGGGTACAACAGCTATTCGGTGACGCCCCCTGACTACAGTTACCGTAATGTTGGGAAGCGATGCGACCTTGTAATTTACTAGTCGTACTAAAACGTACTAAAACATTTTGGCAGAGCACTGTGTACAACCAGTATGGATCAACAAGTTCATCACTTGAGCCATATATAAGGCGCACCGGACTAAAAGGCGCACTGTTGACTTTTGATAAAAATTTAGGTTTTTAGGTGTGCCTTATAGGGCGGAAAATACGGTACTTGCCAGGGGTGCTGCTAGGCAAAAAGCTTGAATGTGGCTCAGGCCCCTTCGTGCAGTGGTCTGCGACCACTGGTCCACGACCCCACTATCACTTGGTACATGGCTACACAAATATATTAGAAAAAACACGTACAAGTTCTGTAGCCGAACTCATGTTCCCCAATTGCATGTTATCACCACCGCAGGAATCTAACAGATGTTTGCCATTTATCTAAATATCAGTCAGACCATGAATCAGTCCTCACAGAAAAAAGGTCGTACAACTGATTTTACACACACAGACACAGACATATATATATATATATATGGTATATATACCGTAATTTTCGGACTATAAGTCGCGTTTTTTTTCATAGTTTGGGTGGGGGGCTGACTTATACTCAGGAGCGACTTATATATGTTTTTTTTTTTTCAAAAATCTTCCAAAAGAAATAAAAAAAAGTGAAACCGCGATAAACGAACCGCAATGTAGCAAGGGATTACTGTAATTTGAATTTCAAGTGACAACAGCAGCGCAACGTCGCGTCAGCAGCAGCTCATCGAGTCAATCTTTGTCCTTTATGTAAACAACCGCCGCGCTGCTGACACAGCGTCGCAACAACACGTGAGCAACAACAGGCTAAACGATAGGTATGCTAACGTGACATAAACACAAACTAAGAGCTGAGAACGGCCCTGACGTAAAATTCAGAGTTATTCAAAAAACTATTACATAAATAACACGTTAATAAAACCATCTGCGTCACTCCTGACGTCAGCCTCGTCGTTATTCCACAGATCTACTATATTGTAGCGTTAACAAAGTTCAAGGAAAGACGTGGGTTAGGTAAACGGCTCTTTATTTAACAAAACAAACTTACAGGCGTGTGGTGAAAGACAGCTCGGTAGAGTAGGACCGGGCGTGCGTAAAAGCATTGTCCGAGCCTCATCCACCGCCCCTGGACGAGTCGATCTTAGTCCTTTATGTAAACAACCGCCGAGCTGCTGACGCGACGTTGCGCTGCTGACGCGACGTTGCGCTGCTGACGCGACGTTGCGCTGCTGACGCGACGTTGCGCTGCTGACGCGACGTTGCGCTGCTGACGCGACGTTGCGCTGCTGACGCGACGTTGCGCTGCTGACGCGACGTTGCGCTGCTGACGCGACGTTGCGCTGCTGACGCGACGTTGCGCTGCTGACGCGACGTTGCGCTGCTGACGCGACGTTGCGCTGCTGACGCGACGTTGCGCTGCTGACGGCAGCGTGCCCATTTACCGTGACTCACCCAAGACGGTGGACAGGTCTGCACGTCGTCAACCAGCTAAAGCGATCATCTAGTGTTTCTATGTATCTCTATGAAGCCAAATCCCAAAGTAGTAGTAGAAGAAGAAGGCAAGGCTGACGTCAGGGCGCACGCGCGGCGATGTTGACAAAGGACGAGGAATTTGATCAATGGATTTAATGATTTAGAGTGCACAGATGGTTTGATAACATTATTGCTTATATAATAGTTATTTGATTTATAATTTATATATCATTATATGGGCCTGTGGAATATTTTGAAGTGCAAGAGCCGTCAGCGGCGCGCACGCATTGTTGACAAAGGACGATTGATGGATTTAATGAATTGGAGTGACGCAGATGGTTTTATTAACGTGTTATTTATGTAATAGTTTTTTTAATAACTCTGAATTTTGCGTCAGGGCCGTTCTCAGCTCTTAGTTTGTGTTTATGTCACGTTAGCATAGCTATCGTTTAGCCTGTTGTTGCTCGTTCATGACTGTTCTTGGTGTTGGATTTTGTCGAATAAATTGCCCCCCAAAATGCGACTTATACTCCGGAGCGACTTATATATGTTTGTTTTTTTTCGCTTTTTTGGGCATTTTATGGCTGGTGCGACTTATACTCCGGTGCGACTTTTAGTCTGAAAATTACGGTGTGTGTGTGTGTGTGTGTGTATATATATAAAGCTTTTAGTGGATTGTATGTCATTGACTTATGTAGGCACGTGATTAGATCAAATGTTTATCTTTGTCTTTTTTTAACCTTTTCTAGAATGAAAGTAAGATGTGGCTGCTCCATATTTAGAGTGAGACACAGGTACTTCCTGTTTCTTCTGTCTCTGGTGGCAGTGTGTTTGCTGAAGCTGGTCTACCTCAAAGTGACAGTGTGGGAGAGCACCTATATTGACCCCCATGGAATCACTGGCAAGCTATCTGGAATTCACAGCCACATGTATGATGTCAACTGCACCGCTATCTACGAACTTGACCCAGTGGAAATAGGCAAAGCTCTTGAGTTAAAACAAAAAGTTCTTGTTGCAGTGGATGACGAAAGCACCGTAAGTCTGACCTCGGACTGTCCAACCTTTTTAAAAACGAGACATTATAATAGTGTTGCAATTTCAGCGGTAGAGCACAACTTTCCGCTGGCTTATTCCCTGGTGGTGCATAAAAATGCACCCATGGTGGAGCGTATTCTTCATGCCATCTATGCACCTCAAAACATCTACTGCATTCACTATGACCAAAAGTCTTCTCCAACATTCATTAAGGCCATGGAGAACCTCGCTCATTGTGTCCCAAGTGTGTTCATTGCCTCAAAACTAGAATCTGTTAAATACGCCCATATTAGCAGACTTAACGCCGATCTCAACTGCCTTTCTGACCTACTGAGGTCAGAGGTCAAGTGGAAATATGTGATCAATCTCTGTGGCCAAGACTTTCCACTCAAGTCCAACAATGAACTTGTAAGAGAGCTGAAGCAGCTGAATGGCAACAACATGCTTGAGTCCAGCCGCCCCAGTAAGCTGAAGAAACAACGCTTCAGCTTTCATCATGAGCTAAAGAATGTCCTGCATGAGTACCAAAGTATTCCTGTGAAAACCGCTATAGCCAAAGATATTCCTCCACATGGAATCATGGTGTTCATTGGGAGTGCATATTTTGTCCTGTCGCGGGAGTTTGTGAATTACATAAGCAACAACAAAGTGGTGAAAGACTTTTTGGCATGGTCAGCAGACACTTATTCACCGGATGAACACTTTTGGGCCACCCTTGTCAGGATGCCAGGAGTACCAGGTCACATTCCCAGGTTAACTCCAGATGTCACAGACTTAAAGAGTAAGACACGACTTGTTAAATGGAACTATTTAGAAGGGCATTTATATCCACCCTGCTCAGGTATACATGTGAGAAGTGTTTGCATCTATGGAGCTGCAGAACTTCGTTGGCTCCTCAACGATGGTCATTGGTTTGCTAACAAATTTGACCCTGACGTTGACCCAATCTTGATCAGTTGTTTGGAGAAGAAGTTGATAGAACTGCAGCACTACTACGCACAGAAATTACACTGAACATCTGAACTTGGTGGAAACATGCCTCAAAGTTTTTAAACATGCGTACATAACTGTGGAATGTACTTCTCATTGTCATTTTGACAAAAAGTATTTAAAAAATGGAAAGTTTGTAATGCAACTTTCTATATGTGGTTGTGCACTCCTTTTAGCAATACAAAACATGATGACTACCATTTTTTTCCATGTATAATACGCACCCTAAAAATGGCATGTTGATGCTGGAAAAAAGCCTGTACCCATGTATAATACGCACCCAAATTTACCGTTTTTTTCCGTGTATAATGCGCAAAATTTAACTAATTTATTGTCCTAAAATCTGGGGTGCGCATTATACATGGGTACAAATTTAAAAAAAAAAATTTTTGTTCCACGTCTTTGTCGGTCAGTCCTGTTGTTGGTTTTGTTGTACCATGATTTTCTTAAAAAAAAAAAAATCTTTTTAAAAAAAAAAAAATCTTTTTTAAAAAAATAAAAAAACATTGTACCCATGTATAATGCGCACCCCAGATTTTAGGACAATAAATTAGTTAAATTTTGCGCATTATACATGGAAAAAAACGATATATATATTGGTGCGGCGCATCTTCCAAATTCACAAACACACTGAACTAGACCAATGATCCCGCACAGAAATGACGATGCATGAATAATAATGTAAATGACGTTATGCACATTTTTACACCGAGCACAATGGCGCCAGTCTACCAAAATAGACCCCAAAGTGTGTATCCGGCACGAGGTTGAATTGATACATTGTTGACTTGACAAAAAGATAATTTATTCACCCTGTGAGGTTAATTACATTTTCTCAGCAACTACATCCCAACAATAGCAGCAACCATCAAATAAAAGGGACAAAATACTAAAGCAACATTTGAGGGATTGTCAGGAAGATTTTACATCAATCTGAGCCAAAAGAAAAGTTAACAGAGATTCAAAGTGTTACTTGTTGTGCCACGGCAGTAATAAAGTATAAATATTGTAAATATCCGCTTCAATGGTCAAACAACTGGTGCCCATCCCAATATTGATTAAAGTTCCTCCCACTCTCAGACCTGAGATCAGTCACATGGCAACACACCTCCTCCATATGATTTTCTTTGTCCTTTTGTTGATTGCAATAAAAAATGTCCTGTTCTTACATTAGTGATTCACTATGTTGTACTTGAGAGCCAGGACATAATATACAAATTGAGCCTCTTGATTAACTCTTAGGTTTTATAACATACCTATGATTTTCGTTACAGCTTTGTGGGTCAATTTGCATCTGAGTAAGCGTAAGAACTTGACCTAGTGGAACTACCCCCTCTGTAGAAGCAATTGTGTCATCAAAAAAAAGTTTGGCCCATTGAGGTGTGGCACCCTCTCCACTAAACAACTACACGACTCTCTAAATTCACAGTTCTATGGAGATTTATTCTTACCATTGTCCTCACTCGTAAAACATAAGCGTAAAAGTCACTGAGCTCAGATAGAGCTATGACAACGCCAGCCTTTCTATTTTTGCCAGCTTCTTACAATAGACAATTCAATGAGGGGACGGATTTCGGCAGGCAGGTGAAATCCGAGTCCCCCCTGCCCCCATCCACTCTCATTTTCTGCAGGTATAAAATGAACAATAACAATCATTCATTCGCTGTAGACTGGCATTTTGGAAATGTTCCAAGCTCTTTCTTTCCCTCTTCCAACATAAAGTCTTTCCATTTTATTGTAGTTATAATTTTATTTTATTAGGGTTAAAAAGTCATAATCCGTGGCATCTCTAAAACAGCTTTACTAGCATTGTTTTGTACTGTGGAGTTCATTAGATGAAAGGTTGAAGACCTTATTTTCACTTTTGGCCTCCTAGTGATTGATTGATTGATTGATTGGTTGGTTGGTTGGTTGGTTGGTTGATTGATTGATTGATTGATTGATTGATTGATTGATTGATTATTTATTGATCCCCAGGGGTGGGGAAATTCAGGCCCCAGCAGTATCCATACCACAGAGTGGGTATACAAAAGACACAGATGGCATGAGCGCAACTCAATAGGCTCTCATAAGGCTGCCACACAACGGCGCCACAAAGAAAGTCAGAAAGTGCTCAAGATAAAAGCCATCACAGCAAATCAAAGCTTAAAGACAAAGGAAAAAAAGTAACAGCGGCCAACCAGCACCCCTCAATACAAGAGAACACCCCAAAACACACAATGGGGGGGGGGGGATGTTAATGGGACGTCAAACGCTGCGTGTTCGTTGGGCTTGGGGGGGGGGGGGGGGGGTTTGCAGCCATTTGTGGGGACTCGGGGTAAAAGTTTTTCTTTGCTTGATTTCATTTGTGTGGCGGGCTCCATCTAGTATTGAAACTGAAAAGCGCAACAGAGTTGAGCTCAAGCTTCTTGTGCGGGCCATATTCAATTACCGTTTTTTTCCGTGTATAGCGCGCAAAATTTAACTAATTTATTGTCCTAAAATCTGGGGTGCGCATTATACATGGGTACAAAAAAGTTTTTTAATTTTTTATTTTTTTATTTTTATTTTTTTTTTAAGTCCCAATGATCGTCACACACGAAGGGAGGCAATGCGTCCCATTTTTATAGTCTTTGGTATGGTCTTAACTAGGCTGGATGTCATTTTTTTTGTTGGCGTTGATTTCGCCGACTGCCCATAAACGCACCACCGCGCTCCGTGCGCGCATGGGACAGCAAACGAGCAGGTGATCGAGCAAGCCTTGTCTGATACGAGAGCATTGCGGTCGCATGGAGCGTGTTTGAAGTGAACAGCAGAGAAGAAAGGAACAAGGCAAAGTGTTGTGAAATAAAATGCACAGAACGGATGCGCAAGACACGTCAGCTATATAAAGAGCGAGAGTTGTTTTCTTCCTATTAGTTTCAATTCACAGTTTAATTAGCAGTTTCAATCAGCAAATAACAAAATGCGTATTACAGGTAATATTTTATTTCACAACACTTTGCCTTGTTCCTTTGGTCTCTGCTGTTCATCCTAAAACACAAAGGCGCTCTTTAAGCAATGCGACAGTGAGCGCCCGGCGCGCTGCGGTTGCGCGACCGCACCAAATTAAGCTCCCTGCGCAGTGCGCACTGAGGTCCACTTAAATTTTAGAAAGTACATCAGGACTTTAAAAATATCTTCTAAATTTCAGCGACGGCTCTGTCACAATAATCGATCAGCGCGGTGCAGTTGGGCGGTCGGCGGCGCGCTACGGTTGAGCGTTCTCTCTCGCACTCTCTCTCTCGCTCTCTCTCGCTCTCGCACACACGCGCACACACGCAAACCGGATATCATACGGAGGACGCCATTACAGATGCGCAGAACGGATGCGCAAGACACGTCAGCTATATAAAGAGCGAGAGTTCAGTTCTCTACCTAAATCCGTATTACAGGTAATATTTTATTTCACAACACATTAATTTGGTGCGGTCGCGCAACCGCAGCGCGCCGGGCGCTCACTGTCGCATTGCTTAAAGAGCGCCTTTGTGTTTTAGGATGAACAGCAGAGACCAAAGGAACAAGGCAAAGTGTTGTGAAATAAAACATTACCTGTAATACGCATTTTGTTATTTGCTGATTGAAACTGCTAATTAAACTGTGAATTGAAACTAATAGGAAGAAAACAACTCTCGCTCTTTATATAGCTGACGTGTCTTGCGCATCCGTTCTGTGCATTTTATTTCACAACACTTTGCCTTGTTCCTTTCTTCTCTGCTGTTCACTTCAAACACGCTTCATGCGACCGCAATGCTCTCGTATCAGACGCTTGCTCGATCACCTGCTCGTTTGCTGTCCCGTGCGCGTACGGAGCGCGGTGGTGCGTTTATGGGCAGTCGGAGAAATCAACGCCAACAAAAAAAATTACATCCAGCCTAGTTAAGACCATACCAAAGACTATAAAAATGGGACCCATTGCCTCCCTGCGTGTGTGACGATCATTGGGACTTAAAAAAAAAAAAAAAAAAAAATTCATAAAAATTGGGTGCGTATTATACATGGGTACAGGCTTTTTTCCAGCATCAGCATGCCATTTTTAGGGTGCGTATTATACATGGGGGCGCACTATACACGGAAAAAAACGGTATGTTTTCAGAATTTGCTGCGGGCCAATAAAAACTGGACCCCAACTGCGGCCCGCGGGCTCTGACTCCTGTCCAGAGGACCATCATTGACACCCTCCATCAGGAGGGTAAGACAAAAAGAAATTTCTCAAAGAGCAAGCTGTTCACAGAGTGCAGTTTCAAAGCACATCTGCAAAAAGTCAGTTGGAAGGGGGAAATGTGGCAGGAAACGCTGCACAACCAAGAGAGATGACCGCAGCCTTAACAGCATTGTGAAGAAGAGTCACTTCCAGAATTTGGGGGAGCTTCAAAGACAGTGGACTGAAGCTAGAATCCAGGTATCAAAAGCCACTGTTCACAGACCTGTCCGGGAAATGGGATACAATAGCCTGCGGGCCGTAGTTTGGACACCCCTGTTTTACACCCACTATCCCTAAGAGAAGGTCATGTTTTCATCAGCAAGAATAGCAACATAAGTGCTGGTCAAAGTCGAAACTCCCCGTGAGCCTATGCTGTTAAAGCATAATGGGGGCCTTGTCTGTGCATAGCCCCTGGTGCCAACCAACACTTCACTAGATGAGCTAAGTGACTCAATAACAGAGTACTGTCTATGACAACTTCACATATATTGGCTTAATAATACAACACTGACTTGGAAATATGGTACATTTGAGAATTCACTTAACAATCAAACAGTCAAATGAAACACAATGACTTACAGGACTCCTCTAAACTTGTAGATTAAGCATACTGTGGTGGAGTAAACATATAGTATCACATGATTAAACATTACATTTATATACGATACGTGTGTGGGTGCGTGCGTGCGTGCAAGTGTGCGTGTGTGAGAGAACGAGAGAGAAAGCGTGAGAAAGAGAGACAGTGTGCTAGACCAGGGGTGGGCAAACTTTTTGACTTGCGGGCCGAATTGGGTTCTAAATTTTGACTGGGGGGGCTGAACCAGGAGCAGATGGATGTTGTGTTTGTGTGAAGTAATATAAATGACATGTAAAGGTCATTGCATAAAAGGTTTTTACTTTTAGTAGATACTAAAGCATGGATATTAAAAAAAGCTTTTTGAAAACAAATGCATTTATTAACAGCATTAAATAAAAAACTACCAAAAAACTACTATCAGTGATTCCTATTGAATACGACAGTTATGATGAATAACATTTTCCATCACTTCAGCGCCTGCAGGTCAGATTTATGAAATATGTTTATCTAATGAGGTGAAATCACATCCAACGGCAAACATTCTGACCAAACACATCATCTTGAAGAATCAGTGAAAGAATACATCTAAATCAAGTAATAAAGAAATCAATAGTATTGTTGGTTTCCCTATTTTGCTAGTGCATCATAGTCTTGAGTAAAATTTGTTGTGGTAATTCTTAGGATAGAACCGAGGTGTCGGTCCGTTAACCTAGATCTGTGACGGGCTTTGTTGACAGTCATGTGGCTGAACGTCTTCTCACACACGTAAGTCGAGCCAAATTGTCCACTCTTTTTTAACATTCGGCACTCAGTGTCCACCTTTCTTTTCTTCGGGCCACTCATTTTAATGGAATGATTCCAGGGGAAGGTTTGTGGGTGGCATTAGCGTGAAACTGTATCTGAAAACTCGAAGCGCGCGAATTACGAGAATATTGACGTCACATCCGACACTCGGAATTCGGCACTGATAGATGAAATTACTACGTACTACTGAGTACGCACACGCACTTGTGAGTGTGCACCGAGCTTTCTGACACGGCTCCCGGGAGTAAATGCACGGGCGGGCGCTTCCCCATCTACTGGGGAAACATAGTAATTGCAGGGAAAATGACCCAAAAAAATTAATACCGTTTTTTTCCGTGTATAATGCGTCCCCATGTATAATACGCACCCTAAAAATGGCATGCTGATGCTGGAAAAAAGCCTGTACCCATGTATAATACGCACCCAATTTTTATGAATTTTAAAAAAAATATATATATATATATATATATATATATATATATATATATATATTTTTTTTTAAGTCCCAATGATCGTCACACACGCAGGGAGCCAATGGGTCCCATTTTTATAGTCTTCGGTATGGTCTTAACTAGGCTGGATGTAATTTTTTTTGTTGGCGTTGATTTCTCCGACTGCCCATAAACGCACCACCGCGCTCCGTGCGCGCATGTGAAAAAGGCGTGCGGACGTGAAAAAGGCGGCTCTGAGAGACGTTGAAGAGGAATAAAAACACCCTTGGAAACCAAAACTTGCCCCTCGTCGTGACTCGAAGCCGCAACAAATGTTTCGGATTTGTGTAGGGTACATTGTGACAGACAGAAAACGAGCAGGTGATCGAGCAAGCGTCTGATACGAGAGCATTGCGGTCGTATGTTGTACCATGACTTTCTTTAAAAAAAAAAAAAAAAAAAAAAAATTTAAAAAAAAATAAAAAATTTAAAAAAAATAAAAAATTTAACATTTTTTGTACCCGTGTATAATGCGCACCCCAGATTTTAGGACAATAAATTAGTTAAATTTTGCGCACTATACACGAAAAAAAACGGTAATACAATTTATTCAGGTTTGGCGGGCCGGATTAAACGGCCCCGTGGGCCGGATGTGGCCCGCGGGCCGTAGTTTGCCCATCCATGTCTGTGCTAGACTGTTGTAGCTCCCAACATGTCATGCTTTGCTGTCTATTTCCTGATGTGAGCAAACAGCAAGTGACAGCAAGTCTTTATTACAGTACAATCTTACAGGGCAAGCGTTTGTCCCTGCGTGGTTAATGTAGTGTCAAATGCGATGCAGAAAGTTATCAAAGCAATAGGCAGGCAACCGGGAATATTTAACATGTACTCGTTCATCCATTCCATGCTTTGGTCTCAAGTAAATTATACTCCACTTCAATGTTTTTTATTTATATTTAAAGGACGAGAGAACCACCTAATTTTTCTTTTCCTTTACTGTCGTAAGCAACATCAAAGTTCTTCCTTTTTGTTCATTTTCACAAGTGTCACCACATTGATGATGTATTGTTTATTGTTGGTTCGGATCCCTATGGTCTTTTGCTTCAGCAATAGCTAGTCTTCCTGGGTTGATGATCAGCTCATCAGCAAGCTTTGGAAAAGCCTGATAAAGATCCTGATGATTTGAATCAGGTGTGTTGCAGTAGGGATGTATCTAAAGCAGGCTGGATAGGGGCTCTTGAGGACCGGACTTGGGCATCCCTGGAGTAGACAATACAGGCAAAATGGAAAAAATAATAATTGAGGCAATCGAAAACTGATGAAGGGCGGCTCGGTGGCACACTGGTGAGCACGTTCACCT
The DNA here is from genome assembly GCF_033458585.1 of Syngnathus typhle. Classification (NCBI taxonomy): domain Eukaryota; kingdom Metazoa; phylum Chordata; class Actinopteri; order Syngnathiformes; family Syngnathidae; genus Syngnathus; species Syngnathus typhle. The sequence goes on from NC_083742.1 coordinate 4,216,804, forward strand.
CACAGTTCAGAGGGTGCAAATTTGATTCCACCTCCAGCCCGCCCTGTGTGGAGTTTGCATGTTCTCCGTGTGCCTGCGTGGGTGTTCTCAGTGCACTCCATCGAGTGCGGGGGGCACTGCGGGGTCGTTTCCAACCGGCAATTTTGGGTTGGATATTGAGAATAGCGTGAGTCGGTTGTTCAGGGAGGAGTCTTTTGACCTGGCCATACCAGTGCAGCCGACGTTGTGCTGCCAGGTGGGATGCTGGGGGCTGTTGGGTGCATTCCCGCAGCACAGAGTTGGGGACTTTATCTGTCCATTTTATCCCCTTTATAGTGCGCAGTGCTCTAGTGTCAAAGCCATCGATTCTGGCAGCCTGGGTCTTGTTGAGAGGCCAGGTTTCTGCTCCGTAAAGGAGGAGGGACAAGACTGAGGAGTTATATATCCTTAGTTTGGTCTCTCTTGATATGAAGTGATGTCTCCACAGTGGTTTCCAGAGTGTTTTCATGGTAGTGGGTGCCAGAGTCAAAGTCAAAGTCAGCTTTATTGTCAATCTCTCCACATGTCACAACACACAAAGAGACCAAAATTACGTTTACTCTATCCCACGGTGACGAGACACCTAACACGATAGACATACATGTACGCGACACAATATAAAAACAAGAAGGCAAAAAGTCAAACAATCAATAGTAAGAGTGATGAGTAAATAATAAATAAACAGATAACACAATAAATAAGAGGAGCAAAATGGAGCCAGCAAGCATAGCGCAAAAGTAAAAAACATCATAAACAAAAAGGCACAAACAATAAATAATAAGAGTAATAATAAATAATAAATAAACAGATAACACAACAAATAAGAGCCAGTGTTTATACAGGTAGTACAGACAGTAAAAGTACAGGACGCTACGCAGAACGGGGGAGCGAGTTCAGGATCCTAACAGCCTGGAGTATGAAGCTGTTTGAGAGTCTGGTGGTGCGGGAGCGCAGGCTTCTGTACCTCTTCCCAGAGGGCAGAAGCTCGAACAAAGAGTGAGCGGGGTGACTCACATCACTCACAATCGTGGTCGCCTTGCGGGTGAGATGGGAGGTGTAAATGTCCTTCAAGGAGGGGAGCGAAGCACCAGCAATCTTACCAGCCGTGTTCACTATGCGCTGCAGGGCCTTCAAGTTGTAGTCAGTGCAGCCGCCACCCCAAACAGCAATACAGCTGGAGAGGACGCTCTCAATGGTGCCGCGGTAAAATGCAGTCATGACGGCCGGAGGAGCGCTCGCTCGCCTGAGTTTCCGCAGGAAGTACAGGCGGCGCTGGGCTTTCTTTGCCAGTGCTGCGGTGTTGGTGGACCAGGATAGATCCTCACTGATGTGCACCCCCAGGAACTTGGCGCTGCTCACTCTCTCCACCACAGCACCGTCGATGGTCAGCGGCAGGTGTTGGGTGTGACCCTTCCGGAAGTCCACAACAATCTCCTTGGTCTTGTCGACGTTCAGCAGGAGGTTGTTGTCCCTGCACCACGTGGTCAGAAGGTCAACCTCCAGCCTGTATTGAGTCTCGTCTCCCTTGGTGATGAGACCCACCAGAGTCGTGTCGTCAGCAAACTTCACTATACGGTTGTCGCTGTAGGTTGCAGTGCAGTCATGCGTCAGGAGGGTGAAGAGCAGTGGACTGAGCACGCAGCCTTGGGGGGCCCCCGTGCTCAGCGTGATGCTGGCGGAGATTTTGTCGCCAACACGTACTACCTGTGGCCTCTGACAGAGGAAGTCCAGTAGCCAGTTGCAGAGGTAGGTACTGAGGCCCAGCGCGTCAAGTTTGCTGATGAGGCGTTGTGGCACAATGGTGTTGAAGGCAGAACTAAAGTCCACAAACAGCAATCTCACATACGAGTCCCTTCTCTCCAGATGGGTGAGGGCCGAGTGGAGGGCAGAGCAGATGGCATCCTCAGAAGACCGTTTGGCTCGGTACGCAAATTGGAAGGGGTCAATGGTGGGGGGGAGGACGGATCGGATGTGGTCCATGACAAGCCGCTCAAAGCACTTCATGATGATGGGCGTAAGTGCCACGGGGCGGTAGTCATTGAAGCAGGACGGAGCGGGTTTCTTCGGCACAGGTACGATGGTGGCAGCCTTGAAACACGACGGGACGATGGCCTGCTGCAGGGAAGTGTTAAAGATGTCCGTGAAGACATCCGTCAGCTCACCAGCGCAGTCCTTCAGCGCCCGACCGGGGATGTTGTCAGGGCCCGCCGCCTTACGAATGTTGATAGCGGCAAGCGCCCTCCTCACGCTGTCGGCGGAGAGGCACAGGGGCAGCTCGTGTGAAGGGGGAGTGGCCTTCAGCGGGCAAGTGCTGTTCTGAGCGTCGAAGCGAGCAAAGAAGCGGTTGAGGTCATTGAGCAGACGGACGTCACCTTCACAGCTCTGCGTCTCCGATTTATTTCTGGTATCTATTTATTTATTTATTTATTTATTTATTTATTTATTTATTTATTTATTTATTTATTTATTTATTTATAGGGCCTTCGGGCCTTTAAGGTGTGGCGAATAAATACAATAAAGTAAAAAGATACAACTGGCACAAAAACAACTTCAATGCAACTTTACTAGCAGCGTCGTAACATTGTCCAAACAACAAGTATATCCACTGTGCCTCGAACACTCTTTGACTCTGGTCGCTATGGTAACGTTTAAACATGGATGAACAAATAAGATTGTGCGGACCGGTGTTGTGCTAGATTTGGTTCCCCCGTGAGATTTTGTTCCCCCTGCCGTGGGAGCGCGCACACCTTATTTGGAAAGCGAAAAACCGATGTCGTACGGCGTCGCACGGCGTCAGCACTATGTTGTTTTCAATAAAAGCATGAAGAACTCACGTTTGCGTCAGTCAAATTGAATTTTTAGAAAGGATTATTCTCATTTGATGTCAAAGTCAAAGTCTGCTTTATTGTCAACATCTTCACATGCCGAGACACACAAAGAGATCAAAATTACGTTTTCCCTATCCCACGGTAACAAAACATATTACACGATAGACATACAAGTAAATAACGCAATGTCTTTAAATTCATCCGCGTTCTGCCATTGAAGCGGGGTGAGTTCAAAGACCAGTCGTACAGACGGAACACTCAATCACTTCACCAAAAAGCAACAATATAATTACGTGAGCTCTTTGCATAAACCTCGATGCAAAGAAACTCCTCTTTTTGGGTACCGTTACATCCTACAAGGAGTATATATTACAAGGAGATTTTCTACTTAATTGTGATCATCATTCATCCATCCATCCATTTTATTACTCAGGTATTTTCAAAGCAAATTAATATTGTTGCATTTATCAATTTGCTTTAAAATGACAGCGCTATATAATTAAAAGCTGACACTATAGCAGTGCTTCTCAAATAGTGGGGCGCGCTATATTAGAGAACAATAAATATTATTTATTGGTTATTTAATTTAATATTCTGTATGTTTATTATTTTATTGTATTTTTCAGCATAAAATCCTGCAATAACATCCTGCTCCCCACACCCTTTTTGAATTGTCTACACTATTTGTACTATGTGTCCTCTCTGCATCCATTGCAGCCTGATCATCCTGGAAGAGGGATCCTCCCATCTGTGGTCTCTTCTCAAGATTTCTCATTTCCCGTAGTTGGAGTTTTGAGTGTTTCCTTGCCCTCCTGGGAGTTTAAGATCAGGGGATGCCTGAGAATATTTGTCGTTTTTCACACGTCCTGAGTGTTGTTAGTCACCTAAATGTTGAACAGAGGCTGTGATGTACCGAAGTCAAATTCCTTGTTTGGCACACCCAAACATGGCAAATAAAAATTCTTGAATCTTGAATAAAATGGCAGTTGGCCAAGAATGTTTATAGTTTAAATAATTCTAATTAACTTTTTTAATTTCAGGCAAAGTGATGCACATTGAACCTGTTCTGTTAAAGTTATTCTTCATTGTAAGTTGATCTTTCTATTTTTTTTTATTTGGTTTGTTTTCTTTAATGTGTGTGTGTGGGGGGGCAAATGTTTTCTTCTCCCTTGTGGGTGCATCACAGAAAATGATTGAGAAGCACTGTGTTAGAGCAGGATAGAGCCAGCCTGACACATCTGGGCCGTATACTCATACAGTGTTCCCTCACTTGCTGTCTTGCTATCACTCGCGGGTGATACATTCCAATAAACTTTTTAAACTCTTTTTTCAGTCTCCCCACTTTAATGTTAAAACAAATTTTAATATCAAACCAAGAAAACTTGAAAGCAGACATTTTTTTAATTGTGGCTTTATTTTTCAAGGGGGGGGGGGGGGGGGGAATATGTAAAGCTTCCTGGCCCTGCGTGACAAAATATACTTACTTACTCCCAAAATCTAATCTATGTGGAAAAATTGTGGCCTACTCTACCTTGCAGAAATTCTTTCACTGAAATTTTATTTAAATTTAGTTTTGTAGTTGCGTATTTAGCGCTTGGCTTCACTGTGAGTACAGTTGGAGAATATTATTTATTGATTTGATTTAATTTTGCAATGGTGCAATTAGTTGGTCAACCATGTTTACAGTTTAAACAAGGATTTATTTATTTTTAATTTCAGGCATTGATGCACTTAAAATCTTTTCTGTTGCAGACTTAAAACACGATTTGATAAAGTTATTCTTTGTAAGTTTGACCATATGTCTTTCTTTTTTTCTTTAATGTTAATAAGGATAAAATGTTATGCAGAGATGGATAGTCACGGTAAGGAGTGGGGGGCGCGAATAGTTTTCTTCTTGCTAGGGGGGGCGTAACAGAAAATAATTGAGAAGCACTGCACTATAGCAATGTCAAACGTGTTCATTTGAGAAAAAGCCACGCACGTTTTGTGATCAAATCTTTCATAACGAGAATGATTTGAGTGAATTGATTTGAATGAATAATTGAGAAGAAATTTCTGTTCTGAAGGCTCCTTTTGTCCCAAGCAAAGTGACAAATGGTGGGTAGGGGGGATAAAAATTGTAACACGAACTCTATAAAAAATGTCAAGCCGTGAGAATTTGTGCCCCCCTCCCATTTTGAGACGGTGAGTCCTGGACATCGGCTGGCTTTTTTTCTATCTTCCTGGGGGTCTGTTCAGGTAGTGTGGCAAATTTGAACAGGTTCCCTCATTCCTAGGCCAAATTACATGGGGGAACACATCCTCACGGCTGCCCCGTGACGATATGTTCCCCCCCCCCCCTTATTTTGAGAACGGTGAGTGCTGGAGTCCAGCTGGGTTTTTTTTCTGTCTTCCTGGGGGTCAGTTCAGGTTGTGTGGCAAATTTGAACAGCTTCCCTTATTCCTAGGCCAAATTACAGGGGGGGAACATCCTCACGGCTGCCCCGTGACAATATGTTCCCCCCCCCCTTATTTTGAGAACGGTGAGTGCTGGAGTCCAGCTGTTTTTTTCTGTCTTCCTGGGGGTCTGTTCAGGTAGTGTGGCAAATTAAAACAGGTTCCCTCATTCCTAGCCAGAGTTACAGGGGGGAACATATCCTCACGGGTGCCCTGTGAGAATATGTTCCCCCCCATTTAAAATGGTGTATATGTAAATAAATGATTTGTGCACTGATAACTATACAATATTGGATGTTAAATAAATAAATAAACAAATAAATAATAATGCTTTCTTTCCTTTGTTGGTCAAACAATATTGTCTTAAATTCAAACTTGTCACCAAAGCAACCATTTTACCCCACCTTGTAAGTGCGCACTTTGTGTCATTTCGCCATTGTTTTCTGACAACAATACGCTGCCGCACAATGGACCCAACTATTTACCAACAGATTATTGCCTACAAAACAAAACGTGAATACCCAAATGGTATTACGAAGAAGGAGAAGTACGTATTGAGAAGAAAAGCTTATTTTTACGACGTTGAGGGTAAGATACACAATGTACATAAATCAAGCAAATTAGATCCAGAGACGCACCAAAAATTCACATTGCAAAACCTGCTAATTTCTACACTAGCGTTAGAAACTTAAGTTTTAGAGTACTTACTCTATAAGACAAATAATTGAATTATAAAATGTTGGACACAATTTATATAACACACCTCACTATGAAGGAAATTGTTGAATTTGTTGAGTGCAACTCAAGCTATGTTTCTTTTCCAAGTAACTATTTCTAGATCTATTGAGTAGATATTTGATAAATTATCAAACTAAAGTAACATATTTGGTTGTAGACCCATTGAGTGAACATTTGATATATTATGAAACTAATGTTTTTTTTTGTCCAAGTAGCAAATTTGCAATTAGGTGTATTGAGTGAGTACTTAATGAATTACCACAAGTATGGTGCTAATTCAACGTTTTATTTTTACTTCTACTCAGGAGGGGAGCTGTATTATTGCTGCTTGGTTGTCTGTGATGCTGAAGAGGCAAATTAAATATTTAAGAGTTTTCATGCCAGCCCGGCAGGGGCACACTCCACATTCTTTATGCACTGTAAACATCTGACATTGTATTTTTCAGTTTGCAGAACATCTTCTTTCAAATGAAGAAATAGAGTTCTCAGCAAAGCCACATGATATAAATAGGTACAGGCTGCAAATTGCCACCACACTTCTATTAGAGACTGGTAAGTAATATGCACCCAAGAGATGTTATTGCCACCCAAAGAATGGTCCTGACTGTGTTATCAATGCTATATACAACTCAGTTCAGTTTTACACAGGGAAGTACTATAGCAATTCTTCTGTCTTTGTTTTCACAAATGATTTATCTGACTTGTGCTTTGTTTGTGGGAAGCTACACATGACACAGACAACAGATGGGTAATTATGTCAGGTCTTGTTAACTAATGCATGTGATGATTACCGTTTTTTTCCGTGTATAATGCGCCCCCATGTATAATACGCACCCTAAAAATGGCATGTTGATGCTGGAAAAAAGCCTGTACCCATGTATAATACGCACCCAAATTTATTTTTTATGTTTTTTGTTTTTTTAAGTCCCAATGATCGTCACACACGCAGGGAGGCAATGGGTCCCATTTTTATAGTCTTTGGTATGGTCTTAACTAGGCTGGATGTATTTTTTTTTTTGTTGGCGTTGATTTCTCCGACTGCCCATAAAGGCACCACCGCGATCAGATGAAAAGAGAAAAGTGACGTGCGGACATGTGAAAAAGGTGGCTCTGTATGAGAGAGAAGTTAAAGAGGAATAAAAACACCCTTGGAAACCAAAACTTGCCCCTCGTCGTGACTCGGAGCCGCAACAAATGTTTCAGATTTGTGTAGGGGGTACATTGTGACAGCAAACGAGCAGGTGATCGAGCAAGCGTCTGATACGAGAGCATTGCGTTTGTATGGAGCGTGTTTGAAGTGAACAGCAGAGACGAAAGGATCAAGGCAAAGTCTTGTGAAATAAAACATTACCTGTAATACGCATTTTGTTATTTGCTGATTGAAACTGCTAATTAAACTGTGAATTGAAACTAATGGGAAGAAAACTGAACTCTCGCTCTTTATATAGCTGACGTGTCTTGGGCATTCGTTCTGCCATCGGATCCATAGTGCGCATGCGCAGTGATACTGCCTCTGTATGACGTCCGGTCCGCGATGGAGATTAAAAAACAAACAATATTTGACAATAACACACCATCAAGGATTGCACCATCGCATCAAACGATGTGTCGTCAATTATGAATTTTACTGACTAAGTGTGTTGGGCAGGATGGCTGAATGCGATGCGCGATTGACAAGAAACAAGAAGAAAGGTGATTTCAAGTTTTATTTCGAGGGAGATTTGTCATGTCTCGTCCCCAGTTTTGCTGTGTGTCTAGGTTGCCATAGTTTCTGTTCGCGTCGGCCCCTCCCTTCCTGTGTCACCTCAATCAATGTAACGTGTTTTGTATTTAAGTCCTGTCTGCCCCTCGCTCACCGTCGGATCATTGCATGTGTTACTGTCATGATGTCTGTTTGGTTTCTGTTCCTGTCTTTGGTAATGTCACCCTGTCTTTTTGTTCCACGACTTTGTCGGTCAGTCCTGTTGTTGGTTTTGTTGTACCATGATTTTCTTAAAAAAAAAATAATAATAATTTTATTATTTTTTTAAAAATTGTACTTATGTATAATGCGCACCCCAGATTTTAGGACAATAAATTAGTTACATTTTGCGCATTATACACGGAAAAAAACGGTATATATAATATGTAATATGTCTTGTCACCGTGGAATTGTAGGAAACGCAATTTCGATCTCATTGTGTGTCTTGACGTGAAGAAATTGACAATAAAGCAGACTTTGACTTCTAGCGTCTTGATCACACTCGCGATTACTGTTGGCGTCGGCTCTTCTCACACCTTTCAGCCCTTCATGTTTTGAGAAAGAGTCCACAAGTACAAGGTACTTGCGCCATCGACTCGCAGGGGTCCAGCGACATACTGGCCCCCATGGCACAGTGCTTGAAAGTCAATCCATCTGTTTGCTGTCCTCTGCGACCTGTGCTGTACCTGTTACACAGTTCACGTAAGGCTGCACAAATTGCACTTTCGGAAATCCAGAGCTCCAGCTTCTCCAACTCCTTCCGTGTAGGCAAGGGGCCCCTGTGGCCTAGCGCTAACTGTACAGCCGACACCACTTGCTTCACGGACACATCTGGGACCACTTTCCGCGAGGGGTTTTGTTCCGGTTTTCTACTCCTACAACTATAATTCTTCTCTCTCTGACTTATCGATGAACTTTGTTTCTTTACCAGCTTCTTCCTTTCACACCCTCGTAGCCAGAACGTCTTTGAGGGCTTCCTCACCACAACGGCTGTCGGTTATGACTCTTACGCGTCCTGCGTGTCTGTTCACAACCTCCAACAGTCTTTCCAGCACTGCAGCAGCGACCTCTGCCTGTGCGTCGTCGGGCATTCTTCCTCGGATGAAGTCCCAATGGGCTTTCAGGTCTCCATCCTTTCTTGATCCGTCTCCTTTTGCGGTGTCTACCGCTGCGGGCCTGTCTGCAACTCGTTTTCTTTTGACATCTCATCAGTCTTGTGTGTGTGTGCGTGTGTGTGTGTGTGCGTGCGCGTGCGTGCGTGCGTGCGCGCTGGACACGTGCATATAGCTTCTTTTCGTGGCAATTGGACTGCCTCCACAACTTTTTTTGCTGGCAAATCTTCTTCAGTCACTTTCCAATAATCTCCTGATTGTTTACAGCAAAAATGTTTGAAATTTTGAAGAGAAAAAAAAAAAATGTTCAGCTCTAAGTCAGCTGGCCTCAGCTGTCTCACTCAAGGCTGCTGACAGTTTCCTTTTTTGAGACAGCTGCTTCCTTTTTTTCCTCTCTCAAGGATTCTAATAACCCACTCACTACTCCAAAAAGAAAAAAGATCAACAAAATGACTGCCAGTAGATTAATCAAAATTCTTGTTGTCTCTTAACTTAACTTTATATAACTCAATCTCTCTTGTGCAAATACTTGTATAGTCTTGACAGCCAATCAATTCGTTCTCCTGACTTTAGGATTGAAATGTCTTTATTTCATTATTTTGCTTCATCCAATGTCAGACAGAACGCTCTCTGTCTCTAAAAAAAAAATTCTATTAGGGCTAGACCAGGGGTCGGCAACCCGCGGCTCTTTAGCACGCCCCTAGCGGCTCCCTGCAGCTCTTGCAAAAGTGCCTAAAAATGTTGTTTTTTGTTTTTGTTTTTTTCAAATATGGTTTTTACATGGTAATCATGACACAAACATTCTTATGCTGTAGAAAATGTATGTAGTTGTAAATATATTAAAAATACAGAATTTCAGAATGGCGCAAAATTGCGTCATAGCAAGCGACACAGCACAGGCGAGTTGTAAACAAACAGGTGTGTGAGTGAGGGGCCATGGATTCAAAAGGCAAAAAGAGAAAGACTGCTGATGAGAACAGAGGATTTAAGAAAGAACGAACTCAACTATTTGCTTCATTGCCAATTCTGAAGGATTGCCTGAATGTTTGATTTGCAATGAAAAGTTGTCAAATATAACAAGAAGAGCAATTTGGAGCGACATGTTCAGCTAAAGCGTGCTAAATTTGCTGCCGATCACCCACTTGGAACTGAGAAGAAAGGTGCAATTTGAGGAACGAAAAAACAGTTTCAAGAAGTGGATTGCATCTCCAAACTCTACTACTGCTGCAAATTTTGTTACAGCCCGGGAGATAATAAAACGCGGAAAACCATTCACAGAGTAAATGAAGGATTCATTCGTTAAAATATCATAGTGCCTATTTTCAGACTTCAAAAACAAAACCGGGAACATTCAGAAAATTAAAGACATGTCTCTCTCCACAAAAACAGTGAAGGAAATGGTCATTTAAATGGCAAACAATGTTACCAATCAGCAAATCAAGGGCATCAATTCAGCTCCAGCTTTCTCAATTGCCTGTAATGAGTCGTGTGATGTGACCGATATCGAACAGACAGCTCTGCTATGCAGGTACGTGAACTCTAATGGGCCGCAAGAAGAAATTGATACCAATAAAAGGCCAAACACGGGGGGAGGACATCTACAAGGCCGTGCTGCTGTGTTTAAATGACAGAGATACACACTATACACACAATTAATAATTGTCAATTTTTGTCTATGTGAAGCCCTTTGAGAGCTTGTGATTTAGGGCTATACAAATAAACTAGCGACCTGATTTCAGTCGCTACAGACGGCGCACCGAGTATGAGAAGGTCGCAAAAGTTTGTCCATTGCATATTGCACTAAGAGGTGCTGTGTGCGTAAACATTCCCACCGGAGTGTATGGAGGTAATGAACCTTGTCATCCATATTGTGAACAAAATAATCGCAAAAGCATTAAACCACCGCCAGTTCCGTAAATTGCTAGATGAAGTTAACAGCGATTATGCCAATCTCCTGCTGCACAACAAAGTCCGCTGGCTATCCAGGGGCGACGTTTTGCCTCGCTTTGTATTTGTAGCCTACTTAATTATTTTAATAGTAGGCATACAGCTCATGTATTGACAGTCTATGTTGCCTTCTAAAAAGCTTTTAGATTTTTGCAGCTCCAAGTATGTTTTTTTGGGGGGGGTCAATATGGCTCTTTGAACATTTTGGGTTGCCGACCCCTAGGCTAGACCCTAAACCAGTGTGGACCAGTTTCTGTCAACAACTAATTCCCCTCTTTTTTTTGTTTGTTTTGCGGTGCAAACCAGACAGACTAGCAAATTCTTTAGCGCACCATTATAGCAAATTTAGTCTCAACAACACATAACACCGACAGACAACATACACACACACAAGCAACGCAGCGCAAACGTTGTCATCTCCCCGCTTCAAACACTCTGTAAGAAACATAGACTGTCCCTTTAATATCCTCCTCGAGCACACTCAGCCCCCATCGGGCAAACAGCCTGCTATGCTCTTCCTCTTTTTCCTTTCTCTTCTTTTCATTCTCTAATTTTCCTTCCCCAAAAAGCGCACACACGCTGCAACGAGGCGCCGCTTCCACGCTAGCTCAACAGCGTATCTAGCCCCGTCCGGAGGCCAGCTTCACAAGCCGTCTCACACACAACACTCCGTCAGATACTGGTTCACCCAAAGGACTGGATTCACCCGGAAAATAAATGCAACTCCATATACAAATCATGCAATAAATCATACATCGGGGAGACAGGGAGTAATTTCATCACAAGAAAAACAGAACACAGGAAGGAGTTTGAGAAAGAGACAGCAACAAGACAAACAAGAGCAGGGGTGGGCAAACTACGGCCCGCGGGCCACATCCGGCCCACGGGACCGTTTAATCCGGCCCGCCAACCCTGAACAAATTGTATTATTAAACTTTTTTTTTTTGGTCATTTTGCCTGCAATGACTGCGTTTCCCCAGTAGATGGCGAAGCGCTCTCCTGCGCATTTACTACCGGAAGCCGTGTCAGAAAGCTCGGTGCACCCTCACAAGTGCGTGTACGTACTCAGTAGTACGGACATGGCGCACTCGCGCTCTATTTGTATCAGCCCCGAATTTAGAGCGTGGGCTGTGACGACGGCGTTCTTGCAATTTGCGCGCTGAGCTTTCAGATACCGTTTTACGCTAAAACCACCCACAAACCTTCCCCTGGAATCCTTCCATTAAAATGAGTGGCCCGAAGAAAAGAAGTGAGTGCCGAATGTTAAAAAAAGAGTGACCAATTTGGCTCGACGTTCGCGACGTCCTCACCTCTGTTACCAGATGTTTGTGAGTTAAAACTCTGCTCTGATTTTCAGATACCCCTCACCGTGTTGCAGTTTTGATTGCTTTATTTGGATGTATGCTTTCACCGATTCTTCAAGATGATATATTTGGTCAGAATGTTTGCCGTTTGATGTGATCTCATAAGATAAACATCTTTCATTAATCTGACCTGCAGGCACTTAAGTGATGGAGACTGTTATTCATAATAACAGTGTCATATTTTGAGAATCACTGATAGCAGTTTTTTAGTGAATTATTATTATTATTATTTTAATGCTGTTAATAACTGCATTTGTTTTCAAAAAACTTGTTTGGAATATCCATGCTTTACTACCTACCAAATTTTTTTATGCAATGACCTTTACAGGTCGCTTATATTACTTCACACAAACACTACGTCCATCTGCTCTTGGTTCGGCCCTCCGGTCCAAATTTAGAACCCGCGAGTCAAAAAGTTTGCCCACCCCTGAACAAGAGCAACAAAACAACAAGCAGAACAGGAACACTAAAAGTCAGCCTTTATCAACCACTGCAAAAGAGAAAATCACATCCTGGACTGGGAAAAGGCCAGAGTCATCTGCACCGAAGAAAACAAACATCAGCGTTGGATCAGGGTGGAAACCTGCAAGCGAGGCCCGAGGACCATCAACAAGGACGACGAGGGAGCTTTCATGCTCTCTATCACCTGGAGCAGCATTTTGGAGGGGTGAATGGACAGCAGAGGACATGACTCACCTGTCAAATATGACAGGTGAGCCACGCCTCCATCCACCAGCTGATAAAGACGCGTCACAACCACGCCGGTGACACTCTGATGAAGGCGGAAGTGATAGCCGAAACATGTCAGGTAAAAATTAATAATAAATAAGTTGTTTGTGATAAAAAAAAACAGTAAAATAAGCATCTTAGTTACTCGACGGCGCATTTTGCATCAACTCGACATGAACACTAACTCAAGGACCCACGCCTCGCTAGTTGGTGCCCTCCACGGCGGGATGCACCTCTTGCGTTTTCCGCACAACCAAAAACATTACTCTCAGTTCTGCAAAAATGAACCAGTTCACCCGAAACTGATCATCAATCGTATTTGAAAGCTTTGAGGTGAGGGGTACTGGCCACCGTTACGATGACACAAAACGGTTCTAGTCCTACCGTGGTACAAAAGGTTCCTTTCTAGGAAACGCTATTCCTTAAAGAGACTGTTTTCATGCCAACTCAAGGCCGTCTGACATGATATGTATCAGGGAAGGGGATTCTAACAGCTTTCGGGAAGAAAAAAAACTGAATAAACTCCACATAGGTTCTCTTGGAGTGACGAGTGAAATTTGATATCAAACTTAAATCGCAACTCCCCAAAACAACGTTGGGCGCCACATGTCAAATTTGCACTTATTATATTTAAGCGACCGGCTTCCCATTAAAGGGTTAAATGATCCGGGGTTGAAGAGACTCGTCCGAGTTGCTAACCACCTTTATCAAATCAATTCTGAAGGAATCAATCTAATCTCATTATGACGCCAATCCCTTTAAAGTCAAGCGATGCTCGTGCAGAGTAACTAAGGTCAAGACACGTCGTCAGAATGACAGCCCTACCGGTGGCTCTCATCTGTCTGATTTGGGGCTTTTGTTAAATCTCATATATATTTAGATGTCTTTGTTAAGACCTCAGGGATTCGTTATTTAGACTAGCGCGCATTCGCCCTAGCTGAGCTTAAGATAACTTTTTCGAACCAGATCTGACAATACCTAATGTTAAGGATTAAAGCTGTCTTCATTTTAAAAAGAATTGAACAGATCTATAGAATGACTGATAGGGAAATAAAGAACATTTAAAGTTCTAATTACTGCATTCCAAAATGGCGCCGCCCTGCGTGCAGCCTTTTGTAACAGCTCTCCCCTCTTTCCCCCCTTTTTCACTTTTATTCATTATTTCTAGTTTTCTTTCTAAGTTTTTCTCTCTACTAGGGGGAACTTTGTGCGAGCCTGCACATGTTAAACCTAGTTCGGGAGCTTTTTTGGCCGTAGTCCTCCTTTTTTCGTTACTTTTTCAACTGGCACGTGGTGGTGCATTCAGTGGAGTCGCCGCGAGTCTCATTGTTTACAGCCGAGACCAGCTGCTTGCCGCACGACCCGGATCCTACTACCTCGCCACGAAACTTAAGGTTCCGGAGGAACTAAGAAGACGGAGGAGAGGCTGTAGAGGATCGGGTATGGAAGTTTATCTGTGCCATCGGATTTTGAATTCGAATTTGTAGCACTGAATTTTTTTACATCCAATTTTTAACACTGAATTTTTTTTTGCATCTAAATCAGACTTTGAATTTTAAAAGCCATCGAATTTCTAGCACTGAATTTTTTTTTCCTAAGACATTTTTTTCAATGTCTCAAAAAATTCAGTGTAAAAAAATTCAATGTCTTAAAAAATTCAGTGTAAAAAAATTCGACATCTCAAAAAATTCAATGTAAAAAAATTCAATGTCTAAAAAAATTCAGTGTAAAAAAATTCGATGTCTCCAAAAATTCAGTGTAAAAATATTCAGCGTGGACATCAGGGGTAACCAAGGGAGAAGTAATCGATCCCTGTATCAAATCATCCAACATTCAGCCAATCAAGTTACGCTCCATTGGTCGTTATATTCTTGTTGATATATTTCTTGTTTTTACTTTTGTTATATGTACAGGGACGCGAGTCTGCTGTGTTTTTCTGAATCGTGGCTGACTGACACCATCCCGGACTCCGCTGTTTCTCTACCCGGGTTCAGACTGGAGAGAGCGGATAGGAGTGCAGCTCAGACCGGTAAGACGAGAGGCGGTGGAATCGCGGTTTACATAAATGAAGCGTGGTGCAAGCAGTCCCATGTTTACGTCAGAGAGAAACACTGCTCCGAGGACATCGAGTTTCTGACTATAAGCATGAGACCTTACTACCTCCCGAGGGAATTTGGACATATTATTCTGGTGTGTGTCTACATTCCCCCGTCTGCAAATGCGGCTCGCGCGCGTGACGTCATTCACAGCGCCGTGTGCAAGCTGCAGACAGACCATCCACGGGCCTTCATTGCCATTACCGGTGATTTCAATCATGCCTCTTTGTCTTCCACGCTGCCCACCTTCACTCAGTACGTAAACTGTGCTACCAGGGACAATAAGATACTGGACCACTTCTATTGCAATGCTGAGGGAGCATTTTGAGCCTCTGCCCTCCCCCCACTGGGCCGTTCAGACCACAACCTGGTACTACTCACCTCCCAATACTCACCCAAGGTGAGAAGAGACCCCCCCCCCCCCCGCAGGTATTCTACAGTGATCATGGCGAGGACATCGACGCCCTCACTGACTGCATCACGGATTACATTAATTTCTGCGTTGAGAGCACAATACCTACTAAGAGGGTGCGTTGCTACTCAAATAACCACCCCTGGATGACCCCGCATCTGAAAGCCCTTATCAACAAGAAGTGGTGGGCTTTTAGACGCGGGGACAGAGAGGAGCAGAAGAGGCTGCAGCATCTGCTCCAGAGGACGATCCGCGAAGCAAAGCGGGAGTACGCCAGGAAGATGGAGGAGGAACTCGCACAGAGGAACGTGCGGGATGTGTGGCGTGGCCTGAGGACTATGTCTGGTTCTGGACGGAGAGCGAGTGGCAGCATTGACGGGGATCAACGCTGGACGGATGAGCTTAACCAGCACTTCAACCGGTTTGGCCTGTCCCCACTCCCTCTCACCCCCCTGTCCGCTGCCCCCCCCAGCCTCCCACTGCCTGGATACCTAGATCCACCCCCCCGCCTGCCTCATGGACAATCAACCCACTCCCCCCTGCTTCATGGCCACTTAACACCCTCCCGCCCACCACATGGACAATCACCCATCTCCCTCAATGACTCACCACGGCCTTCAACCTCACCTCAGCCCCCTCCCCTCTCCTTCACTCCTGCTCAGGTGAGGAGAGAGCTGGGGAAGCTGAAACAGAGAAAGGCCCCGGGACCGGATGGTATCTCCCCCAGGCTGCTACGGACATGTGCTGATGATCTCTGCCATGTTCTGTGCCACCTCCTCAACCTGAGCCTCAGCCTGGCGAAGGTGCCTAGCGCATGGAAGACATCCTCCATCGTCCCAGTTCCCAAAACACCGCATGCCAAGGAACCGGCCCACTTCAGACCCGTCGCCCTCACTTCCCACATCATGAAGGTGATGGAACGCCTGGTCCTCAGCCACCTACGCTCCGTGGTGAGCCCCTCTCTGGATCCGCTGCAGTTTGCCTACAAGATCGGCATTGGGGTGGAAGACGCCGTCATCTACCCGCTGCAGCGGACGCTCACCCACCTGGAGTCCGCCGGCAGCGCTGTGAGGGTCATGTTCTTTGATTTCTCCAGTGCCTTCAACACCATCTCGCCGGCCCTGCTACGAGTGAAGCTGCTAGACACTGGAGTGGACCATCACCTCACTGACTGGACCATTGACTACCTCACTAACCGGCCCCAGTACGTGCAACTGCATGGCTGCCGATCAGAGGTGGTAGTCTGCAGCACTGGAGCACCTTAGGGCACAGTCCTGTCCCCATTTCTTTTCACACTGTACACCTCGGACTTCACGTATAACACTGACATCTGCCATCTCCAGAAGTTCTCCGATGACTCAACTATTGTTGGCTGTATGTCTAAGGGGGGCGAGCTGGAGTTCCTGTCGGCCATCAGCGCCTTTGTGGACTGGTGTGAGCACAATCACCTGTGCTTGAACACCAGTAAGACGAAGGAGCTGGTGATTGACTTTAGGAGAGGAGCACCTCCCCACTCACCGGTGAACATCCAGGGTCAGGACATTGAGGTCGTGGTCAGTTTCAGGTACCTGGGTGTTCACCTCAACAATAAACTGAACTGGACTGATCACATGAACGCCGTCTACAAGAAGGGACAGAGCCGCCTCCACTTCCTGAGGAGACTCAGCTCCTTTGGAGTGAGCAGGCCTCTGTTAAAAACCTATTATGACTCAGTGGTAGCCTCTGCTATCCTCTACGCTGTGGTCTGTTGGGCTCCGAGCAGCACAGAGAGGGATAGGAAGAGGCTCAACAAACTGCTTAAGAGGGCCAGCTCTGTGGTGGGCTGCCCTCTTGACACTGTTGAGGAGGAGGGCAAGAGGAGGGTGCTAGCCAGGCTAGCATCCATCAGGAACAACCCCTCTCACCCACTGCATCTGACCTTGGAGAACTTGAGCAGCTCCTTCAGTCAGAGACTCAGACTCCCCCCGTGTAAGAAGGAACGCTACCGCAGCTCCTTCATCCCCACCGCAATCAGGCTGTACAATGACAACCTGTAAACACATCCTTCTGTGCAATACTTTTCCCCGTAACGTGCAATTCTTAACCCCAATGTGCAATTTAAGCCCAATGTGCAATATCCTCTGCCACACAATGCATAGATCTATTTCACTTCTATAACCTGTGCACTATTTCTTTCTGTTATTAGCATTACTAAACTTCATACACTTCATACACTTTACGACACTTTACCATTATTTTATCTTCTTTTTGTAAATATTCATGTCAGGGTTTTCCAAACTATCTTGATCTATGATTATGTTGGAATGTATATAACCGGTAATAAATAACTTAGGTAGATTAGTTTTATGCTTACGTTGGTATGTAACCGGTAATAAACCACCTAGCTCTGTCCCATCCTAAACAATGTCGTAAAACATCCCCTGCTCTGTTTACCTAGAGGTCAAGAGCTTTAACTTGTTTATTCAGTCTACTGTCACCCCCACCCTTTTCCTGTTAATAAAGATGCTCTTGTGGGAAGGGAGAGTCAGACTTCATTCGACCATCGCTGTAAGCACAGCGACGAGTGAACTCTCCGCCTGCAGGTGCCCAAAATGACCAACTTGTCTCCGTGTGGTTCTTGCAAAATAAGTTAGAGTGAGCACCACTCTAACATTTTGGTGCCGAAACCCGGGACCCTCATACCCGCCATCTGGCTGACGGAGGAAGACGTGCTGCATTGTCGACAAGCCAGCGTCCATTAGGAGGACCTGGAAAAGAAAGTCCTGGGAAGAGAACTTCTTCGCTGGGCCAGCATCTTAGGTCTGCCTTCGTCTGACAGAGGTGGTTTGACGGGACCCGGCAATGCAACGAACCAGGAGACACGTAAGTTAAAAAATAAAAATAAAAAATAAATTTTAAAAAACCGCTGATACGGCTTTGGTTTGTCCGAGCTATGAGATACGGCTTTGGTTTGTCCGAGCTATGAGGTACGGCTTTGGTTTGTCCGAGCTATGAGATACGGCTTTGATTTGTTCGAGCTGTGAAACGCGTAAAAGTAAAAGTGCACAGGAATAAAAATAGGCAAGACAGAAGATAAGAAGTCTTTGTAGGGGTGTTGTAGAGTCCCCCTCCGGATGAAGTGGCTCCTCTGGAGCAGTGGTTTTCAAACTGTTTTATATATTTTTGTAAAATCTCACGTACCTCCGTGTACCCTCCTTTGACAACCACTGTTCTAAGGGGACAACTTCGCGTTGGCAGGGTTGTGTGAGCACCACTCTAACAATTCATAGCTTATATTTTTTGTTTTACTACAATTGCTGTTATTTTTCCATATTTTTCTTTTTATATTGTATTCTATTTTTTATGCCGGAGGACTACGGTCCAGAAGTCTCTTTTTGCACCTTTATCCCCCAACTTGTACCTTCCTGTAAATTGAGCTGTTGTTACATGCAGTTTCTCACACGTGAGATTAATAAAGTTCCTCTTATCTTATCTTATCTTATCTTATCTTATCTTATCTTATCTTATCATATAAATCCATGCTCAACATAGTTACCTTTTTTTTCCATGTATAATGCGCCCCCATGTATAATACGCACCCTAAAAATGGCACGTCGATGCTGGAAAAAAGCCTGTACCCATGTATAATACGCACCCAAATTTCTTTTTTTTAGTTTTTATAAGTCCCAATGATCGTCACACACGTATCTGGGTGTGGTGAAATTTGTCCTCTGCATTTGACCCATCCCCGTTTGATTTTGATCCATCCCCTGGGCGATAGGGGAGCAGTGAGCAGCAGCGGCGCCGCGCTCGGGAATCATTTGGTGATATAACCCCCCAATTCCAACCCTTAATGCTGAGTGCCAAGCAGGGAGGCAATGGGTCCCATTTTTATAGTCTTTGGTATGGTCTTAACTAGGCTGGATGTATTTTTTTTGTTGGCGTTGATTTCTCCGACTGCCCGTAAAGGCACCACCGCGATCAGGTTAAAATGAAGAGAGGAAAGTGACGTGCGGACATGTAAAAAAGGCGGCTCTGTATGGGAGAGAAGTTGAAGAGGAATAAAAACACCCTTGGAAACCAAAACTTGCCCCTCATCGTGACTCGGAGCCGCAACAAATGTTTCTGATTTGTGTAGGGTACATTGTGACAGCAAACGAGCAGGTGATCGAGCAAGCGTCTGATACGAGAGCATTGCGTTCGTATGGAGCGTGTTTGAAGTGAACAGCAGAGACGAAAGGAACAAGGCAAAGTGTTGTGAAATAAAATATTACCTGTAATACGCATTTTGTTATTTGCTGATTGTATTAAACTATCACATTCATTGTCTGTCAAGAAGAGAAGAGGACTATTCGCATCGGATCCATAGTGCGCATGGGCAGTGATACTGCCTCCGTATGACGTCCAGTCCGCGATGGAGATTAAAAAACAAACAATATTTGACAATAACACAGGTTTCTGTTCCTGTCTTTGGTAATGTCACCCTTTCTTTTTGTTCCACTTCTTGTCGGTCAGTCCTGTTGTTGGTTTTGTTAGAGAGTTATGTTAGTTTACCAAGTCTGTGTTTTGAGTTCCTCCAATGAACCTTGGTCCAAGCTGCACTTGGTCGCCCTGCTCCTTTCCACACTCCATCCGTGACAAGATTTTCTTCAAAAATTATTGAACCATGATTTTCTTCAAAAGAAAAAAAAAACAATATTTTTTTTTTTTTTTTTTAATTCTACCCATGTATAATGCGCATCCCGGATTTTAAGACAATAAATTAGTTAAATTTTGCGCATTATACATGAAAAAAACGGTATATCTACATATATATATATATATATATATATACATATATATATATATATCTACATATATATATATATATCTACATATATATATATATATATATATACATATGTATATATATATATATATATATATATATATATATATATATATATATATATATATATATATATATATATATATATATATATATATATATATGTATATATATATATATATATATGACATATATATACATATATATATATATATATATATATATATATATATATGACATATATATACATATATATATATATATATATATATATATATATATATATATATATATATATATATATATATATATATATATATATATATATATATATGTGTGTGTGTGTGTGTGTGTGTGTGTGTATATATACACACCCTCAACATGTGCCCAAATAAATTTATTGAAGCTCAATAAAAAAAGATTTAAAAAAACAAACACAATTTTGCATATTTGAGCCAAGGTTTATACAAGGTTTGTTTAGCTACGTTTTGTATTTGGTGTTGTTGAAAGAGACCACCGTTTTGGAATATAACAATTGGTAAAGAAGTTGGTCACCAATGTTGACAACGTTGTTGTTGCTGATGTTATAACAAACACGCAGAGTGCGACTGCCATGTTAGCAAGATCCAATTAATTTTAAAGAGTTAGAAGGGATTAAAGCTGAGTTACATAAAGACTTCACAGGCATGGTAACCGAAGCAGGGCATGCGCACATCGTTCGATCAGCAGCAGCAAGAGCAGTCGCCTTTTAAACCTTTTTAGCCCGTTAGATTTGTTACCGTTTCTTTGGGAATAGAAAGAGGGAGACGTCTCGACGGTAAGTGCGAGAGTGCTGCCTATCAAATGTGTGAGTGAGCGTTAGGCTATGTTGACAGCTGGTTGAAAGTTTTTTTTTGTGGGTGTTTTATTTTTTACAAATCTCTCTTTTCTACCTGCAGGCTGAGTATTTGGTTCTGAAAACACATATTAATTAAATGATTGAATATTTCAACAAGAATTTGCGAAGTTAGTGACTAGTATAAGTTTACCAACTGTCAAAATGAAATGGGACATAATGACGGAAATATCTAATATATATATAGTATATATGACATGTAAATATATGTCCGTCCACAGAACACAGTCCATATGTATGTTTTCATTAGTTGCACCATGCATGATGTTGCGTGTGAAGTCTGTTGTCCTGTGCAGTCATATGTACCACTCGCGCACACATGCAGCCCATCCCCCTTTCTATTCACGAGAACTTTGTGTTCCTTTCTGTTAAATTATTTGCAGTCGATTTCACGACCTGCAGTGCAGTCTTCACTGTTCGTGATGGTCCGGATTGTCACTGAACCATGCTAGAATATTGCTTGCGTAAGTCTACATGTGTCCTATTAAAAAAAAAAAAACATTGACCGATTTACATGATTGAAAATGGTTTGATGTGGTTGTTTTTAGCAAGACTAATGGTTGAACAAATGCAGTGCGTCTCCTGAAAAGTGATGAGGTAGGAGATTGACTCCAGTGAATTGTGTAAAATGGTCGAGCATTAAAGTCTGGTTTGAGGGGGTTATATAGCTTACGAAAATAAGTACATTGATTTACGGGGAAGGGGCAGTTGTAAACTGAAAATAATGTATGATTGTCTTTTATTTAACTTATTGCCCTAAAACTAACACGACAACAAAAATATGGTTCTTGTTTATTAGATTGAGGCAGTGCATATTAATAAATGTGAACAGCTTTGCTGTGCTAATTTACACGTGTAGTCCCATTCAAGAAATATATTCAAGATTCAAGAGTTTTTATTCGCCATGTTTGAGCGTCCCAAACAAGGAATTTGACTTCGGTAAAAACACACCCTCTGTTCAGCATTTAGGTGACTAACAACACTCAGGACATGTGAATAATGGCAAAAACAGTGTAGACAAATTCAAAAAGGTGTGAAGGGCAGGATGTTGTTGCACAGTAATGACTCTGAGACTCTATGAGTGGTGTGAGTTCATCAGAGCAACAGCCTGGGGGACGAAGCTGTCTCTGTGTCTGATGGTTTTGGCGTACCGAGCTCTATAACGCCGTCCGGAGGGGAGTAGTTCAAACAGACTGCAACCTGGGTGAGAAGGGTCTGTAGAGATGTTCCTTGCACGTTTCCTGGTCCTGGACAGGTACAAGTCTTGGATAGATGGGAGGTTGATTCCAATTATCTTTTCTGCAGTTCTGATTGTCCGTTGTAGTCTGTGCTTGTCTTGTTTGGAGGCTGATCCAAACCAGACAGTGATGGAGGTGCAGAGGACAGACTGGATGATGGCAGTGTAGAAGGTCTTCAGAAGCTCTCGCGGCAGGTTGAACTTCTTGAGCTGTCTCAGGAAGTACAACCTCTGCTGGGCCTTCTTCCGGACAGAGTCTATGTGGCCGGTCCATTTCAGGTCCCGAGAGATTGTGGTTCCCAGGAACTTGAAGGTGTTTGTGGAGAGAATAGTATTACTGCGGATAGTGAGGGGTAAAAGTGGTGAAGGGTCTCGCCTGAAATCCACTGTCATCTCCACGGTCTTGAGCGGGTTCAGCTCCAGATGGTTTTGGCTGCACCAGTGGACCAGCCGCTCGTGCATATGGACATAATAGCAATTTACAGACAACAATTTAAACCAGAAACAATGTAGTATCACAGACAAACGCAAACAAAAAATAAATAGCCTGACTGGTTTATGGATGGGCTGTGTGCTGGTATTCACAGGGCTGCACAGGGGCCAGCTTTCACTGGTGAAACACATGCATCTGTACACACATTTTCTTCCCCTTTGCTTAGTAGAAAGCACTGGGGACTGCCGTATTTTCCGGACTATAAATTGCATTTTTTTTTCATAGTTTGGCCAGGTGTGTGACTTACACTCTGGAACAATTTATGTGTGAAATTATTAACACATTATTATATCATTTCACATGTTATTTTTACATTAAACCACAAGAGTGTGCTCTAGGTCTGTGTTGATAATTGTGTTGATGATTCTGACGTAAGAGAAGAGGAAGCGCCACATCTTCTACCTCCAAAATTAGCGGGGTTGTTTAAAAGTTACACCAAGGATGAAGATTTCATTGGATTTAGTGATTTGGAGTTGTTATGTTAGTACCTTAGTATGTTAGCATTTTGCTATAGTTATAGCTATGCATTTTATGGCTGGTCCGATTTGTATTCCGGAGCGATTTATAATCCAGAAAATACGGTCCATGCTTCTGTTTTATGCTCTCTGATGGGAAGCAAAGCTTGTTCATGTCGTATACTAATTGCAGGTTTTTCCCAGTATTTGACTAATGTTAAAGAAAACATTTATGAAAAAAGAATGCTTATGATTATTGTGGCTACATCTATTCAAGCTGATGTGTCCAAATGCTTACAATTTTGTGTAATCTAGGTATGAAGTTCCCTGTGGATTTCCTGGCCAAATTCAGTCAGGCTGATCTGGAAGTATCAGCTCGCAACTACATGAACAGTCTACTTTACAGCAACAGAGATTCTGGCGAGCAACTCATCCTCTCTGACTCCACAAAGGTTATACAGCCTATACCTCAAAAGATACATACTTCTCTGTTTAGTCAGTGCATTGTCAGTGCAATGGAACACATCAAGTCAAAGTATCATAATCTGTAGTCTGTTAGGTTTGTGTACTTTGAAAATTCTCTGAGAGGAAATTTTACAAGTGGAAATAGTATTCTTGCACAAATATTTCTCTGCTAACTGGTAAAATGCTGTAACATTTTGAGCGGGTAATTAACAATGTAGCTTCAAATATACTGTACATTTTATAAAATACGTATGTCTAATAGTGTGGACATTTTCACCTAATTCAAGGTCATCCTTAAAAACAAGCAAGTGTGCCTTGAAATCAACATTTGTGGAACAGTCACCCATGTCAGGATTCGGAGTGTGGAAATGGAGCAGGGCGACCAAATGCAGCTTGGACCAGGGTTTATTGGCGAACTCAAAAGGCAAACTGATACGACTTAACAAAACAATAATTTGAGCGACTGACCGGGACGTGAAACAAGAAGACAGCAGGACATGACGACAGCAACAGGAACCAAAAAGACATCGTGACACTAACACACAACCCACAACACGCAACAACCGACAAGCAATGATCCGACAAGGAGTGACACACAGACAGGACTTAAATACAAGACAGGTAACAAGAGGCAGGTGAGAATGATCACACTAATCATGGGCACACAGGAGGGGAGGGGCGAGCACACAGACATGCGGACAGAACCCATGGACATGAGCACACAGGAAGGGAGGGGCGAGCACACAGACATGATCGGGGATGAGTCGTGACAACCAACCCCTGAAAAATTAGGGATGCACCGAAAATTCGGCCACCGAAAATTTTCGGCCGAAAATGACCCAAAAGTGCATTTTCGGTTTCAAAGTCAAAGTCAAAGTCAAAGTCAGCTTTATTGTCAATCTCTCCACATGTCACAACACACAAAGAGACCGAAATTACGTTTTTCTCTATCCCACGGTGACGAGACACATAACACGATAGACATACATGTACGCGACACAATATAAGAACAAGAAGGCAAAAATTCAAACAATCAATAGTAAGAGTGATGAATAAATAATAAATAAACAGATAACACAATAAATAACGGAGCCAGCAAGCATAGCGCAAAAGTAAAAAACATCATAAACAAAAAGGCACAAACAATAAATAAGAGTAATAACAAATAATAAATAATAAGAGCCAGTGTGCATTCAGACAGTTCAGACAGTAAAAGTACAGGACGCTACGCAGAACGGGGGAGCGAGTTCAGGATCCTAACAGCCTGGAGTATGAAGCTGTTTGAGAGTCTGGAGGTGCGGGAGCGCAGGCTTCTGTACCTCTTCCCAGAGGGCAGAAGCTCGAACAAAGAGTTGGCCGAAAGACCTAAATCACCGAAACAACACGGCCGAAACTTGTGATGACGTGAGCAAACAGCGCAGCCAGCACGCGGGAAAACGGGATAAGAGCCAGCATATGACTCAGTGGTAGCCTCTGCTATCCTCTACGCTGTGGTCTGTTGGGCTCCGAGCAGCACAGAGAGGGATAGGAAGAGGCTCAACAAACTGGTTAAGAGGGCCAGCTCTGTGGTGGGCTGCCCTCTTGACACTGTTGAGGAGGTGGGCGAGAGGAGGGTGATAGCCAGGCTAGCATCCATCAGGAACAACCCCTCTCACCCACTGCATCTGACCTTGGAGAACTTGAGCAGCTCCTTCAGTCAGAGACTCAGACTCCCCCCGTGTAAGAAGGAACGCTACCGCAGCTCCTTCATCCCCACCGCAATCAGGCTGTACAATGACAACCTGTAAACACATCCTTCTGTGCAATACTTTTCCCCGTAACGTGCAATTCTTAACCCCTATGTGCAATTTAAGCCCAATGTGCAATATCCTCTGCCACACAATGCATAGATCTATTTCACTTCTATAACCCGTGCACTATTTCTTTTTGTTATTAGCATTACTAAACGTCATACATTTCATACACTTTACGACACTTTACCACCATTTTATCTTCTTCTTTTTTTTGTAAATATTCATAGCTTATATTTTTAGTTTTACTACAATTGCTGTTATTTTTCCATATTTTTCTTTTTATATTGTATTCTATTTTTTTATGCCCGAGGACTAAGGTCCAGAAGTCTCTTTTTGCACCTTTGTCCCCCTACTTGTACCTTCCTGTAAATCGAGCTGTTGTTACATGCAGTTTCTCACACGTGAGATTAATAAAGTTCCTCTTATCTTATGTCTGCGGTGTGGACTGATTTCACTATCTCAGAGAAAGACCCACGGATAGTAGGGGTGTAACGATTCATCGATACACATCGATGAATCGATATAATGCTCTATGATTTATTGGCATCGATGCTAAACGTAAACATCGATTTATATCGCCGTGTTTGACCTCGGACATTAGACGCGACTTTATTTTGAAATCCGGTTCATTGTTGCTTGCTTCCTCTTTCCGGGAGCAGTGCGCGGCGTTGTTGTGTTGTGAGCAGAGCAGGCACGTGAAAGGGGAGTCGACAACTAGTACGCGGCTCCTGGGCTGGTGCTATGGCTAGTGTCCAAAAAGACGAGGAAATTTGCTCCCCTTTAGGCTTCAAGTCATTCGTTTGGAAGCACTTTGGATTCCAAAGAAAAGATGGCTCAACAGACAAGACACGTGCAGTTTGTAAATCCTGCCATGCGGTGATCAAATATTCAGGGAGCACAAATCTCGCCGCACATTTAAAGAAAAAACACGACATCAAAGTTCAGTGTTAAAATAATACGCTCGTGTTGCAGTTACAGATTCTTTCTTGATAAATGTTTCCACAATGAAAGCACAATGCTCACCGGTCCAATTCATGTTAGTAACTGAAACAAAACGAAATAACATTATTCGAAAACGAAACGGAAATAAAACGAAACAAAACAAAATGGCATTTTTAAAGTACTTTTCAAAAATAAAAAACTTTTTTGTTTCTTTAATTTATTTGCATTTTATTAAAGTTATAAATTTGTCAGATCATTTTGGCGGGCCCTGTATATACATATATATATATATATATATATATTAGAGATGCACCGATCCGACTTTTTCAGTTCCGATACCGATACCGATGCCGTGGCTTTGCGTATCGGTCGATACCCGATACCGATCCGATATTATGGTTGACTTAACAAGCTACATAACTCTACATGTGTAACAGAAAAGACCAAAGGCAATGGCATCAGGCAGACTACACAGTTCTTTGCTCTAAATTAGGGGTGTCCAAACTAACGGTCCAGTTTTTATTGGCCCGCAGCAAATTCTGAAAACATAATTGAATATGGCCCGCACAAGAAGCTTGAGCTCAGCTTCTCAGTTTCCACACTAGATGGAGCCCGCCACACAAAGCGTTTGACGTCCCATTAACACCCCCCCGGAAGAGAAGCGAACACGCAGCGTTTGACATCCGATTAGCCTCCGCCCCCCCCCCCCCCCCCCATTCGGGAGAGAAGCGAACGCGCAGCCTTTGACGTCCCATTAGCAACCCGAAGAGAAGCGAACGCGCAGGGTTTGACGTCCGCTTAGCAACCCGGGGAAGAGAAGCGAACGTTCGCTCCATGTTTGCGTTTGTTCAGAAAACTCTCGTGGCATGCGGCACACGTGCTGCTGACGTATGACGTAGCCCGCGTCCCAATAGATTAAGGAAAGTATCGGCTCACAGATCGGCTGTATTTTCCGATACCCGATCCATCTATTTTGTTGATATCGGGGCCGATATCCGATCCAGATATCGTATCGGTGCATCTCTACTTTGTATACTACAGTACTCTTGTAATTTCCTAAATAAAGAGTTTGCAGTACCTTGTTGATTTTGCGTATGAATTGTTATAAACCAGGATCTTGTTCTATAGAAAAAAAAAATCGATCGTAGAGCACTATATCGTGATATATCGTGAATGAATCGCAGCAGGCTTTAAGATATCGGCAAATATCGTATCGTAGTTCTTTGTATCGATATATCGTATTGTGACAAAACCCGCGATTTACACCCGTAACGGATAGCGATTTGCAAAACATGCAATGCTGAAAATAAATGCTATATAAATAAAATATAAATATATAAATAAATAAATAAAAATAATCTAATATATATATTAATATTATAGAGATAATATTAATATAATTTAATATATAATATAAATAAATCCATAAATGCTGTGGTTCTAATAACTAACATAATCATTTCTTTCGGTGTTTCGGTTTTCGGCCTTGGTTTCCTCACTTTTGGTTTTCGGTTTCGGCCAAGAATTTTTATTTCGGTGCATCCCTATGAAAAATATTGAAATATTTGACACAACTGTCAGTACGAAGGACTGCAATTCTACACCACTGCAACTAAACACTGTACATCAACAATAAGATATACTTTGATTTGTTAAATTCCAGTATAAAGCTTTCAGAATAAAAAAAAAGAATAAAAAAAGGAGTTTGAAAGATTTTAAAAAACAGAATATATAGTGATCCCTCATTTATTACGGGAGATGTGTTCCAGAACCAGCCGCAATAAACAAATACCCGCGAATAGAAACGACATATGTATTTATGACTACTGTATTGAATCTAACAGCACGTAGTGTTTCTTGTTAGCCACCAGAAAGCATAGGTGTATTGCAGGTTTATTTGAAGTGTGGTTTAGTTTGTCAAGCCATGCAAAGTGTTTACCTTCAGGATTAACACCATACTAACTCAGCTGACATCATGGGTAGTGAAACCAAAGTGAGTCATGGTTCGGCACAAATCTCCTGTTGCATTGTGGTCCTATATACAATATTAAGGCTTTATGAACCCTCCCCAATACTTTTAAGTTACATAAAGCTTTCCTATTCCCTTAATAACAATCACACACTGTTATTTGCATGTAGTGTACCTTTACAGTAAATAAAAGAACAAACACAATACTGTCACATGTCCCGACTCCTCCTATGCCCCCAGTTGTGGCTTTTCCTTGCGCGAAGCCGGCTGCCGCGCCTCCCGCGCTATCAGCATGTTTTCAAACGTCATTCGCCCGTCACTTAGAAACCCCAACAGGTGAAGCGCAAAGTGGCGAGGGATCACTTGTATTGTACTTGAGTCTCATTTGAATACATCTCTAAGATTCTCATAAATTGCTGGCAGTGATAGCTGTTATGTTCTATTTGGACAGTTTGATTTTTTTACAGTTCTGACAGCAGTAGGAAGAAATGACCTGCAATACCTCTGTGTCACACACTTTGGCAGAGCATCCTTTCACTAAAGATGCTACTCGGTGCATTAAAGTGTGTAATGGAGGTGGTGAGACTCTCTGTCCAACATGGAGGACCTCTTTACTGTGATCCTCCTCTTTCTCACCTCCTTTATAAATTGCGGAGGGCATCCCAGAACGGAGCTGACCTTCTTAATGAGCTCGTCCAGCATCTTTTGTCACCTGCTGTGATGCTACTCCAGCAGACCACTCCGTAGACAATGGCACTCATGTTGTCCTTTTGGGCGGCTGAGGCCGAACAGACACCTCCCTATTCAGCCCCACCTCCAGGTCTGGCCCCAGAGGGAATCCCCGGTAACCCGCATCCGGGCAAGGGAAAATGTAATATTTTTTCTAAATTCATCTCAAGGAATCTCAGAAGAAAAAAAACAGTGAATAGATTAACCACAAATATGTGGGGGTTCACTGTAAAGCTCCTGCGTGGAATCTTTAGATTGTTGTCATAATATTGAAGATGTTTGGTATATTTATTGCATATTGACCAACTAATGTCTGTGCTGTCCTCACTGGCTTCAGGTCAGTTTAGAGCTTTCCAGGGTAGGCTTTATTCCTCTGTATGGCTCCAGTGACAAAACCAGGATCCTGGCCCTCTTTTCTCCCACTGATCCGCTCACTGCTGTTGCTCTATACCTGTTGGACCAGTGGTGGACTGTGGATGATATTCTCAAGACATCTGACCATGCTCGAGATGGAGCTGTTGAGGTAAAAGCATGGAGACTGAACTGTAGTTTACACTTTAATTATTACATCATGGTGCTGCACAGAATCGGTCATGGTTGGTCACCTCATGCGGATCTCAAGTCAAAAACAGAAAAATCAACATATTGGGTTTGTGTGAATGGTCTACGTTGGTCGTATGGATGGATGGATGGATGGATGGATGGATGGATGGATGGATGGATGGATGGATGGATGGATGGATGGATGGATGGATGGACGGACGGATACTTTATTGATCCCAGGGGGAAATTCAGTGTCTAACACTATCCATACCCAAGAGCTGGCACATAAAAGAGGATAACAGATGTGCAAACGTTTGACCCCAATCTACCTCCATATTTGGGGCCTGTGTGTCTCACTTAAAACAGCTAATTCATATTTCTGCAAAACTAGTGGCAGAGATTGGGGCCCACTTGTGAAATCTATGGCAAAACCCAGCACACTGCAAGTGTGCACACTCCAGATCATACGGCCCGTGGGCTGGAACCGGCCCGCAAGGAGGTTCGATCAGGCCCGCAGGATAATTTAAAAGTGAAAAAATGCATAAAAGACACGGAATTCATATTTTTAATAATATGCAGTTCATGGATTATCCGCTCTTTGATCAGAGAGAAGACAACATTGTTTTGATCAGAGAAGATAGACCCAACACAGCAGACGGTAGCAATGCACCAATTGCTGCTTGTTACAACGTTGTTTCTACCCTGGTCTCTACCCGTCCCCTACACCCTCATTAGCCAAAATGTCATTATCCAAACGTAGAAAAGTAGATACGGAGTGTAGAAATTTCAATGAAAAATGGACAATGTCCTATTTATTTATAGATAAGCACGGAAAACCTTTGTGCTTGGTGTGTTTGCAACAAGTTTCGGTATTGAAGGAATATAATATTCAACGCCACTTTGAAACTCTTCACAGCGAAAAATATGACGGCTTGCAAGGATAACTAACTGAGACGAGATAAGATCAACGAATTGCAGGCGGGTCTGAGGAAACAGCAGTCAACTTTCATCCAGGGCCGACAAGTCAGTGAAGCAGCAGTAAAAGCCAGCTACCTGATTGCCAACGAAATAGCATTAGCATCAAAGCCGTATTCCGATGGAGACTTTGTTAAACGATGCATGATGAAGGCGGCTGAACTTGTATGTCCCGAGAAGCGAAAAGCTTTTGCTAATTAGCAGGCTAATACTACACTATAGCAGAGAGGATTTCGGACCTATCAGCAGATTTAGACAGACGATTTAAACTGAGAGTCAAGTCATTTATTGCATTTTCCGATGCAATTGACGAGAGCACCAACATCACAGATGTGGCACAACTGGTCTTATTTATTCGTGAAGTTGATGAAACATTGACTGTTACTGAAGAGTTTCTTGAGTTCGTGCCAAGGGTTAGGGTTAGGGTTAGATTTGAAGGGCAAATTTGCCTCCGTACGTCTGGACAAATTTGATCAGTATCTACTATCAGGGTACCCCAAATTAACATTTTGTGCATGTTTGGGACAACTGACCTTTGTGAACAAATTTTCTCAGTAATGAATATCAATAAAACAAAAATGCGTTCAAGGCTCACAAACAAGCACTTAAATGACCATGGCACCTGGTATTGATGCACTTGTATAGGCCAAAAGGTGCCAACTTGGCACTGCCAAGTATCAGGAACAAAAACAAGTCCAGACTAGTCTAATGCCTTTAAAATGCTGCCTGAGATACATTTTGCATTGAAAAAAATACAGCTCTGTGAAGATGAATCCTTACTGTGGTGATTAAAAAAGTGTGCAATTTAATGTTAGTCAGCAACTTCACTACGAAAAAGTATGGTGGATTTCTACTGTTCACGCAACTCAATGAAAGTTCAATATGTATTGCATGTGTATGTGTATTTCATGTATGAAGTTTACACATTTACAGGACATGTGAATACTTTTTTCTTTACACATTTAAGAGCATTCTCCTTAGTTTGTATGGTGTAGGCAGGGATTAAATTTAGATTTTATATGCACATGTGTAAATGGTTTAAAAATTCTTTTCTTCATCAATCTCGTTTAATCTTAAAGTTTTGTAAAAGGAATGTTCATTAAATTTAAACATTTTCCTAATGTTCTTGTGCTTCTTTGCACCAAAAAAACAGGAAAGACATTATATTTTGGTTATTTATAGTATGGTATAATTTTAATGGTCCCTCCCACTTGACCTACTGAGGCCGTATGCGGCCCACAATTTGAAATGAGTTTGACACCCCTGCTTCAGATGATCCCGTCCCAGTTGATGTTTGTTTTAATGGAGAAGCAATGGAGGCCATGTCAGGTCAAGCAAGGCCGGGGCAAAACGAGGCTAGGCTGTGATTGAGATTGTCAGGTTTAATTTGCTGACTGAATAACTGTTAAGAGAAAAGTATCAGCAGACAACCACAAGTGAGGCAGAATATTGAGTCTTAGCTTGCGCAAGGAGTGCAGTACAGATAGCTTACAACCATCTCACTACACTGAGTATCTGTTTGCACCCTTGCTCTTTTTATTTGGACTTGCCCTACCCACAAAGTGAAACAAAGGCCCCTAAGGAAAAGAGGGAAAGCGTGTGGGCTTTGCTTCGTAAACATAAAAAACGCAAGGTGACATGCTTATATGGTAATATAAGAAGAGGTATTAAGAGTTCAGCAACTACTTAGGCAGGAAACCAGAGACTTGCTTAACGCTCCATCAAGAGCGCGAGGCAGCGGTGATAACCACCCAACCAAAGCAGATGTTTGCTAGACGCTTCATTGAGAGTGTGAGGTTGCAGTGCAGCTGCAAGGCGTATGGTTTCTTTGCAGCTGCATCCCGCTGACCCAGATGTAACCTCTCGCCTCTTCTGTGGTAAAACATAAGAACAAACAGGACAGAGCGGCAAGTACATATTCGTAGTAATATTGCGGTAAAGCATTCGTAGTAATATTGCGGTAAAGTATTATAAAAGAGAACGCATGATAACATATATATATACATTTTCCAACAGAGATTGGCTCTTTTAAAGTGCTACATTGTCTGCCCTCGAGTGGTGAATGGGTTTAATACAATTTAAAACTGGTCAAGTACTGTGGAGGAAACATTTGTATAATTTTCACTAATAATCTAGAGGGCACTCAGTGACTGCCTGTTCTGCAAGATTCTATATACTGTATATTTCTGTGTGCCCTCCAGGTGCAGACAATTGGAGAGAGACTAGTGCTGTATGTTTTGAATCGCGTGATCTACAGAGTAAGAGAGATGAACCCAGAAGAACTTCCCTTCCTCTGCCATGGGGAGAAGGATTTTGCAAAGATTTACTGGAGTAACGGAGAGGCTGTTGGCTTCTACTCAGTCAAACTGTCAGGTGACCTACCTTTTGTTGTGGATGAACTGTTCTTTGACAATGGTTATCATCCAACATAGTCCTAATTAAAAGAAAATTCCACACACAAATGATCTGTTTTATGGTCAAACTGTTGCCATGATATAAATTTATTATGAATGGTTCAAGCAAGATTTTAAAATTGAAAACAGTCATTCAGAATTGAGAAGCAGTTAACAAATATTAAAAATAAAATGTGAAAGACAAAAAAACATTTACCGTAATTTCCGGACTATAAATCGCGTTTTTTTCATAGTTTGGGTGGGGGGGCGACTTATACTCAGGAGTAGAGATGCACCGATCCGACTTTTTCAGTTCCGATACCGATACCGATGCCGTGGCTTTGCGTATCGGTCGATACCCAATACCGATCCAATATTATGGTTGACTTAACAAGCTACATAACTCTACATGTGGAACAGAAAAGACCAAAGGCAATGGCATCAGGCAGACTACACAGTTCTTTACAAGCTACATAACTCTACATGTGGAACAGAAAAGACCAAAGGCAATGGCATCAGGCAGACTACACAGTTCTTTGCTCTAAATTAGGGGTGTCCAAACTAACGGTCCAGTTTTTATTGGCCCGCAGCAAATTCTGAAAACATAATTGAATATGGCCCGCACAAGAAGCTTGAGCTCAGCTTCTCAGTTTCCACACTAGATGGAGCCCGCCACACAAAGCGTTTGACGTCCCATTAACACCCCCCCGGAAGAGAAGCGAACACGCAGCGTTTGACATCCGATTAGCCTCCGCCCCAATTCGGGAGAGAAGCGAACGCGCAGCCTTTGACGTCCCATTAGCAACCCGAAGAGAAGCGAACGCGCAGGGTTTGACGTCCGCTTAGCAACCCGGGGAAGGGAAGCGAACGTTCGCTCCATGTTTGCGTTTGTTTAGAAAACTCTCGTGGCATGCGGCACACGTGCTGCTGACGTATGACGTAGCCCGCGTCCCAATAGATTAAGGAAAGTATCGGCTCACAGATCGGCTGTATTTTCCGATATCCGATCCATCTATTTTGTTGATATCGGGGCCGATATCCGATCCAGATATCGGATCGGTGCATCTCTACTCAGGAGCGACTTATGTATGTTTTTTTTCACAAACTTTACTTAATTAACACATCACTTACTTACAAGTATAGTTGACCACTTTATATATCATACATATTCAAAACATGAAAAATAGAGAGAAAAAATCAAATAAAGTCGTTAACACTTTAAAGCGCCATATCCTCTGGACATGTCCTCTGTCACCAGGATGACATAAAGGACGAGAAATTTGATCGATGGATTTAATGATTTGGAGTGACACAAATGGTTTGATAATATTGTTGTTTATGTGATAGTTATTTAAAATATACTGTATTTTCCGGACTATAAGGCGCACCGTCAATGAATGGCCCATTTTAAAACGTAATCCTTATATAAGGCGCACCGGACTATAAAGCGCACCATTAATGCATCATGTCAGATTTTTAATCCAAATCAAATCATTCTCCATTTTATCTTTTTTATTTCAACTTCAGATGCAACAAATGACTTTATAATCACAAAATAATGATCCATAGTCTTTTTGATTCATGATTCATAGTCTTCAGCAGGCCACTTATGCTTGATTTCATGACACAATGCTTCGGGCCAGTTTGAATTTAGGAATTTAGTCCATATATAAGGCGCACTGGACTATAAGGCGCACTGTCGGCTTTTGAGAAGATTTTAGGTTTTTAGGTGCGCCTTATAGTCCGGAAAATACGGTAGTTTATATATCGTTATATGGGCCTGTGGAATAATTTGAACTGCGGCGTGGCACACGGCATTGTTGACAAAGGATGATCGATTAAAGACGAGAAATTTGATTGATGGATTTAATGATTTGGAGTGACACAAATGGTTTGATAATATTGTTGTTTATGTGATAGTTATTTAAAATATATACCGTTTTTTTCCGTGTATAGTGCGCAAAATTTAACTACCGTTTTTTTCCGTGTATAGTGCGCAAAATTTAACTAATTTATTGTCCTAAAATCTGGGGTGCGCATTATACATGGGTACAAAAAAAAAATTTAATTTTTTTTTTTTTTTTTTTTTAAGTCCCAATGATTGTCACACACGCAGGGAGGCAATGGGTCCCATTTTTATAGTCTTTGGTATGGTCTTAACTAGGCTGGATGTAATTTTTTTTGTTGGCGTTGATTTCTCCGACTGCCCGTAAACGCACCACCGCGCTCCGTGCGCGCACGGGACAGCAAACGAGCAGGTGATCGAGCAAGCGTCTGATACGAGAGCATTGCGGTCGCATGGAGCGTGTTTGAAGTGAACAGCAGAGAAGAAAGGAACAAGGCAAAGTGTTGTGAAATAAAATGCACAGAACGGATGCGCAAGACACGTCAGCTATATAAAGAGCGAGAGTTGTTTTCTTCCTATTAGTTTCAATTCACAGTTTAATTAGCAGTTTCAATCAGCAAATAACAAAATGCGTATTACAGGTGATATTTTATTTCACAACACTTTGCCTTGTTCCTTTGGTCTCTGCTGTTCATCCTAAAACACAAAGGCGCTCTTTAAGCAATGCGACAGTGAGCGCCCGGCGCGCTGCGGTTGCGCGACCGCACCAAATTAAGCTCCCTGCGCAGTGCGCACTGAGGTCCACTTAAATTTTAGAAAGTACATCAGGACTTTAAAAATAT
This sequence comes from Syngnathus typhle, assembly GCF_033458585.1. Classification (NCBI taxonomy): domain Eukaryota; kingdom Metazoa; phylum Chordata; class Actinopteri; order Syngnathiformes; family Syngnathidae; genus Syngnathus; species Syngnathus typhle. Next base: position 4,252,609 of record NC_083742.1, read on the forward strand.
CTTCTAAATTTCAGCGACGGCTCTGTCACAATAATCGACCAGCGCGGTGCAGTTGGGCGGTCGGCGGCGCGCTACGGTTGAGCGTTCTCTCTCGCGCTCTCTCTCGCTCTCTCGCTCTCGCACACACGCGCACACACGCACACGCGCACACACGCAAACCGGATATCATACGGAGGCCGCCATTACAGATGCGCAGAACGGATGCGCAAGACACGTCAGCTATATAAAGAGCGAGAGTTCAGTTCTCTACCTAAATCCGTATTACAGGTAATATTTTATGTCACAACACTTTCTTCTCTGCTGTTCACTTCAAACACGCTCCATGCGACCGCAATGCTCTCGTATCAGACGCTTGCTCGATCACCTGCTCGTTTGCTGTCCCGTGCGCGCACGGAGCGCGGTGGTGCGTTTACGGGCAGTCGGAGAAATCAACGCCGACAAAAAAAATTACATCCAGCCTAGTTAAGACCATACCAAAGACTATAAAAATGGGACCCATTGCCTCCCTGCGTGTGTGACGATCATTGGGGCTTAAAAAAAATAAATAAAATAAAATAAAATAAATTTTTTAAAAATTCATAAAAATTGGGTGCGTATTATACATGGGTACAGGCTTTTTTCCAGCATCAGCATGCCATTTTTAGGGTGCGTATTATACATGGGGGCGCACTATACACGGAAAAAAACGGTAATTTATTGTCCTAAAATCTGGGGTGCGCATTATACATGGGTACAAAAAAAAATTTAATTTTTTTTTTTTTTTTTTTTAAGTCCCAATGATCATCACACACGCAGGGAGGCAATGGGTCCCATTTTTATAGTCTTTGGTATGGTCTTAACTAGGCTGGATGTATTTTTTTTTGTTGGCATTGATTTCTCCGACTGCCCGTAAACGCACCACCGCGCTCCGTGCGCGCACGGGACAGCAAACGAGCAGGTGATCGAGCAAGCGTCTGATACGAGAGCATTGCGGTCGCATGGAGCGTGTTTGAAGTGAACAGCAGAGAAGAAAGGAACAAGGCAAAGTGTTGTGAAATAAAATGCACAGAACGGATGCGCAAGACACGTCAGCTATATAAAGAGCGAGAGTTGTTTTCTTCCTATTAGTTTCAATTCACAGTTTAATTAGCAGTTTCAATCAGCAAATAACAAAATGCGTATTACAGGTAATATTTTATTTCACAACACTTTGCCTTGTTCCTTTGGTCTCTGCTGTTCATCCTAAAACACAAAGGCGCTCTTTAAGCAATGCGACAGTGAGCGCCCGGCGCGCTGCGGTTGCGCGACCGCACCAAATTAAGCTCCCTGCGCAGTGCGCTCTGAGGTCCACTTAAATTTTAGAAAGTACATCAGGACTTTAAAAATATCTTCTAAATTTCAGCGACGGCTCTGTCACAATAATCGACCAGCGCGGTGCAATTGGGCGGTCGGCGGCGCGCTACGGTTGAGCGCTCTCTCTCACGCTCTCTCTCTCTCTCTCTCTCGCTCTCGCACACACGCGCACACATGCACACGCGCACACACGCAAACCGGATATCATACGGAGGCCGCCATTACAGATGCGCAGAACGGATGCGCAAGACACGTCAGCTATATAAAGAGCGAGAGTTCAGTTCTCTACCTAAATCCGTATTACAGGTAATATTTTATTTCACAACACTTTGCCTTGTTCCTTTCTTCTCTGCTGTTCACTTCAAACACGCTCCATGCGACCGCAATGCTCTCGTATCAGACGCTTGCTCGATCACCTGCTCGTTTGCTGTCCCGTGCGCGCACGGAGCGCGGTGGTGCGTTTACGGGCAGTCGGAGAAATCAACGCCAACAAAAAAAATTACATCCAGCCTAGTTAAGACCATACCAAAGACTATAAAAATGGGACCCATTGCCTCCCTGCGTGTGTGACGATCATTGGGACTTAAAAAAAAAAAAAAAAAAAAAAAAGAAAATTTAAAAAAAATTCATAAAAATTGGGTGCGTATTATACATGGGTACAGGCTTTTTTCCAGCATCAGCATGCCATTTTTAGGGTGCGTATTATACATGGGGGCGCACTATACACGGAAAAAAACGGTAGTTCATATATTGTTGTGGCGGCTCGGTGTCGCACTGGGTAGCACGTCCGCCTCACAGTTAAGAGGGTGCGGGTTCGATTCCACCTCCGGCCCTCCCTGTGCGGAGTTTGCATGTTCTCCCCGGGCCCGCGTAGGTTTTCTCCGGGCACTCCGGTTTCCTCCCACATCCCAAAAACATGCTTGGTAGGCCGATTGAAGACTCCAAATTGTCCCTAGGTGTGAGTGCGAGTGCAAATGGTTGTTTGTCTCTGTGTCCCCTGTGATCGGCTGGCATCCGGTTCAGGGTGTCCCCTGCCTACTGCCCGATGACGGCTGGGATAGGCTCCAGCACTCCCGTGACCCCCGTGGGGACTAAGCGGTTCAGAAAATGGATGGATATATCGTTGTAAGGGCCTGTGGAATAATTTGAACTGCGGCGCGGCACACGGCATTGTTGACAGAGGACGATCGATGGATTTAATGAATTGGAGTGACACAGATGGTTTTATAAAATAACTGAACGTTACGTCAGGCCCGTTCTCAGCTCCTCGTTTGTGTTTGTCACGTTAGCATACCGTATCGTTTAGCCTGTTGTTGCTCGTTCATGTCTGTTGTTGGTGTTGGATTTTGTCTAATAAATTGCCCCCCAAAATGCGACTTATACTCCGGAGCGACTTATATGTGGGTTTTTTTCACATTTGTGGGCATTTTGTGGCTGGTGCGACTTATACTCCGGTGCGACTTCTAGTCCGAAAATTACGGTAAAAAAAAAAAAAAAAAAAGTTTCATGCATTCAAGTAAAAATGTTGTTCATGCATCATTTTGTTTCTTTTATAGGCAGTTTATATCATTCTTTTTCAACAAGAAGATACCAGCTTCCTGTCATGGACTCGATTTTTGTGACAAAATATCATCGTGGTAATGGCTTTGGCCTCAACATGCTGGAGGACTTTGTGATGAGTTTCCACGACGACTGTGTGGGATTGAGATATCCACTCACCAAAGCCATTTACAAAAGTATGTATGTCTCATTTACAATCCTGTGAGATTTCCAGTCCTTCTCATTGTTATGGCATCCCTTCATTTTTTGCATACTTTGTTTTTTGTATACATTGCCTGCAAGCTCAGTTTTTGTTTCGTCTTTCCAGAAAACCTTTTCCCCGAAGGCTTGTAGTTTGTCCAGGTACTCGGGCAAAGTTTAGCTGTTTCTTTTTATATGCTTAACTCAATGGTTTCTTCCGAGGCATTTGCCCATGATACCTTGTTTGGTTCGGTGTGCGGCGTGTGGTACATGTTGAAACCATGATCTTAGACTTTTTCAGGTTACCCTTCAAGTCTTTGGAAGTTTGACGTGTTTTTTCAACCATTTGCACCAAACTTCAAAGACTTCAATTTGACCCCACGGGGTGAGATCTTGCGTGGAGCCTCAGATCAAGGGAGATGATCAGTGGTCTTGTATGTCTTCAATTTCTAATAATTGCTCCCACCGTTGATTTCTTCACACAAAGCTGCTTACCTATTGCAGTTGTAGTCTCGTCAGCCTGGTGCAAGTCTACAATTTTGTTTCTGGTGTCCTTTGACAACTCTCTGGTCTTGGCCATTGTGGAGTTTGGAATGTGACTGTTTGACGTTGTGGACAGGTGTCTTTTATACCGATAACGTCTTCAAATAGGTGGCACTAATACAGATAATGAGTGGAGGACATTGGCGCATCTAAAAAAAGATGTTACAGGTCTGTGACCACCAGAAATCTTGTGTCAGGTCTAAGTACCATCAGACATTAATTCACACACTGGGAATAAAGAGGAGAAGACAACCAGTATTCGTTTTACTTGCAAGGAGAATGACAGAGAGCGCTCAGTTACAGTCTGCATCCATTCTGAGTTCTTACTCTGCGTTCTCGTTTTTTTAATGTTTTAGGTTGCCCTGGTTACAAAGGAATAGCTACACTAAAGGGAGGGGAGTTTGGAGGTGTAGCAACGCTCATTAGCTAACTTTGTTATGTGGTGCGAGACCTTGGCCGTTTTGTGACTTCAGCAGTGCAGTCTGTCCTGTTACTCCTCAGCCGGTTGGCAGTTGGTTGGCTGGTCGTCCTTGATTAGATATCTTGAAGCGTGTTGAGTATCGTTTTCCTGTGAAACAATGCAGCTAGACTTTCTTGCTAAGTTTCACACAATACTAATATTGAGTAAATATGGGATAACTTACCATATTTTTCGCACCAAAGGCGCACTGGATTATAAGGTGTACCCTCATTGAATTTTTTATTTTAGAAATGATTTCATATATAGGGCGCACCAGATTAAAAGGCGCATAAAATAGAAGCTATACTGCAACAAGCCTAGGTTGACTGGTAGGGTTGCGGTATGCATCCACTAGCCAACAACCAATGAGCCCTCTGTAAACAATCGCATTTGTCAAATTATCTCCTATAAAATGATCGGAACTGACTAAAGTTCGATCTAATACATTGGTACTGCTTATTTATGTTTCCCTTCCATATCGATCCGTAAATTTACTTGAAACATTAACGGAGCAGCCTATTTTGAGATGAAATAGCCTCGTGCCTATAGCAGCTATCATTATAGCATTAGCCACCCGCAAATTCCCATGAGCCTCAGCTCGCAGACTCCCATGAGCCTCAGCAAAGTGTCGTGGCAGACCCCTGGAAACAATCGCGTTTCTCAAACCATCTCCTATAAAATGATCGGAACTGACGAAAGTTCGATCTAACACATTGGAACTGCTTACTTATGTTTCTCTTCCATATCCATCCGTAAATTTACGCGAAACATTAACGGAGCAGCCTATTTTAAGATGAAATAGCCTTGTGCATAGAGCAGCTATCATTATAGCATTAGCCACCCGCAAACTCCCATGAGCCTCAGCTCGCAGACTTCCATGAGCCTCAGCAAAGTGTCGTGGCAGCCCCCAGTAAACAATCACATTTCTGAAACACTCTCCCATTAAAGTGATCAGAACCGACTAAAGACTGATTTAACACATTGGTGCTGCTTAATTATGATTCCGTTGGATATTGATCTGTAAACGTACTCAAAAACATTAACGGAACAGCCTATTTTGAAACGAAATAGCCTCGCGGGTACAACAGCTATTCAGTGACGCCCCCTGACCACGGTTGCCTAATGCTCGGAAGCGATGCGACCTTGTAATTTACTAGTCGTACTAGAACATACTGAAACATTTTGGCAGAGTGCTGTGTACTACCAGTATGGATCAAAAAATTCATCAATTGATCCATATATAGGGCGCTCTGCATTATAAGGCGCACTGTGGTTTTTTGAGTAAATTTTAAGTTTTTAAGTGCGCCTAATAGTGCGGAAAATACGGTATATACAACTACTTCAACAGATATGTCTTTGCTATAACACTTAAAGACTTATATGCAACTAATTTAACAGATGTCTTTTCTTTAACATTTAAAGACAAACAATCTCGATCAACAACAATCTATAAATAAAAGCTACAGAGTTGACTTAAAGAGAAAACAGAGAGCTTTTGCTGGTTTAAGAGTGTTGTGCTCATGACCAAAAAAAGAAAGGAGTAAAGACCGCACACAGGATTGAGAGATAAGGAGTTCAGACATAAAGACAGACATAAAACTATGCTGCACCAAGGTGATCCAACTTGTAAATTATAAGGCCCTTGGCCAGACTAATCAGTGCCTCATCCAATTATTCCAACATCCTGCTTGTTTGTAGGTGACCAAATACTGAGGGATTTACCGTTGAATTCACTAAAAATCCTACAATGTGATTTCCTGGGTTCTCCCCCACCCATTCTGTCTCTCATAGTTGAAGTGTACCTATGATATAAATTACAGGCATCTCTCAGCTTGTAAGTGGGAAAACTTGCACAATTGGTGGCTGTCTAAATACTGTTTTTCCCCACTGTATTTACGAATTATAGAACTTCTGATGTCCTCAGACAGCTCTTTTGTGTTCACTATTGTGACAAAGATAAAGGTAAACAGGAAATTTTCAAAATCATGAATGTCATCATTCGTTGGTTACTAATTTGTCACATGGGCACAAACAATTTTGAATTCTCATTTGTGATACACTAACGGAGAGTCACTATGTGTTCCCATACTGATTTACAGGAAAGGGGACTAATACAAGTGACACAACACACTTTGTTTTCTATTGTTTCCTCATAATGCTTATTTCTATAGAAAATAAAAAGTTTCACTTGATTCATTCTTTTTCCAGTAGATATCCCACATTTTGTACTTACTTAATGAGTTCCAATAATGGTGAGCAGAACTGTATATCAGGGATGGAGGGAACCACTTTTTTTTAATTGAACCAATGTGCAGACGGGTATCTTATACATCTGCTCAAAAAGACAAAAGGAATATAGGGAACGCTAAAATAACATGGACAGTGGACAGTTTGATTTCACAAAAGTCAGATTTACTTGGAGTTACATTGTGTTGTATTCTGTGTTCCCCCTTTTTTTTTGGCAGTGTATTTAATTAAATTTGACAATCCATTGAGAAAAGATCCACTGCTCAACTTCCAAAAATACCAACACACGTTTATATCGCCCCACAACCACCGTGCAAAGGGCTCTCACATAAAAGTCCCTATTCAAAGTTGGTACAAAAAGTTACTTCACAGTAAACCAATGTTAAGCGCAACAACTCATTTTGTGTGTGTTTTCATATACATAGGCCTGGACTCATTCCTTTATTCCCCATCCGCCACTCGTGCTAATGCAGTGGTTCTTAACCTGGGTTCGGTCGAACCCTGGGGGTTCGGTGAGTTGGTTTCAGGGTTTGGCAGAGCCTCCACTGCAGAGGTCCGAACACACCTGATTTACGTACCGTATTTTCCGCCCTATAAGGCGCACCTAAAAACCTAAATTTTTATCAAAAGTCAACAGTGCGCCTTATAGTCCGGTGCGCCTTATATATGGATCAAGTGATGAATTTGTTGATCCATACTGGTTGTACACAGTGCTCTGCCAAAATGTTTTAGTACGTTTTAGTACAACTAGTAAATTACAAGGTCGCATCGCTTCCCAGCATTACGGTAACTGTAGTCAGGGGGCGTCACCGAATAGCTGTTGTACCCGCGAGGCTATTTCATGTCAAAATAGGCTGCTCTGTTAATGTTTCGAGTAAATCTACGGATCGATATGGAAGGGAAACTTAGGTAAGTAGTACCAATGCGTTAGATCGAACTTGAGTCAGTTCTGATCATTTTATAGGAGCTCGTTTGAGAGACGCGATTGTTTACACTTTGCTGAGGCTCATGGGAGATTGCGATCTGAGGGTCATGGGTTTTTGCGGATGGCTAATGCTATAACGATAGCTGCTATACGCGCGAGGCTATTTCATGTCAAAATAGGCTACTCTGTTCATGTTTCGAGTAAATTTACGGATCGATATGGAAGGGAAGCATGGGTAAGTAGTAGGGGTGTAACGATACATCGATACACATCGATTAATCGATATAATGCTCTACGATTTATTGGCATCGATGCTAAAGGTAAACATCGATTTATATCGCCGTGTTTGACCTCGGACATTGGACGCGACTTTATTTTGAAATCCAGTTCATTGTTGCTTGCTTCCTCTCTCCGGGAGCAGTGCGCCCGGCGTTGTTGTGTTGTGAGCAGAGCACGCACGTGAAAGGGGAGGCGACAACTAGTACGCGGCTCCTGGGCTGGTGCTATGGCTAGTGTCCAAAGAGACGAGGAAATTTGCTCCCCTTTAGGCTTCAAGTCATTCGTTTGGAAGCACTATGGATTCCAAAGAAAAGATGGCTCAACGGACAAGACACGTGCAGTTTGTAAATCCTGCCATGCGGTGATCAAATATTCAGGGAGCACAAATCTCACCGCACATTTAAAAAAAAAACACGACATCAAAGTTCAGTGTTAAAGTAAGCAATTTGTATACTACAATACTCTTGTAATTTCCTAAATAAAGAGTTTGCAGTACCTTGTTGATTTTGCGTATGAATTATTATAAATCAGGATATTGTTCTATATTTTTTATTAAAAAAAAAAAAATCGATCGTAGAGCACTATATCGCAATATATCGTGAATGAATCGCAGCAGGCTTTAAGATATCGGCAAATATCGTATCGTAGTTCTTGATATCGATATTATATCGTATCGTGACAAAACCCGCGATTTACACCCCTAGTAAGTAGTACCAATGCGTTAGATTGAACTTTAGTCAGTTCCAATCATTTTATAGGAGATCGTTTTAGAAACGCAATTGTTTACAGAGGGCTCGTTGGTTATTGGCTAGTGGGTGCATACCGCAACCCTAGTCAACCTCAGTTTGTTGCAGTAAAGCTTCTATTTTATGCGCCTTATAGGCCGGTGCGCCCTATACGTATATGGACAAAGTTTTAAAATGGGCCGTTCATTGAAGGTGCGCCTTATACCCCGGTGCGCCTAATAGGGCGGAAAATACGGTATATATCCGCATATCTGAACTGGTCTCGCAAAGGCAAAAGCAGAAGTCACACTGATTTGCTGCTATGTCATTTGTTGTGAATTCATGCATTGTGTTGGTTTTATTCTTTGAACAAGGTGATGTTTATGCACGGCTCATTTTGTGCACCAGTAAAAAACATCTCTCTCTTGAAAAAAAATAAAATAAATTCACTAAAGAGGGGTTTGGTGAATGCGCATATGAAACTGGTGGGGTTCGGTACCTTCAACAAGGTTAAGAACCACTGTGCTAATGTCAGTAAGTGATTTCTGATTGGATTCATCATTTGGGGAAGTTTAGGCTGCGGTGTGTAGGCGAGAATGAACACAGTAATGTCACACAGGGATTTGCAAAGTTTAAAAAAGATGCCAAAAGACGACATGGAATTGTGAGTCAACTGTTTAGGGGTTTAATGGCAAGAGAGAAGAATTGGAAAGTCTGATGGTTTTATTGTGCATAGTTCAATAATGCCAACTTGTAGGGAGGAATTGGAAGAGGTGGTGACCAGGATGTGAAAGGTCTGAGGATTTTGCATGCGGGTGGGGTTATGATGATCTTTTCAGTAGTCCTAATTGTCCAATGCAGTCCAATGTATTCCTTTTGTGTGGCAGCACCAAACCAGACCGTGATATATGAACTAATGACTTATTCAATGTCTGCTGTGTAGAACAATACCCAACCCTAATTACAACCAACCATCCTGGACCGCTTGTCGTCATGAGGGACAATTCAGCTGGAGCCTATTCCAGCTGACTTTGGGCAATAGGCGGGGGACACCCTAAACTGGTTGCCAGTCAATCACAGGGCACACATAGACGGACAACCATTCACACTCACACCTACGGACAATTTAGAGTGCTCAATCAGCCTACCATGCATGTTTTATGGAATACAGTAATCCCTCGTTTATCGCGGATAATTGGTTCCAAAAACCATCCGCGATAAGTGAAATCCGCGGTGTGGTCACCAACAAGAAGTACTGGGCAGGCTAACGAGTTAGCGGAAAGATGCTAATTCACGAAAACGGACTTCTAAAGGAAGGTAAACGAACATTTGGAGCAATACTACATTGTCCTAAAGGTTAGACACATGTTTCCTCAATTTAAATTTTTTATTTTGACTTTTAAATGTTTTTTGAATTTGGAAAAGAAATCTGCGATATAGTGAAGCCGCGATAAAAGAAATGCAAAGTAGCGAGGGACTGTATGGGAGGAAACCGGAGTGCCTGGAGGAGATTCACGCAGGCACAGGGAGAACATGTAAACTCCACGCAAGAAAGCCGGAACCGCATCCTCTGCACTTTGAGGCGGCTGTGCTAACCAGTGCGCCACTGTGCGGCCCAATTACAACTCATTTTACAAGATTTAATTTTAGACTAGCTCTAACTGTAAATCAACAGTCTGTTATCATACATCAACAAAAGTGATCAAAATATGCTATAGGTTTTACGTGATTGTTTGTAATTACACTAGTGTACACATGGCTTTTGTGAAATGTGAGGCTACTTATTTAAAATTACTAACCTGGTAAGCCAAGCGAATATCAGACCAATTTACAGCATACTCTTGCTTCTCTGGCTTAACCACGTTTGGCTCTATGGTTAGTCCAGAGTGCAAAGTATTGTCTAATATTCTTTCATTTGAAATAAAATGCATTACATCTTAGATTTTTCTTAGTTACCGTATTTACCGGACTATAAGGCGCACCGGACTATAAGGCGCACCTTCAATGAATGGCCCATTTTAAAACTTTGGCCTTATATAAGGCGCACGGGACTATAAGGCGCACCATTAATGCCTCATGTCAGATTTTAAATCCAAATCAAATCATTCTCCATTTTATCTTTTTCATTTCAACTTCAGACGTAACAAATTACTTTATAATCATAAAATAATGATCCATAGTCTTTTTGATTCATGATTCATAGTCTTCAGCGGGCCACTTATGATTGATTTCCTGACACAATGCTTCGGGCCAGTTTCAATTTAGGAATTTGGTCCATATATAAGGCGCACCGGACTATAAGGCGCACTGTCGGCTTTTTTTTAGAGAATTTTAGATTTTTAGGTGCGTCTTATAGTCCGGAAAATACGGTACTTTTTTTTTTTTTTTTTTTTTTTTAGCTAAACAGTACTGTGCATAGACTATTCTAATAACTGTGATCATTTTGGTTTAATTTATAATAATAATGGATTCTGTTCACAGTGTGTGAAAAATACCTGTGTCAGTACCCAGGAGACACAGATCTACTTTGGGAGGTGGAGAGTATAGGTTGCCCAAACCAGAGGTTTAACATTGCCAAGAGGATTCAGAACATGGATTTGAAAGGTAAGAACTAACAGCATTGACAGGCCACATGTACGTACAATAGTAAAAATCCCAGTTTGGAGTGAATAACGTTTCATTGATAAATTATTAATAATTTATCTGCAATGATACCACTAACATCTTACCACCCAAATGCATAACAATTATTTAGAAATGATGGCACAATGAAAATTAGAATTACGTAGCTATTCTATTGAAAAGTACTTTTTAATTAAATATATTACCCAAGCGTTTTGACATTCTTGTCAGAACATATTGTTCTGCTGCCTGCCCTTTGTAACCTCGAAATGTAGAATGTTTTGAATGTTTATACTATGCCAACCACATCAGGAAACACCTAAACACTGGTTTCCCCTGTGAGTGAGTAGAGGGATTTCTACCAGAATACACAGCGCCTGTATTTCAAGTCTGCGCTTCAAAGTTAACAGAAACAAATTAGTCGAGCGATGGATCGTATCTGGAAGACAATTGCTTGAGATCCCAAATTACCAATTAATGCTCGACGCACTTCTTCCTCCATTCTCCTCACTTCAAACTTATTTATCCTTCTTTGTGAGTTGCACAGCTCATCTCTGAAACTCTTTTTCACAATCCCTCTGTGACATTGACTATTTTCTCGACACGATTTTACTCTTTTTTAACTTGCATACGCCATCCAATACCAATACTTCATTGCTGCACTTTATATTTATCTTATTTATCTTATCTTATTTCATATTTATATAGAAATGTCTCTTTTTATCCAGCCGAAATGTCATTCCTTTGTTGAGAGCCGTATGCAACGTAATTTCGTTTTGTGTACACTGAGTGTTTACAAAATGACAATAAAGTCTCTCTAAGTCTACTTATTTTGCATTTCGAAATGGTCTTGTATTCATGAGTATGTCTGTAAGGTGACCTTGATTACCCTGAATGACATAGTGTATTAATATTGTTTATTGATCATTTATTTATTTAAAAGTCTTTTTTTACTATTATTGTCGAAATTGTATTTCTATGTTGTCTGTTTCTCAGCAGTATCAAGTTTATTATTTGACAATACACCACATGAGGTCACTAGAGAGAGACAAAAAGAAGTAGCCAAGGAGCCAATTGCCACACAGACAAAAGAAGCTGAATCGATGGCACATAGAGTTGAAATTGAGGTACGTTTCAGTTTGTTCAGTAAAATACAACAATGTATTTTATTTCAGTTTGGTCCAGTAAGAATGAGAGCAATTATTCATACCAGATCAAATATTTCTAATTTTCAGGAAGAAGTGTTGGTGTGTACCGCTACCAGAGGTAAGCATTTAATTATTTTCTACAGTTAAAATGCTTTCACATATTGCGCATTATATTGAACTACTGTTTGTTTAACAAATGTAATGATCTAAACAGACACTGGTGACAAGCCTGTTCCAACTTGGAGTAGAAGCAGTGAGCAAAAGCAAGAAAAGAAAGTTGATAAGATTGCAGAAAGACAAACTAACAAAGTTATCAGGTAAACACACACTGCTATACTTAGTCTGCTTATGACCCAACAAGCACACAGCTCCAAGTGATAACATCGCAAGTCTAAATGTATTTTGTCTTCGTCCCTCCAAATACAAATTAGGGGAAGGAGTGAGACAACAGTTTAGGGTTAAGCAAAATGAATGGGATTGGGCCAGGTTTTTATGTGGAGATGGCTTGACTAGATTTTGGTATTTTGGCAGACGCACAGAGGTTGGCACAGTTGAAAGTGGATGTTTTGCACCATTGTGGGTGTGAACATAACCGCGTAGATTTGCAGCCAATCCACGTGGCTTCTCATTACCTTTAAATTGGTAAAAAATAGCACTGATGACACATGAAGAAGGACAAGTGACTTGAAATGAGGACAATCGTGATTTCAAAATAGAACAGGAACAAGGAAAACAAGGCAAAGTCCAAATCAAGACTAGTGTAAAGTAAAAAAAAAAAAAAAAAAAAAGGACATGACAAGTCCATGCAGGACATTGACACACGCAAACTACAGTGTTTTTAGAAGGAACTTCACAGACATAAATATGAGGATGATGTAGCTCAGTTATTCCTGTCTGTGTGTGACCACCCCCCAGATTTCCCCCATTGCTGTGCTGCAGTCAGGGTCTGATCATGAAATTATAACTAAGATGATGACAGTTACATTAGATAGTAGTAATAATATGTTATTTTATATATATAATATTATATATATATATTTATATACAGGGCCCGCCAAAATGATCTGACACATTTATAACTTTAATAAAATGCAAATAAATTAAAGAAACAAAAAAGTTTTTTATTTTTGAAAAGTACTTTAAAAATGCCATTTTGTTTTGTTTCGTTTCATTTCCGTTTCGTTTTCGAATAATGTTATTTTGTTTTGTTTCAGTTACTAACATGAATTGGACCGGTGAGCATCGTGCTTTCATTGTGGAAACGTTTCTCAAGAAAGAATCCGTAACTGCAACACGAGCGTGCCAACGTTTGCGCTTCAGACTTCGTAGATGTGATCCCGTACCTGCTCTAAACATAATTTTGTTATGGGTTACTAACTTCAGAGCCAGCGCATCAGCATTCAAACGAAAAAGAAAGAAATTGCTGCCATTCCCCATGAAATGATCCGCCGAGTTATGGGCAACTTTCGTGAACGCCTTCGACAGTGTGTGGACAATAACGGCTCCCATTTGACATATTTAATTTTTAAAACCAAATGAAACAAAATGGCAATATATGAGCTTTTCAAAAAATCTATATATTTTTTTGTTAGTTTACTTTATTTGTGGGGTTTTTTTAACCCCAAAAATGTGTCAGGTCATTTTGCCGTACCCTGTACATACGTACTTATACATTATATGATTTCTTATTTAGAGGGTTCAAACCACATTATTGTCTTATGAATGAAATAGATTACCGTTTTTTTCCGTGTATAGTGCGCAAAATTTAACTGATTTATTGTCCTAAAATCTGGGGTGCGTATTATACATGGGTACAAAAAAAAAATGTTAATTTTTTTTTTTTTTAATTTTTTTTTTTTTTTTTTAAAGTCATGGTACAACAAAACCAACAACAGAACTGACCGACAAAGTCGTGGAACAAAAAGACAGGGTGACATTACCAAAGACAGGAACAGAATGACAGTAACACATGCAATGATCCAACGGTGAGCGAGGGGCAGACAGGACTTAAATACAAAACACGTTACATCGATTGAGGTGACACAGGAAGAGAGGGGCGACGCGAACAGAAACTATGGCAACCTAGACACATAGCAAAACTGGGGACGAGACATGACAAATCTCCCCCGAAATAAAACTCACCTTTCTTCTTGTTTGTTGTCAATCGCGCATCGCATTCAGCCATCCTGCCCAACACACTTAGTCAAAAAAATCCATAATTGACGACACATCGTTTGATGCGATGGTGCAATCCTTGATGGTGTGTTATTGTCAAATATTGTTTGTTTTTAATCTCCATCGCGGACCGGACGTCATACGGAGGCCGCCATTACAGATGCGCAGAACGTATGCGCAAGACACGTCAGTTATATTAAGAGCAAGATATGTTTTCTTCCTATTAGTTTCAATTCACAGTTTAATTAGCAGTTTCAATCAGCAAATAACAAAATGCGTATTACAGGTAATATTTTATTTCACAACACTTTGCCTTGTTCCTTTCGTCTCTGCTGTTCACTTCAAACACGCTCCATACGACCGCAATGCTCTTGTATCAGACGCTCGCTCGATCACCTGCTAGTTTGCTGTCTGTCACAATGTACCCTACACAAATCCGAAACATTTGTTGCGGCTCCGAGTCACGACGAGGGGCAAGTTTTGGTTTCCAAGGGTGTTTTTATTCCTCTTCAACGTCTCTCCCATACAGAGCCGCCTTTTTCACGTGCGCAGCCCATGCGCGCACGGAGCGCGGTGGTGCGTTTAGGGGCAGTCGGAGAAATCAACGCCAACAAAAAAAAAATTACATCCAGCCTAGTTAAGACCATACCAAAGACTATAAAATGGGACCCATTGCCTCCCTGCGTGTGTGGCGATCATTGGGACTTAAAAAAAATAAATAAATTAAAAAAAATTTTTTTAAAAATTCATAAAAATGGGTGCGTATTATACATGGGTACAAGTTTTTTTCCAGCATCAGCATGCCATTCTTAGGGTGCGTACTATACATGGGGGCGCACTATACACGGAAAAAAACGGTACATCCTTCTCATATGTCCACAAAGTGCAGCATCCTTCTGCCTGTGCCTTGATCAAATTACCGTAATATTTGGCCTATAAGCCGCACCTCAATATAAACTGCACCAGCTAAAATTCGGGAAGAATCCTTCTTTGTTCATATATAAACCACACTGAACTATAAGTCGAGAATATGCACAAATTATACAATATCATAAAAATCATGAAAAATCCATAGATGCGTGGTTCAAAACTTGTGCAAAAATTAGCGGCTTATAGTCCGAAAAATACGGTACCCAAAATCTTGTTAGACTATATGCACCCATAATTAAGCAAAAGTTCCAGCAGGCATAATGTTTGGGGCCACCAAACTGTCAGATCAAAGAAAATGCCCACTGTGGTATCGAGTGGTCTGTCGAATTTTAAAACAGGCGAAATGAGGCACTGGCATGTTAGCGAGATTTGTCAATTTTTACGCTCGAGCACTGCTGCACCAAATGTGGAGAAACGTGATTAACTGCTGATCATAAAGAAATGCACGATATTATAATGTTTTGATATAAGATGTAATGCTTTTCTGTGTGTTAGAGTTGAGGATATCGAAGCAGAGACCCCCAAGGAACATCTTTCAAGTAAAGAGAGGACTGCTTTTTTTTCTGATTTGGTGGTGATTGAGGTGTGTATCTATAGTCTTAATTTTTCAAAATGATGTATTATTAAAACATACCTAACAATGAGTCTATATGTTTCAGAACATATTTTGTACCCATTCTAAAGAAACTAGAAAAGATGATGTTGGCATTGCAGTTGAAGAATCAGTGGCGGTAAACACTACTGTAACCACACAACAACTTGAGGATGCACCAGCACTTGCTGATAATGGGAGCACCTCGAATGATCCTGCACAGGAATCCATGAAAACACAAGGGTCAGTCGAAGAGCATGAACAGACCCAATCTAAATTTGCCATTATTGAAGCAGAGGACAATGAGCAAGAAAAACAAGTGGATGAGTTTCCAACTATGGTTGATCAGAGCTCCATGGAACAGAGGGCAGATCTTGATAAACCAGAATTTGAAAGTGTTCAGAGTCGAGGAAGGACCTCTGTATTTGCTACCACTCAATGTAAGTCCAAAAAAACCTGCAGTTGGCATCAGTCCGAAGGAGAGGAAGAAGGAACTGCTGCACATGAGAAATTGCAAGTTGAGCAAACAGGACAGACACTAAGAGAAGTCAAGGACAAAGGTGTAAGGGAAGGGATAAGGGGTAAGGATGTGACTCAGAGCGAAGAATACACTGAGACAAAAGTTGAGATGGAAAAAGACAACTCCATGACATATCCTGAAATACAAGAAAAGGGACATATCGCTATTTCTGAGATAGATAAAACTGATAAAAATATAACAGTTTCAGATGAGAAAAAGATTGCTGATTCTGCAATAGAAACAAGAGTCCTAAGAAAAAGAAGAAAGTCTGCTCCCAACTCGACTCGATCCAAAAGAGCCCGGATAAACCCTCAGATAAAGAAATGAAAGATTTGAAAGATAGAAGCATATCAAGGGCCAAACAGGGTTGTGAGAAAAGAGGGAATCATAATGAAGAGGCGGTACCACAAGTCTCAGAAATGGAACATAGTGTCATTAATGAACAGTCACTTCTCAGAGATGACGCTGTGTTGGCACAGCAGGAAACTCCATAAAACTGTTTCCAGTTTTATTTTAAATCAGTGTGACTGAAAGATTGCTACATTAAAGTTCTTAAGTGTGGTGCAACAGTGTGCAGGATTTTTCCATGTTTGATAGTTTTACTATTCCCTGGTGCATGACTACAGGTGTGCAGAGCTCTTTCTTTATGAACAGTTTTGCTTTATGAAATATACGCCATACAAAGCGCATTCTAGTTGGATTGTAGGTGCCTTGGCAAATGTATTGAGTGTAACTGTTTTCTGAGTTTTCCGGAAAGCTGAAGAGCAACGCCACAACGAGACTGACTCTGATGATGACAAGCGGGAACTTGGCGTGTTTAATGGCAAACTTGCTGTTTAATTTGGATACAGATGAGGACTTTGATGGATTTGTAGATGAAGATTGATTAACGATAATGTGAGCACAGTATTTGAGGAGAGTAGATAATGGTAGAATAAAGCACAACCAAACTCACTGTCTTGCAACCATTTTTACCTTTTTTTGTATACTTTGTTTTAGCATGCATGTATCATATATGATACAATATGTACTGTTAAGTTTTTTTCCACCACGCAGACAGCGGAAAACTCACCGCTGCACACCATTTATTTGGTTAAGAAAAAGGACCCCCCCCCCCTTTTTCACTTTACATGTACCGTTTTTTTCCGTGTATAGTGCGCAAAATTTAACTAATTTATTGTCCTAAAATCTGGGGTGCGTATTATACATGGGTACAAAAAAATATATATATATTTTTTATTTTTTTATTTTTTTATTTATTTTTTTTTTTTTTAAAGAAAGTCATGGTACAACAAAACCAACAACAGAACTGACCGACAAAGTCGTGGAACAAAAAGACAGGGTGACATTACCAAAGACAGGAACAGAATGACAGTAACACATGCAATGATCCAACGGTGAGCGAGGGGCAGACAGGACTTAAATACAAAACACGTTACATCGATTGAGGTGACACAGGAAGAGAGGGGCGACGCGAAGAGAAACTATGGCAACCTAGACACATAGCAAAACTGGGGACGAGACATGACAAATCTCCCCCGAAATAAAACTCACCTTTCTTCTTGTTTGTTGTCAATCGCGCATCGCATTCAGCCATCCTGCCCAACACACTTAGTCAAAAGAATCCATAATTGACGACACATCGTTTGATGCGATGCTGCAATCCTTGATGGTGTGTTATTGTCAAATATTGTTTGTTTTTAATCTCCATCGCGGACCGGACGTCATACGGAGGCCGCCATTACAGATGCGCAGAACGTATGCGCAAGACACGTCAGCTATATTAAGAGCAAGATATGTTTTCTTCCTATTAGTTTCAATTCACAGTTTAATTAGCAGTTTCAATCAGCAAATAACAAAATGCGTATTACAGGTAATATTTTATTTCACAACACTTTGCCTTGTTCCTTTCGTCTCTGCTGTTCACTTCAAACACGCTCCATACGACCGCAATGCTCTTGTATCAGACGCTCGCTCGATCACCTGCTAGTTTGCTGTCTGTCACAATGTACCCTACACAAATCCGAAACATTTGTTGCGGCTCCGAGTCACGACGAGGGGCAAGTTTTGGTTTCCAAGGGTGTTTTTATTCCTCTTCAACGTCTCTCCCATACAGAGCCGCCTTTTTCACGTCCGCAGCCCATGCGCGCACGGAGCGTGGTGGTGCGTTTAGGGGCAGTCGGAGAAATCAACGCCAACAAAAAAAAATTACATCCAGCCTAGTTAAGACCATACCAAAGACTATAAAAATGGGACCCATTGCCTCCCTGCGTGTGTGACGATCATTGGGACTTTAAAAAAAAAAAAATTAAAAAAAAAATTAAAAGAAAATCATAAAAATTGGGTGCGTATTATACATGGGTGCAAGCTTTTTTCCAGCATCAGCATGGCATTCTTAGTGTGCGTACTATACATGGGGGCGCACTATACACGGAAAAAAACGGTACTGTCATTGTCACTCTCGCTCCTGCTCCAAAACGCTTTTCCACGCTAAGTCACAATACCCGCAACAACGCCAAAAAGTTTGAAGTTTAAAATGAGTTATTTACCTGGACCCGACTGCATCGTAGCCCATGGTAGAAACAATGGTCGGTTGTTGCGGTGTCAAACAAAATAATAGGCAGCAAGCATACAACCTGGGGCAAATAAAAATAAATAAATTGACGGTGAGAGAGAGAGAGAGAATAACCACGCAGATATTTCATGATTCTTAATAATAAACATTCACCTCACATTTGGTCAGATTTTTCTTAAAATTCTATAATCATAAATACTTTGTTGCGGGTATTCTGACAGCTCGTGAGTTATTGACGGCTGTAGCGTGAAGTATGAATACAGAGTGCGCATGCGTAAGGAAGGTGGCGGGAGCAGCCGGGAGAAGTATGTGTGGTCTGTGTAAACGAGGAGTCACGTGTAGCAAGCAAAGAAACGCGTGCCAAATAAAATGAGGACTGCAGTGCAGAAAGACACTGCCTGTGGTGCGCTGTTCGGCCGCTGGCGTCTTCCTTCGACGTGTGTCAATCGCAGTCTCGTAGGAGGCGCCATTCTTGGAGAAAGCTTACGACACAGCGCTGGCACTCATGGGAAATGTACTCGGCTTCATGCAAAACACAATCGCTTTTGTCCATATGGCGCCGCCATCATGAATGGAGTCGCCTCAGTGTTGCTTTGATGTGGATGTTTCCCCCGACTGAATAAATGCACTTGCATTAAAGGTTGGAGTTTTTGGTCTGACGTTATTTAAAAACTAAAAGTTAAAGAACACGTCTTAACTAGGGGTGCAAAAATAGAGGGCAGTGTAGGAATGGTGTCCAGTTCCTTGATCTGTGATCATTTAATTTGATGAATATTTTGCAATTTGTTGCTCATATCTTATCCATGGTTTTTAAAGTTGCGTGGCATCCTGATTGTGTCTCTAGTTTGTTTGGTCAAATAATCATTCATGCACTGTACCTTCCTTTCCAATCTTAAGATTGCGCTTTCAGTACAGTGGCTGGCATATGTCTATCATTTATTAATAAGAGGGTATTTGATCAATTTGTCTTCCATTTCACTACAACTTGACATCTTTATGCTGAAGAAGTCATTTCAAATCAGGTTCCATTTGGACTCCGGTCATTTTGCAGTTCTGGTATTGAATTGTCTGTAAATTGTCATGACCAGCAGGAATATGGAGCTTTACAATTACAGTGGAATGCAATTCTAAAGCTCGACTGTAAAGCACCACTGTGATGATTACAATCACAGAAATGTACCTGTCAGTGTAATTTCTGATTTTATGAAGTCTTGAGAAGTAGAAAACACTCAAAGTGCCATTATTGCAACATATGGTTGTCCTTTGACAGTGTAATCACGATATATACCGTCATGTGTCGTTTGATTATTGAAACAGACTTTATTTCCTTGTTGAACAAAAACTTTTGAGTCAAACATCCACAGTTTAGTGTATCCCTTCTTCGAGGTCCTCTGGGGAAAGGATAATGACGGGTAAAAGAACACTGTCAGCTTGAATGCGTACTAATTGTTTTGGCCGAGGGTGTAGACATAATGGAGGGTGCCACCTTTCTTCAGGAAGCAGTCATGTGCATGGGTTCCAGGTCTGATCTGTCTCTGGCACACTCCCAGCAGGTCATCAAAGACCAAATCACGATCATAAACCTCAAGTCTCAATACGTCTTGCGCCTGGGCTTTGAAATAGGAGAACTCCTCCTCCCACCAAGGGTTAACAGTGTCCTTACGGACCTCTGTTTTGCCAAGAGTGGCGGAGCCACAAAACACCTTCACGTAACCATCTGTGATTCCCAAAATGTCAGAAGGGAGACCAGTGGCACGCAAGTTAAACACCTTGAGCTGGGCCTGAGCCATGGGCAAACCGCATAGCACCAGAAGAATAAGGGAGAGACTTGAGGCCATGGCTGTGGGGGGAAGGGGGGGCAGAGAATCACATATCGTCATATGTAGGAGGAGGAGTAATTTGATATTTGTTTTTTACAATCATTATTTCACTAATGTGTAAAAAGCATTAGATACATTTTACAGCAAGATATTTTTGTGCATAAACGTACAGCTCTACCTTATTTTGCACAGTGACTGAAATTTCAGCATGTAAAATAACTCTTAAATTGTGTATGATTACCAATTCCCTACATAACACAATACCTTTAAAAAGTAAACACTTTCAGTTTCTTAGTGATCACGGGCTCAATTCCCTAAATCAGCATATATATATATATATATATATATATATATATATATATATATATATATATATATATATATATATATATATATATATATATATATATGAGACATCTCATACAGATATATATGTATATATATATATATATATATATATATATATATATATATATATCTGTACCATATATCTGTATGAGACATCTCATCAAATCAAATAAATTATACTTCTGTTACATTAGTTAAGCTGCACACAACAATATTTTGGATGGTAAAGCCAGACAAGGTGCATGCATTATTCTTACCTGTGCTTGGTGTCTTGGTTCTCACTTCTGACAGAGCTTCGATGTTTTTAAATGCCACCAGGGCTCGTATCAGTCTGATAAGAGTGTTCCAAAATACCCAAGAAGCACAACCTGCTCCATTCTCAGCATTTCGCAACACAATGTGTTGCAGTCCTTCTCAAATAATGGGTCACGCCCCCCTTGGGGCACGGTGCGTTACCAAGGGGGGCGCGTGTGACACCAGGGAACATGCTTTTCTTTTGGCTGTACTGGATTAAAGCGTAATTAGACATCCACCGCAGTAGGTGGGAGTAGCGGTATCACTCTAAGAGTGTGTGCAATACAGTACAGCTATACCTCAAACTTGACCCCCGCCCTCCATAACCCAGCCTTCTCCATCTCCCTCATCCATCCTCTCCCTGTTTCTGGAGGAGATAAAGGCGTGGATGAATCTCAGCTTCCTGCAAGTTAACAGTGACTAAACCCAAGCCATGTTAATTGGCACTCCCCATCAGATCCATACCTGCCCAATAACAAGCATCTTATTCGCCGGTCTCACTATTCCCCTCTCAGCCACTGTCACCAACCTGGGTGTGAAACTGGACCCTCAACTCAACCTTGAGTCACACATAAAACACATCTGCAAAACCTCCTTCTTCCACCTCAGAAATATCTCCAAACTCCGACCCACACTTACCCTGACGGATGCTGAGAAACTTGTCCACGCCTTTGTCTCCTCAAGGCTGGACTATTGTAACGCACTCCTCATCGGGATCCCTAGCAAGAGCCTCCAGAGGCTTCAGTACATTCAAAACAGCGCTGCTAGGATCCTGATGAGGGTGCGGAAAAGCAATCACATCACACTCATCCTCCGTTCTCTGCACTGGCTCCCCATCAAATTCCGAATTGATTATAAGATCGCCCTCCTCACTCACCATTGTATCCTCGGACATGCTCCCCCATACCTCAAAGAACTCCTTGCCCCAAAACCTGCCACCCGAAGCCTCCGCTCATCCAATTCACACCTTCTCCACGTTCCTAAAACCAAGCTGCGCACCATGGGCGACCGGGCCTTCTGCCATACAGCCCCTACACTGTGGAACTCCCTCCCCGACCACCTAAGAGCACCCCAATCCACTGACTCTTTCAAAACTGGACTTAAAACTCACCTCTTTACCTTAGCATTTCCGTAATTTCTCTCTTATCTTGGTTGTCGTCCAGTTGTTTTAAACTTGTCCTTGTTTTGTTTTCTTGTTTTTTATCTGCCATGTAGCACTTTGAGATTCCCCGAATGTAAAGTGCGTTATAAATATAATTTATTATTATTATTATTAGTAGTAGTAGTACAGTACAGTACAGTGTAGAGCGCACGGAACATACGCACACACAGCACAGAGCAGGTGATAAAAAGTGCAGTGGGACAACATGGAAAAATATTTAACAGGGTTGAAAAGAACGGCGGAGAGAGACGGAGATAAGAGAATTGAGACTGACACGAAAGCTAAGACAAAGAAATATGACGAAGCGTACGTAGTGCTCGGCTTCAGTGTGACTACGATGGGAGATGAGGAAAGACCGGTGTGTTTACTGTGCCTTACAATGTTGGCAGCGGACAGTATTAAGCCAAATAATTAAGGCCCACTTAAAGTCATTGCACCCCAATCACGCAGATAATATGCTTGAGGTTTTTCAGCGAAAACGGGCTAAACATTGCCAAAAATTATCCCACTTTGTAAATGCTACTTCAGTCAATCAGCAAGCACTAAGTATCATATAAAGCAGCGTACCAAATTGCTCAATGCAAAAAAAGAAAAAAAAAGAAAACACCATTGCAGAAGAGGTGATACTACCTGCAGCCATGGATATGGTCTCTGTCATGCTGCCTCATTTTGATTTAAAAAACCCACAAATTGTTTTATTCATTTTTGTTTTGTAGGTTAAAATGTTTCATATACTATTGTGCTCCTGAGTTAAATGTTGCTGGTTACTTTGAATTGAATATTATTTATTGGTTATTTAATTTAATATTCTGTATGTTTATTATTTTATTGTATTTTTCAGCATAAAATCCTGCAATAACATCCTGCTCCCCACACCCTTTTTGAATTGTCTACACTATTTGTACTATGTGTCCTCTCTGCATCCATTGCAGCCTGATCATCCTGGAAGAGGGATCCTCCCAACTGTGGTCTCTTCTCATCCAAGATTTCTCATTTCCCGTAGTTGGAGTTTTGAGTGTTTCCTTGCCCTCCTGGGAGTTTAAGATCAGGGGATGCCTGAGAATATTTGTCGTTTTTCACACGTCCTGAGTGTTGTTAGTCACCTAAATGTTGAACAGAGGCTGTGATGTACCGAAGTCAAATTCCTTGTTTGGCACACCCAAACATGGCAAATAAAAATTCTTGAATCTTGAATAAAATGGCAGTTGGCCAAGAATGTTTATAGTTTAAATAATTCTAATTAACTTTTTTAATTTCAGGCAAAGTGATGCACATTGAACCTGTTCTGTTAAATTTATTCTTCATTGTAAGTTGATCTTTCTTTTTTTTTTTTAATTTGGTTTGTTTTCTTTAATGTGTGTGTGTGGGGGAGGGGGGGAAATGTTTTCTTCTCCCCTGTGGGTGCATCACAGAAAATGATTGAGAAGCACTGTGTTAGAGCAGGATAGAGCCAGCCTGACACATCTGGGCCGTATACTCATACAGTGTTCCCTCACTTGCTGTCTTGCTATCACTCGCGGGTGATACATTCCAATTAACATTTTAAACTCTTTTTTTTCAGTCTCCCCACTTTAATGTTCAAACAAATTTTAATATCAAACCAAGAAAACTTGAAAGCAAACATTTTTTTAATTGTGGCTTTATTTTTCAAGGGGGGGGAAAAATATGTAAAGCTTCCTGGCCCTGCGTGACAAAATATACTTACTTACTCCCAAAATCTAATCTATGTGGAAAAATTGTGGCCTACTCTACCTTGCAGAAATTCTTTCACTGAAATTTTATTTAAATTTAGTTTTGTAGTTGCTGTATTTTTTTATTTTAAAATCAGTCAGAGATTGAATAGAAAACCAGAAAGAGACCCACACAGACACGGGGAGAACATGAAAACTCCACATAGTAAGGCCAGACTCAGAATCAAACCCTGAACCTCAATTGTGAGGTAGACTTGCTAACCAGTGCCCAACCGTCCCACCTCAAAATGGAAATTGTTTGGATAAAAAAGAATGTTTCCTTAATCCAGTGCTTCTCAAATAGTGTGTGGGGGGGGGGGGCGGTGCTATACCTGTGATATATACCTGTATACCTGTGCTATACGTGTGACCCTGGGGAACAGGCTTTTGTTTTTGGTAGTACTAGAATAAAGTGTAATTGCGCATCTACTACAGTAGGCGGCAGTGGCGCTCTCATTGTTACTTCTGTCACGTTTGCGACAGTGCAACATTTTACGACTTACAAGACAACAGGTTTGCCTTGGTTAGCAGTGTTGAGTCAACAGAAAGCTCCGACTGCGTCCCGTCTATAGCCTCCGTTATTCAACATAACAACCACCAACATGAACAAGTTTTTAACAGGGATGAAAAGAAAAGCGGAGAGAAACAAAGATAACGAAACAAAAGAAAGTCAGCCGAAAGCTAAGACGAGGAAATACGACGAAGCGTATTTAGCGCTTGGCTTCACTGTGAGTACAGTTGGAGAATATTATTTATTGATTTGATTTAATTTTGCAATGGTGCAATTAGTTGGTCAAACATGTTTACAGTTTAAACAAGGATTTATTTTTAATTTCAGGCATTGATGCACTTAAAATATTTTCTGTTGCAGACTTGAAACACGATTTGATAAAGTTATTCTTTGTAAGTTTGACCATATGTCTTTCTTTTTTTCTTTAATGTTAATAAGGATAAAATGTTAAGCAGAGATGGATAGTCACGGTGGGGAGTGGGGGGCGCGAATAGTTTTCTTCTTGCTAGGGGGGTGCGTAACAGAAAATAATTGAGAAGCACTGCCTTAATCTATTGTATAATTTGTCTAAATTGTATTTTTTCAATATATATAATGTCATTTTTTGTTTGTTCTGAATTTGCACTATTGTGATGTGTGTTCTGTCGTAGTTAGCGTTTGTATTTGAAATTTGTTCACTATAAGATTTAGAAAAATACAAAAGATTCCATTTCCGTGTTCCTGCAGGAGTGAACTATTCCGGAGAGCGGGGGTGGATTCGGGTTTCGAAGGTTTACCATTTTGCGTGAAACCAGGAAAGACTAAAATAACTTTATCCACCACGGAAACGATCATTTTTGCTGATGTGAATCTTGGATTAGTATGTTGTGTATATACTTGTTATTTTCTTGTCAGTCGTGTGCAGCCAGTGGAATCTTCCTTAAACCCTGTCCATACCGCGGTCGCCGTGGAGTGACGTCACATCTGTCCGTGAAGTCGAAGTCGTCTTTATTTCTCGACTTTGCAACTCAGACCTTCCGGTTCAAAGGGGCGTTCAAGTGCACTTTTCTTAGTTGAAAGTCGGAGAAAGCCCGACATCCTGTAATGGTATAATTTGATGTTAAAACGATGTGTGAGCAGGCGGCGGAGTATTTTCAGGGTCAGCTAAAGAAGAGAGACGCTGCTGAGCTGCGATGGTCACACGCAGTGAACAGCAGAAGCAAACTGACCGAGGCTCTTCAAGGTGGGACATCTGGGTTTCTCTTAGCAACGTACCATAAGTTCGCTAGTCAAGTGTAATTTATGGGCATTGGGATATATGCTCCATATTGGCTGTTAAGCATGCTTAACAGTACAATCAGAACAACCCACATACATGATCAGTCAACCCTGAATACATGAGACAAAAAAAAATCTGTAAACTGCGTTTCCTGCTTGGATAGGCTCGAGCACCCCCGCGAACCTCATGAGGATAAATGGAAGATTAATGACTTGTAGAAAAGGGAGGCAGGTTGAAGCAATTCTACTTATCTAGTCCCATCCCGATTTCAACCAAGGATTTACACTTCCAGACACAGTTTACATATCCACAGTATTACCTGTAATACCACCATCACCAAGAAGAGGAAGAAACATAATAGTAGACACAGAACAACATTTGATTTGAATACAGCATTGACAGTTTGATTTGAATACAGCAGTAACAAGTTACTCAATTTTGAGAGATTTTGAGTCACAATCTAGCAGGCACCCGACACAGCTCCCCAGCACCAGGCGGCACTTGCACCAACCAATCACAGCTCGTCGTCTCCAATGCTGACCTCTTGAGTGAATGAATAATTATACTAGTTACAGAAAAAGTTTCCACCTTGGATTTTTGAAAAACACTTGACCAAATGTTTGCGGCGGAGGGCTTGGGAACTATTACGAGTTCAAACCGATGATTGTTCTGCTGATTGATTCGGACAAACATAGGTCTTTTCAAAATGATCAAAATTGTGTTGTCCATCGGTGAACTCGGGGTTTGCAACTCTTGACCTCCCAGTTCAAAACGGTGCACTTTTCCTAGTTGATGTAATTTTCACTCAATAGTAAGTGGGAAAATTGTCGCCCGCTGAGATGGATAAAAATAGGTAGATTTTGTCTGCTTAATTAATATTCCACAAATGAAAGAATCAAAATGGCGTGTTTCAACCATTTGGGTTGCACAGAACATATCAATACAAAGAAAATGTAGTGGTTGACTTAAACCTTTTAAATCAAACTCCTTTTGCACTAAGGTCCTACTCATATGATTGAGGCTGACATAATTGTAAGAGGCTATGACCCTAAGGAGCCAGTCATGGGCCACCCTCCTGACACTGACAGTGACATCACATTGAAAGAGTGGCTTGAATATGTCACATTGCATGACAAGGGGATCAAGCTAGACTTCAAGAGGTGAGATTACATTCCTTCTAATTTGTGAGAGCTGACATGATGCTTACCCAATTTTGGTGCTTCCATGCAGCCTGGAGGCGGTGTCTCTTTCCGTGGGCCTGTTGCAGCAAGCGTTGGTTCAGATGACCTCTCCTGTGTGGGTCAATGCCGATATCCTTCCAGGACCTGGAATTCCGAACAAACCACTGGACCCTCAAGCTTTCTTGGCAGCTGTAAAGTCTCTTCCCACTAATATTGTACTCTCCCTTGGCTGGACCACAAAGTGGACCACAGGGACTGACAATCCAGGTGAGGGTGCATCTTGGCTATTATCGTTTGATGTTAGGGTATGTCTATTTACATGTCTATATACCACAGGCTAGGATAAGTAACTGCTGAAATATCAATTGTGCGTGTTTTCCTCATGTGTACGTTACGTGTCAGCATCCTTTTTTCCGTGTTTCGTCCCAAAAGTCACTGGCAGATGTATTATTCATTCACTTTCAGTCGATCGATTTCTGTATTTTACATTTGATGGGTTTTAGATGCAGTAATGCTGTTACAGTTTGTCATGAATTTGTTAGTTCAACTCATTACTGCATGTATATTCACATTTTAAGATCAAGAGTAGGGCTTTGAAAAAATATTATTCACCTAAGTTAGCTAAGCATAGCTTGCTTCATCTATGCTATCGACATTAATCAAGTATACATGTAGAATGGCGTGATTATTGTGGGGAAAGTGAGCAAAAAAAAGCATCCGAGTAGGGCAGTGGCGACTGGATCTGGTATTGTATTTCACTATTTGTTTTCTATTTTATAAGTCCTAAGTGAGTAAAGTGTTATTATAGTACATCAACTTTGGCATACTTTGTAGATGCGTGCTAACCACTGTCAAATTAAAATACAAGACCTCTTTATTTATATAGCGCTTTCACAACAGCTTTTGGTGTAAAGATGTCGATGAAATAATCGACCCAATCATTTCAATCGACGTAATCAATTCTAAAAAGAGTAAATATTGACATAACCGATTTTTTAGGTTACAGTTGGGAAATGGTGCATGAGATGCAGGACATCTGTCGAGGCTTGGAACATCTTGTCACCTTCCCAGTACGGGCGGCCCTTTTGGCCCAGTCTGTCTCTCAACTCGCATGGCTGCTGCAACAGTCAGACAGGTGACATCCCTCATGCACACTTTATTTGCTGTTGTTGTAATGTTTATTAAGTAGAATAACTGCTACAGATACAGTGAATCATATCACCCCAGACAGATTTTTATTTAACCAAATAAAACCAATTGAGAACAGCTCATTTGAGAAGCATATATTCAGCATTATCCGTTCCAAAACCAGTCTCAACATGTGTTTTGGATCATTGGCGCATCAATAGTGTTGCAGTTTTATCAGTCAGGCTGTTGATTTGAGGTGAATTTGACAAATTTTCAACTCGGGAACCATCAAAATGTGTGAGAGAACATTTTTGAACTTTTGACAACAACAACAACAGTGGTGACCAACAGACAATGATCCCATGCATATAAAAACTGGTTATGGAATAGATAAAGCATCTTCTGGAATGGCTATCCCAATGCCCAACCCTATGTAATATATGTAGAAATGATGTTTGTGCCTGAAAACCAGGTACATGATCAACCAATCCTGCTGAAGAGTAGTCAAATGTAAAAATTATTTAAATTCTGTTGCATCATTCTACCATTCAAAATGATCTGATCAACTCATTCATTAAAAGCCGCAAATTAATGCAACGTGTATGCAGTGGCGAAGCCAGAGGGGTGTCTGGGGTAGCAATTACCACCCCCATCAAAGCCCTTGCCACCCCTGGTGCCACTCCGCTGAAAATGGCCATGTTTTCTCATGCATTTCCAAATAAAATTCCAATTTACCAGCGGACTTTAATGCATCCTTAGCAGAACAGGCGTGTGTGCCGCACTCTGGCCATTCAGAGGGAGGGGGAGAGACACAGAGTAGCGCCAGGAAAGAAGAATGTGGTGAATGTACATCTTAATTTGGTAAACTAAAATCAACCAAGGCAATGTAATTTGCTAGTAGAGAAGGCGCTGGACTGTTTACCTTAGATTTAACTTAGATTTTATGTGGCTGTCCTGTTCAGCTGACTGACTGCCGACCCAATGAGTGCAACAATTGCAAAAAACCTTGTTTCAAACACCAGCTTTACCGCAGATAGAGAATTACCTCAAAATAGTTTCCAATAAGCACGCATGAGGTTCATCAAACAAGATGGCTTTTAAGAAGCGAGAAAAGTACAGAGAGACCTGCTACTTGTTCCATGAACTTTTTAGGTTAAGTAAAATCTGTATTGTGATTCCAGTTAGCACAGCAACCTGTGAAATACTAAGTTCCTCTGCCCTTAAATTAATCAAAACCCACATCAGGACAACAACGGCAGATGATGTATTGTACCCTTAATATCAATAAACAGTTTGCTTCACGTCACCACAACCGCAGAATTTTTCTTTTTTGAATGCTTGTGAACTTGAGGTAACTTGGTTGTGAACACAATGTATTGTGAACATGATTTTGACATGTGAAGTTCAGGTTTTGTTTGTACACAATGTATCATTGTTGTATATTAAACTGTCTTGTATATTGAATATTGTACAGCCTGTATATTTTGTAAAATATCCATCCATCCATCCATCCATCCATCCATCCATCCATCCACGGAGGTCATGGGCGTGCATGTAAAATATGCATATTTTGTAAACTATATTTTTGTAATTGTGATTGTATGGTTATCCTGGCCACCCCAGCTTCTGCCGCCCCCCCCCCCCCCCCACTTTGCCACCCCAGTGAAAAAAAAACTGGCCCCATCACTGCATGTATGCTCATGAACTTTAGTATAATGTAACCTTTGCAATGTAATTGTGCAAACTGGTATTATTTAGTTTTGAAATTAAGTAAGCAGACACTTTGCCCACATCTAGCCTTGACAAACATCTAGTGAGCAAGTGGAACAACAAGGCAATGTGTTCTTGGGCCCACAGACTGCG
Organism: Syngnathus typhle; assembly: GCF_033458585.1. Classification (NCBI taxonomy): domain Eukaryota; kingdom Metazoa; phylum Chordata; class Actinopteri; order Syngnathiformes; family Syngnathidae; genus Syngnathus; species Syngnathus typhle. Next base: position 4,282,717 of record NC_083742.1, read on the forward strand.
TAGGCAGCTCAAACTGTGCTTCCTATTGTGATTTAGGTGAGTGGTGGAGCACAAAGCAGAAAAGGTGAAAGTAGATGAGTGCGATGATTCATTCAATCAGTCACGGTACAGAAACAGCTTAGTTTTGCCCAGTGAGGTCTCACAGGAATACAGCTACAGCATATGAATGTTTACATTGTGTACAAACCTGTCCCTCCATCATTCAGATATCGATGCCGTTTTGTTATCAAAAGGTCCCATCAGTTACTTGAGCAACATTGGGGAAGCCTTCTCTATTAATTAATGCATGAGAGAATTACTGTATACGTTACAATTGTCCCATGATGTGCTTGTGCTTATAAAAAAAATTCAAACAATGAATTGTTTAAAAGAAATATATATACACTTTTGTCTTGTGCAGGTATTCTCTAACTGTGTGGACTGGACAGAATGACAAATTTAAAGTAGAGGACCTGCTACCTTACAGAACATGTTTTGATGTCAGCAGGATCTGCTACGACCTACCAGAGGTGCTAAGGATGGAACTGACAGACTTTACAAGATCAGACATGAGGAATAATTAGTCATGCTGAATATGGGAACCTCGACACCTCTGGATGTGCACTGTGCCAGCCACTTCTACATTCTATTATATACGTAAATTAAATAATAATAATCCTTATTGTGTTTTACAATGCATTTGGTTATGCTAAAAGTGCCGCCTTGACAGCGTCCATGCTAATCTCTGCTCCATTATTTTATCTTTTTTTTTTCAAAGAAAATAGTCAGGCCATTAGTATCTAGAGACAGTGAACTTTTACGACCATATTGTCTGTAATGGAGTTCAAATTTAGCATTTAGGGATTCCAACCAGTGGTTGTATAAATTAAAAAATACCGTATTTATTCTAATTATCGCCCAGGGCGATAATTAGAGAAAGTTTATGTCCAACAGTGGGGGTGAGCGATTAATAGAGAACACTTTTTCTCTGATCGCCAAGGGGCACTGAAATGGGCGATAATATGTATATTTTCCTTATGTAGTATGCAATACCTGCATCTCACTGGTGTTCTTAACACTAGAACAGCGGCTGTTATGAGCTACCTCTAACAGCGGGGTGCGTCAATTGACGCCGTCGCACATCACATGTTGCGCACGTCATGTCATCGCGATCGTCTTGTTTGAGCGCACGCCCCGATCACGTAATTGAGGATATTGTAGCGGAGTGACGAGTATCATTGTATCATAGTTTACGGAGAAAAACATTTTTAAAAGGACATTCGACGTGCTGTCAAATTAGTCATATTTAAACTTGGGCAATGACGTCGGCATGCGGTCGCGGAGGAAAACGTAAGTTTTGCAGGGAATATTTAGCAGCATGTGCGATAATTACAGGTATCAATGTTTTTTATTTATGTCATCGCTAACACACACTGGGCGATTAGAATATGGGGGATAATTAGAATAAATACGGTACCTAAATTCTGAGCGCTCAACATTAGACCCATTTTGGTTCCATGACTACACTTTTTAGGATAAGCTCAGGCCACCGAATTTTCAATTGACTATTATATTTCTTGCTTTTTTTTTTTAATGGGTTAAGTCATTTGACATCTGCACTGTATAATGCCATCCTATCCATTTTTTAGCCTTTGAGCTAATGAAACCCCCATTGTGGAATCAAACAACAACAAGCATCTACAAAGAAATCTGTCTTTTTTATGGGATAAAATAATACCTCAAGAAGCTGCATTACTTTTTAATAACTGACCTAACTTTATTTCAGAAAAGCTTATCTCTTTAGAAAGCCTTATATCCAAATTGGCGATTTGCTTGCATCCCTGAAGTAAGTACTGCATGCTCAAAAGGAAAGCAGGTTGCCCGTGGCAACACTTGCACTCGACCTTCAAGATTCCCTCAACTGTACAGCATTACATCACATTATATACAAACGACTTTGTATTAAGACCATAACCCATAATGTGCCTTGTGAATTGTTGAATTTCCATGGTGAAAAATGCAGTGTACAGGACTGTCAGAAAATTAGAATAGTGTTATAAAGTTCTTTATTTTGTGTAATACAATTTAAAAATGAAGAATGCCATACATTCTGGATTCATTACAAATCAATTGAAATATTGCAAGCTTTTTATTATTTTAATTTTGCTGATTATGGCATAGAAAACTCAAATATCCTATCTCAAAATATTAGAATATCATGAAAAGGTATACGAGTAGGGTATTCAACTAATCACTTGAATCGTCTAATTAACTCAATACACCTGCAAGGGTTTCCTGAGCCTTGAAAACCACTCAGCTTGGTTCAGTAAACTAAATGGCAAGTATGGGGAAGACTGCTGATCTAACTGCTGTCCAGAGGACCATCATTGACACCCTCCATCAGGAGGGTAAGACACAAAAAGAAATTTCTCAAAGAGCAAGCTGTTCACAGAGTGCAGTTTCAAAGCACATCAACAAAAAGTCTGTTGGAAGGGGGAAATGTGGTAGGAAATGCTGCACAACCAAGAGAGATGACCGCAGCCTTAACAGCATTGTGAAGAAGAGTCGCTTCCAGAATTTGAGGGAGCTTCACAGACAGTTGACTGAAGCTGGAGTCCAGGTATCAAAAGTCACTGTTCACAGATGTGTCCGGGAAATGGCCTACGATCCCAATATTCCCGTGGTCAAGCCACTTCTGAAGCGTCTGACTTGGGCTGTGGAAAAGAAGCACTAGACAGTTGCAGAGTGGTCCAAAGTCCTTTTTTCAAACAAAAGCAAGTTTTGTATTTTATGTAGAAGTCAAGGCGCCAGAGTCTGGAGAAAGGCTGGAGAGGAGCAAAATCCAAGTTGCTTGAAATCCAGTGTGAAGTTCCCACAGTCAGTGATGGTTTGGGGAGCCATGTCAGCTGCTGGTGTTGGTCCACTGTGTTTCCTAAAGTCCAGAGTAAACACAGCTGTGTACCAAAAGATTTTAGAGCACTACATGCTTCCGTCTGCTGTAAAGCTCTATGGAGATGATGATTTCATTTTCCAGCATGATCTGGCACCTGCCCACAGTGACAAAACCACCAGTAAATGGTGTACTGACCGTGGCATTACTGTCCTCGATTGGCCTGCCAATTCCCCTGACCCGAACCCCATAGAGAATTTGTGGGGTAGTGTGAAGAAGAAGCTGAAAGACCCAACAATGCAAATGAGCTAAAGGCTGCTACTGAAGCATCCTGGGTATCCATAACACCTCAGCAATGCCACAGGCTGATTGCCTCCGTGCCACGCCGCATTGATGCAGTAATCAGTGCAAAAGGATTCCCAACCAAGTACTGAGTGCATTAATGGACATTTTCAAATGCTTGATTTTGTTTTGCTGTTATAAATCTTTTTTTTTTACTTGGTCTGAGGAAATATTCTAATTTTTTGAGATAGGATTTTTCAGTTTTCTTAAACTGTAAGCCATAATCGGCAATATTAAAATAATAAAACGTTTGCAATATTTCAGTTGATTTGTAATGAATCCAGAATGTATGGCATTTTTGTTTTTTTAATTGCATTACAGAAAATAAAGACCTTTTATCACAATATTCAAATTTTCTGAGACAGTCCTGTATAGGTGTGTTTGGAGGACGTGTGGTGAATGGTCTTTGTTGTTTCGCTGGTCTCCAAAAAAACACTCAGTGGACAATGGCTGGTCCGGGTAAGGAAGCACTTCGGTGACACGCGGCTGATTGTGAAAAGATTTATTCAACCAATGTCAAAGTGATGTCTCTCCAAAAGTTAGAGTGGCCCCAAGAGCAAAGATGTTTCAGCTCTCGACAGCACAGATGTTCGCCCCAAAAAGGCCCTCGCGCTTCTTGCTCTTGCCCCTTGCGCCCGCTCTTGTCCTTCACGGCTCTCCGCACTCCTCTATCTGTTCCCCCCATCATTTGTACCTCGTAAGACAACAGCTGCGGTCCGAGTCTCACTCTACTGGTTACTTCCAATGCCCTTAAAAGGGCATGGACAAAGGTCTTCCTGGTCACGGACGAATGGCCCTTCCATATTCTAAGTACCTACACATTACTGAAACTAGAGCTTCTCTGTACCGCAAAAATAGCTTAGGGTCTTCTCACTGCTGCAAGGTCGCCATTTAAGGTGACATACAGAATCCAAAATTTACTTCAGACGCTTAGAGACCACTCTTGAGTTTGAACATTTTACTGAACTCAAAACACACAGTTTCATCATCTATTCTGAAATTAACTTTGTGAGGAATATATAAGTGTGGCACAATGTACCGTTTTTTTCCATGTATAATGTGCAAAATTTAACTAATTTATTGTCCTAAAATCTGGGGTGCGCATTATGCATGGGAACAACAAATTTTGAAGAAAATCTCCCTCGAAATAAAACTTCAAATCACCTTTCTTCTTGTTTGTTGTCAATCGTGCATCGCATTCAGCCATCCTGCCCAACACACTGTAGTCAGTAAAATTCATGATTGACGACACATCGTTTGATGCGATGGTGCAATCCTTGATGGTGTGTTATTGTCAAATTGTTTGGTTTTTAATCTCCATCGCAAACCGGATATCATACGGAGGCCGCCATTACAGATGCGCAGAACGGACGCGCAAGACACGTCAGCTATATAAAGAGCGAGACTTCAGTTCTCTACCTATTAGTTTCAATTCACAGTTTAATTAGCAGTTTCAATCAGCAAATAACAAAATGTGTATTACAAGTAATATTTTATTTCACAACACTTTGCCTTGTTCCTTTCTTCTCTGCTGTTCACTTCAAACACGCTCCATACGAACACAATGCTCTCGTATCAGACACTTGCTCGATCACCTGCTCGTTTGCTGTCACAATGTACCCTACACAAATCTGAAACATTTGTTGCGGCTCCGAGTCACGATGAGGGGCAAGTTTTGGTTTCCAAGGGTGGTTTTATTCCTCTTCAACTTCTCTCCAATACAGAGCCGCCTTTTTCACATGTCCACACGTCACATTCCTCTCTTTTCATTTTAACCTAACTGATCGCGGTGGTGCCTTTCTGGGCAGTCGGTGAAATCAACGCCAACAAAAAAAATACATCCAGCCTAGTTAAGAAATCACCAGAAAGATCACCATGACAATTGTGAATAATAAATAAATAATTATTATATATATTATATATATTATTATTATAATAATAAATAATTGTGATAAATAACTGGAACATCACTCAAATATTGGTGATCCCGTTGAGAGTCTCACATATTTCTTCGCTATCGAGTTTGCTACTGCATGCGCAGTGATACTGACCGGCAGAATAACATCCGGTTGTTCCCAAAGATGATCTTTTTTCTGAAATCATTTTACGTTTACGGACTTAAGTAAAAGTCAAAATTTGAGTGCGTATTATACATGGATACTGGCTTTTCTCTAGCATCGACTATACATGGGGGCGTATTATACATGGAAAAAAATGGTATTTGTGCAAATACATCTAGCCATGCATCAAAGTTCACACTGTCACATGTGAAAAACATTTATAGAACAATGACAAAGTTTTTATTATTTGTCCTTAAAGTGTCCCTCCGGATATCCCAATTTGAGGTCTTGATGGGGAAAGGGAGCAATATTGTAAAGTTTGGGCAATATCTGATGTTCCTATTTTAATTTTCATATTTGTTAGTCTTGTATTCTGTGCGCTACATGACACTATCCAATACAAGAGCAGTATCACACTTTGCACCTACACAATGATTTCAGACAGAGATCAATTTAACAATGGTTATTTTGTTGGAGTTTTTAGGTGATCAAAAATATTTAAAGAAACTTAAAGTCGACTTAGTAATATTTAGTTGCTGATACTGTGCTTGCAATAAATGCTGAATTGCATTAAACGTGTGACACATTCACACCATTGTATTTTTCTTTTAGAATTCTTTCCTGGCCTATCCCTGATGCCCCTTTCACTTTTTTTCCTTTCAGTTTTCCCTTTTGGCATGTAACAAAAGCACAAGTCTTAAGCGTTCAAGTCTGGAGATTATTTCCATGCATTTATTTCTGGAAAATACACAACATAGCATCTTAAGTTAGAACCTATCCATTTTTATATAATTAAAATAAATGTAGCATATTGTGAGTGATGTGAGTCACCCCACTCACTCTTTGTTCGATCTTCTGCCCTCTGGGAAAAGGTACAGGAGCCTGCGCTCCCGCATCACCAGACTCACCAACAGCTTCATTCTCCAGGCTGTTAGGAACTGAACTCTCTCCCCCCTTCTGCGTAGCGTCCTATACTTTTGCGCTATATTCTGACTGTCTGCTGTGTGCACACTTGCTCCATTTTTGCTCCTCTTATTTATTGTGTTATTTGTTTATTTATTATTTATTCATCACTCTTATTTATTCATTGTTTGTGCCTTCTTGTTTTTATTTTTTGTGTTGTTTACTTGTATGTATATTGTGTACTATGTCTTGTCACCGTGGGATACTGGGAACGTTATTTCAATTTCTTTGTGTGTCTTGGCATGTGAAGAAATTGACAATAAAGCAGACTTTGACTTTGACTTTGACTTTGACTTTGATATGGCTGACCGGTCACAGATGTCTTGTGTTTCCTAGGTGTGTCCAATTACAGTGATTATTGAAACAATAAATAGCTTTGAATACAAGATCAATTTGAGATGGCCTTTTGCCTATGCAGACTACGATACAATTACAATTAGATGTATCACTATTGCATTTTGGTTAGTTGTGTATTGGTAAAAAAATTTAAATAAAAGCAATACTGAAACTAAGACAAATGGGGAAATGAATAGGAGCCACTGGACAAACCGGTCCAAAAAATGACTAGTGGTCTAACTTTTCTTCAAAGTTAGACAGCTGCTTAATCTGCTCACTCTGCATGGAGTGGCGCCTCCAAAGCATTTTGCTTGTTTTCATGACCTGTGGGAAAATAGGCGCACAGGGCAAAATGGGCTTTGATCCTTTTAAAGCAATATTGAGTGTTTTGCTAGTTGCAGTCATTGGGCGCAGAGTGTTACAGTTGACGCCAATATCTGGAATGGGAGCATGCAGGTTCAGAGGGGGCAGATATCCTGGCCGAGTGGAGGAGATGTGATCTTGGAGAAGGGCCCCTGAGCCTCTTTGTTCGAGTCCAAAGGCACCTTGTCTCTGGACAGAGCTATCCAGAGACTCTCTGGAGCCTAACAGAGTGGAGGACCTACCGTTTGTCAGCTTGGACCTGTCCGGTCCCTTGGTCAGGCAGTTTGAGCTTTTGTCTTTGCTGCCAAACTGCAGTAACTGAGAATCTGAACTGTAATGGTCAACACCAATGTTACGTCGATGAATAACGTTTTGAAGACTGGAAATATGTAACTGTTGAAGACTATCTGATGTAGCTCCATCGGCAGGAATGGATTCACTGGGAAATGGCAGATTGTTTTGTTGATGCAAGTTGGGGTGCGAAGTGGAATGCTTTGTGCTTGCAGCACTGTCATATGACATCTTTCGAGCAAAGCCTCTCCAACATCGCCCTTTGTTGTCATTCTCTGATATGTTGTCCAGTGCTTTCAGTAGTCCATCTTTCATATCCATGCTATGGTGGCATGAAACAGCTGCTGGCTGACCATGGAAGTTAAGGCCCCTGAAACACAAGACCTCCTCCGGTTGCTTATCTGCCAGCAATGAGGTCTGCACCTTCTGAAGAAGTTGGGGTGGGTTTTTGACCCATTGCTGTGAGTGTAATCTCTGAGGATTGAGCCGCTTGTCAACATTAGGAGCATTTAATGGACTAGGATGTTGAATTGGAGAATCTGCTTGAGAGGTGCTGACGCTAACCCATGAATCGGGACACTTGTTATTTCTGAGGCCAAGAAGGGGACTCCCAGGCTGAGGAGAAGCACTTGCTGAGGAACTGTGTGGAGGAACTCGTCGTTGGATGTCGAATGGTGATGAGGAGGTTGGTGAAAAATATGAATGCTCCTCGAGGTCAGGGGGTGGAGAGACATTTAGGTACTGCTTTGTTGTCTGGCCAGATGGAAGCTTGTTGGTGGTGATGATGATGACCTCCTTTCCCTTAGCATTACAAGCATCCAGAAGGATTTTAAGGATGGCCCTGTTACCTAAATTAACGGCGTAAACCAGTGCTGAGAATCCAGAGTGGTCCTCCAGAGTTGGATCGGCACCGCTGCTCAGCAGGAGGGACAAAATTTCAGTTCCATCCTGCCCAAGGCACCCATGCATCAAGGCAGTTTTCCCACTCTTGTCTTGAATGTTGGGATCGGCACCATTTTCCAGGAGATACCTGTTGGATTCAAAGGCAACTCCTAAAAACATTGACCATAAAACAGCATGTATGTCGACTTTCAGGGAAAGATAGGACTTACTGGACCATTTTGTGCCTGGGTACACTTTGGGAATCTGAATGACGTGTCTTGCAAGCCACCATTAGTGGTGTCTCGCCATTTTCGTTGCTCTCGTTAATGTAGGCCCCTCTCTCCAGAAGCAGCCGAGTCAGACGTAGACGACTCTGATAAACAGCCTTCAGCAGAGAATTGCCATCGGTTCGTACCTTTGTTGATTTATCCATTGTTCTGCTGCCCAAGATTTACAGTCAGCATCCTGAGTAACAGATCACCCAGTCACCCATATGTACGCACAGCACAGCCTAGAAAAAAAAAGAGCTGTAAGGTTGTTGTAATTTATGTATTCTTGGCAGCAGGTAATTTGCATTGACACTATGCGTTTTATCTCCCACTGCTCACTTCCAGTTACTAAAATGTTGCATTTACCACACACTGAAATATTACGAAAATGATTGGGTACTAATGTAAACACACAAAATTGACAGAAAAGTAAAACTGTCTGGACTACAAGTCCAAGTACCGTATTTTTTGCACCATAAGGCGCACTGGGCGCACCCTCATTGATTTTTTTATTTTAGAACAGGTGTGGCCAAACCTTTTGACTTGCGGGGCCGATTTGGGTTCTAAATTTTAACCGGGGGGCCGATCCAGGAGCACATGGATGCAGTGTTTGTGTGAAGTAATATAAATGACATTTGAGGGTCATTGCATAAAAGGTTTTTACTTTTAGTAGATACTAAAGCATGGATATTAAAAAAAAGCTTTTTGAAAACAAATGCATTTATTAACAGCATTAAAAAAAGATTTCACCCAAAAACTACTATCAGTGATTCTTATTAAATACGACACTGATACGATGAATAACATTTTCCATCACTTCAGCGCCTACAGGTCAGATTTATAAAATATGTTTATGAGGCGAAATCACATCCAACGGCAAACATTCTGACCAAATTCATCATCTTGAAGAATCAGTGAAAGAATACATCTAAATAAAGTAATAAAGAAATCAATAGTTTCCCTAGTTGGTTTCCCTTTTTTGCTAGTGCCTCAATTATTAGGATAGAGCCGAGGTGTCGCTCCGTTAACCTAGATCTGTGACGGGCTTTGTTGACGTTCATGTGGCTTAACGTCTTCTCACGCGCGTAGGTCGACCCAAAAATGGCATGTTGATGCTGGAAAAAAGCCTGTACCCATGTATAATACGCACCCAAATTTTGACTCCTACTTAAGTCCGTAAACGTAAAATTATTTCAGAAAAAAGATAATCTTTGGGAACAACCGGATGTTATTCTGCCGGTCAGTATCACTGCGCATGCGCTAGCAAACTCGATAGCGAAGAAATGTTTCGGATTTGTGTAGGGTACATTGTGACAGCAAACGAGCAGGTGATCGAGCAAGCGTCTGATACGAGAGCATTGTGTTCGTATGGAGCGTGTTTGAAGTGAACAGCAGAAAAGAAAGCGCATCTGTAATGGCGGCCTCCGTATCATATCTGGATTTAAAAAAAATAAAAATAAATTGTACCCATGTATAATGCGCACCCCAGATTTTAGGACGATAAATTTGTTAAATTTTGCGCATTATACATGGGAAAAAACGGTACCGTTTTTTTCCGTGTATAGTGCGCAAAATTTTACCAATTTATTGTCCTAAAATCTGGGGTGCGCATTATACATGGGTACAAAAAAAAAAAAAAATGTTTTTTTTTTTTTTTTTTTTTTTTTAAGTCCCAATGATCGTCACACACGCAGGGAGGCAATGGGTCCCATTTTTATAGTCTTTGGTATGGTCTTAACTAGGCTGGATGTAATTTTTTTTGTTGGCGTTGATTTCTCCGACTGCCCGTAAACGCACCACCGCGCTTCGTGCGCGCACGGGACAGCAAACGAGCAGGTGATCGAGCAAGCGTCTGATACGAGAGCATTGCGGTCGCATGGAGCGTGTTTGAAGTGAACAGCAGAGAAGAAAGGCAAAGTGTTGTGAAATAAAATGCACAGAACGGATGCGCAAGACACGTCAGCTATATAAAGAGCGAGAGTTGTTTTCTTCCTATTAGTTTCAATTCACAGTTTAATTAGCAGTTTCAATCAGCAAATAACAAAATGCGTATTACAGGTAATATTTTATTTCACAACACTTTGCCTTGTTCCTTTGGTCTCTGCTGTTCATCCTAAAACACAAAGGCGCTCTTTAAGCAATGCGACAGTGAGCGCCCGGCGCGCTGCGGTTGCGCGACCGCACCAAATTAAGCTCCCTGCGCAGTGCGCACTGAGGTCCACTTAAATTTTAGAAAGTACATCAGGACTTTAAAAATATCTTCTAAATTTCAGCGACGGCTCTGTCACACTAATCGACCAGCCCGGTGCAGTTGGGCGGTCGGCGGCGCGCTACGGTTGAGCGTTCTCTCGCACGCTTTCTCTCTCGCTCTCTCTCGCTCTCGCACACACGCAAACCGGATATCATACGGAGGCCGCCATTACAGATGCGCAGAACGGATGAGCAAGACACGTCAGCTATATAAAGAGCGAGAGTTCAGTTCTCTACCTAAATCCGTATTACAGGTAATATTTTATTTCACAACACTTTGCCTTGTTCCTTTCTTCTCTGCTGTTCACTTCAAACACGCTCCATGCGCACGGAGCGCGGTGGTGCGTTTATGGGCAGTCGGAGAAATCAACGCCAACAAAAAAAATTACATCCAGCCTAGTTAAGACCATACCAAAGACTATAAAAATGGGACCCATTGCCTCCCTGCGTGTGTGACGATCATTGGGACTTAAAAAAAAAAAAAAAAAAAAAAAAAATTAAATTTTTTTTAAAAAAAAATTCATAAAAATTGGGTGCGTATTATACATGGGTACAAGCTTTTTTCCAGCATCAGCATGCCATTTTTAGGGGTGCGTACTATACATGGGGGCGCACTATACACGGAAAAAAACGGTATATTAATGTTGTACTTTTGATTTGATTTTGATAATTTTGTAGTTTAGATTCAAATACCTCGTTGGGGGGGGGGGGGGGATTTCCTTTTTTGTTTACGTTAGAAAGGTTCCTATGTTGATGTTGGAATTCAATGTATATTTTGTGTTGAATGTTGAGTTAGAAAGTTACGTCACCACGCCTTAAGTCTCGCGTGAGTTACATCAGCTTATCGCTTGGTCTCCATGTGTTGAAGCAGTTTTGAATGCTTCATTGCCTGGTTAGTTATCCTGTCGCCACATATTGGCTTTGCGGGCTCGACTGGGGAAACGTGTCACGTGACTGGGACGAGTTTCTTGACCTCAATTAATTGATTGTCGATAAAAAAAAAATGTTTCTGTGCGGCTTGGCGGCCCGGTACCGGTGGTTGGGGACCACTGGTTTAGAGTACAGTGGAGCCTCGGTTTTCGACCACAATCCGTTCCAGAAGGCTGTTCGAGAAGTGAATCGTTTGAATTCCGAATCATGTTTCCCATTACAAATAATGGGCAAAAAATAATCCGTCCCAAGGAAAAAAAAAAAACCACCCGCCCTTTTTAAGCACTTTTTCATTTGTGCCTTTTTGTCCGATCGCGCAACTGCAGCGCACCGCCGAACACGCAACTGTAGCGCGTCGCCGACCGCGCAACTGCACCGCGCTGGTTGCATTATTGTGACAGAGCCGTCGCTGAAATTTAGAAAATATTTTTAAAGTCCTGATGTACTTTCCAAAATTTAAGTGGACCTCAGTGCGCAGGGAGCTTAATTTTGTCCGATCGCGCAACTGCAGCGCACCGGTGAACGTGCAGCCGTAGTGCGCCGCTGACCGTGCAACTGCCCCTGCGCTGGTCGCATTATTGTGAAAGAGCGGTCGCTAAAATTTAGAAAATATTTTTAAAGTCCTAATGGACTTTCCAAAATTTAAGTGGACCTCAGTGCACAGGGAGTTTTAGGATGGCTTTACTGCTCCCATTTGCTTCCTTTGGAGGCATGGTTAGAGTTGATGCAATCCTCAGAGTAATGTAATAACGAACGGAGTCAGTTGGCATGCGGGTCCTCGCGGGTCCTCTCGCGAGGTTCGACAACCGAATTTCGTCTGACATCCGAAGCAAAAAAACCTCGAATTTTTTGTTCGAATATCGATTTGTTTGGGAACCGGGACTTTCGAAAACCGAGGTTCCACTGTATCATACATCTTACCGAACCGTTACGCGCAGTTAGTTATGTGATGTGTGCCGTCTATTAGTGTTGTGTGACGTCAGAAGTTGAGCGTTGACTTGCTGCATTTGTCTGTTGAAGGATCACACACACCCCGACACACACACATACACTCCCCCCCCACACACACACATAACACACATCCCACACACCTTTCACACGCTTCATACCATAATCACACAAGAATCACATTCACACACCCAAAGACACTACAGTACACACACTTGCTCTCACATCCTTACGACAAAACGTGTGCCTTTGCCAATGTCCCTGTATGCCCGTATGATCCAATAAAGAAATCAAAACTAAACCACGTCTTCCCTCCTGTGTCCTGACCGACACTCAGGGGTGAAAAGAGCATAAACATGCGAGCCAACCCCCTATACAGTCCTCAGGATCCCCAACAGTTTATAAACAAACATCTTGCACTTTTGCCTTGCTTCTCCTCTTTCCCTGCACTTTACATGTTCTAACTCGGCCAGGTCATACCAAAGACTGTAAAAATGGAACCCATTGCCTCCCTGCTTGGCACTCAGCATTAAGGGTTGGAATTGGGGGTTAGAAGGAGTGGAGCTCTTTACAAGCCCTAGGCTTCGTCTCCCTCCTTGCACAGTTATTGATATAATATGTGCTAAACAATAAACTAACTAACTAACTAACTTCTCGACACAAACCCTTACCTCAACACAAAGTTTAGACAGGCTCAACTAGTTTGTGAAGCACATAATGTTGGCGCATTGTGCATATTTCCGGCAACTTCTCTGAACAAAATTATCCTAGTCATTAAAAAAACTGTGTAGAAAAAGACATTTTCGGAATTATTTTGCACTGATTGGCAAGTTTCGCTACAGTTGATAAAAGAAAGAAAGGACAACATTGAGTTTTGTTTTCTAGCTATACCACACACCCAAGTAGGTGATTGTGTCCCCCCCTCCAGAGATAAAAACAAATGTAGGTAGAATGGTAAAATGGGGCAAACTACAACACCCACCCTGCTAAAAACACCCATCCTTCCTCTGAAGCACTTTTTCTTACAAGGGTCGCGGGTATAATAGAGCCTATGTCAGCTGACTTTGATCAGTAGGTCGTGGAGACCCTGAGCCGATTGCCAGCCAATTGCAGGGCACACAGAGACCGACAACCATTCACACTCACAACCTACGGCCAATTTAGAGTGCCCAATGACCGTACCATGCATGTTTTTTGAATGTGGGAGGGCCATCCGGAGGAAACCCAAGCAGGCACGGGGAGAACATGCAAACTCCACGCAGGATGGCCGGAGGTAGAATCAAATCCACCATCTGCAATACGAGGCGGATGTGCTAAACAGTGTTCCACGGTGCCACGTTGTTAAATACATTATCAAATAATTACAGTGATCACTTGCCACTTCGCGCTTCACCTTTTGCGAATCCGCTACTTTGCGGGTTCATAAGTGACGAGAGAACGGCATTTAAATATATGCTGACCATTTGATTCAGGTGTGTTGCAACAGGGTGACATGCAGGACACCGGCCCTCCAGGACCGGGATTGCCCACCCCTGATTTAGGGGTTGCAAAAATGGGAAAAGGGAGGCGAGAACGCCAGCAGAGCAGGTGCATGAGGCAACAGACGAGCTAGTCAGCGAGCTCGTGTCGTGCGTTGTGGTGGCATCTCGTTACACAGCGGATCAGGCAAACGGGAATCAGGTGGCAGGCGTGCGTGTGTCAAAGCAGACTAATTAGTGACAACTGACCAGCGATTGGCGTCTATATACACGCCCTAATCAGTGGGTAACACGGGACAGGTGGTAGCGATCAATGTTGATTACCCTCTGAGCAATGTGCGTCACTGCGGACGTGACTGATTGCAAGCGCAGGAGGCGACCGCCGGCCACGAGCGAGGGAAGAAGTACCAACCGGTGCAGACGAAGTCGAGACACGTGACACTCTTACGTTTTTGTTCTTTTATTTACTGTAAAGGTATACAATATATGCACAGAACAGTGTGAGAATGGTTATTAAGGGAATAGGAAAGGTTTGTGTAGCATACAAGTATGGGGGAGGGTTTAAAAAGCTTTAATATTGTGTACTGGACCAACAGGAGATTAATGTGCAACTGTGACACACTTTGGTTTCGCTATGCATGATGTCTCCCAGGTTAACGTAATGTGTTGAAGGTCACTTGGACACTTTGCATTGCTTGGCAAGGAAAACATCTTCTAAATGACTTGCTATACACCCATGCTCTAGCAGGCAACAAGAACACTCGGTGTTGGAGATTTCAATACAATGGTGTTTAAATTTCTCAATAATACATATACCATTTCAACTTTGTGGATTTTCATTTTTTCACGGGTGGTTCTAGAATGCATCTCCCACAGTAAACAAGGGATCACTGTACATCAAATGCATTTGTTGTGATTCTGTGCCTTCTTCAATGATTGTGAATGTTCCATGTATTTAGATTCAAGATTCAAGAGTTTTTATTCGCCATGTTTGAGCGTGCCAAACAAGGAATTTGCCTTCGGTAAATCACACCCTCTGTTCAACATTTAGGTGACTAACAACACAGGACATGTGAAAAATGGCAAATATTCTCAAACATCCCCTGATCTTAAACTCCCAAAAGGGCAAGGAAAATGAGAAACCTTGAGAAGAGACCACTGATGGGAAGGTCCCTCTTCCAGGATGACCAGGCTGCAATGGATGCAGAGAGGACACAGTACAAACAGTGTAGACAAATTCCAAAAAGGTGTAGAGAGCAGGATGTTATTGGACAGTAATGACTCTGAGACTTTAAGAGTGGTGTGAGTTCATCAAAGCAACAGCCTGGGGTAAGAAGCTGTCACAAATTTACCGTATTTTCCGGACTATAAGGCGCATCTAAATACCTAAAATTTTCTCAAAAGCCGACAGTGCGCCTTATATATGGACTGAATTCCTAAATTTAAACTGGCCCGAAGCATTGTGTCATGAAATCAATCATAAGTGGCTAGCTGAAAACTATGAACCATGAATCTAAAAGACTATGGATCCTCATTTTCTGATTATAAAGTAATTTGTTCAAAGTCAAAGTCAAAGTCAAAGTCAGCTTTATTGTCAATCTCTCCACATGTCACAACACACAAAGAGACCGAAATTACGTTTTTCTCTATCCCACGGCGACGAGACACATAACACGATAGACATACAAGTACGCGACACAATATAAAAACAAGAAGGCAAAAATTCAAACAATCAATAGTAAGAGTGATGAATAAATAATAAATAAACAGATAACACAATAAATAAGAGGAGCAAAACGGAGCCAGCAAGCATAGTGCAAAAATAAAATACATCATAAACAAAAAGGCACAAACAATAAATAATAAGAGTAATAATAAATAATAAATAAACAGATAACACAACAAATAAGAGCCAGTGTGCATACAGACAGTAAAAGTACAGGACGCTACGCAGAACGGGGGAGCGAGTTCAGGATCCTAACAGCCTGGAGTATGAAGCTGTTTGAGAGTCTGGTGGTGCGGGAGCGCAGGCTTCTGTACCTCTTCCCAGAGGGCAGAAGCTCGAACAAAGAGTGAGCGGGGTGACTCACATCACTCACAATCGTGGTCGCCTTGCGGGTGAGATGGGAGGTGTAAATGTCCTTCAAGGAGGGGAGCGAAGCACCAGCAATCGTACCAGCCGTGTTCACTATGTGCTGCAGGGCCTTCAAGTTGTAGTCAGTGCAGCCGCCACCCCAAACAGCAATACAGCTGGAGAGGACGCTCTCAATGGTGCCGCGGTAAAATGCAGTCATGACGGCCGGAGGAGCGCTCGCGCGAGTGAGTTTCCGCAGGAAGTACAGGCGGCGCTGGGCTTTCTTTGCCAGTGATGCGGTGTTGGTGGACCAGGAGAGATCCTCACTGATGTGCACCCCCAGGAACTTGGCGCTGCTCACTCTCTCCACCACAGCACCGTCGATGGTCAGCGGCAGGTGTTGGGTGTGACCCTTCCGGAAGTCCACAACAATCTCCTTGGTCTTGTCGACGTTCAGCAGGAGGTTGTTGTCCCTGCACCACGTGGTCAGAAGGTCAACCTCCAGCCTGTATTGAGTCTCGTCTCCCTTGGTGATGAGACCCACCAGAGTCGTGTCGTCAGCAAACTTCACGATACGGTTGTCGCTGTAGGTTGCAGTGCAGTCATGCGTCAGGAGGGTGAAGAGCAGCACACTGAGCACGCAGCCTTGGGGGGCCCCCGTGCTCAGCGTGATGCTGGCGGAGATTTTGTCACCAACACGTACTACCTGTGGCCTCTGACAGAGGAAGTCCAGTAGCCAGTTGCAGAGGTAGGTACTGAGGCCCAGCGCGTCAAGTTTGCTGATGAGGCGTTGTGGCACAATGGTGTTGAAGGCAGAACTGAAGTCCACAAACAGCAATCTCACATACGAGTCCCTCCTCTCCAGGTGGGTGAGGGCCGAGTGGAGGGCAGAGCAGATGGCATCCTCAGAAGACCGTTTGGCTCGGTACGCAAACTGGAAGGGGTCAATGGTGGGGGGGAGAACGGATCGGATGTGCTCCATGACAAGCCGCTCAAAGCACTTCATGATGATGGGCGTAAGTGCCACGGGGCGGTAGTCATTGAAGCAGGACGTAGCGGGTTTCTTTGGCACAGGTACGATGGTGGCAGCTTTGAAACACGACGGGACGATGGCCTGCTGCAGGGAAGTGTTAAAGATGTCCGTGAAGACATCCGTCAGCTCACCAGTGCAGTCCTTCAGCGCCCGACCCGGGATGTTGTCAGGGCCCGCCGCCTTACGGATGTTGATAGCGGCAAGCGCCCTCCTCACGCTGTCGGCGGAGAGGCACAGGGGCAGCTCGTGTGAAGGGGGAGTGGCCTTCAGCGGGCAAGTGCTGTTCTGAGCGTCGAAGCGAGCAAAGAAGCGGTTGAGGTCATTGAGCAGATGGACGTCAGAAGTTGAAATAAAAAAGATAAAATGGAGAATGATTTGATTTGGATTAAAAATCTGACATGATGCATTAATGGTGCGCCTTATAGTCCGGTGCGCCTTATACAAGGACAAAGTTTTAAAATGGGCCATTCATTGAAGGTGCGCCTTATAGTCCGGTGCGCCTTATAGTCCGGAAAATACGATAATGCTGGCAACTTAATTACCTGCATCTACATATTGTTCTACCTACACAACAATTTCAAAATGTCAAATGACAAACTCATGGTCTACTTCATTGTTCAGCAAGGAAAATCTACTGACAGCCCATTACTACCACAGTATGTATTAGGGGTGTAAATCGCGGGTTTTGTCACGATACGATATAATATCGATACAAAGAACTACGATACGATATTTGCCGATATCTTAAAGCCTGCTGCGATTCATTCACGATATAGTGCTCTACGATCGAACAAGGTACTGCAAACTCTTTATTTAGGAAATTACAAGAGTATTGCAGTATACAAAGTGCTTATTTTAACACTGAACTTTGATGTCGTGTTTTTTCTTCAAATATGCGGCGAGATTTGTGCTCCCTGAATATTTGATCACCGCATGGCAGGATTTACAAACTGCACGTGTCTTGTCCGTTGAGCCATATTTTCTTTGGAATCCAAAGTGCTTCCAAACGAATGACTTGAAGCCTAAAGGGGAGCAAATTTCTTCGTCTTTTTGGACACTAGCCATAGATAGCACCAGCCCAGGAGCCGCGTACTAGTTGTCGACTCCCCTTTCACGTGCGTGCTCTGCTCCCAACACAACACGCGCAGTGCGCTCCCAGAAAGAGGAAGCAAGCAACAATGAACTGGATTTCAAAATAAAGGTCAAACACGGCGATATAAATCGATGTTTACGTTTAGCATCGATGCCAATAAATCGTAGAGCATTATATCGATTAATCGATGTGTATCGATGTATCGTTACACCCCTAGTATGTATGCTTGAGTGGTGTGCTTGTCTCCATTACCTGGGCTTCCAATCTTCGCTTCTGTAGCGGATTGTGCGTTTGTGTGACCTTGTTCCTCTCATCTATGTTTCAAGCAGGTCACCAATGAAGTTAATTCCATATGCACTGTTTCCCAACCTTTTTTCATTCACGGTACACCTTTTCATTGGAAAAAATCTCGAGGCACACCACCAACAAAAATCTGTTAAGTGTTTTTCCAACTTCTATATTAAAATCAGTTATATTACAACGAAAGACGTTAAGTCCTACACCTATATATGTATAAAGAGTCGAATAATTGAATAAAAATAAATAAAAAATATTATTTTAATTGTATTTCTTTTGTTAAATAAAAGTGAGTTTTTAAAAAAATGTTTTAGACAGTGTAAGAAATAAACTATTGAAAGTGATTGTGATTAAAATCCAAAAGAATCAACATGACTTTGTTTACTTTTTTAGACTAATGCTACAAATATTACGACAATAAGAACAATGTCACAGCAGCTGAGTGGCTATCACAATCGAAGTGTCTCGATTTGACTGTGTATTTTATGTTGATGAAAAATTAACAATTCAGGTTCTCTGGTTGAGCTGCATGCTCTGATTTCCATCGGACCACAAACGCACCACAACCATATAGTCATAGTATCTGTCACTGTTAGCAAAAGCACACATCAACACACATAAACTGAATATGTTCCGATGCAATACAATCAGACAGACACAACATCAAATCTCAAAATTCTCCGATTCTCCACGCATGCACTATTAGCAAGTGGCTGACCAGGCCTTGCGCGAACTGGCCAGTGGTTTGGCGATCCTGTTTACAATACGCTCCGTAGTAAATATTGGACAATCCCATGGCACAGCTGAACATCTCTCACGGCACACTGGCACAGTGGTTGGGAAACACTGCCATATGCATGTGTGTGTGACACTAATCATAGCCAACACAAACCAGTCATGGTCACTTTTATCAAGAAGTACCTTAAATATCCAACATTAAGTACACTTTTGTTTGCTAATGATCGGAGCTTTCCCCCATAGTGACATACAGTACACTATTTATGTAAGTGTTGTGTGTTAACCATCCTGTACAAAGTTCGACAGGACTAAAACCTCACCACGCCCTGAATGGGTCACCAGTGTATCACAAATCCATAAAGACAGACAACGGTTCACACTCTCATCCACACAATATGGTCATAGGAATCAAGTTACGTGAGATACAGTAGCATGAACCATGACCTATCCATCCATCATCCATCCATCCTTCCATCCATCT
The DNA here is from genome assembly GCF_033458585.1 of Syngnathus typhle. NCBI lineage: Eukaryota > Metazoa > Chordata > Actinopteri > Syngnathiformes > Syngnathidae > Syngnathus > Syngnathus typhle. The sequence continues at coordinate 4,302,414 of NC_083742.1, forward strand.
TCTTCCGGTTATCCAGGGTCGGGTCGGGGGGATGGGGGGGGGGGGGGCAGCAGCTTTAGGAGGGACTCCCCTTTCCCCAGCCATTTCATCCAGCTCATTCTGGCGTTCCCAGGCCAGCCGAGAGACAGTCTCTCCAGCGCGTCCACAAGGTCTCCTACCGGTGGGACATGCCCGGAACACCTCCCCAGGGAGGCGTCCAGGATGCATCCTGATGAGATGCCCGAGCCACCTCATCTGGCTCCTCTCAAAGTGGAGGAGCAGCGGCTCTACTCCGAGTCTCTCCCGGATGACCGAGCTTCTCACCTTATCTCTAAGGGAGAGCCCAGACACCCTGCGGTGGAAACTCATTAGGCCGCTTGTATCCGGGATCTCATTCTTTCGGTCACGACCCATATCTCGTGACCATAGGTGAGGGTAGGGGCATAGATCGACTGGTAAATTGAGAGTTTTGCCTTTTGGCTCAGCTCTCTCTTCACCACGACGGATCGGTACAGAGTCCGCATTACTGCCGATTCTGCACCGATCCCCCTGTCGATCTCACGCTCCATCCTGCCCTCACTCGTGAACAAGACCCCAACATACTTGAACTCCTCCACTTGGGGCAGGATCTCATCCCCGATCCGTAGAGGGCATTCCACCCTTTTCCAACCGAGGACCATGGACTCGGATTTGGAGGTGCTGACCCTCATCCCGACCGCTTCACACTCTACTGCGAACCGCTCCAGTGAGAGCTGGAGATCATGGCTTGAAGAAGCCAACAGCACCACGTCGTCTGCAAAAAGCAGAGACGCGATGCTGATGTCCCCAAACCGGACACCCTCAACGCCTCGGCTGCGCCTAGAAATTCTGTCCATAAAAATTATGAACAGAATCGGTGACAAAGGGCAGCCTTGGCGGAGTCCAACCCTCACTGGGGACGAATCCAATTTACTGCCGGAAATGCGGACCAAACTCTGGCATCGATGATACAGGGACCGAACCGCCCTTATAAGTTGGCTCGGCACCCCATACTCCCGAAGCACTCTCCACAGAAATGTCCGAGAGACACGGTCGAACGCCTTCTTCAAATCCACAAAACACATGTGGATTGTTGGGCGAACTCCCATGCCCCCTCGAGGATCCTGCCGAGCTGGTCCACTGTTCCACGGCCAGGACGAAAGCCACACTGCTCCTCCTGAATCCGAGGTTCGATCTCCGGACCGACCCTCCTCTCCAACACCCCTGAATAGACCTCACCAGGGAGGCTGACGAGTGTGATTCCCCTGTAATTGGAACACACTCTTTGGTCCCCCTTCTTAAAGAGGGGAACCACCACCCCAGTTTGCCGATCCAGAGGCACTGTCCCCGATGTCCACGCAATGTTGTAGAGGAGTGTCAGCCATGACAGCCCCACAACATCCAGAGCCTTTAAGAACCCCGGGCTGATCTCAGCCACTCCTGGGGCCTTGCCACTGAGGAGTTTTTTAACTACCTCAGTGACTTCGACCTCAGAGATTGGAAAGTCCGCCTCAGAGTCTCCAGTCCCTGCTTCCACAATGGAAGGCGTGTAGGTGGAATTAAGGAGGTCTTCGAAGTATTCTCCCCACCGACTCACGACGTCCCGAGTCGAGGTCAGCAGCACACCATCTCCACTGTAAACAGTGCCAGATGCACTGCTTCCCCCTCCTGAGATGCCGGATGGTGGACCAGAATTTTCTTGAAGCCGTCCGGAAGTCATTCTCCATGGCCTCGCCAAACTCCTCCCACGCCCGCGTTTTCGCCTCAGCAACCACCGAAGCTGTGTTCCGCTTGGCCCTCCGATACCTGTCAGCTGCCTCCGGAGTCCCGCAGGCCAAAACGGCCCGATAGGACTCCTTCTTCAGCTTGACAGCATCCCTAACCGCCGGTGTCCGCCAGCGGGTACGGGGATTGCCGCCACGACAGGCTAAACAACCTTACGGCCACAGCTCCGGTCGGCTGCCTCAACAATGGAGGCGCGGAACATGGTCCACTCGGACTCAATGTGTGCCGCCTCCTCCGGGACGTGGGCTAAGCTCTGCCTGGAGGTGGGGGTTTAAGCTCTTCCTGACAGGGGATTCTGCCAGACGTTCCCAGCAGACCCTCACAGTACGTCTGGGCCTGCCAGGTCGGACCGGCATCTTCCCCCACCATCAGAGCCAACCCACCACCAGGTGGTGATCAGTTGACAGCTCCGCCCCTCTCTTCACCCGAGTGTCCAAAACATGCGGCCGCAAATCCGACGACACGACTACAAAGTCGATCATCGAACTGTGGCCTAGGGTGTCCTGGTGCCAAGTACACACATGGACACCCTTATGCTTGAACATGGTGTTCATTATTGACAATCCGTGTCGAGCACAGAATTCCAATAATAGAACATCGCTCAGGTGTAAATGAATCAAGATACAAATATAAATCAAGTTATACTATAATTGATACCTAATGATAACCTTGTAGTCATGGTCATTGAAATACATTAGATGGAATGGCATTAAATGTTTGATAAGTTACTTTACCGTCATGAAAAATGCATTTTTCTACGCAATGTTCTGTTCAAGTTATGACATGATCCATTAATACAGAGAAAACAAGAGGATGGGATAAGAGCTTTCCACTCCCTTTGAACACGTAAACTTCTCTGAATTATGATACATAGCTATTTTTTTTCAGCTTTATATTGTGTAAATGTGTTTATTTGTTCAACAGTACAATAAATCAATCAATTTGGATGGACAGTGATGACAGTCATTCTTTAACCGGTTTGTAGCTTTTTTTCTGTGGGATGACATTTAAAACCTCATCTATGTTTCATTGAGGGGTCATGCCTGGCCTTCATCCACCCCACACACAGCATACCTAATGATGGAGGGAGGCAGTAGTGAAATGTCATTCCTGAACTTTTTATCATGCCTCTTTCAAGGAAACGAGAATAGAAGTACTGTTTCCTCAGATATACTTAAATAGCTATTGTGTGAAGCAGGTGATGATGTGGCTTTCTCTTATGTGATGACAAAATAGCCATGCTGCTGTGACAAAAAAAAAAAGTGGATACGCCAAGATTTAACACACAATGATGATGATGATAGTCCTCTACCTTCTCAGACCTACCTTAAAGAATCCTTGAATGAGATGACTTTGCCTCTCACTGGGTCAGGTAGTTTTCAGCATCAAGTTTTCTGAGAATCCAGAGGGGAAGGCAGCAATCCAGGCGTTGGGGAGACTGGTCAAAGGAGGCGTTTGTGTCACATGTGAGTGGCAGAGTGGGAGGTATGCAGCCAATGACAGCACATCGCTTTGTGAGCAAACGCAGTAATGGAATTGCTCTTTGGTAAAGCATGTGCGCAGGTACAACTCATTTCTTTCCACATCCGCGCTATTCACAGTGCTGATTGTGAAGTATAACAAAAGGCACCTCAGACGTCACAAAAAAGTTCAATGCTGCAGACAGATTTTTTTCAGTCAGGACTGCGTACCACGTCACAACCGTGTTCAATGCCGCAGACTGATTTCTTTCAGTCAAGACTGCATACCGTGTTACGACTGTGTTACCATATTAAGGAGCCAATGTAGCAATAGGTAGAAAAAGGAATTTTGCCAGACATTTTTCAGTGGGGTGTCCAAGGTGACAACACCTCAGTGAGGGATTGCTGTGCTTATTGCATCATTCTTGCCCATCGATCGATCGATCGATGGGCAAGAATCTATCTATCCTATCTATCTAGCCCAGTGCTTCTCAAATAGTGGGGCGGGGCGCGTGTGACCCTGGGGAACAGGCTTTTTTTTTGGCAGTACTAGAATAAAGTGTAATTGCGCATTTTCACAGCAGGGGGCAGTGGCGCTCACATTGTTACTTCTGTGACGTTTGCGACAGTGCAACATTTTACGACTTACAAGACAAGTTAGGATAGTCACGGTGGGGAGGGGGGCGCGAATAGTTTTCTTCTTGCTGGGGGGGGGCGTAACAGAAAATAATTGAGAAGCACTGATCTAGCCTATCTATCTATCTACACACACCATCACACACACCATAACACACACGCATGCACACACATACGCACATCACAAAGCACATAGCTCTTAAATCTGTAAATTTATTGTGCTCCTGGAATTGCACAGCAGGAAGCATGTCAGAACACAAGCGTTCAGAACACGTCAAACAGAGGGAGGTATATGACCATCCTTCCCTTTCCTAACAGGATTTGTTTTACTTCCAGCATTGAATATAGCACTTAGCCAAGACAACAAAAGGGTGACAAGACTAACTTTCTTGAGGAAAAATACATTTCCAATTCCAATATATGCATTCAGAATAGTCATGCTTTCCACAAATCAAAGTCTCTCCATCTATTTAAGATTATACAAGCAGCAATTCCATACTTCAAGACCCTTTAGAAGAGTGAATTGGCCAGATTAATGTGTCTCAGTAGCCAAAAAAAAAAAAAAAAAAATTCATCTTGGAACAGAACCGTACAAATGAATGAATAACCCCCTTGCCTCCTGATGCACAATAGAATAAAACATTTCTCTTCACCACATCAAAGCAAGCAAAGGGAAGTAACAGCGCATTGTTAAGAAAGCCAATGTCACCAACATTTGACAATATCACAAAACTTAATAATATAACTTTTTCAGGTTAAAAAAAACTGCTCTAACTTGTACAGATGGAACCCAACCATTAAGAAATCTACAACTAAAACCAATACACCAAGACAGTTTTCTTTCTCTATTACAAGTGAGGTTGGAATTACACCGGTGCATTTATAGCATAATTAAAAAAAAGGGAAAAAAAACTTTTTATTGTAGCTAAGCCAGTACACACAGTAGATGGTGAACCCCATTTTAGACAGGTGAGTACAACTTTTTCTCTAACATGTTGCAACTGTGAAGCTTACAAAATATCATAATCCTTCTTATCCTTTTTGCCTTCACCCTCAAAGCTGTCTCCCCCGTCACTGTTCTCATGGCGACGCTTGCGACTGCTGTTGACAACGAAACGAGTGTTCGTCTGCGGCAGAGGGTCCATGCCCAAAACCTTATGAACATGACGGAATGCCAACAGCCTCAGCGCAACCTGTAAAGACAAAGCCACAAGACGCATACACCCATTGAGTATGTCAGTTGAATTGTTCTTTTAAGGGTGAATTAATATTTGAGTTTGTTTGTTTCTCTCTGTCTCTACCAGATCACTGATGACAATCAGATAAATTTTATAAGTATCACAGTGGAACCCTATCAAAACAAATTACAGTATTTTCCGCACCATTAAGTGCTGCAGGGTAAAAGGTGTAGACTCAATTGCGGGGACTTTTCTATACTTAATCCACATATAGGACGCACTGCATTGTAGGGCGCATGCATGCCATGATTTATGGCAAACAGAAAAACGTTCAGTTGTACCTTTTTCTAGTGTTTAACCATGTCCTCTACTGTACTCACATTATTGTTCATTGATATTCATACGCAAAGTCCTCGTCTTCTGTATCTGATTTAACAGTCGGGCAAGTTCCCTTTCGTCGGTCTCCTTGTTGTCATGTTGCTCTTTGGCAATGAGCCCGGTTTTCCAGAAAGCTTGAATTGTCTTTGTGGTGCGTTGAAAAGAATTCTCAAATCACTGTACTCTGTATTATATTAAATCTTACACAACATCCTACCTTTACTGGGTATTGAATTCGTGGGATGTTGGTTTGAATACGTCTAACCTTTCAGCCCTAATATCAAATGTTTTATATGCATGCCATTTTGCAATGTCCAAAATATACAGAAGAAAAAACAAGAGCTTGTAACCTGGGCACTTAAGGTTATGTCCTCTCTTTCCTGCTCTCCAATGGCTTCCAGGGTATCGACAGCACTCTTTTCACATGGATCCATCAGTCCAGGCCCACCTGTTAAAACAAATACATCTCCCTTAGTGTGAATGTAGTAAGATACAAGACAAAGTTAACTGCTTGTTCATTTGAAGATAACTTAAAGGACACAATTTCTGCAAAAGAAACTTTCAGCGGCATTCTTTCGTCCAAAACCAAAGGAATAACGGACAAAATTGTTTTTATGCCACAATAACCGAAATTGTAGAACCCATTACTGTTGCACAATCAACTCCTTGATAGAAAACAACCAATGACGGTGGGCGTTAATATACTTTAGGATGTTATATTGTTTCATATGTAATTTTTATTTTATTCGACTTATTTTTTTAGATTTGAAAATCTTTCATTTATTGTGTAATTTACCAGAAGTACAGTGATCCCTCACTACTTCACGCTTCACCTAGTGCAGTGCTTCTCAAATAGTGGGGCGGGCCCCCCTGGGGGGGCGTAGTGCGATACCAACGGGGGCGCGGGAACATGTTTTTCTTTTGGCTGTATTAGATTAAAGGGTAATTACACATCCACTGCAGTAGGTGGGGGTGGCGGTATCACTGGAAGAGTATTTGCTCTACAGCAGCACTTTGAATCTGTTCTGTTACAGACTAAAAAACACTGTTATTAATAAAGTTATTCTTTATTGTAAGTTGATCTTTCTTTTTTATTTATTTTTTGTTTTTCCTTTAATGTTAATAACATGGGGGGCGGGCGCAAAATGTTTTCTTCTTCCTAGGGGGGGCGTCACAGGAAATAATTGAGAAGCACTGACCTAGTGCAACTTCACTATTTTGCGGGTTTACTGTAAGTGACAAGAGAACCGTGTTTAAATACACGCTGATAGCACGAGGCTTGCCTGTGAGCAATCTGCAGACTTGAGGACAAGCGCGGGAGGTGGGGAAAGCCGACTGTGCGCGAGAGAAAGAAACCAAGGGGAGGAGTCGGGACACGTGACAATATTGTGTGTTTGATCTTATATTTGCTGTAAAGGTACAATGCACGCACAGAACGGTACGTGAATGGTAATTAAGGGAATGGGAAAAGTTTGTGTAGCATACAAGTCTGAGGGAGGCTTTATAAAGCCTTAATATTGTGTATAGCAGTGGTCCCCAACCTTTTTTGCGCCACGGACCGGTTACATGTCAGAAATATTTTCGCGGACCGGCATTTATATAAATAAATAATACATTTGTATAAATAAATAAATAAATAATACATTTTCAATAAATATATAAATACGATGAAATAAAATGATACGACTGACATAAAAACAAGTTTTGAAATCAGAGACTAGTCAAAACTGTTCAAATTGTTTAAAAAGATGAATGGTAACAATTGCTAGCAATATTTCTATTTCTAAAAAGTGAAGACAATTTATAATTTTCGTAATGACGAAGTCGATGCAAAATTGTCTTTGCAGGTTCACATAAAATGATGTGGTCGGCTGTATCTGGCCCCCGGGGCTTGAGTTTGACACCTATGCCATAGTGGTCAGTGGTCCCCAACCTTTTTTGCGCCACGGACCGGTTACATGTCAGAAATATTTTCGCGGACCAGCATTTATATAAATAAATAATACATTTATATAAATAAATAAATAAATAATACATTTATAATAAATATATAAATACGATAAAATAAAATGATACGACTGACATAAAAACAAGTACAAATGACAAAAATAAAACTCACCAATATGTTGAATTAGTGGGAGCACTGAGTTTATTTCTCAGAAACGAGCCGGTCCCATCTAGACGTAATCGGAGACCATGACACCCGAAGTGATTAAGATTTGTCTTTTATTGCAGGATGCTTGGTCTCCATGTGTTGAAGCAGTTTTGAATGCTTCATTGCCTGGTTACCGTTTTTTTCCGTGTATAGTGCGCCCCCATGTATAGTACGCACCCCTAAAAATGGCATGCTGATGCTGGAAAAAAGCTTGTACCCATGTATAATACGCACCCAATTTTTATGAATTTTTAAAAAATTTATTTATTTATTTTTTTTTTTTTTTTTTAAGTCCCAATGATCGTCACACACGCAGGGAGGCAATGGGTCCCATTTTTATAGTCTTTGGTATGGTCTTAACCATACGTACGGGCAGTCGGAGAAATCAACGCCAACAAAAGAAATTACATCCAGCCTAGTTAAGACCATACCAAAGACTATAAAAATGGGACCCATTGCCTCCCTGCGTGTGTGACGATCATTGGGACTTAAAAATAAATAAATAAATAAATTTAAAAAAAAATTTAATTTTTTTTTTTTTTTGTACCCATGTATAATGCGCACCCCAGATTTTAGGACAATAAATTAGTTAAATTTTGCGCACTATACACGGAAAAGAACGGTAGTTAGCCTGTCGCCACATATTAGCTTTGCGGGCTCGACTGGGGAAACATGTCACGTGACCGGGACAAGACCTGAATTACCGTTTTTTTCCATGTATAATGTGCAAAATTTAACAACTTTATTGTCCTAAAATCTGGGGTGCGCATTATACATGGGTACAAAAATATATATATATATTTTTTATTTTTTTATCCGGATATGATATGGAGGCCGCCATTACAGATGCGCTTTCTTCTCTGGTGTTCACTTCAAACACGCTCCATACGAACACAATGCTCTCGTATCAGACGCTTGCTCGATCACCTGCTCGTTTGCTGTCACAATGTACCCTACACAAATCCGAAACATTTCTTTGCTATCGAGTTTGCTAGCGCATGCGCAGTGATACTGACCGGCAGAATAACATCCGGTTGTTCCCAAAGATTTTTTTTTTTCTGAAATAATTTTAAATTTACAGACTTAAGTAGGAGTCAAAATTTGGGTGCGTATTATACATGGGTACAGGCTTTGTTCCAGCATCAACATGCCATTTTTAGGGTGCGTATTATACATGGGGGCGCATTATACATGGAAAAAAAACGGTAATTGAGCGTCGATAATTTCATTTTATTTTTTTTTCTGTGCGGCTTGGCGGCCCGGTACCAAGTGACCCACGGACCGGTACCGGTCCGCGGCCCGGTGGTTGGGGACTACTGGTGTATAGGACCACAATGCAATAAGAGAATCATGTGTAACCGTGACTCACTTTGGTTTTGCTATGCATGATCTCCCCCGGGTTAGTGTAGAGCAGGGATTGTTAACCGGTGGTCCGCGGCGGTATTGCAGGTGGTCAGCAAAATTGGAAACGGACAATAATTAAATAAAATTGACTTATTATTTGGACTTGATTTATTTTCCAGCTAATTTTATGAATCATTTACCTATCATCCATATCATTATATGTCAAATGTAGCTGAGATAACCAAAACAGATTCACGTAAATAGCCTGTATAGGTCTATCCTCCTTCGGTGCAAAATAAAAATAATTTGAGTTGGTCGGCAACTCCTTAAGAAAAAAAGTGTCATTGTGGTAGAAACGGAAATAATTTGTTTCCACAGCCAGTTACGGCGAGAAAAATCCAGCTTTATAATATGGCAAAGTCAAATTAAAAGAAATATTACGAGGGCAGGACTTTGGAAATGCCTGCTAGTGGGATCAAATAATTTATAAGAGAATCAACAACAGGAATCATGTCATTAAAAAAAATTAAAGATTACCAGAGAGTAAAATCCCAGATGAAATGCATTCGAAGACACGCCTTAATGCATCGCCTGGGCTAAGCGGTGCAGCGGCACTACTGATGGCCTTTTCCACAAGCAGCTCCATGGCCTAAAGTGAAAGAATGGTTAGAGATTTGGATTGGAACTGTGTTTAATGTGTGAAAAAGCGTGTTTGTGAATTTGGTATTCGCGCCACGCCTCACTAGACATTTCTGCTTTACTCACCAGCGCATCTCTAAATTTGATGAAAAGAAAGTAGACAAAATTTTACACTGGGGAAAAGCAAGTCTAATTTAATTTACCGTATTTTCCGCACTATAAGGCACACATAAAAACTTTGTATGTACCGTAATTTTCGGACTATAAGTCGCATTTTTTTCCCATAGGTTTGGGCGACTTATAATGAGGAGCGACTTATGTTTTTTTTCAACAAAAAAAAAGGAAAAAAAAAAAAGAAAAAAAAAAGTGAAACCGCGATAAACGAACCGCAACGTAGCAAGGGATTAGTGTAATTTGAATTTCAAGTGACGCGTCAGCAGCGCGACGACGTGTCAGCAGCGCGGCGACGCGGCTGTTTACATAAAGGACAAAGATTGACTTATATTACTTCACACAAACACTACGGTCCAAATTTAGAACCCAGTTCGGCTCGCGAGTCAAAAAGTTTGCCCACCCCTGGCCTAGAACAAAAATAAGGCTCATGGCGTTGATTATCATAAACAAGTGACATGCCCTTAACTGAGAGTAGCAGTTAGCAGGGGGTCCACCTATAATCTACTTATAAAGGGATTTATCGTAATAAAACAATTGTATGTGACAGAATCACTCTATGGTTTAAAAGGGCCACCAGAAACAGAAATGCAGTGCATCATGGGCATTGTAGTATTGCAGCCACCTTACGGCTCACGGTGGTCACGATATCGAATGAGAGAACAGAACTTCGGACAACTACAGAAAAATAAAAAAATCATCTTAACTGATAATAAGACAACGGTGGTCACGATATTGAATCAGAGAACAGAACTTCGGACAACTACAGAAAAATGAAAAGGACAAGACAATGGAGAGGGCCAAAAAATGGCACCAAAAAGATAATCAGTCTGCAGATTGAGAGTGGTGAACCACACATCCGAACTATGGGGAGAGATTTGTAGCAACATTATTCACACAAATATATCTTAGATTTCCATTGTTTTTCTGATCCACATATATATTTGTGATTTTCAAGTGTTATTCAGGTACAGAAATACATTTGTGATTTTCACGTTTTTCCGTTACACAAATAGTTTTCCAATCCAAAAAATATCGTTTATTCTTTGTTTTTTTTTAATTCCACAAATATGCACAATTTTCCACGCTTTTTTTATTGAGGTGTGTGTTGTGTGTATTTGTCATTTTGATTTAAATATTCAATTCTGCTTGTGCATATTCATGCTGTGCACATATCAGTGGTAATTCAAATTGGGTAACAAGTTGGTTATGAAAAACGAGCACCGAATTATTGCTTGGGTCGCAAAAACGTAAACTACAGAACAATTAGGAAAAACATACAACCACCTCATTCATACAAGATTTCCAATTTTTGCCATGATGCATTTGCTTTAAAAAAAATCCAGTCTCCCGATTGCTTGTCTAGCTGCTCTAACAGCCGGAGCTATGTTTGACCCACTGCGCCTCCTCAGGGGAGACGGTCCTGTCAGACTCCACTGTAGCCATTTAGCGAATGGACTGACACTGTCATCTAACGGTGAAAAGCGGCACTACGAGATGTCCTTCAGTTAAGAAATAAACACAGTGTGTTCATTACTGCACAGGAAAACAAGTTTAGCTTTTGCTTCATTTGTAATTTTTGTAGACTTTTGAATAATCATATTAGATTTTTCATTGCTCAACAACAGAACATGTTTCTATGTAACCAAAATCCAGCCATCCATTTTCTATACCGCTTGTCCCCAAGGTAATAAAATTAAATATGATAAAAAAAGAAGTATAGAATACATATCCATCTATTCATCATCCATTTTTTGTACGGATTATCCTCGCTGGGTCACGGCTGATATTAGGATTTTTTCACCCCCCCCCCCCCCCAAAATATCAGATATTCATTTATGTATTCAATTTTAACTTGTTACAGACCAAACAGTACCCAGTTTGTCCTAATTATTGATGCGGAACTAACGAGGATTTTATGATTGTTACCATTTTGACACAGAAGTTGTCATATCCCAATAGGCACACTCACCCATCCTGGGAAGGACGACCAGGTTGGAGCTCGATGACAGAGGTCTCGGAGTACCCGAATGATGATCACGCATGACTGCAGTCCATTTGCTCTAGCCTTGTGATATAATAAAGTTACATTTATGTGCTAAATCAAGGGTGAGTTGTGGATAGTCAAACCATTCGTAGAGGTCCAATGACTACTGTTCATAATGGAAGCTTGAGTATGGTTTAAGGCATTAATGAGCCATCAAAGTTTGCAATCAGCTGCCATTGCCAGTAGCCCTGTACCTCACAGTTAGTAAGAGAGTTCAAAGTTCGCAAGATGCACAAGAAATTAGGACTTCCTTGCCATCTTCTAAACCCTGACCCAAGGTTTATCAAGGAAACCCACAAACATGTGTTTCAAAATACAAAAGTTCATTTGAGAGAGAATGGAGACTGAAGGAGCTCAGGATGTCTACAATAATTTACCTGTGATTTAGCACAGGAAGTGGTAACACAGGAAACTAATCAGATTTTCCTTTGTCTATCAATCCCCATTTCGTACATGTAGTAGAGTAAAAAATACAAATGTAGTAGAGTAAAAGATACAAACACTTTTGCACAACTTGGTGCAAGGTATCGTGCAGCCTTATGGAATCTTTTGCAACCACACTTGAAATGGCAAAACTAGGATGCCAGTTTTCATATTTAGTGCATCAAATGCTCACAAATCAAATTCTTTAGAGGGATTTGTTTTTAAATGCTTAATGGATATTTTCATCAGTAACGAAAGATTCAAATGTGTACAAACAAAATAAATTAAACAAATAATGCATCTCATAAGGCTACAATAATAAAATAAAATGATGTTCCGAACCTGGAACCACTTAGCGTGGCGCAGAGCAGCCAGAGCGTCAAGGCATTTTTGCCTGTCCAAGACGTCCGCTGGGTCTTTCACCAAACCCGAAGTTACATCTAAAAATGGATTTGAAGTGTCAAAATGTTGATGAGGAATGGGTGTTTGACCAGGTAAGCAAGGCTGGCAAAGAACAAACACATTGCCACACATACCAATGATTCTTTACAAAGCAACCCACATTTGTTTTTCCTTTTAGTTTCTTCAAACTTAATACTATGAACAACTTTAACATGAACATTCTGACTTACTGGATGGCGACACACACAGATGTTGTCTTTGATTCAATATTGTGGATTGCTTTATTTTGAAACCACCACAATCTAGGCTATTAGTCCACACTAGTTTAGGCTGACACTACGTGCAGCCATCACCATTTTATCAGGTAATAGATTTGTTGAAAAGTCGCTTTTGCTAAGATATGTTGAGAAGTAGTTGACCTCCAATGACACATTGGGGAGATGATGGCTCTTGATGACCATTAAAAGGAGTTGCAAAGTGAAGTTAAAGGTCAAGAACCATGACAGCGACCTGATAAAAAGCAGCATGGCAATGGTAGGTGTGGCAACATTTTTGGGGTGTGGGAAAACCTTGGTCAAAAATCCTTCCGAAGTTCTTGGGCTCTACTAAATCTGATGGGAGAAACCAATAGACAATTTCTGTTTATTTTGGTCAAAGCAATAAAACGGGTCATTTCGTTGAATATGTGAAGACTGTACTATGATAAACAACAAAACAAAATTGCGATGAATGCTGAGGGAGAGAAAGCAATTCCAGCAATCAAGAGGTTGAGATATCACTGCATGCATACCTGGCATCAGTGGGCTTGAATAAGACCTCAACAGACAATTTATGTCCAAGGCTGTACTCAGGTCCAACCAACCAAGTCTACCAAAGCCTTGTTACTTTAGCCTCAATAATACTCCCCTAAGAAAACAAGTAATTTATCTGATTACAAAGATTATAGCTCATGGCTGTGGTCAGAAGACATTGTGTGAATCTGGCATTGCTGTAGGTAACCTTACATGTATTGAGCCACATTTTGAATTCAAAAGCTGTGAATATACTCAGGGGAGCACTTTGGATCAAGAGATATGCTGAACTGTTCACCTGAACACAAAAATACAATTTGTTTCCTGTGGAAAAAAAGAAATAACATTTTTGTCTCATTTGGTGTGTGTGTGTGTGTGTGTGTGGAGGGGGGGGGGGGGGGGGGGGGGATTCTGATCTGCCGTGAAGCAAATGTTGACACAACATATACAGTGATCCCTCGCCACTTCGCGCATCACCTTTCGGACAGGATAACCATGTGCAACACGGACTGTTTATTTAGGGAATGCGAAAAAAGGAAAAGAGAGGCTGGAATGTCAGCAGAGCAGGTGCACAAGGTGACTGACGAGCCAGTCAGCGAGCTCGCGTCATGCGTCGTTGTGGCATCTTGGTAGACAGCGGATCAGGCAAACGGTAATCAGGTGGGAGGCGTGCGTGTGCCAAAGCAGACAAAATGGCGACGAATGACCGGCGACAAACGGCGTCTTTATACACGCCCTAATCAGTGGGTAACATGGGACAGGTGGTGGCGATCAACGTCGATTAGCACGCGCAGTTCCGTATTGGCGACGCACACCCCGAGGTCTAGTGCGGAGGGCGTTTCAGCCAACCAGCAGGCTGAGAGTGGAGACGTGACACAGCCGCGCACAAAGGAAAAGTGAACCGCCGTGCAGAAGGATTCGGGACAATGGCAATGAGCGCTCATAGCGTGCATTTGACCAATGTGCTTCACTGAAGACAAACGCTGGGTGCGTGGCTGGCTGGTTTGCACGTAGGAAAAAAGCACTGCCGTCCAGTAGTTGGGACAGCGGCAATGAGCCCTGATAGTGCAGGGCGTGCCTCTGAGCAATGTGCATCACTGAGGACAAGCGAGGTGTGCGCGGCTGCCGTGCATGTGGAGGAAAAAAAAGCATTGCTGTCCAGCAGTCAGGATAGCGGCAATGAGCTCTCATCACGCGGGACATGCTTCTGATCAATGTGCATCATTGCGGGGTCCAAATGCAGGCGGCAGCAGCCGGCCACTCGCAAGGGAAGCAGCACTAACCGGTGCAGAAGGAGTCGGGACACGTGATAATACCACGTGTTTATTCTTTTGTTTACTGTAAAGGAACAATACATGCACTGAACAGTGTAGCAAGGGAGGGATTTGGTTGCGGCGTCGGTTCGGAAGTAAAAAGTTGGTTCGTAGGTAGATGCAAAAAAAAAAAAAATTGCAAGGCTCCGGTTCGTATCTCAAAAAGTTCGTAAATCTAGGCGTTCATAATTAGCGGTACCACTGTACAATGGTGTTTAAATTTCTAAATAATACATAAATTCTACTTCGTGGATTTCTGTTTTTTGCGGGTGGTTCTGGAACGCATCTCCTGCAGAAAAACGAGGGATCACTGTACAACAAAATTAATATGTTTAGTGTAAAAACAACAATGTAAGGTTTGTTCTACTGATGAATATTAATATTATATATATAATATATTAATAACAATAACAATAATAAAATTCTTAAAACACAACCAGAATCCCTGAGAACACAGGAAACAAAATTTCACTAGGGTATATAACTAGACTTATCACAATGCAAACACTGATCATGCTTCGCTTGAAAGGGATAGTCTCTGAGAAGGGTTAAAAGAGCGGAAAGACAAAGGAGCAATACTGCTGGCAGCCTCTTTTGCTTTACATTCCAAGTGATCTCTCACGCAATTCTAAGTTCTTTATAAGGCTCCCACCTAAATAAAATAATTTTAATCTTTTATGGTTTAACAAACATTTACATTACAAAGCCTGAAAGAAAGAAGTTCTTTTTTTTTAACTTTTGAAGCCAGATGTTTCTGACATATTGGGGGAACATATTGCCAGGATGCTTCTTTAAGGCCAAAAATATTTTTGGGGGTGCCAGCAGCACAAAACTCTCAGCGACAAATCAAGACACTGGAAATGATTCCATCGGGAAACAGCAGAGGCAATATAAAGAGGTATAACATAAACAGCGATGGTTTTTCCAACCTCCATCCCGGCCATTTTCCTCTCTGATTACAGGTGAAGTCAAAGTGATGGTCACTTGCATCTTTGGCTCTGTACAGGATGAAAGAATGATGGCTGCTTCTTGGAGCGACCCTTTAACATCATATTTTTCTGGTGCTACTATCTAGAAAGATAAAAAAAAAGCACAGAGAAGAATAAAAACAAGTATATGGATAGCAAAAGAGCCAAAGTAATCATTTATACCAGTGCTTCTCAATTATTTTCTGTTACGCCCCCCCCCCAGCAAGAAGAAAACTATTCGCACCCCCCCCTCCCCACCGTGACTATCCTAACTTGTCTTGTAAGTCGTAAAATGTTGCACTGTCGCAAACGTGACAGAAGTAACAATGAGAGCGCCACTGCCCCCTGCTGTAGTACATGCGCAATTACATTTTATTCTAGTACTGCCAAAAAAAAAGCCTGTTCCCCAGGGTCACACGCGCCCCCCCAGGGATAGCACTATTTGAGAAGCACTGATTTATACTCAATCGCCAACATAAGAGTTCTTTGTACCGTGTGCAGAGTGCAATGATATACAGTGCCTTGCAAAAGTATTCGGCCCCCTTGAACCTTTCAACATTTCGCCACATTTCAGGCTTCAAACATAAAGATATAAAATTGTAATTTTTTGCCAAGAATCAACAAGTGGGACACAATCGTGAAGCGGAACGAAATTTATTGGATAATTTAAACTTTTATAACAAATAAAAAACTGAAAAGTGGGGCGTGCAATATTATTCGGCCCCTTTACTTTCAGTGCAGCAAACTCACTCCAGAAGTTCAGTGAGTATCTTTGAATGTTGTCCTAAATGACTGATGATGATAAATAGAATGGACCTGTGTGTAATCAAGTCTCCGTAGAAATGCACCTGCTCTTTGATAGTCTCAGGGTTCTGTTTAAAGCGCAGAGAGAACCATGAAGACAAAGGAACACACCAGGCAGGTCCGAGATACTGTTGTGGAGAAGTTTAAAGCCGGATTTGGATACAAAAAGATTTCCCAAGCTTTAAAAATCTCAAGAAGCACTGTGCAAGGAGTGAAATGGAAGGAGTATCAGACCACTGCAAATCTACCAAGACCCGGCCATTCCTCCAAACTTTCATCTCAGACAAGGAGAAGACTGATCAGAGATGCAGCCAAGAGGCCCATGATCACTCTGGATGAACTGCAGATAACTACAGCTGAGGTGGGAGAGTCTGTCCATAGGACAACAATCAGTCGTGCAGGGCACAAATCTGGCCTTTATGGAAGAGTGGCAATAAGAAAGCCATTTCTCAAAGATATCCATAAAAAGTCTCGTTTAAAGTTTGCCACAAGCCACCTGGGAGACACACCAAACATGTGGAAGAAGGTGCTCTGGTCAGATGAACCCCAAAATCGAACTTTTTGGCCACAATGCAAAACGATATGTTTGGCGTAAAAGCAACACAGCTCATCACCCTGAACGCACCATCCCCACGGTCAAACATGGTGGTGGCAGCATCACGGTTTGGGCCTGCTTTTCTTCAGCAGGGACAGGGAAGATGGCTAAAATTGATGGGAAGATGGATAGAGCCAAATACAGGGCCATTCTGGAAGAAAACCTGTTGGAGTCTGCAAAAGACCTGAGACTGGGACGGAGATTTATCTTCCAACAGGACAATGATCCAAAACATAAAGCCAAATCTACAATGGAATGGTTCACAAATAGACGTATCCAGGTGTTAGAATGGCCAAGTCAAGGTCCAGACCTGAATCCAATCGAGAATCTGCGGAAAGAGCTGAAGACTGCTGTTCACAAACGCTCTCCATCCAACCTCACTGAGCTGTTTTGCAAGGAAGAATGGACAAGAATTCCAGTCTTTCGATGTGCAAAACTGATAGACATACCCCAAGCGACTTGCAGCTGTAATTGCAGCAAAAGGTAGTGCTACAAAGTATTAGCGCAAGGGGGCCAAATAATATTGCACGCCCCACTTTTCAGTTTTTTATTTGTAAAAATGTTTTAATTATCCGATAAATTTTGTTCCAATTCACGATTGTGTCCCACTTGTTAATTCTTGACAAAAAATTAAACTTTTATATCTTTATGTTTGAAGCCTGAAATGTCACGAAATGTTCAAATTCAAGGGGGCCCAATACTTTCGCGAGGCACTGTAGATATTTATAATAAAGCAGGCTGAATTTACCTCATTGACAGCCGCTGTGGTGTCAATCGTTATACATTAATGAACAGCTAACACATCGAGTAGAGGCTAAAGCTAACTGCGGGACTTAATAGTACAATAGATTGTAGGTGTGTGGCAATCCAGCTATTTAAAGGCAAAATCAATGTGCCTGCGCCACAATCAAGCGACATCCTGAGAGCTGTACTTTTTTACATTGATGCTGGCCACACATCAATGTGTCATTTTTGAGTTATCAATCAATATAATAAATGAAATAATTTCAGACTGAAAATTCCCAATACCCTTTTATTTTATTGTCATCTGCCTACGTACTTGTGAAAAACTAAAATGTAAATTGGCTACCTGTGAGTGCGGAGGTGGTAAGCCTTTGGCAAAATTGTTTATTGTTAGTTACTTGTTTCCAAAGACCAACACAGCAGTAGGTTAATTGAATGTGAAAATATTGTTTATGACCTGCATCTATTTTTGTGTTCCACGAAAAATAATAATGAACATTGTTCACCTTTATGAAGCACTTTATCAAAAGGGATTATTTATATTGATTTTTCAATGCATAAAAGAACTGGCATATTCAGATAAGAAAGCGCGTGTTTAAAAATAGAACTAGCTATTTCTGTTGCACTTAGCTTATACTACAATATAAATAAAACTTGCGTGTTGTGATTTTTTTTTTGACATTTTGGAATTGGTAAAGCTGAATTGGTTTCAAAATAAAATCCAATGAAAAAAATATTTAGAGTTACCTTTTTGTTACTATATCAAAATATTGTACGATATTGCCTTCATCGAGCATCGAACTATCACTTCAGAAAGGCGATATATCGTTTTGTTGAATCGTTAGTCTTTATATCAATACGTAGTATTGTATGGTCAAAAAAGGTTTAATAAAATAGATACAAGTTTATATAAATGTTGCACAAAAAATAGTAGTTTGGAAATTTGGACCAAAAAAAAAAAAAATTTTGGTTGACAATATCGAGCTGCAAGCACTACCGTATTTTCATAGTTTGGCCCGGGGGTGCGACTTATACCCAGGAGCAACTTATGTGTGAAATCGTTAACACATTGCTATATCATTTCACATGTTATTTTCACACTAAACCGCAAGTGGGCGCTCTAGGGTTGTGGAATAATTGGAACTGCAACTGACGTAAGTAAGCCACATAGAAGAGGAAGGACAGCATCTTCTACTTCATGAGTTAGCGGAGTTGTCTAAAAGTGACACAGAGGATAAAGATTTCATTGGATTCAGTGATTTGGAGTGACACGGATGGTTTGGTAAAATGCTATAGTTATCTGAATAACTCTTAATATGTTACATCAGGCACATTCTCAGTTTGTTGTTTGTGTCATGTAACGTTAGCATACCGTACAATTATTCAGCTTGTTGTTGCCGCTATTCTATTTTCATTTTAAATTGCCTTTCAAGTGGACATGTCTGTTCTTGGTGTTGGATTCTATCAAATAAATTTCCCTCCAAAATACGACTTATACTCCAGTGCGACTTATGTATGTCTTTTTCTTCTTCATTATGCATTTTATGGCTGGTACGACTTTTATTCCAGAGCGATTTATAGTCTGGAAAATACGGTAATTAAGGTTTTCATTTCACAAATAAATCAAATGAGAAATGGAAAGACAGTACTGTTAGCTGTTTAGGGAGGAGTTCCACGATTTGTGTAAGGAGACTTTTGGTGGGCTTCTTCGAGCAGAGCAGGACTAAGTTGACATTCTTGTCACCCCGAAGAAGTAACCCTTTTGCCAGGACTCCCACTCTCATCACACCCTTCAGGGCTCTACGTGGATAGAAAAGACAGAAAACAGCATTATTAATACAGCATTAAATTGAAATGAAAAACAAGAAAATATATACTTCATTAAATGAATAGGGAACTAACATTATTTTTCTAAAAGAATACATTGTACAATGTGCCAGCACAAGTCAAAGGATCGTAATTAATTATTATTGCATTTGCTGAATAAGAATCAAATAGGATAATTAATGAACTTTAGTAGGTCACCACATTTAGTGAAATTGTCATCAGTCGCAGATCTCAAGTGACTTTGAAAATACAGTTGTATTTTGCCTGGTAATTCAAGGCATTTGAGTAAGCCTGATTTGTCAAAATTAGATCAGTAGGAACTGCAATTTTATGATATTTAATACATAATATTATATGTCCCACTTGGCTATACATGTTTGGGATACCTGACGAATAACAAATGATATGGACTGGTAGTTGTTACCAAAAGTATTGTTATAACTTTTAAAATTTAAAGATTTACCGTATTGGCCCGAATATAAGATGACTGATTATAAAACGAGCCCCTCTTCTTCAAGACTCAAATTTGAAAAAAGACTTTTTGAACACCAAATTTAATTTTTATACAGCAAATAATTACAGTACATCTGAAACAAATTATAACAATTTATTCGAGAGGAAAAGCATGTTATTTTGCCTCATTCAAATCATGCAAAAACTGTCTATCACATCCTAATATCTGGAACATTTAAATATGTAAACTAAAGTGCAATCACATTTGTAAATGAATGGCTTCTGGTTTTTGAAATGTAAATAAACCAATCTACTGTGTTAAAACAACAAAATTGCAATAACTGCATTAACCATCTAACTGAAGTCTAACTAGTCTTGAAACAAATCTGAATATGGAAAAAAATTGCAATAAAATAATGTAAACTGGTTTAAACTTGAGAGTAGCTGAGATCTGTCATGTCAGAATATTACTCCTCACAAACATCCTCTGCCTCGCTGTGCTCAGTGTCACTGTCCTCACTCCCATCATCTGGCTCCGCTGGCTTTCTTCTTCGTGACAGGGGTTTGCTTTGGCCTGGAGAGTTAAGTTCAGCATTTGCTTTAAAGATACGTACCTGGCGCCATCTAGCATTGTGAATGGGTATAATGTCTAGACCCCGAATGTAAGACGAACCCCACTTTCTCAGTCTTATTTCAATGCAAGAAACACCTTCTTATATTCGGGCCAATACGGTAATTTTAGGGACTGCATCCACAAATTTATTTCCTAACTTGAATACATACTATATTCATTTATCACTTTTGCCCCCTCAGACTGATGCCAGTACGAGTTTGAGCACTCTAACACTTTTGATCTATAAAATTTTATTCAACAGAATGACAAAAAATTATGAACAAAAACATTTCTTTCTGATGTCAAATTGCTACAATACAGCGCTACCTACAGCAGAGGAGAATTGACTGTCAGATTAAGCGGTGTCAAAATTACTAAATTAGTTATAAACAAATAGATTATCAAATTCATCGCCTCATACAGTACCTCTACTTATGAACTTAATTGGTCCTGCGATCGGGTTTGTAAGTAGAAACGTTTGTAAGTAGAAGCAACGTTTCCCATAGGAATCTATGTAAAAGCAAATAATACGTGCTGACTATGTGCCAGTTCTGAAGTCGAAAATTGGTTCCTAAGTAGATGCAAAAAAATCACGAGGGTCCGGTTCCTATCTCAAAAAGTTCGTAAATTTAGACGTTCATAATCAAGTAATTGTTTGGAGACATTTTTCAACTAAAGATTGTCCAAATCAGGGGTCTCAAACTCCAGTCCTCGGGGGCCGAATCAGGTGTGTTTAACGAGGGAAACTTGGAAAACATGTAGGAATGCAGCCCCCGAGGACTGGAGTTTGAGACCCCTGGTCCAAATGCTCTGATTTAAGGTTCTGAAAAGCAATAATTCTCTGATTTCTCTAGTCCTTCATTAAAGCGCTAAGTCTGCTTTTTTGTTTAATCAAAATGAGACATTTGTTAACATTTGCTTTTTTATTCTGGAAAACAATGACCCTAAATATTTCTTGGGTGAGACTGCTTAACGTGTTTAGTTTATTTTAATCACCAAATAATACCAAATGAACAAAATAAATGGTTAATAAATATTATTCGGGGCGAACATATGAGGGAAAATCCACTTTTTTTGCTTTTATATTGCTTTTATTGTGCACTTGGAGTCTCCAAGATTGTAGAAAAGTATAATCTATCCCTCCAGGTGTTGCAGAGACTTTTATGATCTCTTTGGGGGCTATTTTTTACTTAATTGACAATTGAAAGCAAGATGAACATAGTACAACTGTTATTTTTTACTGCGTTCAGTTTTCTCCATTTTCTATTCCATATTTTATCTATTACGTCACATCCTTTGGGGCGGGACTACCAAACAAGTTAATGGGTGTGGCTTAAACCGTTTGGCAAATCTGCCATCTTTATTACTCAGAGAAACTTTTGTAGTCCAAACAACTCAAGGATGCCAAAGTGGAGAGATCAAAATGTTCCGTTGTTGGATGCATCAATCCACACAACTCATTGAACCGTCCCCCAGCATCAGAACCTCAAAGAAGTGCCTGGTAAAATTTCATTTTTCAAGCGGTGTTCCCACATCTATGTCTTGCTTGTTCAAGGACGAGTGTTTCAGAAATCTTTTGTCAGTATAGAGAAGGCTTAGCCGAAAAACTTCGTTTCATTGATAATTCAGTTCCTTCAATCTATGGAAATGACGGACACAGTAAATAAAAGCTCGAGGTGACAAATAATAAACTATTTCTCTTTAATAATGTTGCGTGTCTATGCACTTGTTTTCATAGCATTAGCGTCAGTCTTTCTGCTGATTTTAGAGCTGTGCGCTCTATGTTTTCACTTTTGGTGGATGTATATTGAGTAGTTGTATCAGATGAATTGCATCGAAGGTGCTGTATTATTATTGGGGAACACAATAATGTGTTAAATTCATTCGTTAGCTTCTCGCTAAAGCTAGCATTAGCTTACTTTGTAGCTTGACTGCAGTGCTTGTTTATGAGACGTGTTCATAAATATTGTGAGGGGAGTTATTTTGTTGCGTGTTGTGTATGGTTGTACGGACAAGTTTTCTGCCGTTGACATTTTAATCAATCAAAAAGCTTGCGGCGCAAGTAACTCTACCTCAGCTAAAAACTACAAATATGTTCGACGGGAAATGGAGGCACACATCTTGCAGCCTAGAGGGAACGGGGTATGAAGTATCGCATTTGCATTTAGAGACACCGCACCAAAACGGCTTGCTCTGAGCCGCACATCAGAAATAAAAGAGTGACCTGTGATGCTATCGAAACGAGGAATTCAGACAAACGCATCGCTGGTCCACTTTATGTAGACCACAACTGAATGAGTAAAACGTAAACCGGAAGAATCAAACATGATTTGTATGCTTTAATATAGTTTAATGCAAATAAAATTGTATGATTATTCAATTAATCATTGGAATAATCCATAGAATTATCAATTCTAAAAATATTCAATTTTCGTCCACGTCGCTGTCTGGCTCTCAGCGGAGGCTTCGTGGCCGTTTGTCTACAGTCCATCATCGGACACGTAAGTATGGCTGCGGATCAAGAAGTTTCCACGGCTTTGTGCACCAACTGCACCCTTCTCTTAGAGAGGTTGTCCCTCCTAGAGAGACGTGTCCGCCAGCTGGAGCAGAATAGTGCGATAACAGTAGATGTGGCGGACACAGACGCGGACTGTAGTCAGTCCGCAAGCCCAGTTAGCATTAGCCCCAAGCGGCTTGCTAATCGCGATGAGCCAGATAAGATGCATAGCCGTTCAAAGTCATCTCGGTCTACTGGCCCTCTCACCTTGGTCATAGGTGACTCCATTACCCGAAATATCACGCTTAAAAATCCAGCCACGGTAATGTGTATTCCTGGGGGCAGAGCACCCGACATAGAAGCTAATCTTAGGGAACTGACTCGCAATAGGCCTCGTCAACAGCGTAGTTCCAACAACACTAGCTACTCGGACGTAGTGATACGCGTCAGCACCAATGATGTTAGGATAAGGCAATCAGAGATCAGAAAGAAAAACATAGCGAGGACTTGTGATCTCCCCAGAAAGATGAGTCGGCATTGAGTATTTGTCTCTGGCCCCCTGCCTGGGAGAGGCACTGATGAGAGGTTTAGTAGATTAGTCTCCCTTAATTGATGGATGGGTGGGTTCTGTAAAAAGCAGGGACTGTATTTTAGAAATAACTGGCCCTCCTTCTGTGGCCGCCCCGACCTGCATGCACATAGCTCTTTGTGTAGACTAGTGCTACAGTAGTTGTTTTTTTCTTCAAGATACCGCAGTGTATAAAAGTGAAAAGTTTTTTTTCTTTTTTCTGCCATTTTTCACATGTCCTGAATGTTGTTAGTCACCTAAATGTTGAACAGAGGGTGTGTTTTATCGAAGTCAAATTCCTTGTTTGGCACGCTCAAACATGGCGAATAAAAAACTCTTGAATCTTGAAGTGATCAAGTCATCACAAAAATCATGAAAAAATCCTTATATAAGCCGCACCTGAGTATAAGCCGCAGGGTTCAAAATTTTGGAAAAAAGTCGCGGCTTATAGTCCGGAATTTACGGTACCTATTTGATACAGTGGCAAAGCTAACACTACGCCAGCCGACGCCCAATAGCTCCTTCCACTCAGCTGACGAGTTCATGAAATGTTTCGCTCAGAAGATTGAATCCATTAGGGATGAGATCAAGATGACCATTCCAATCGCTCAGTCAAAACCGCCGATTACCGGCGCTGACGATCATGCAATAACCCTCTCAAATTTTAAAAGCGTGTCCCTTCAAAGGCTTACACAATTGGTTAGTCCGGCTAAACAAACATGTTTACTCGACCCGCTTCTAGCAAAACTATTTAAAGATTTATTTCAAATTTTAGGACCGTCCGTCTTAAATATAACTAATCTGTCTGTCTCTTCTGGGATAGTGTCAACAGCCTTTAAAACCGCTATCATTAAACCGCTACTTAAGCGACCAAATCTTGACCCGGACTGTCTCAGTAATTATAGGCCAGTTTCAAACCTCCCATTCATAGCAAAACTTTTTGAAAAAGTACCGTTTTTTTCCGTGTATAGTGCGCAAAATTTAACGAATTTATTGTCCTAAAATCTGGGGTGCGCATTATACATGGGTACAAAAAATTTTTAATTTATTTTTTTTTAAATTTTTTTTTTTTTTTTTTTTTTAGAAAACAAAACCAACAACAGGGCTGACCGACAAAGTCGTGGAACAAAAAGAGAGGGTGACATTACCAAAGACAGGAACAGAAAGCAAACAGACATCACGACAGTAACACATGCAATGATCCGACGGTGAGCGAGGGGCAGACAGGACTTAAACACAAAACACGTTACATCGATTGAGGTGACACAGGAAGAGAGGGGCGACGCGAACAGAAACTATGGCAACCTAGACACATAGCAAAACTGGGGACGAGACGTGACAAATGTCCCTCGAAATGAAACTTGAAATCACCAAGTTTTGGTTTCCAAGGGTGTTTTTATTCCTCTTCAACATCTCTCCCATACAGAGCCGCCTTTTTCACGTCCGCACGCCTCTTTCCCGTGCGCGCACGGAGCGCGGTGGTGCGTTTATGGGCAGTCGGAGAAATCAACGCCAACAAAAAAAATTACATCCAGCCTAGTTAAGACCATACCAAAGACTATAAAAATGGGACCCATTGCCTCCCTGCGTGTGTGACGATCATTGGGACTTAAAAAAAAAAAAAAAAAGATTTCATAAAAAAAAATTCATAAAAACTGGGTGCGTATTATACATGGGTACAGGGTTTTTTTCCAGCATCAGCATGCCATTTTTAGGGTGCGTATTATACATGGGGGCGCACTATACACGGAAAAAAACGGTAGTAGTGCAGCAGTTTATTTATTACATGGTCCCCAATAATCTGGTTTTAGAGCTAATCATTCCACTGAGACAGCACTTGCTAAGGTGACTAATGATCTCCTCATAGCTATGGATTCAAACACTTCATCTGTATTGTTACTACTGGATCTTAGTGCTGCCTTCGACACTGTAGAATTTGATATTTTACTAGAGCGTCTTAAAAGTTGTGTTGGTATTTCAGGGTCAGCACTAGACTGGTTCTATTCTTATCTATCAGACAGGACGCACCGAGTGGTCCATGGCAATACGTCCTCTGAGCTCTACGGAGATCAAGCAATGGATGTCTCAACTTCCTTCGTCTTAACCCAGATAAAACTGAGATGTTGATAATTGGTCCAGCTCGTTATCAACACTTATTTAAGGAAATGACTATAACTATAGATAACCGTACTATCACTCAGAGCGATACTGTAACTAATCTCGGGGTAATATTTGACCAAACGCTCTCCTTTCAAAAGCACATTAAGAATATAACCAGAATTAAGTTTTTTTCACCTTCGGAATATTGCTAAGATTCGTCCGATCCTCTCGACCGGTTATGCGGAAACTATTATACATGCGTTTATCACGTCGCACCTGGACTACTGTAATGCATTATTCTCTGGTCTTCCTAAATCCAGCATCAAAAGTCTACAGTTAGTACAAAATGCTGCTGCAAGGCTCCTCCGAGAAAATTTTATCACATTACCCCAATATTAGCCAACTTACTGCTGCCGGTCCATTTAAGATGAGACTTCAAGCTTCTTCTATTGATCTATAAATCATTGCATGGTTTAGCGCCTTCATATCTCGTCGACCTAGTTGTATCTTATGTTCCGTCTCGTAACCTTCGTTTGCAAAACGCTAGTCTTTTAGTGACACCGAGGGCCAAGAAAATGTCTGCAGGGTCTAGAGCATTTTCTATTTGGGCTCCAGAGCTTTGGAACGCCCTACCAATGGATATTAGAACTGATACATCAGTAGAAACATTTAAGACACGTTTAAAGACACATTTCTACGATATGGTCTTTAATTAACCTGACACCCAAGCTGACAGCGGCTATCCGGATTCTCGTGGACCAATTCAGGAAGAGGGAACTGCAGCGTTTTACCCTCCTCGAAGACACTGCCAGGACAATCGAGGGCACCTCCGGCAGCTCTTTGACTTGGACATCCACTTTTTCATTGATTTTCATATTACGTATTTTATGTGCCCTCTCTGCATCCATTGCAGACTGGTGATCCTGAAAGGGGGATCCTTCCATCTGTGGTCCCTTCTCAAGGTTTCTCATTTTTCCCCTGGTAGGGTTTTTTGGAGTTTTTCCTTGCCCTTTTGGGAGCCTAAGATCAGGGGATGCTTTGAGAATAATCGTCAATTGTTTGTCTATGTGAAGCCCTTTGAGACTGCTTGTGATTTAGGGCTATACAAATAAACTTGACTTGACTTGATACATAGTGACAGGCGTAGTCATATTTTTTTACCGCAAGTATTGGTGGCAGGTTTCCTATCTTTTTGCCGCAAGTATCAGTAGCAGGTTTCAGCAGCCATACCAGATATTTTTAAGTAAGTCCTGGATCGGTTCGATAATTTTGGTTTAGGTATTTGCCCACATCTATATTATATACACATGTAGCTGAGTTTGGACAGTGGGTGGGGTAAACCCCGAACTGGTTGCCAGCCAATCACAGGGCACGTACAACAATTCATACTCGTATTCACTGGCTATATTATGTCTGATGTTAAGTTTGTCGTTGCGGACTACGGGATTTGTCAACTCTGTCTGGTTTTCTTGCTAAGATAAGGGCTGATACACTTTCACAATTTCGTGAATTAAATCACTTGCAAACATATTGGGCTTGGTAGGGAGGTAGATATTTTATATTAATTTTATTTTTTATTTTTAGAATATTTTGTAGATTCAATTAAACAACCTCAAATAAAGATGTGCCCATTTACAGTTGAATATAACATTTAAGACATTCGAAAGATTGATGTGATACATATTCATATTTAATCAACATTGAGGCATTCTTTTTAGAATCATAGATTAAACCTTTGGATTAGGCCTTTTAGGATCCCTTTGCGAATTTAGGAACCCTTCATGAATTCGTTGGCATCTTGTATTATCAATCAGTCTTGACTTCCCGTAACTTTGAAAGGCAGAAAAACTAAAGTACTTTCATCGAGGTCATTAAATGTTACAATGCAGCCGCAAGAAACCCCGTTACTTTAAATTTTGATACAATCAAAAATCATCACGGCTACCATACCTGTCGATGTCACACCTATCTTTTGGTGTTTCTTTCTTTTCGTCGTCATCATCTTCCTTGATCTTCTCCTCATCTGTTATTATGTCTGAAACCAGCTTGAGGGCCCGCTCTGTGATTGACACAATTTTCTGAATAGACTGCAGCTCCTCCTCTGAGGGGTAGATGGACGCATGCTTGGTCATGACATAGCGGTCATCTGAAGAGTCAGGTCGCCGAAGGTGCTGCAGGGCACAAAGGTATGACCGTTTTTTTCCATGTATAATGCGCACCCTAAAAATGGCATATTGATGCTGAAAAAAAGCCTGTACCCATGTATAATACGCACCCAAATTTTGACTCTTACTTAAGTCCGTAAACTTAAAATTATTTCAGAAAAAAGATCATCTTTGGGAACAACCAGATGTTATTCTGCTGGTCAGTATCACTGCGCATGCGCTAGCAAACTCAATAGCGAAGAAATGTTTTGGATTTGTGTAGGGTACATTGTGACAGCAAACGAGCAGGCGATCGATCGAGCAAGTGTCTGATACGAGAGCATTGTGTTCGTATGGAGCGTGTTTGAAGTGAACAGCAGAGAAGAAAGCGCATCTGTAATGGCGGCCTCCGTATCATATCCAGATTAAAAAAAAAATAAAAAAAATTTTTTGTACCCATGTATGATGCGGACCCCAGATTTTAGGACAATAAATTAGTTAAATTTTGTGCATTATACATGGAAAAAAACGGTAAGTGCAATGAAGTAATCTCCTAAAGCAGGGGTGTCCAAACTACGGCCCCCGGGCTAACTGCGGCCCGATTTAGAGTACATATGTCGGTTACAGTGGTACAGGAGTCATTGGCGATGTAAGTGTGTCTCCTAACAAGAGAAATGAATGATCACGTGTCTAACCTTTAGGACAATGTAGTATTGCTCCAAATGTTCGTTTAATTTCCTTTAGAGGTCCGTTTGCCGTGTTAGCACGATCGCAAATTATCATCTTTCCGCTAACTCGTTAGCCTGCCCAGTATTTCTTCTTTGCTGCGGGCCAATAAAAACTGGGCCGCAGTTAGCCCGGGGGCCGTAGTTTGGACACCCCTGCTTTAGGAGATTACTTCATTGCATTTACCGTTTTTTTCCATGTATAATGCACAAAATTTAACTAATTTATTGTCCTAAAATCTGGGGTCCGCATCATACATGGGTACAAAAAATTTTTTTTATTTATTTTCTTTAATCTGGATATGATACGGAGGCCGCCATTACAGATGCGCTTTCTTCTCTGCTGTTCACTTCAAACACGCTCCATACGAACACAATGCTCTCGTATCAGACGCTTGCTCGATCGATCGCCTGCTCGTTTGCTGTCACAATGTACCCTACACAAATCCAAAACATTTCTTCGCTATTGAGTTTGCTAGCGCATGCGCAGTGATACTGACCAGCAGAATAACATCCGGTTGTTCCCAAAGATGATCTTTTTTCTGAAATAATTTTACGTTTACGGACTTAAGTAAGAGTCAAAATTTGGGTGCGTATTATACATGGGTACAGGCTTTTTTCCAGCATCAACATGCCATTTCTAGGGTGCGTATTATACATGGGGGCGCATTATACACGGAAAAAAACGGTATTTAAAAAAATCTGTATTCTTTATTTATCCAAGTGAGGCAATTGAGAACATTTACAATGCTAACCCGGAGACAATTCAGGCTTTGAATTATGACATAACTGTATCGAATGATGGGTGGGTAGATGAATGGTTTGTACATCCACAGAGGAAATTCACTTGACCTTACCAGAGGACCCTGTGGCTGTAAACCTGGGATACCAGGTCGAACTCCGAGAAGACCCGGAGGGCCAGGTGGACCCTGTGGATACCCTCCATCTGGTCCACGACGGCGCTCATCCCAGTGGTGCTGTTCTTCTTCCATACGTCTCCAATACATGTCTTCTTCATATCGCCTGAAATTAAGTGACATCTCAAATTATTTATTTCTTAGGGTGTATTCAGACCAGAAAAGTGTTTTGTCGGGACCAAAAGCAGACTTAATTTTTTTTTTGTTTGGTGCGGTTCCTATTCAGACTGTACATTTTGCAAGTGAAGTAAATTTTGTAAACACACCCACGCTTGTGACGATCTGTGCTTCCATTGGACAGCAATGACCAGGGCGGCACACAGAGCAAAGACCCGGTAATGGAGGAAAACGTGAGAGTCCTACGTGCTACATTCCTGCTCTGCATATTTGTGTTTTTGGTTCAATCTATACTGTTTGTATTCACACCTGAAGCGAACCGCACTAGAGTTCGTTTGAAAGCGAACAGAGACCACTTAAAAAACGGTTCTCGGTTTGTTTCTTTAATTCGCACCAGGATTAGTTTGTGTGTATTCACACCTGCATAAGAGGTTCAGACCAGCGTTACAATCAAAACCTGGTCTGTTTAAAGTGGACCAAACAGTCAGGTCTGAATACACCCTTAGTCTTTTTACAGCCTTTTCAAAAGCCATGACACAAAACTAGTCTCGAGTTTGTGTGTGCGGTTGGCTGAATGAAGCACCATCTGATTCATGTCTGTGAGGTCTTGCCATAATTCTTTAATATAAAAATGTTAGAAGATATCGGTTTTTGCCTGCTCACATACATTTGTAAACTAGGAATGGTTTGAAGATATAAAACCCCGAAAATGTTACATATTTGGTTAGATTTTATACTGCAAAAATGAAACATAACGTGCAAAAATTAATAATCATTATTATGAGAGGCATATATACCAACTAGGGGTGTAACAATTCATCGATACACATCGATTAATCGATATAATGCTCTACGATTTATTGGCATCGATGCTAAACGTAAACATCGATTTATATCGCCGTGTTTGACCTCGGACATTAGACGCGACTTTATTTTGAAATCCAGTTCATTGTTGCTTGCTTCCTCTTTCCGGGATCAGTGAGCGGCGTGTTGTGTTGTGGGCAGAGCAGGCACGTGAAAGGGGAGTCGACAACTAGTACGCGGCTCCTGGGCTGGTGCTATGGCTAGTGTCCAAAAAGACGAGGAAATTTGCTCCTCTTTAGGCCTCAAGTCATTCGTTTGGAAGCACTATAGATTCCAAAGGAAAGATGGCTCAACGGGCAAGACACGTGCAGTTTGTAAATCCTGCCATGCGGTGATCAAATATTTAGGGAGCACAAATCTCGCCGCACATTTAAAGAAAAAACACGACATCAAAGTTCAGTGTTAAAATAAGCACTTTGTATACTACAATACTCTTGTAATTTCCTAAATAAAGAGTTTGCAGTACCTTGTTGATTTTGCGTATGAATTGTTATAAATCAGGATATTGTTCTATATTTTTCATTTAAAAAAAAAAAAAAAAATACAAGATCGAAGAGCACTATATCGCGATGCATTGTGAATGAATCACAGCAGGCTTTAAGATATCGGCAAATATCGTATCGTGGTTCTTTGTATCGATATATCGTATCGTCACAAAACCCGCGATTTACACCCCTAATACCAACTGTTGCGATTCCTACAGTGTTCCTGACTTGGATAACACCCTCAAATTGAAGCTGAAAGGCTGCAGTTACACATCTTTTAATTTAAGCATTTAAGCAAAATAAGCTTTTAATTTCAAAATCATTATGGTGTGTAGAGCCAAAAAAAAGAGAATTGTGTGAAAATGTTGACATTTACTGCTGTGCTGTGACATTTTTCTAATGGGAAAATAATGTGCCAATAACACTGAGGTGAAGTAGATACATCAAACTACTTATTGTATACCCCATATTCTTGCCATTCAAAAGTAGAAATCACAATAACCACACCGCATTTCCATTCGCCAACGTTCCTCTTCCTCTCGTCTTCTCCAGTATTCCTCTTTTTGCATCTGCTTTCTCATCTTTTCTTCTTGAATCTTCCTTGCTCTGATGCTAGGCTTCACCTCCACCTGCAAATCTGGGTTGACCTTTTTCTGATTGTTTGGGCACAGAAAACAAAAAAACACAAATGATCATTGTTAATGATCATGAATGAAATTTATAAAAGAGGGTGGTTGAACAAGATTGAAGATTTTTAGAATCATTAGCCGGGTTGACACAGAGACCTATTTGTCAATCTGATTGAAATCATTACGGATGAAGATCTATGGTCATTCATGTTCCAATCCACTGTTAATCACAGCTGCGCACAAACGGAAAATGCACCACCATGCAGAAAGAATCGGGACAGCGGCAATGAGTGCTCATAGCGCTGGGCGCGCCCCTGAGCAATGTGCTTCACTGAGGACAACCGAGAGCTGCGCGGCTGCCGTGTATGTAGAGGAAAAAAAGCACTGCTGTCCAGGAGTTAGGGCAGCGGCAATGAGCTTCTGATCAATGTGAGTCACTACGGACGTGACGGAGTTCAAATGCACGAGGGCAGAAGCACCAACGAGTGCAGAAGCAGTTGGGAGTTTCCTTTTATATACTGTAAAGGTACAATACATGCACAGAACAGTGTGGGAATGGTTATTAACGGAATAGGAAAGGTTTATGTAGTGTATGTAGAAGTATTCAGTCAGTACAGAGAGGATGTTTTTTGCGCCACGGATCGGTTACGTGTCAGAAATATATTTTCGCGGACCGGCCTTTATAGAAATAAATGATACATCTATATAAATAAAGAATAGATTTATAAGAAATATATAAGTACGATGAAATAAAATGATACGAGTGGCATAAAAACCAAGTATAAACGATTTTTTAAAATGTATTATTCATTTATCTATTTATTAGTAATTGTTTATTTATTATTTATTAAATTTTATTAATAAAACTCACCATTACGTTGAATTAGAGGGAGCGCTGAGCTTGTTTCTCAGAAACGAGCCGGTCCCATCTAGGCGTAATTGGCAATGACACCCGAAGAGGTTAAGGTTTGTCTTTTAATGCAGGATGCTTGGTCGCCATGTGCCGAAGCAGTTTTGAAGGCTTCATTGCCTCGTTAGCTAGCATGTCGCCACATATTATGCAGAGTGGGCTTGGCGCGTCAGTCACCTGTGGCGATAAATCCATATTTTAAGTAGGACTCCAAAAATGTTCTTTTAAATGCAGCTTTCTTTTTCTTAGAAATCGTAGCCTCTTCTTCCGTCTCCTCATTGGGCTTTTTTCCCTTTTCGAAGAAGCTTTCCAAACATCTCTGTTTCGTGCTCATTTTTGCTTGCTTCGCGGGCTCGACTGAGGTGAAATGTCACGTGGCCGAGACGAGCGTCTTGACTTTCTTTCATAGTTTGGGTGGGGGGGGCGACTTATACTGAGGAAAAAGTGAAACCGCGATAAACGTACCGCGATGTAGCATGGGATTATTGTAATTTGAACTGCAAGTGACGTCAGCGGCACGGCGGTTGTTTACATAAAGGACAAAGGATTCGATCACGGGATGACGAAGATGACGAAAGGCCCCACGTACTACCGGCATCATTAGCGGCTTTGTTTGTAAGTGACACGGAGGACGAAGAGTTTGAAGGATTTAATGATTTGGAGTGACACAGAAGGTTTGAAAAACTATTATGGCTTTTACGCACGCCCGGTCCTACTCTATGGAGCTCTCTTTCACCTCCGTGGATGGAAGTCGGGGGCCGGTGCTCGGCCAGGTGGCTGTCCGGGGACGGTGGATGGGGCTTGGACATGGCTTTTACGCACGCCCAGTCCTATTCTATGGAGCTCTCTTCCACCTCCGTGGCTGGAAGTGCCACCTCCGGGGATGGAAGTCCACGCCGCCACACCCCTGGAAGTCCACGCCGGTGCTTGGGGCCGTGTGGCTGCGAACTATTTATGTTAGTTATTTGATATATTATATTTCGTGTAGCAACTTGTGTATGTTTTTATCGTTAAAGTTCATTAGTTGTTGGCTCGTTGAACTATTGTTTTGTTAAATAAAGAGACGTTTACCAAACCCACGTCTTTCCTGGTACTTTGTTAACGCTAGAATATACTAGTTATATACTAGATCTGTGGAATAACAACGAGGCTGATGTCAGCGGCGCACGTGCAGCGCTGTTGACAAAGGATGAGGAATTTGATCGATGGATTTAATGATTTGGAGTGACACAGAGGGTTTGATAATATTGTTGTTTATATGATAGTTATTTGATATATAGTTTATATATCATTATATGGGTCTGTGGAGTATTTAGAACTGCAACTCACGACGAGTCCAACGTCAGCGGCGTGGCGCATACGCGGCATCGTTTACATAAGACGATCGATGGATTTAATGGATTGGAGTGACAAATGGTTTTATAAACGTGTTGTTTATGTAATAGTTATTTGAATAACTCTGAATGTTACGTCAGGCCCGTTCTCGGCTCTTCGTTTGTGTTTATGTCACGTTAGCTTACCTATCGTTTAGCCTGTTGTTGCTCGTTCATGTCTGTTCTTGGTGTTGGATTTTGTCGAATACATTTCCCCCAAAATGCTACTTATACTCCGGAGCGACTTATATATATATTTTTTTTCAATTTATTGTGCATTTCATGGCTAATGCGACGTATATTCCGGAGCGACTTTTAGTCCGAAAAATACGGTAAATTCTTACTCATTTTAGCTTTGCGGGATCGACTGGGGAAACTCATCACGTGACCGGAACGTGCCTCTTGACCTGAATTAATTGATCGTCGATAAAAAATCTATATTTTTTTTCTCCTGTGCGGCTTGGCGGCCCGGTACGAAGTGACCCACGGACCGGTACCGGTCCGCAGCCCGGTGGTCGGAGACCTATGGTGTAAGAAACGCGCCCAAGTACAATAGGGGACGAGGTTATTATTTTGCATTTAATTTATACATTGGACGTAAACTTTGAGGGTTTAAGGATGGAGAATAAAAGGGAAAGAAACAGACCTTGTATTGCAGGCGATGCCTCCGTCCCTTTAAATGCATTTCTTTTGCATTTGGATCGTTGAAACTACATTCACAGAGCTTGCAATGGAAGCGGATCACTTTGCCGTCATCATTTCGGACCTAGAAATCAGTTGTACATATTCAAGTTGATACAGTTGAAACCAGAAGTTTACATACGCTAATTAACACAGGTACTTTTTCCTCTATCACTGTCTGACAACACTTCTGTTGTAGGGCAAATTGGATTACCATAATTAGTTTTACTTGCTAAATGCAGGGATAATTAGTGAAGGCTTAAATATTTCCTTGCTTTCTTCATAATTCTAATTTTAAAAATAATATCATTACTATTTGATACAAGTGCCTTTAAACAGTTTGGCTTGGATCAAACGTTTTGGATAACCTTTCACAAGCCTCCCACAATAGATGGCACAAATTGTGGTTCATTACTTCTTTTTCACTGCCCAAAAAATTCCAATAGGATTGATAGCCACACCTAAACACTGACTGTATCCTTAAGCCAGTTTGTAACCAGTATGGCAGTATG
Source organism: Syngnathus typhle (assembly GCF_033458585.1). Classification (NCBI taxonomy): domain Eukaryota; kingdom Metazoa; phylum Chordata; class Actinopteri; order Syngnathiformes; family Syngnathidae; genus Syngnathus; species Syngnathus typhle. The sequence continues at coordinate 4,337,659 of NC_083742.1, forward strand.
CTTCGAATCAATGTTTGCGACCAAGCTTTAACTCCCTGGTTGATGTCTTGTGACTTCAGAAGGCGGAGGCCTTCACACTTATTCGACACTTACTTGTTATTCGACACCATTCACTTTATGAGTGTGAAGGCGAATTTTCTCGCGGGCCGCATTGTAGTCATAGCTTCTTTCGGAGGGCCATTATGAATAATAAATAAATGTATGAGCACCTAGTATTATATACAGTAAAAGCTACAAAACAAACTGACAAATAACTCGTTTTCAAACTGGTAAAAACTGGTCGAATATTAAAAAAAAAACACTATTAAAAGTGAAGACAATTTGCAATTCTAGTAATGACACGAACTTGATGCACAATTTGTCTTCGTGGGCCACATAAAATGATATCTGGCCCCCGGGCCTTGAGTTTGACACCTGTGTTCTACACCATTCATTTTATTAGTGTGAAGGCGAAGGCCTGTACAAGAAGGCCACCTGCTGAGAGGACTGAGGTCCTTTGGTGTGTGCAGGGCTCTCTTCAGGACCTTCTATGAGTCTGTGGTGGCCTCAGCCATCCTCTACGCTGTGGTTCGCTGGGGTGGGGGCAGTACAGACAGGGAGAGCCTGAATAAGATGGTCAGGAGAGCGAGCTCTGTCCTGGGCTGTCCCCTGGACTCCATTGAGGTTGTGGGTGAGAGGAGGACATTAATTACCGTTTTTTTCCGTGTATAATGCGCGAAATTTAACAAATTTATTGTCCTAAAATAGACGCATCCTGGGCATCCATAACACCTCAGCAATGCCACAGGTTTATTGCCTCCATGCCACACCGCATTGGTTGCAGTAATCCGTGCAAAAGGATTCCCAACAAAGTGCTGAGTGCATTAATAGACATTTTCAAATGTTTGATTTTGTTTTTCTGTTATAAATCTTTATTTTTAACTTGGTCTGAGGAAATGTTCTAATATTTTGAGATAGGACATTTGAGTTTTCTTAAGCTATATGCCATAATCAGCAATATTAAAATAATAAAAGGCTTGCAATATTTCAGTTGATTTGTAATGAATCCAGAATGTATGACATGTCTGTTTTTTTAATTGCATTACAGAAAATAAAGAACTTTATCACAATATTCAAATTTTCTGAGACAGACCTGTATTGTTTTTTCCTCATACCATCTACATTTTGCGAAGTGGACCACTCACTCCTTGAGCAAAAAACCTCACAACATGATCCTGCCACCTCTGTATTTTACAGCTGGGATGGGGTTCTCAAGCTTACCGGCTTCAACAAGCTGCTTTAAGGTATTTTCTTTGAGGTATTTTGCCCGTTCTTGGGTTCATACAAACAATACAAACGCACTTTTCTCTCTGGAATACAGAAACTATCTCCTTCCTGAGTGGTATGATGGATGGGATTTCCCATACTTGTGTATAATTATTTCAACAGATGAACATGGATCTGGAAATCTCACCCAAGGGGAAGAGACTATCCACAATTCTCTTCCTGATATCTTGGCTGCTTTCTTTGTACTTTCCCATTATGTTGCACAAACAAACCGTGTGCCTTCAAACACAACCACAGGTGTGTCTCGAACTCAAATGTAGAAAGTTACATCTTTTTTCACAAATTGTTTAACAGGCATAGTAACTTTACAAACAAACCGTGTGCTTCAGGTGTGCCTTCAAACACAGCCACAGGTGTGTCTCTAACTCTTGCATCTTGTTTTCACAAATTGTTTAAAAGGCATAGTAACTTTAGTGTAAACTTACAAATGAAATGAAACTGATTTCCTAATTGACCTACAAGAAAAGTTTAGTATGGCTTTTATGTCATGTCCGAGAGATGGGAAAAAGACAACCATTTTTATTGTAGTGCATGTCAAACCCGAGGGTTTTAATTATATTTTCATTAAATCTCATTGTTCTTTATATACTTGACCTTGATTGGCCATGGACAATTCAATCAAAGCTGACCTCTTCAACATAGTCATGTCCAACAGGTTGGACATCACTCTGCAGTGCAGCCAGGGTCGATGCAGATAGAGATTCTGAAACCTCTGTATTGACATCTACAGCAGCTGAGGAGGACATTGCAGTCTTGGGGGTCTCGCCTTTGCACTCTTCAGTCTTCACTGTGGTTTGCAATTTAGTACCACCTGCATTCAAAGCATGTAAACATTATGGTTTAAAATCATACACCACTAACGTTTGAAGTTACAAATCTAGTGTATATTCGCCTAAATAAACAGACCACTCAACTTTTCATTAGATACTTGTAATAAAATGCCTTTTAGACATCTTTCAGACAAAAAGCGATATTCTAATAATATTGCTAAAAAATGTAGTCATCTTGCATTCGAAGATAAAAGCTACCGTTTTTTCCATGCATAATGTGCAGAATTTAACTAATTTATTGTCCTAAAATCTGGGGTGCGCATTATGCATGGGTACAACAATTTTTGAAGAAAATCTCCCTCGAAATAAAACTTGAAATTACACCTGTCTTCTTGTTTGTTGTCAATCACGCATCACATTCAGCCATCCTGCCCAACACACTTAATCAGTAAAATTCACAATTGACGACATTGTTTGATGCGATGGTGCAATCCTTGATGGTGTGTTATTGTCAAATATTGTTTGTTTTTTAATCTCCATCGCAAACCGGATATCATACGGAGGCCGCCATTACAGATGCCCGGAACGGATGCGCAAGACACGTCACCTATATAAAGAGCGAGACTTCAGTTCTCTACCTAAATGCGTATTACAGGTAATATTTTATTTCACAACACTTTGCCTTGTTCCTTTCTTCTCAGCTGTTCACTTCAAACACGCTCCATACGAACACAATGCTCTCATATCAGATGCTCGCTCGATCACCTGCTCGTTTGCTGTCACAATGTACCCTGCACAAATCCGAAACATTTCTTCGCTGTCGAGTTTGCTAGCGCATGCGCAGTGATACTGACCGGCAGAATAACATCCGCTTGTTCCCAAAGATGATATTTTTTCTGAAATAATTTTACGTTTACGGACTTAAGAGTCAAAATTTGGGTGCGTATTATACATGGGTACAGGCTTTTTTCCAGCATCGACATGCCATTTTTTGGGTGCGTATTATGCACTGTGGCGCATTATGCATGGAAAAACACGGTAGGGTTAGTGTGATATATGCTTGCAATATCTATTCTTAGCTTATCTTATTCCATACAGTCAGTTACTCTAAAGCAGGGGTCACCAAACTACGGCCCGCGGGCCGGATACGACCCACGGGACTGTTTAATCCGGCCCGCCAACCCTGAACAAATTGTATTAAACTGGGTCATTTTGCCTGCAATGACTGCGTTTCCCCAGTAGATGGGGAAGCGCTCGCCTGCGCATTTACTACCAGAAGCCGTGTCAGAAAGCTCGGTGCACACTCACAAGTGCGTGTACGGACATGGCGCACCGCGCTCTATTTGTATCAGTCCCGAATTTAGAGCGTGGGCTGTGACAGCATTCTTGTAATTCGCGCGCTGAGCTTTCAGATGCAGTTTTGCGCTAAAGCCACCCACAAACCTTCCCCTGGAATCCTTCCATTAAAATGAGTCGCCCAAGGAAAAGCAAGGTGGACACAGTGCCGAGCGTTTAAAAGAGAGTGGCCAATTTGGCTCGACGTACGCGACGTGACGTTCAGCCACATGAACGTCAACATCAACCCGTCACAGATCGAGGTAAACGGACCAACACCTCGGATCTCGCCTAAGAATTGCCACAACAAATTTTACTCCAGACTATGACGCACTAGCAAACTTTAACAAAAAAGACAGCGGTGTCTACAAGCCTACTGGAACCTACAAAAGGATTATAAGGAAGGAACACAAGAACTTTAAGCGACTGCTCATATGTCAGAGAGATTCTGCTCTGACAACTGAGCTGAACTTTTGTATCTGTTAAAATTGTGCATGGCACAACAGAAAGTAAATGTTCCATGTTTTTTTTTCTATGAAGAACCCAGAGAGAGTTATTTAGTTATTATTTATTTCCTGTTTTTTCTGTGAAGAACTCAGAGAGGGTTATTTAGTTATTTATTTCATTAATAGTGTTATTATTTGTTTCCTGACTTTTTTTCTGTAAAGAACCTGGAAAGGGTTATTAAACAACCATTATTTGGTTATGTGTGGCTTTCTGGAAAACAATAAATTTTTTAAGCTCCCCTACGATCGTCACACTTTTTCTGTTACAAACTGACACCGGCCCCCCCATCAGAGAAGGGAAAGGTTATGTGGCCCTCACAGGAAAAACTTTGGGGACCCCTGCTCTAAAGAATTAAAGTGAGCATTAAAAAAAAAAAATTCAGGAGTGGCTGGGTAGTTAGATGCTTTGCAATAATGATTTGTATTATGAGTTAGATGCTTTGCAATTATGTATTGTATTATGAGTTACATTGAAATATTACATACAACACATTAAATTGATAAATATTTACTAAGCCAAATAATTTGAAAATACAGTAATCCCTCGCTACATCGCGGTTCGTTTATTGCGGTTTCACTACATCGCGGTTTTGTTTTCCAAATTAAAAAATAATTAAAATTCAAAATAAAACTTCTAATGTGGGGAATTATGGCATGAAAGTTGCCCACACCAGCAGAAGGCAGGCAATGCCTACACAATTGCAGTGCGTACACTTGTACCTTTTTATAAAAAAAATGTTAAGAGTTCTAAAATATTTACATACATATTTATAGTGTTGTACCTTGTTATAGAAAAAAAATTATAATAATGAAAGAGTTTTAAAAACATTTGCAGTATGTACACTTGTACCTTGTTATAAAAAAAATTATAATAATAAAAGCTGATCTAAAACCATATTTACAGTTTAAGAATTCTCCATATTATGTTATTCAGTTGTACTTTGATTTGAGGTAGGGCGCTTAATTTTGAAGGCCGTTTTCAGGCGATACCACTTCCTGTTTCACATTTGTGTTACAGTGGTACAGCAGTCATTGACGATATAAGTGGGTCTCCTAACAAGAGAAATGAATGATCACATACAGTGCCTTGCGAAAGTATTTGGCCCCCTTGAACCTTTCAACATTTTAGGCTTCAAACAAAGTTATAAAAGTTTAATTTTTTGTCAAGAATCAACAACAAGTGGGACACAATTGTGAAGTGGAACAAAATTTATTGAATAATTTAAACTTTAACAAATAAAAAACTGAAAAGTGGGCACTATGAAATGTGCCGAAATGTTCAGGTTCAAGGGGGCCGATTACTTTCGCAAGGCACTGTATGTGTAACCTTTAGGACAATGTAGTATTGCTCCAAATGTTAGTTTACATTCGTTTAGAGCAGGGGTCACCAAACTACGGCCCGCGGGCCGGATACGGCCCACGGGACCGTTTAATCCGGCCCGCCAACCCTGAACAAATTGTATTAAACTTTTTTTTTTTTGCTCATTTTGCCTGCAATGACTGCGTTTGCCCAGTAGATGGGGAAGCGCTCGCCTGCGCATTTACTACCGGAAGCCGTGTCAGAAAGCTCGGTGCACACTCACAAGTGCGTGTACGGACATGGCGCACTCGCGCTCTATTTGTATCAGTCCCGAATTTAGAGCGTGGGCTGTGACGACAGCATTCTTGTAATTTGCGCACTGAGCTTTCAGATGCAGTTTTGCGCTAAAGCCACCCACAAACCTTCCCCTGGAATCCTTCCATTAAAATGAGTGGCCCGAAGAAAAGAAGTGAGTGCCGAATGTTAAAAAAGAGTGGCCAATTTGGCTCGACGTACGCGACGTGACGTTCAGCCACATGAACGTCAACATCTACCCGTCAAAGATCGAGGTAAACGGACCAACACCTCGAATCTCGCCTAAGAATTGCCACAACAAATTTTACTCCAGACTATGACGCACTATCAAACTTTAACAAAAAAGACAGCGGTGTCTACAAGCCTACTGGAACCTACAAAATGATTATAAGGGAGGAACACAAGAACTTTAAGAGACTGCTCATATGTGTCAGAGAGGTTCTGCTCTGACAACTGAGCTGAACTTTTATCTGTTAAGATTGTGCATGGCACAACAGAAAGTTAATGTTCCATGGTTTTTTTTCTATGAAGAATCCAGAGAGAGTTATTTAGTTATTATTTATTTCCAGTTTTTTCTGTGAAGAACTCAGAGAGGGTTATTTAGTTATTATTTATTTCATTAATAGTGTTATTATTTGTTTCCTGACTTTTTTTCTGTATAGAACCTGGAAAGGGTTATTAAATAACCGTTATTTGGTTATGTGTGGCTTTCTGGAAAACAATAAATTTTTTAAGCTCCCCTACGATCGTCACACTTTTTCTGTTACAAACTGACACCGGCCCGCCATCAGAGAAGGGAAAGGTTATGTGGCCCTCACAGGAAAAAGTTTGGGGACCCCTGGTTTAGAGGTCCGTTTTCGCGTGTTAGCACAATCGCGAATTAGCATCTTTCCGCGAACCCGTTAGCCTGCCCAGTACTTTTTGTTACACAAACACACGTACAATATTTATATTTTCAATATTTATACACAATTTTCTGTATGTTATTTATACTATTAATGTATTATTTACATGTTTGAAACAATTATTTAATGTTCTAATAATAAAATATGCACTTAAATGGTTTCATATAGATTTATTGACAAAAGATTTACATTAGATTTCGCTTATCGCGGGTGGTTTTTGGAACCAATTATCCGCGATAAACGAGGGATTATTGCACCACGCTTCTCAATTGAGCTCTGAAAACTATGTACCAAACCTTTTGTCAAACATTTTACAGTACTATTCTGAAAATTTGTCCAAAATATTTAATGAAATCTTACATTTATACTTAAATTTGATATTAACGCTTTTTGTATAGTATTTCATCAATATTAATTGATGAAATTAATTAATTTAATTAATTAATTGTAGCATTGTTGTGGCCTGAAGCTATTATAATTAATTAGCAGGGAATAAATAATAAGAATTTAAAAAAAAAAACCATTTTGACGCATGAAAAAAGTATTTAAATAAATTCCATGATTTTAACAGCTTTTGTCCTCACAAAGGTCGCGCAGGTGTGCTGGAGTAGGCTCCAGGTATCCCAGCTGACTTTGGGCAGTAGGCGGGAGTAACCCTGAATTCTGTGCTAGCCAATCCCAGTGCTCACAGAACAACCATCTAACCTAAGGACAAGTGCTCCATTAACGTTTTTGGAATGTGGCAGGAAACCAGATTACCCAGAGAAAACCCACATAGGCACAGGGAATGCATGCAAACTCCACAAAGGAAGGCCAGAGGCTGGAATCAAATCAGACTTCTGCACTGAGAGGCGGACGTGCGTCATTAAATCACAAAACGTAATTTCTTTAGGTATTTCGATCTCTTTGTATGTCTTGACATGTGAAGAAATTGAGAATAAAGCAGACTTTGACTACATGTTAAATATTGAAATAAGCATTGATATCACAATATTAAACACCATTATTGTGTGTTTTCCCAATATCGTGCAGCTAGACCTACACATAGCCTATTTTGAGTAAAATATATTTCCAAAGCTTGAGGAACCAATGCTGTACAGACCACACCACCTCGTTTTTCAGTAAAGCGTCTGTTTTTTGCAGCACATAATTTCCAGAATATGACTTCTTTTGGATTCTGATGATCACTACAATATTTTTGTTCATTCGCTGTCCATCCAGTAAACAAATGACCCCACCCAGCTTTGGAACATTCCACTACATTGCTCTAATGTGTCAAAGTAATCTTGTGATGTCAAACAAATCCAGCAAAATAAAGGAATTAGTCTAGGGGAGTGCTTGTACAATACATAATACGAAAATGTGTTTAAAAAAAAGCGTAAGACTTGTTATTGCAATACGGTAACTCATTCAGACTGAAATTTGTTGGCAACTAACCTAGCAAAAAAACCTTCTCAGTTACTTCAGTTTCACTCACCAACAAAATTAATCTTGGTGGTGTTGACTTTCTTTCCAGGCGTGGTAGAGTTGGAAGCAGACAAATTGCTCACAAGTTGGTTCTTGGCACCAATTGCGCTGACCAGGCTGACAGGTTTTAGGTATGCAGTACCGGATGAAGAAGCAGCCACACCAAGAGAGCTGGTGCTGGTAGAGGAACTGTTTAATGTTGAAGTGATGGTTTTGCTTGGGGCAGATGTGGTTGAAGATGAACTTTGAGTCACCATGCTGGGTTCAGTGGAGGGAATTGGCTTTCCAAGTTTGGTATGAAGCTTCAAAACCTGTAAAAAATAAAAATCACCCTTGAGACACTAGTAATTGTGCCAAATCAACATCCAGCATTAAATATCAGATTGACCGGCAGCTTCAGTCACACTAACCAGCCATCTTAATTCTAAATCCAACAACCTCATTTTACTAATGCAATACTGTGTGGTCTAAAAGAAGGCAATAACAAATTTAGGTCTTCGTAAGGATGATTATGAACTATTTTTGACCTACGTTATAATCTTAAGTGTTACAAACATCATTAAAATATAATGATAAACATTCGTTTGGTGATACAAGGCAACGACCCAAATATTCCCATACCTTCTGATGTTTGGCCCCCCGAATATGGGCAGCATAAGCATCTGCACCAGTGCAGGAAACATCACAAAGCTCACAGCGGAGTTGATTTTGAGAACTTCGGGCCAATAACCCACTACCGCTGCTACTGTTACTGTTTTGCGAAACCTTGAGTGCTGCTTCCTTCTTTTTGTGCTTCTGGCCTTCCAGGTGTTCCTTGTAAGTCTGGAAAATGTCAGAAATACAACAAATAGTTTTACTTGAGACCATTATCATTTTGCCACATGCTGATTGAACAATGGTGCTTTGCTTTGAAGACATTGTGATTATATTTATGATTTAAAACTGATCCCCAATGTCATGATTCAGTCAAAATAGCCCACAATCAAGAATTAAGGCACACTAAGCACACCCATTTTGTGCAAATTGTTGGCTGCTACACTAAATATATATATTTTATTTTATATATTTTTTTAAACCCATCTGTGTGCCTTCTTCCTTGGCAAATGTAATAAATATGAAAACTGTTCGGACCATTCATTTTTGCTGCGGTTCGATTCACTTGTGGGTTCGCAGAATTACGCGAAACTCTACCTGCCCTGATTTAATACATTGGTGAAACGATATGCACTACCCACTCTGTGGTATGGATACTGCTGGGGCCTGTATTTCCCCACCCCTGGGGATCAATAAATAAATAAATAAATAAATAAAGATAAGTGGCACTGCTAACAGTTATTTGTGAAGAGGAAAAAAGGTGTATAGAGTGTCTGTTTCTACATTAATGAACGTTGGTGTACTGATGTCACGGTGTTTAAAGAGTTTTGCAGCCCTCTCCTAGAAACACTTTTCATAAACTGCCGGCCGTTCTATTCAGCGCGGGAGTTCTCCTCGGTCGTCATGGCGGCTGTTTACATTCATTCCACCACACGCACGTGCGAGTGAAGCCACGCAGATGCTCGCTGACCAGGTAACAGACATGGAGAAACCTCTACCAAATTCACTAATCATTGTTCTGGGTGATCTCAACAGGGCGAACCTCGCACACGAACTCCCCAGATACAGACAGCACGTAACGTGTCCCACCGAGGGGCACAGACTGGACCACTGCTACACCGTGATCAAGGATGCATACTACTCTGCGTCTCGTGCAGCTTTAGGACTCTCGGACCACTGTCTAGTTCATCTGATCCCGGCCTACAGGCAGAAACTAAAAACCTCTAAGCTTGTGGTGAGGCCTGTGAGGAAGTGGACAGTGGAGTCAAGGCAGGACCTCCAAGCCTGCTTTGACTGCACCGATTGGGGAGTTTTCGAAGCTGCAACTTCAGACTTACATGAACTCACTGACACTGTCACATCATACATCCGTTTTTGTGAGGATCTGTGTGTGCAGACTAAGACCTTCTGCACGTACAAAGCCAGGAGGTGTTACGGGGAGAACCTGAAGAGACACCTCTCTGCCAATCCTGATCCCTCAACAGTGTGGAAAGGTCTGCAGAGCATCATGGGCTACAAGAAACGAACCTCCCGTCCTGTGGAGAGCCCAAGGCTTGCTAACCAGCTAAACAAGTTCTACTGCAGGTTTGATCGGTCCTCCCACACAACGGGACTTCCTGGAGCACAATCTACATACTCACCTCTCCCCACAACTGGTCTGTCCACACCTCTATCATCGTTGTCACCCACTCTCTCTCTTGCAGAGGCCGCGCCCGCATTCCAGATCCGCGAGGAGGAAGTGCGCCAGATGTTCCGGAGACAAAAGACCAGGAAGGCACCGGGCCCAGACGGCGTGTCACCTTCCTGCTTGAAAGTCTGCGCTGAGCAGCTGGCACCCACCTTTGCACGTCGTCACCGTGGGATGGGGGAAACGTAATTTCGATTTCTTTGTGTGTCTTGGCATGAAGGAATTGACAATAAAGCTGACTCTGAGCTTCAACTGTTCTCTGGAGCTGTGTGAGGTGCCCTCGTGCTTCAAGAGCTCCACCATCGTTCCAGTGGTCAAGAAGCCCGCCATCACAGGTTTGAATGACTATAGACCCGTCGCACTGACATCTGTGGTCATGACATCTTTCGAGAGGTTAGTGCTGAACCACCTGAAGGAGGTCACGGGCCTCCTGCTTGACCCCCTCCAGTTTCCCTACCGGGCAAACAGGTCAGTGGATGATGCGGTCAACATGGGACTGCACTACATCCTGCACCACCTGGACACCCCAGGAACGTACGCCAGGATCCCGTTTGTGGACTTCAGCTCGGCGTTCAACACCATCGCTCCTGACATCTTCCAACTGAAGCTCATCCAGCTTGCGATGCCTGCCTCTACCTGTCAGTGGATCACCAGCTTCCTGACCAACAGGAGACAGCGTGTGAGGCTGGGGGGCATCACATCTGACACCCGGACCACAAATACTGGAGCCCCCCAGGGGTGCGTCCTCTCCCCACTGCTCTTCTCTCTCTACACCAATGATTTCTCCTCAGGTGACTCCCCTGCGAAGCTCCTGAAGTATGCAGACGACACCACTATCATCGGACTGATCCAGGACGGTGATGAGACTGCGTACAGACGGGAGGTGGAGCGGCTGGTCCACTGGTGCAGCCAAAACCATCTGGAGCTGAACCCGCTCAACCGTGGGGATGACAGTGGATTTCAGGAGAGACCCTTCACCACTTTTACCCCTCACTATCCGCAGTAATAGTTCCTGGGAACCACAATCTCTCGGGACCTGAAATGGACCGGCCACATAGACTCTGTCCGGAAGAAGGCCCAGCAAAGGCTGTACTTCCTGAGACAGCTCAAGAAGTTCAACCTGCCGTGAGAGTTTCTGAAGACCTTCTACACTGCCATCATCCAGTCTATCCTCTGCACCTCCATCACTGTCTGGTTTGGATCGGCCTCCAAACAAGACAAGCACAGACTGCAACGGACAATCAGGACTGCAGAAAAAATCATTGGAATCAACCTCCCATCTATCCAAGACTTGTACCTGTCCAGGACCAGGAAACGTGCAAGAAACATCTCTACAGACCCTTCTCACCCAGGTTGCAGTCTGTTTGAACTACTCCCCTCCAGATGGCGTTACAGAGCTCGGTACGCCAAAACCAGCAGACACAGAGACAGCTTCTTCCCCCAGGCTGTTGCTCTGATGAACTCACACCACTCTTAGAGTCTCAGAGTCATTACTGTGCAATAACATCCTGCTCTCCACACCTTTTTTGAATTTGTCTACACTGTTTGTACTGTATCCTCTCTGCATCCATTGCAGCCTGGTCATCCTGGATAAGGGACCTTCCCATCTGTGGTCTCTTCTCAAGGTTTCTCATTTCCCCTAGCTGGAGTTTTGAGTTTTTCCTTGCCCTTTTGGGAGTTTAAGATCAGGGGATGTTTGAGAATATTTGCCATTTTTCACATGTCCTGAGTGTTGTTAGTCACCTAAATGTTGAACAGAGGGTGTGATTTACCGAAGTCAAATTCCTTGTTTGGCACGCTCAAACATGGCGAATAAAAACTCTTGAATCTTGAATGTTATTTGTGAAGAGGAAAAAAGGTGTATAGAGTGTATGTTTGCCTGCATGAGTGGAAGAGTCATTTGTGCTTGAAGGTATGACTATTTTAGGATTATACAGGTCTGCTATAATTTTGGATTATGATCACAACTGGCAAAAACAAGTTGTTTACAACAGTGTGCTACAAAGTACAGTACAGACTGAGCTGTATTTGTCATGGGTGGTTGAGTCAGTTCCTAATGATACACGCATAATAAAATGATGTAGCTCAGACCTGGGCCTAATATGGTCTGCTGACCATTTCTTTTGAAGTACTTATGAGCACGGTTGCTTTTACATTGAGCTCCAGAGACATACAGTGCCTTGCGAAAGTATTCCGCACCCTTGAACCTTTCAACATTTCGCCACATTTCAGGCTTCAAACATAAAGATATAAAATTTTATTTTTTTGTCAAGAATCAACAAGTGGGACACAATCGTGAAGTGGAACGAAATTTATTGGATAATTTAAACTTTTTTAACAAATAAAAAACTGAAAAGTGGGGCGTGCCATATTATTCGACCCCTTTACTTTCAGTGAAGCAAAGTCACTCCAAAAGTTCAGTGAGGATTTTTGAATGATCCAATGTTGTCCTAAATGACTGATGATGATAAATAGAATGCACCTGTGTGTAATCAAGTCTCCGTATAAATCAGTGCTTCTCAAATAGTGGGGCGCGTGTGACCCTGGGGAACAGGCTTTTTTTTTGGGTAGTACTAGAATAAAGTGTACCGTTTTTTTCCGTGTATAGTGCGCAAAATTTAACTAATTTATTGTCCTAAAATCTGGGGTGCGCATTATACATGGGTACAAAAACATTTTAAATTTTTTTTTTTTTTTTTTTTTTCTTTTTTTTTAAGTCCCAATGATCGTCACACACGTAGGGAGGCAATGGGTCCCATTTTTATAGTCTTTGGTATGGTCTTAACTAGGCTGGATGTAATTTTTTTTGTTGGCGTTGATTTCTCCGACTGCCCGTAAACGCACCACCGCGCTCCGTGCGCGCACGGGACAGCAAACGAGCAGGTGATCGAGCAAGCGTCTGATACGAGAGCATTGCGGTCGCATAGAGCGTGTTTGAAGTGAACAGCAGAGAAGAAAGGAACAAGGCAAAGTGTTGTGAAATAAAATGCACAGAACGGACGCGCAAGACACGTCAGCTATATAAAGAGCGAGAGTTGTTTTCTTCCTATTAGTTTCAATTCACAGTTTAATTAGCAGTTTCAATCAGCAAATAACAAAATGCGTATTACAGGTAATATTTTATTTCACAACACTTTGCCTTGTTCCTTTGGTCTCTGCTGTTCATCCTAAAACACAAAGGCGCTCTTTAAGCAATGCGACAGTGAGCGCCCGGCGCGCTGCGGTTGCGCGACCGCACCAAATTAAGCTCCCTGCGCAGTGCGCACTGAGGTCCACTTAAATTTTAGAAAGTACATCAGGACTTTAAAAATATCTTCTAGATTTCAGCGACGGCTCTGTCACACTAATGCGACCAGCGCGGTGCAGTTGGGCGGTCGGCGGCGCGCTACGGTTGAGCGTTCTCTCTCGCGCTCTCTCTCTCGCTCTCGCACACACGCACACGCGCACACACGCAAACCGGATATCATACGGAGGCCGCCATTACAGATGCGCAGAACGGATGCGCAAGACACGTCAGCTATATAAAGAGCGAGAGTTCAGTTCTCTACCTAAATCCGTATTACAGGTAATATTTTATTTCACAACACTTTGCCTTGTTCCTTTCTTCTCTGCTGTTCACTTCAAACACGCTCCATGCGACCGCAATGCTCTCGTATCAGACAAGGCTTGCTCGATCACCTGCTCGTTTGCTGTCCCGTGCGCGCATGGAGCGCGGTGGTGCGTTTACGGGCAGTCGGAGAAATCAACGCCAACAAAAAAAATTACATCCAGCCTAGTTAAGACCATACCAAAGACTATAAAAATGGGACCCATTGCCTCCCTGCGTGTGTGACGATCATTGGGACTTAAAAAAAAAAAAAAAAAAAATAAATAATTTTTTTTTTAAAAAAATTCATAAAAATTGGGTGCGTATTATACATGGGTACAAGCTTTTTTCCAGCATCAGCATGCCATTTTTAGGGGTGCGTACTATACATGGGGGCGCACTATACACGGAAAAAAACGGTAATTGCGCATCTACTACAGTAAGCAGCAGTGGCGCTCTCATTGTTACTTCTGTCACGTTTGCGACAGTGCAACATTTTACGACTTACAAGACAACAGGTTTGCCTTGGTTAGCAGTTTTGAGTCAACAGAAAGCTCCGACTGCGTCCCGTCTATAGCCTCCGTTATTCAACACAACAACCACCAACATGAAAAAGTTCTTAACAGGGATGAAAAGAAAAGCGGAGAGAAACAAAGATAATGAAACAAAAGAAAGTCAGCCCAAAGCTAAGACGAGGAAATACGACGAAGTGTATTTAGCGCTTGGCTTCACTGTGAGTACAGTTGGAGAATATTATTTATTGATTTGATTTAATTTTGGAATGGTGCAATTAGTTGGTCAAACATGTTTACAGTTTAAACAAGGATTTATTTATTTTTAATTTCAGGCATTGATGCACTTAAAATATTTTCTGTTGCAGACTTAAAACACGATTTGATAAAGTTATTCTTTGTAAGTTTGACCATATGTCTTTCTTTTTTTCTTTAATGTTAATAAGGATAAAATGTTATGCAGAGATGGATAGTCACGGTGGGGAGTGGGGGGCGCGAATAGTTTTCTTCTTGCTAGGGGGGGGCGTAACAAAAAATAATTGAGAAGCACTGGTATAAATGCACCTACTCTTTGATAGTCTCAGGGTTCTGTTTAAAGCGCAGAGAGAACCATGAAGACAAAGGAACACACCAGGCAGGTCCGAGATACTGTTGTGGAGAAGTTTAAAGCCGGATTTGGATACAAAAAGATTTCCCAAGCTTTTAACATCTCAAGGAGCACTGTGCAAGCAATTATATTGAAATGGAAGCAGTATCAGACCACTGCAAATCTACCAAGACCCGGCCGTCCCTCCAAACCTTCATCTCAAACAAGGAGAAGACTGATCAGAGATGCAGCCAAGAGGCCCATGATCACTCTGGATGAACTGCAGATAACCAGCTGAGGTGGGAGAGTCTGTCCATAGGACAACAATCAGTCGTGCACTGCACAAATCTGGCCTTTATGGAAGAGTGGCAAGAAGAAAGCCATTTCTCAAAGATATTCATAAAAAGACTCGTTTAAAGTTTGCCACAAGCCACCTGGGAGACACACCAAACAAGTGGAAGAAGGTGCTCTGGTCAGATGGAACCAAAATCGAACTTTTTGGCCACAACGCAAAACGATATGTTTGGTGTAAAAGCAACACAGCTCATCACCCTGAACACACCATCGCCACTGTCAAACATGGTGGTGGCAGCATCATGGTTTGGGCCTGCTTTTCTTCAGCAGGGACAGGGAAGATGGCTAAAATTGATGGGAAGATGGATAGAGCCAAATACAGGACCATTCTGGAAGAAAACCTGTTGGAGTCTGCAAAAGACCTGAGACTGGCACGGAGATTTATCTTCCAACACGACAATGATCCAAAACATAAAGCCAAATCTACAATGGAATGGTTCACAAATAGACGTATCCAGGTGTTAGAATGGCCAAGTCAAAGTCCAGGCCTGAATCCAATCGAGAATCTGAGGAAAGAGCTGAAGACTGCTGTTCACAAACGCTCGCCATCCAACCTCACTGAGCTTGAGCTGTTTTGCATGTAAGAATGGGCAAGAATTCCAGTCTCTCGATGTGCAAAACTCATAGAGACATACCCCAAGCGACTTGCAGCTGTAATTGCAGCAAAAGGTGGCGCTACAAAGTATTAGCGTAAGGAGGCCGAATAATATTGCATGCCCCACTTTTCAGTTTATTTGTTAAAAAAGTTTAAATTATCCAATAAATTTGGTTCAACTTCACGATTGTGTCCCACTTGTTGATTCTTGACAAAAAATTAACCTTTTATATCTTTATGTTTCAAGCCTGAAATGTCGCGAAATGTTGCAAGGTTCAAGGGGACCGAATACTTTCGCAAGGCACTGTATGTGTTCTGCAGCACTGCAAAATTCCTATTGGTGGCATTTGCCTGGATTTACTGTACCAAATGTGTACAAAACTCTTGGTACTCCTGTTGATTAAAGAAAAAAAATAAGAAAATCCCCACCATGGTCACAAAAGAAACAAGAGAAAAGTAATACCGTTTTTTTCCGTGTATAGTGCGCAAAATTTAACTAATTTATTGTCCTAAAATCTGGGGTGCGCATTATACATGGGTACAAAAAAAAAAAAAAATTTTTTTTTTTTTTTTTTTTTTTTTTTTAAGTCCCAATGATCGTCACACACGCAAGGAGGCAATGGGTCCCATTTTTATAGTCTTTGGTATGGTCTTAACTAGGCTGGATGTAATTTTTTTTGTTGCCGTTGATTTCTCCGACTGCCCATAAACGCACCACCGCGCTTCGTGCGCGCACGGGACAGCAAACGAGCAGGTGATCGAGCAAGCGTCTGATACGAGAGCATTGCGGTCGCATGGAGCGTGTTTGAAGTGAACAGCAGAGAAGAAAGGCAAAGTGTTGTGAAATAAAATGCACAGAACGGATGCGCAAGACACGTCAGCTATATAAAGAGCGAGAGTTGTTTTCTTCCTATTCGTTTCAATTCACTGTTTAATTAGCAGTTTCAATCAGCAAATAACAAAATGCGTATTACAGGTAATATTTTATTTCACAACACTTTGCCTTGTTCCTTTGGTCTCTGCTGTTCATCCTAAAACACAAAGGCGCTCTTTAAGCAATGCGACAGTGAGTGCCCGGCGCGCTGCGGTTGCGCGACCGCACCAAATTAAGCTCCCTGCGCAGTGCGCACTGAGGTCCACTTAAATTTTAGAAAGTACATCAGGACTTTAAAAATATCTTCTAAATTTCAGCGACGGCTCTGTCACAATAATCGACCAGCCCGGTGCAGTTGGGCGGTCGGCGGCGCGCTACGGTTGGGCGTTCTCTCGCACGCTCTCTCTCTCGCTCTCTCTCGCTCTCGCACACACCCAAACCGGATATCATACGGAGGCCGCCATTACAGATGCGCAGAACGGATGAGCAAGACACGTCAGCTATATAAAGAGCAAGAGTTCAGTTCTCTACCTAAATCCGTATTACAGGTAATATTTTATTTCACAACACTTTGCCTTGTTCCTTTCTTCTCTGCTGTTCACTTCAAACACGCTCCATGCGCACGGAGCGCGGTGGTGCGTTTACGGGCAGTCGGAGAAATCAACGCCAACAAAAAAAATTACATCCAGCCTAGTTAAGACCATACCAAAGACTATAAAAATGGGACCCATTGCCTCCCTGCGTGTGTGACGATCATTGGGACTTAAAAAAAAAAAAAAAAAAAATTAAATTTTTTTTTTAAAAAAATTCATAAAAATTGGGTGCGTATTATACATGGGTACAAGCTTTTTTCCAGCATCAGCTTGCCATTTTTAGGGGTGCGTACTATACATGGGGGCGCACTATACACGGAAAAAAACGGTAAATAAAAATACAAGCACCCTGTGTGTTGCTTTTCCATCGCCAAGCTGAGCATAAAATGAATTAAAATGATAAACTACGTTCAAAGTTGTCAACAAGGGTTAGAGGAAGAGATTAGAATAGATTTACTAGTTACATCATAACCCTAAAGGACTTTATCTTGTGCGGAAAATGAGATTTTTTAATCAAATTCACACTTAGTGGACAATAAACAACATTCAACATTATTTGTGGTCAATATTAGTACAGTATTTTCTGCACTATAAAGCGCACTGGATTATATGGCGCACCTTCATTGAATTTTTTATTTTAGAAATTTTTAATATAGAGGACGCACCAGATTAAAAGGAGCATAGAATAGAAGCTACTGCATTATACTGGGGTTGACTAGGGTTGAGTTATGCATCCACCAGATGGAGCTGTGCTAAAGGGAATGATGTTAAGTGTCAATGAGGTTAAAAAAAGTCCAACTCTAATTCCGCATGAAAGTGTTTGGCTTCTTACTTGGTCCAGCAACCCCACTCATTTTTGATGGCAATAAACTTTACTTAGTTTAAGAAAAAAGAAATGTGTGCGTTGATGCGTAATGCGTTGATTAGCTTGTAAGCTTTGCCGCCGGGTTTGTGTATGCGCAGCCAAACGTGCTTCACTGTAGTTCACTGTGATTGCCTCCTGACAGGCTTACCTGTATGTCAATCAAGCGATGGCATGAAAGTGATACAATTTGGCTTCTTTAAAAGAAAAAAGCGAGTACATGCGTTGATGCGTAATGCGTTGATTAGCTTGTTAGCTTTGGTGCCAGGCTTGTGTATGTGCAGCCAAACTTGCTGTGGTGAGGGTGTTGCCGCGATGCTGAAAGCGATACGACCTTGTAATTTACTCGTCATACTGAAACATTTTGGCAGAGGGCTGTGTACCACCAGTATGGATCAACAAATTCATCAATTGATCCACATATAAAGTGCTCTGCATTATAAGGCGCACTGTGGTTTTATGAGTCCCGTAATTTTGTGACCACAAGTCGCGGTTCTTTTTCATAGTTTGGGTGGGGGGGGGTGGGGGTTGACTTATGTGAATTTTTCCAAATATTTTTGTTGAGAGATGCTCCCAATTATACATTTTCTATTGTATGTTTTGTCATATGTTTAAATAGTGTTATTTTCTTATGATAGTATCTTGATTATTGTATGATTGAAACCACCTGTGATGACCCGTTAAGTGGGCGTGTGTAATAAAAAGCCTTCCTGCATGCTGCACAGTTGGGTCCCTACAAGCCAACGCCGCAGTAGTCGCAGTGAATGGTGTCCAACGGAGTTGATCGGCCTCCTCGTCTTTCTTTATTTTATTCCACCGAGTTTGCTGTGATTGGATTCCTCGCATGTACCTGCTGCTGTATGGCTACTCTGCCAACAGGTTATGGGCCCAGGTAAATCCAACACCGCATGTTCCCACCGACGTACTGGTGATGATAGCACGCTGTGAGCACCATGAGCGGACGGGCTGCAGAGAGGAACAGTTTTTCTAGCCGCTGGTCGCGGTTAATGTTCGACGGTGATGTAAAGAATTACGAATTATGGGAGGCAAAGTTTTTGGGCCACCTGCGATTGCAGGATTTGAAAGACGTTATCTTAAACGAGCCCACAACCGAGGAAGAAGACGAACTACAGCAAGACGCTGGAAAGAATGAGGAAGCGTATGCAGAACTCATTCAGTTTTTGGATGATAAAAGTTTGTCGCTGGTGATGCGCGACGCTGCAGATGACGGGCGAGGGGCCCTACAGATCCTAAGAAACTACTATCAAGGCAAAGGCAAGCCACGCATCATAAGTCTCTACACAGAACTGACATCACTACAGAAGTCTGAGAGTGAAAGTGTGACCGAGTATGTGATCCGGGCAGAGACCGCAATCACAGCGCTGAGAAATGCCGGTGAGACATTAAGTGATGGACTATTGGTAGCAATGGTGTTAAAAGGTCTGCCGGAGTCCTTTAAACCATTTGCAATCCATGTCACACAACGTGATGAAACGATGCAGTTCTCTGAATTCAAAACAAAGATGCGCAGTTACGAGGACACAGAGAAGATGCGGGCTGAAGCAGATGATAACGTGATGAACGTACGGCAGAGGAGAGCGAGACCTGACAGACTAACTGACAGAGGAGCCGAGAGGAGCGCCGCGGAGGTGGTGTGCTTCAAGTGCGGCCTGAAGGGCCACATGGCCAGAGCCTGCCGGCGTAAACTGTGGTGCAGTCATTGCAAGAGCAGCACACACCGGGACGCGACCTGCAGGCGGAAGCAGCGCGTCAACCGGGACGACGCACGGAGGGTCCACGGGGAGACTGAAGACCAGGACCGAGACGAGTACTTCTTCCGAGTGAGCGAGGGGGCAGCAAGAGTCGACGTGAGAGGCCTGATGGTTGACTGCGGGGCTACCTCGCACATCATCACAGACCTGGCAAAATTCAAGCGGTTTGATGACGGGTTCCAGGCCGAGACACACTGCGTGGAGCTGGCGGACGGCACGCGGTGCAAGGGCGTCGCGGAGCGCCGAGGTGATGCAGAAGTCTGCCTGATCGACAGCACAGGTAGACACCTGAACGCAACGCTGAGGCAGGCGCTGTACATCCCATCCTACCCACAAGACATCCTATCCGTGAAAGCAGCTACGGCCAGGGGAGCCACTGTGGTCTTCAAGGAGGAGAAGAACGTCCTCATCTACCAAGACGGTACGAAATTCCCCATCCACGTACGTGATAGACTATATTATTTGCATACAGTACATGATGATGATGATTGTGATCATGATCAGTGTAAAGGATGTCATGATATTCAGACGTGGCATGAGATACTGGGACACTGCAACTATAAAGACATTCAGAAATTACAAAATGTTGTTGATGGCATGAAAATTAAGGGGTCAATAAGCAAACCTCAACATTGTGAAGTGTGTACTAAAGGAAAGTTTTTCCAAACCAGGAACAAAGATCCTGATGTGAGGGCTAAGAC
The DNA here is from genome assembly GCF_033458585.1 of Syngnathus typhle. Taxonomy (NCBI): domain Eukaryota; kingdom Metazoa; phylum Chordata; class Actinopteri; order Syngnathiformes; family Syngnathidae; genus Syngnathus; species Syngnathus typhle. The sequence goes on from NC_083742.1 coordinate 4,358,299, forward strand.
CCCTCTAGAACTAGTTCACACAGATTTGGCAGGGCCAATCCATCCAGAATCTAAAGAGGGTTACAGATATGCAGTTTCATTTACTGATGATTTTTCCAGCACTGTTTTTGTGTATTTCTTAAAGAACAAAAGTGACACTGTTCAAGCTACAGAAAGGTTTCTGGCTGATGTAGCCCCATATGGCAAAGTAAAATGTATCCGATCTGATAATGGTACTGAATTTACAAGTAAATATTACCAGACTTTGCTCACTAAAAACGTGATTAAACATCAGACATCAGCACCGTACTCTCCTCATCAAAATGGTACTGCTGAGCGCAATTGGCGAACACTTTTTGACATGGCAAGGTGTATGCTCATTGATAGTGGTTTGCCAAAACAACTATGGACCTATGCAGTCCAAACTGCTGCTGTGATCCGGAACAGGTGTTTTAACAAAAGAACAGGGCAGACAGCCATTCAGATGTTGACAGGAAGAAGACCAAATTTGTCTAGGATGCAGAGGTTTGGTTCAGAGTGTTATGCCTATAAACAAGACAAGAGAAAGCTTGATCCAAGGTGTGAAAAATGTGTTTTTATTGGGTATGATAAAACCAGTCCTGCATACATTGTGTATTCCCCTGTCAGTAAGAAAGTGCAAAAGCACAGATTGGTAAAGTTTGTGGCAAAATCAGGTGTAGAACAACAAACACAGACTAATGTCACAGATGAGGATGATGACTTTGTAAAAACCAAACCAAGAAGTCCAAATCTTGTGTTCGGAGAACAAAAACCTGAAGTCAGCCACCACCAACCACAACAAGAAAGAGCTGAGATCAAACGTGAGCCTGATGGTAGCCGTTACCCTACCAGAGAGAGAAGGCAGCCAGACAGATACACAGATTGTAATGTGTCCAAATATGTGTCTGATGATGAAGAGACTGATCAAGTCCAGAGTAACATTGATTACTGTTATCGCGTAATGTTTAACATACCTGTGTCATTTTCAGGAGCTGTAGCCTCAGATAAGGCAAAAGAGTGGGTTAAAGCCATGGATGAGGAAATGCATTCACTTAAAGAAAACAACACATTTACCCTGACCAATTTGCCAGAGGGCAAGAAAGCAGTGGGGGGTAGATGGGTGTATGCCATTAAAACAGATGTTGATGGATCTGAGAAGTACAAGGCCCGATATGTTGCTAAGGGATATAGCCAGAAGATGGGTGTGGATTATGGGGAGACATTTTCTCCTACAGCTAATATGACCAAGCCTGCAACAAAATTTAAGTTGGCAAAATTTGCTGGATTTATGTTTGGGTCTAACTAAAGGAAAATGGACTTGTTTTCTGACTAAAATGTCAAGGTACTCTTTTCTTTAGGTTTATAATGTGAGAGCAAGTGGGGGTGTTGAGAGATGCTCCCAATTATACATTTTCTATTGTATGTTTTGTCATATGTTTAAATAGTGTTATTTTCTTATGATAGTATCTTGATTATTGTATGATTGAAACCACCTGTGATGACCCGTTAAGTGGGCGTGTGTAATAAAAAGCCTTCCTGCATGCTGCACAGTTGGGTCCCTACAAGCCAACGCCGCAGTAGTCGCAGTGAATGGTGTCCAACGGAGTTGATCGGCCTCCTCGTCTTTCTTTATTTTATTCCACCGAGTTTGCTGTGATTGGATTCCTCGCATGTACCTGCTGCTGTATGGCTACTCTGCCAACAATTTTCCCAAGAAAAGTGAAACTGCAATAAACGAACTGCGATGTAGCAAGGGATTACTGTAATTTGAATTTCAAATGACGTCAGCAGCGCCGTGGCGCAGCGGTTGTTTACGAAAAGGACAAAGATTGATCACGGGATGACGAAGGGCCCCACGTACTACCGGCATCATTAGCGGCTTTGTTTGTAAGTGACACGGAGGACGAAGAGTTTGAAGGATTTAAGGATTTGGAGTGACACAGAAGGTTTGAAAAACTTTTATGGCTTTTACGCACACCCGCTCCTACTCTACGGAGCTCTCTTTCACCTCCGTGGATTGAAGTCGGGGGCCGGCGCTCGGCCGGGTGGCTGTCCGGGCACGGTGGATGGGGCTCGGAGATGGCTCTTACGCACGCCCGGTCCTACTCTACGAAGCTCTCTTTCACCTCCGTGGATGGAAGTCGAGGGCCGGCGCTCGGCCGGGTGGCTGTCCGGGGACGGTGGATGGGGCTCGGTCATGGCTTTTACGCACGCTCGGTCCTATTCTATGGAGCTCTTTTCTTTCAGAAAAAAAAACTGTGTTAATAGAGTTACATTAACGAATGATCTACTCAATTACTATGTTGGGTTCAGCCAATTAGCTTCGGGGATGCGTCACGTGACATTCTGCGAAACGGCGGGCTAAAGACAAAAAAATGATCATTGTCGCCGTCCGTGCTCATCCCTAGCTGTACAATACTTCTTTGTATTTATACTGGGATAAGAAAAAAATGGGAGCAGGTTTGGGGGACTTTGAGTGAAGAACTTGGCTCACCCGGTATGTTTTTACGTTTTCCTTTGTTCGTTTTTCAGCCGTTCGACTGTACTATGCTGTTCTACTCTACGCAATTGTATTGACGTGCTCAACAATCCTAATTATTTTTACATAGTAATTGAACCTTTTTGAAAAAGTAATGGAGTAATTACTTTTCCGAGTAACAAGTTACATTTCTGACGGAGTAATTCAATTACCAATTCAATTAGTTTTTTGGAAAGATAACTAAATCTTGATTTTACGCGGACTTTGAGGTCCAGAATTTGGGAATCGCATTAACTCTGAAAGTGTGTCGCATAGAAAGTATTTATTAATTTTTTGAGAAAGGCATGTTTTTAGGCAGTCAAAGGGGTCCTTTGTCATATTAATTTTTGTCCCTCATGTTCTTGGGCCAGTGGCGGCGTGCCCAATACGAGCACTACGCTTTAAGCGTTAGGCCTTGCGCAACGCGTCATGATTGATTCTGTCGTGTGTTGTCTAGACTAGAAGCGCTGTATGGCTTGCAACCAACTCTTGGTTCATCATGCTGAATATCATGTGTACCACAATGCAAATTGGACATAAAGCTCGATGTGTCAAGAGGTGTGTCAAAAAAAATAAATTGAGGCAGTCTAAAAGCAAGAAGAAGAAAAAAACAACAACCGGCAGCACATTCCCAAACTAACATATTTCTCAAACTGTACTCTCAAGGTAGTTTGCAATGTTCTCTGACGAATGTTCATCCGGTCTTCACTTAAATTAATTATTTAACGATACTTATTTTAGTAAGACATTGGCGAGTTTGTTTACCTGCTTAACATGTTTTGGCCATTTCCTGTAGCCTTCCTCAGAAGCGTTACGTGATGGAAATGTGATATATCTTATAGGCCGCTACGTGGTTTGGCCAGACAGCAGGGGGAACTTACATGCCCTACTGTCTGACGCTCTCTCGTGGACTGCATTCCAAGTGTGTGACAGGGTGTATGCTCCCTCGTCCCGATTCATCCTCCTTGGACCTTGTTTCTGGCCTCTCTGATCCAGCGCAAATATTTGCTGATTTCAGCACAGATGACCCTGACATTATTCCAGGCCATGATGTGATTTTGTCTCTTGCAGTGGTCAGATATGGTCGATTAGAGATTTTCTACATCTTACATTGCTCTTGTTTGTCAATTAGCGGTCTCCTTTTCACATTATTTTGTATGTTCTTTTTTCCATGTTCCAAATGGTCTCACCGTCTCCCCGGTGTATGTTATTGCATGATAAGCATGGTATTTCATATATTACCTCGTATTTGTATTCTGGTTTTATCTATCATGGCTCTCTGAATGCGTTCAGTCACCTTTCCATCACGTGACACTTCTGAGGAAGGGTACAGGAAGCGGCCGTAACATGTTAAGCAGGTAAACAAACTCACCTCTGTTTTACTAAAAGAAAGTATCTTTAAATATATTTGCAATCCTGTATACAAAAATGTAATCATTGTCTCAATATTGTGTATACATGTAATACATAAATGTATACATTTAATTTTCAAACTTACCTGAGGCCCAGCACAGCTGATCTTACAAACGTCACAATAGTGGATTTGGGGGGGTTTTGGTGGCTGCTTGGGTCGGAGCTGCTTATTCTGAAAAGGTGGTTTCTTCGTGAAAGTGTTTCCAGTCCATGCTGCAGTTGCAGCTGCAGCAGCCACCGCCTGTTTCTGGTGCTGCTGCTGTTGTTGGTAGTAACTTGAGGCTGCTGAATAGACCGCTGCTTCATATCCTGAATATGAGGTTCCTAGAAAATTAAGATTTTGTATTATTATTATTCTATTGTGTCTTTTATTTGCTGCTATCCCATCTTAGCCTGGTAAAGTAGTGGAGTACAGTGATCCCTCGTTAATTGCAAATAATAGGTTCTGCGATAGGTGAAATTCCGCGATGTGGAATCAATATTTTTAAGATATGCCCACAAGACATTTATAATTGTATTTTTAGACATTTTATTAAAGGTGGTGCACGAGTTAGCATGTCCGACCAACATTTCAGAGGGTGCGGGTTTGATTCCACCTCCAGCCCTCCCTGTGTGGAGTTTGCATTTTCTCTCCATGCCTCTGTGGGTTTTCTCCGTACACTCCGATTTCCTCCCACATCCCAAAAACATGCATGGTGGGCTGATTGAGCACTCCAAATTGCCCGTAAGTGCGAGTGCGAATGTGGATGGTTGTTAGTCTCTGAGTGCCCTGCGATTGGGTGGCGACCGGTTCAGGGTGTCCCCCGCCTTCTGCATGATGACAGCTGAGATAGGCTCTAGCACACCCGCAAACCTCATGGGGAGAAGCGGTACAGAAGATAGAGTGACATTCTATTGTATTTTTAATCATTTTATTGTATTTTTAAACACATTTTAAACATTTTAAATTTAAGCTGAAAACATTTTAGGGCTTCACTAAAACTCGCAAAGTCACAAAAAAAACACCGTAAACGTGTCACGGCTCTGCTCTGCTTTCGCCGTGCTGGCCGGCTGACGCGCCCTTGCGCTGGTCCGTGCATAACCAATGCGGAATTGCACGTGCTAATCAGGGTCGATCCCTGCCAACTGTGCCCTTGTCACCGGGTGATTAGGGTGTGTATTCAAACCCCGCAAGCCCGTCAATCTGCGGTGGTTTGTCTGCCTCTATACACGTACACTCTAAAAAGTAATCCAGGACCTTAGTATATACAGTGCCTTGCAAAAGTATTCGCCCCCCTTGAACCTTTCAACATTTCGCGACATTTCAGGCTTCAAACATAAAGATATGAAAATTAAATTTTTTGTCAAGAATCAACAACAAGTGGGACACAATCGTGAAGTGGAACGAAATTGATTGGATAATTTAAACCTTTTTAACAAATAAAAAACTGAAAAGTGGGGTATGCAATATTATTCGGCCCCCTTGCGCTAATACTTTGTAGCGCCACCTTTTGCTGCAATTACAGCTGCAAGTCGTTTGGGGTATGTCTCTATCAGTTTTGCACATCGAGAGACTGGAATTCTTGCCCATTCTTCCTTGCAAAACAGCTCGAGCTCAGTGAGGTTGGATGGAGAGCGTTTGTGAACAGCAGTCTTCAGCTCTTTCCACAGATTCTCGATTGGATTCAGGTCTGGTCTTTGACTTGGCCATTCTAACACCTGTATACGTCTATTTGCGAACCATTCCATTGTAGATTTGGCTTTATGTTTTTGATCATTGTCCTGTTGGAAGATAAATCTCCGTCCCAGTCTCAGGTCTTTTGCAGACTCCAACAGGTTTTCTTCCAGAATGGTCCTGTATTTGGCTCCATCCATCTTCCCTGCTGAAGAAAAGCAGGCCCAAACTAAGATGCTGCCACCACCATGTTTGACAGTGGGGATGGTGCGTTCAGGGTGATGAGCTGTGTTGCTTTTGACAAACATATCGTTTTGCATTGTGGCCAAAAAGTTCGATTTTGGTTTCATCTGACCAGAGCACCTTCTTCCACATGTTTGGTGTCTCCCAGGTGGCTTGTGGCAAACTTTAAACCGGTCTTTTTATGGATATCTTTGAGAAATGGCTTTCTTCTTGCCACTCTTCCATAAAGGCCAGATTTGTGCAGTGCACGACTGATTGTTGTCCTATGGACAGACTCTCCCACCTCAGCTGTAGTTATCTGCAGTTCATCCAGAGTGATCATGGGCCTCTTGGCTGCATCTCTGATCAGTCTTCTCCTTGTTTGAGATGAAAGTTTGGAGGGACGGCCGGGTCTTTGTAGATTTGCAGTGGTCTGATACTCTTTCCATTTCAATATAATTGCTTGCACAGTGCTCCTTGAGATTTTTAAAGCTTGGGAAATCTTTTTGTATCCAAATCTGGCTTTAAACTTCTCCACAACAGTATCTCGGACCTCCCTGGTGTGTTCCTTTGTCTTCATGGTTCTCTCTGCGCTTTAAACAGAACCCTGAGACTATCAAAGAGCAGGTGCATTTATACGAAGACTTGATTACACACGGGCATTCTATTTATCATCATCAGTCATTTAGGACAACATTGGATCATTCAAAGATCCTCACTGAACTTCTGGAGTGAGTTTGCTACACTAAAGGTAAAGGGGCCGAATAATATTGCACGCCCCACTTTTCAGTTTTTTATTTGTTAAAAAAGTTTAAATTACCCAATCAATTTTGTTCCACTTCACGATGGTGTCCCACTTGTTGATTCTTGAAAAAAATTACAATTTACATCTTTATGTTTGAAGCCTGAAATGTGGCGAAATGTTGAAAGGTTCAAGGGGGCCAAATACTTTCGCAAGGCACTGCATCACAATATTAGCAGATAAATTTGAGTTGGATATATCAAAATAAATGTTGAAAAATTAGACCATTATTTTTGCCTTATATTTACTTACATTTATTAAGCTTGTTTGACAAAATAAATTAGTATTTGACAAACTAATTCTAATTCTAAGATATTCATAATATATCTAGTAAATTCCAGTCAGAATATTTGAGTATGGACCAATCATACCAATCGGTTTCAACAACTACAATTATTACCTTTTCTTACTCAATATTTGTAATCTCTAACAACTTGAGAAAATGAGTCACTGCTTTTTGAAATAACAGCGGCACGGAAACGGTCAACGGACAACACTGTGAAAATCACTTGGAGAACTCGGTAAGTGAAGCACGATTTAATGTGCATATAAACGTTGTCACCATTATGCTGTTAGCTAACTTTGTTAATGTTTTCGAGCCAACATATTGCTCTGCTATGACACGGTTCATTAAGCTAATACCATTTAGCGCTGCTAGGATCCTGATGAGGGTGCGGAAAAGCAATCACATCACACCCATCCTCCGTTCTCTGCACTGGCTCCCCATCAAATTCCGTATTGATTATAAGATCGCCCTCCTCACTCACCATTGTATCCTCGGACTTGCTCCCCCATACCTCAAAGAACTCCTTGCCCCAAAACCTGCCACCCGAACCCTCCGCTCATCTAATTCACACCTTCTCCACGTTCCTAAAACCAAGCTGCGCACCATGGGCGACCGGGCCTTCTGCTATACAGCCCCTACACTATGGAACTCGCTCCCCGACCACCTAAGAGCACCCCAATCCACTGACTCTTTCAAAACTGGACTTAAAACTCACCTCTTCACCTTAGCATTTCCGTAATTTCTCTCATATCTTGGTTGTCGTCCAGTTGTTTTAAACTTGTCCTTGTTTTGTTTTCTTGTTTTTTATCTGCCATGTAGCACTGAGATTCCTCCGAATATAAAGTGCGTTATAAATGTAATTAATTATTATTATTATAATTATTATTATTATTATTATTATTTACGTATAAACTATGTATCAAACTATAATATAAACAACAATTTTATTGAACCATCCGTGTCACTCCAAATCATTAAATCCATCGAAATCTTCGTCCTCTGTGTCACTTAAAAAAACAAACAAACAAAAAACAGCTGTTGTCTCAGGAACTCTATGCACCGCTGACGTAAGCCTTGTCGTCAGTTGCGGCTCCAATTATTCCACAGATCTACGTATATATTGTAGTCCAGGGGTCACCAAACTACGGCCCACGGGCCGGATACGGCCCACGGGACCGTTTAATCCGGCCCGCCAACCCTGAACAAATTGTATTATTAAACTTTTTTTTGGGTCATTTTGCCTGCAATGACTGCGTTTCCCCAGTAGATGGGGAAGCGCTCGCCTGCGCATTTACTACCGGAAGCCGTGTTAGAAAGCTCGGTGCACACTCACAAGTGCGTGTATGGACATGGCGCACTCGCGCTCTATTTGTATCAGTCCCGAATTTAGAGCGTGGGCTGTGACGACAGCATTCTTGTAATTCGCGCGCTGAGCTTTCAGATGCAGTTTTGCGCTAAAGCCACCCACAAACCTTCCCCTGGAATCCTTCCATTAAAATGAGTCGCCCAAGGAAAAGCAAGGTGGACACAGTGGCGAGCGTTTAAAAGAGAGTGGCCAATTTGGCTCGACGTACGCGACGTGACGTTCAGCCACATGAACGTCAACATCAACCCGTCACAGATCGAGGTAAACGGACCAACACCTCGGATCTCGCCTAAGAATTGCCACAACAAATTTTACTCAAGACTATGACGCACTAGCAAACTTTAACAAAAAAGACAGCGGTGTCTACAAGCCCACTGGAATTTACAAAAGGATTATAAGGAAGGAACACAAGAACTTTAAGAGACTGCTCATATACGTCAGAGAGATTCTGCTCTGACACCTGAGCTGAACTTTTATCTGTTAAGATTGTGCATGGCACAACAGAAAATTAATGTTCCATGTTTTTTTTTCTATGAAGAACCCAGAGAGAGTTATTTAGTTATTATTTATTTCCTGTTTTTTCTGTGAAGAACTCAGAGAGGGTTATTTAGTTATTATTTATTTCATTTATAGTGTTATTATTTGTTTCCTGACTTTTTTTCTGTAAAGAACCTGGAAAGGGTTATTAAATAACCGTTATTTGGTTATGTGTGGCTTTCTGGAAAACAATAAATTTTTTAAGCTCCCCTACGATCGTCACACTTTTTCTGTTACAAACTGACACCGGCCCCCCATCAGAGAAGGGAAAGGTTGGAAAAAGTTTGGGGATCGATGTATCGTTACACCCCTAATAATTACACATAAGTCGCTCCTGAGTATAAGTCGCCTCCCCACTCAAACTATGAAAAAACGCGACTTATAGTCTGAAAAATACGGTAGTTTCAGTTGTATGCAGTATGTTTACAATATCTATGTCACGTATTCTCCGTCAAAAGATTTGCACTTCATAAAGTAATGCAAATAAATCTGCCCAAGACAGACAAATAGAATATGAATGTTGACTATTTGATGAACAATTTTGCAGAGTGTTTTAAAGTTAAAGTCCCAATGATCGTCACACACACATCTGGGTGTTGTGAAATTTGTCTTTGCATTTGGTATTGCAAAAGATTTTCTGAGAATTCTTACTTCATTATTAATTTGCATAATAACTAGTCATTTTAGGTTGTTTTTAAAGCAATCAACCTTTAAACCACGGAATCAAGAAATGCTCTTTGTAGAATCAGGACCGTTCTCCACGGAATCAACACTTTTTCTCTGCAGATTCCTGTGGTGACTCAAACAATTTTGCTATTGTTTACTACCTAAAACCTGAAGTCTGCTGAATTACAACTTTGCAGCTGCCACTGAATTTTTAGAATCGATTTGTATAAAATCTTATTTTGCATTGAAGATGTTACAAAACGTAATAATTTACACCAATTATTGTAGATAATTCTTTTTCTGATTTTAAAAACCAACTTAACAAGCACCAATGCCGCATGATATACTCACCAATCTTCTTGAAACTGATTCACTTACTGGTTTGGCCATTGTTTTTCCGGGGTAAAGCAGATGTTTACAAATGTTTTATTTTTTTAAAACAACACAATCACTCTACTTTCATGAAGTATTACATAAATTAGAAAAAAATACCGCTGAGAGTGATTTGGACAATTTTAGGTTAAACAATAACTAATTTGATTATTTGACTTAATATACTGTAGTTGATTAATTTGATAATCAATTGTTGTCAATTACATCCACTAATTTTGCTACCTCTACAAATTACAATGAAGATAATACTTCAATTCTTAAGCATCGAAACCATGGATAAGACATTGTAACTTGTTACTCTTGGTAAACTAACCTTGCGGTTGAGCCATAAATCACGAGAACGGGGTTGTTGGGCATGATGCAGTAAGTCGATTCCCAGACAGCTAATACAAGATTTACAGGGCACTTTACCTTCACACCTGATAGGTGAGCAGGCACTCCAAAGACCCAAACATTTGTACTGTATATGAGCAACTACTTTACGTGTCTACTTTTAGGATAAAATGGGATTTTAAATTTTTTGTAGACACTTGCATACAAGACCTACAAAGCTGTTATGTCACCGTTAGGCATGCGATCCATTTGCTACCATCAGCTAGCAGCTATCGTGTTTTGATGTGACAAAATCCCCAGTATTGACTCAGTATGTTGTGGTGTGCAAACCACAGCCATACTATGCAGAGATGAACACTTACCAGAGTAGGTGACAGCATTTGTGCTGTAAGTTGGACTCTGAGAATATGATGGGACCACAGAGGCGGCAGCAGCCACGGGCTGCACAGTGGAGGTCACAGGGTAGATGGAAAAAGAGGATGTTGCGGGACTGGGTGCAGCTGGCTTTATGACCGTCACCTGGCGAGTCTGCTGGGTCTGGGTGTATGATGTTACCCCCTGACTATACCCTGGTTTTGGGGCTGGTGAACAGAAAAGTAGATATTTGTAGGCGTGATTATCATGAAAATTTCAAAATTTAAAAATAACAGTATTTAGTTTTTTGGGGGGGTTTTTAGGCCCAGGGCAATATTACAAATGCTTCGGCTGGTTACTGTTTTACAACTGACACATATTCTGATGTAATACAGACAAAAAAATTATTGTCTTTGGTTCTGTAATAAAATCTCATCCAAAATTATATAATTCACTTTCATTTAAATCATACAATCGTTGACATCAGTTATGAACTAGAAAACTGAATCAGTGTCCAATAGCAGTATAAACTATGGGATAACAGTGATGTGGAGTTGAACAGTTTAATGAAATTATGTTAACCCACAGACGGTTGAAAAAGAATTACCGTAATTTTCGGACTATAAATCGCGTTTCTTTTCATAGTTTGGGTGGGGTGGAGACTTATGCTCAAAGACTTTCAAAAAAAAGTGAAACCGCGATAAACGAACCGCAATGTAGCAAGGGATTACTGTAATTTGAATTTCAAGTGACGACAGCAGCGCAACGTCGCGTCAGCAGCAGCTCTTCGAGTCAATCTTTGCCCTTTATGTAAACAACCGCCGCGCTGCTGACGCAGCGTCGCAACAACACGTGAGCAACAACAGGCTAAACGATAGGTATGCTAACGTGACAAACACAAACTAAGAGCTGAAAACGGCCCTGACGTAAAATTCAGAGTTATTCAAAAAACGATTAGATAAATAACACGTTAATAAAACCATCTGCGTCACTCCAATTCATTAAATCCATTAATCGTCCTTTGTCAACAATGCGTGCGCGCCGCTGACGGCTCTTGCACTTCAAAATATTCCACAGGCCGATATAACAATATATAAATTATATATCAAATAACTATTATATAGGCAATAATGTTATCAAACCATCTGTGCACTCTAAATCATTAAATCCATCGATCAAATTCCTCGTCCTTTGTCAACATCGCCGCGCGTGCGCCCTGACGTCAGCCTCGTCGTTATTCCACATAGCTACTATATAACTAGGGCTGTAAATCGCGGGTTTTGTCACGATACGATATATCGATACAAAGAACTACGATACGATATTTGCCGATATCTTAAAGCCTGCTGCGATTCATTCACGATATATCGCGATATAGTGCTCTATGATCGATTTTTTTTTTTAATAAAAAATATAGAACAATATCCTGATTTATAACAATTCATACGCAAAATCAACAAGGTACTGCAAACTCTTTATTTAGGAAATTACAAGAGTATTGCAATATACAAAGTGCTTATTTTAACACTGAACTTTGATGTCGTGTTTTTTCTTTAAATGTGCGGCGAGATTTGTGCTCCCTGAATATTTGATCACCGCATGGCAGGATTTACAAACTGCACGTGTCTTGTCGGTTGAGCCATCTTTTCTTTGGAATCCAAAGTGCTTCCAAACAAATGACTTGAAGCCTAAAGGGGAGCACATTTCCTCTGCTTTTTGGACACTAGCCATAGCACCAGCCCAGGAGCAGCGTACTAGTTGTCGACTCCCCTTTCACGTGCCTGCTCTGCTCACAACACAACAACGCCGGGCGCACTGCTCCCGGAAAGAGGAAGCAAGCAACAATGAACTGGATTTCAAAATAAAGCCGCGTCTAATGTCCGAGGTCAAACACGGCGATATAAATCGATGTTTACGTTTAGCATCGATAACAATAAATCGTACAGCATTATATCGATTAATCGATGTGTATCGATGTATCGTTACACCCCTATATATAACTATATTGTAGCGTTAACAAAGTTCAAGGAAAGACGTGGGTTTGGTAAACGGCTCTTTATTTAACAAAACAAACTTACAGGCGTGTGGCGGCGTGGACTTCCAGCCACGGAAGTGGGAGAGCTCCATAGAATAGGACCGGGCGTGCGTAAAAGCCATGACCGAGCCCCATCCACCGTCCCTGGACAGCTACCCGGCCGAGCGCTGGCGCCTGACTTCAATCCACAAAAGTGGAGCTCTCCGTCGAGTGACGCGCGACGTCGCGCTGCTGACGTCAGCAGCCCTTCAGAAAAGTGCCAATTACATGTGCTTCTTCTTCTACTACTGCTTTGGGATTTGGCTTCATAGAGATACATAGAAACACTAGATAATCGCTTTAGCTGGTTGACGACGTGCAGACCTGTCCACCATCTTGAACCGGGAGTCACGGGAACGGGCTCGGACAATGCTTTTCCGCACGCCCAGGCCTACTCTACCGAGCTGTCTTTCACCTTCGTGGATGGAAGTCGAGGGCCGGCGCTCAGCCGGGTGGTTGTCCGAGGACGGTGGATGGGGCTCGGTCATGGCTTTTACGCACGTCCGGTCCTATTCTATGGAGCTCTCCTACTTCCGTGGCTGGAAGTCCACGCCGCCACACGCCTCTAAGTTTGTTTTGTTAAATAAAGAGCCGTTTACCAAACCCACATCTTTCCTTGAACTTTGTTAACGCTACAATATAGTTATATAGTAGATCTGTGGAATAAAAGGCTGACGTCAGAGCGCACGCGCGGCGATGTTGACAAAGGACGAGGAATTTGATCGATGGATTTAATAATTTAGAGTGCACAGATGGTTTGATAACATTATTGCTTATATAATAGTTATTTGATATATAATTTATATATCGTTATATGGGCCTGTGGAATATTTTGAAGTGCAAGAGCCGTCAGCGCCGCAAAGGACGATTGATGGAATTAATGAATTGGAGTGACGCAGATTGTTTTAGTAGTGTTATTTATGTAATAGTTTTTTTAATAACTCTGAATTTTACGTCAGGGCCGTTTTCAGCTCTTAGTTTGTGTTTATGTCACGTTAGCATACCTATCGTTTAGCCTGTTGTTGCTCGTTCATGACTGTTCTTGGTGTTGGATTTTGTCGAATAAATTGCCCCCCCAAAATGAGACTTATACTCCGGAGCGACTTATATGTTTTTTTTCGCTTTTTTGGGCATTTTATGGCTGGTGCGACTTATACTCCGGTGCGACTTTTAGTCCGAAAATTACGGTAGATTCAAGAAAGCACCTGTTTGATAGTAGGACTCTGCAACAGTAGGTTGGGGCTGAGCAGCAGCTGCAACCACTGCAGTTGCAGTTGGCTGTTGGTAGTACTGCTTGCTGTCATATGCCACAGCAGAAGCTGTGGACCGGCCATAGGAGTAGGAGTCCTGAAAATACAACACTCGTACAATCATACCTTTCTACAACTCCTTCAGTTGATATCTCTGCTGTTGGAACCAGCATGCATGTGATCTGAATTATTTTCCAACAATATTACCCAATATTAATTTTTCTACCTATGTTGTACTGTTGAATATTTTTATTATTATTTATATTTTCACCTTATTTAATAGTAATTTGTGAATGCTAAGTAAAATATTGTTTGTACTACCGTTTTTTTCCGTGTATAGTGCGCCCCCATGTATAGTACGCACCCCTAAAAATGGCATGCTGATGCTGGAAAAAAGCTTGTACCCATGTATAATACGCACCCAATTTTTATGAATTTTTAAAAAAAAAAAATGTAATTTTTTTTTTTTTTTTTAAAGTCCCAATGATCGTCACACACGCAGGGAGGCAAGGGGTCCCATTTTTATAGTCTTTGGTATGGTCTTAACTAGACTGGATGTAATTTTTTTTGTTGGCGTTGATTTCTCCGACTGCCCGTAAACGCACCACCGCGCTCCGTGCGCATGGAGCGTGTTTGAAGTGAACAGCAGAGAAGAAAGGAACAAGGCAAAGTGTTGTGAAATAAAATATTACCTGTAATACGGATTTAGGTAGAGAACTGAACTCTCGCTCTTTATATAGCTGACGTGTCTTGCTCATCCGTTCTGCGCATCTGTAATGGCGGCCTCCGTATGATATCCGGTTTGGGTGTGTGCGAGAGCGAGAGAGAGCGAGAGAGAGAGCACGCGAGAGAACGCTCAACCGTAGCGCGCCGCCGACCGCCCAACTGCACCGGGCTGGTCGATTATTGTGACAGAGCCGTCGCTGAAATTTAGAAGATATTTTTAAAGTCCTGATGTACTTTCTAAAATTGAAGTGGACCTCAGTGCGCACTGCGCAGGGAGCTTAATATGGTGCGGTCGCGCAACCGCAGCGCGCCGGGCGCTCACTGTCGCATTGCTTAAAGAGCGCCTTTGTGTTTTAGGATGAACAGCACAGACCAAAGGAACAAGGCAAAGTGTTGTGAAATAAAATATTACCTGTAATACGCATTTTGTTATTTGCTGATTGAAACTGCAAATTAAACTGTGAATTGAAACTAATAGGAAGAAAACAACTCTCGCTCTTTATATAGCTGACGTGTCTTGCGCATCCGTTCTGTGCATTTTATTTCACAACACTTTGCCTTTCTTCTCTGCTGTTCACTTCAAACACGCTCCATGCGACCGCAATGCTCTCGTATCAGACGCTTGCTCGATCACCTGCTCGTTTGCTGTCCCGTGCGCGCACGAAGCGCGGTGGTGCGTTTACGGGCAGTCGGAGAAATCAACGGCAACAAAAAAAATTACATCCAGCCTAGTTAAGACCATACCAAAGACTATAAAAATGGGACCCATTGCCTCCCTGCGTGTGTGACGATCATTGGGACTTTAAAAAAAAAAAAAAAAAATTTAAAAAAAAAATTAGTTTTTTTTTTTTTTTTGTACCCATGTATAATGCGCACCCCAGATTTTAGGACAATAAATTAGTTAAATTTTGCGCACTATACACGGAAAAAAACGATTAATGGATCTTTCGGTCTGAGTGCACGCTGGCTCGTCTTGCTGCCGCTACTCACCGGCTGTTTTTACCGTTTTACTGTGTTTACTGTGTGTCTGACTTCATAAGACCAGGTCGGGTTGTTATGATGAGTCTAGTGTGTTGGTGGAGTGTTGGTGGAGTGCCCAGTGCATGTCACTTCTCACTGTCAACCCTCACCGCTGGCGAGCAGTATGCGAACGGGAGAGCCGAGTGCGTAAGTTTCTCCCTGCCAGTACATAGCCTCTCTAACAGCAAGCCCTATGTAGTGCCTCCACGCGGCGACACATGGTAACTGGGTACAACACGGACCCAGGCTAAACTACAAGGGACTCGGAGGAGGTTTGGCCCCTAGACGTCCGGCACGCAGGCCCACCGGTGTGCAGACATGCCCTGGTGCCCACGAACCAGCCCCCAACTATGGGTTAAATAGTACCACTGCCCAGTGGGCTCCTCGGGAGAGGAATGGGTTAAGGGAGTCAACCCCTACAGAAAATCAATTTCCCCTTGGGTTGGTGTCAGGAAGGGCATCCGGCTGGAAAAAGTTTTGCTCCAAACATTTTCTCAGTATAGGACTCTCAACCACGAGATGGCCATGGACCACCGTCCCCGGTGGAAGAAAGCCATATTGAGAATCCAGTCTAACCCAGCGGCGCCCGGAAAGCGGACTTTAAACCGATGATGATGATGATGTGTTTACTATTACTGATTGCTATTGTTTGAATTTGTTTTTAACTCTTTGTAAAGTGACCTTGAGTGACCTAAAAGGCGCTTTTTAATGAAATGTATTATTATTATTTAATACAAAGTAATTTCTAGTTTCTTCAGTTTTCAGTGCAAACAAATACTTGAAAAGGGTATGAAGGTATGAAGTACTACTGAAATGATTACAAGGAAAGCATGAAAATTATTACTTTTTTTTTCAT
This sequence comes from Syngnathus typhle, assembly GCF_033458585.1. Taxonomy (NCBI): domain Eukaryota; kingdom Metazoa; phylum Chordata; class Actinopteri; order Syngnathiformes; family Syngnathidae; genus Syngnathus; species Syngnathus typhle. The sequence continues at coordinate 4,374,769 of NC_083742.1, forward strand.
TTTCCACAAGGGGTCAATTTGTGTATTTTGGGTCCAGCATAGCCCCAAATGCAATTTCTACCTTTGTTTTACCGTTGAGTAATTTTATAATTATTTTTCCTCTTAATGAATCTAATTTGCTTTGTTATTTACTTTGTATGGCGGCTCGGTGGAGCACTGGTTAGCACAGGGATGGGCAAACTACGGCCCGCGGGCCACATCCGGCCCAAGGGACCGTTTAATCCGGCCCGCCAACCCTGAACGAATTGTATTATTAAACTTTTTTTTTTTTGGTCATTTTGCCTGCAATGACTGCGTTTTCCCAGTAGATGGCGAAGCGCTCGCCTGCGCATTTACTACCGGAAGCCGTGTCAGAAAGCTCGGTGCACACTCACAAGAGCGTGTACGTACTCAGTAGTACGGACTTGGCGCACTCTCGCTCTATTCGTATCAGTCCCGAATTTAGAGCGTGGGCTTTGACGACAGCATTCTTATAATTCGCGCGCTGAGCTTTCAGATGCAGTTTTGCGCTAAAGCCACCCACAAACCTTCCCCTGGAATCCTTCCATTAAAATGAGTGGCCCGAAAAAAAGAAGTGAGTGCCGAATGTTAAAAAAGAGTGGCCAATTTGGCTCGACGTACGCGACGTGACGTTCAGCCACATCATCAACCCGTCACAGATCAAGGTAAACGGACCAACACCTCGGATCTCGCCTAAGAATTGCCACAACAAATTTTACTCCAGACTATGACGCACTAGCAAAAAAGGGAGACCAACAACACTGTTCCCACTGAAAATGAACGGGAGGCTCTCAAGTTTATTGTAAAAAAATGCATTTTGAATATGATTTGTACACATAGCAGGAATTGAAACTAGCGACCATTCTCATTTTCAAACAATGCAGGATGCTCAAGGACATTGATGCACCACCTATTTGCGACAAATCTTAACCTGTAAAGTTCTTAAGGCTTACTTTAAGGAGGTGTTTCCCGTTTCCTCACCTCTGTTACCAGGTGTTTGCGAGTTAAAACTCTGCTCTGATTTTCAGATACCCCTCACCGTGTTGCTGTTTTGATTACTTTATTTGGATGTATGCTTTCACCGATTCTTCAAGATGATATATTTGGTCAGAATGTTTGCCGTTTGATGTGATCTCATAAGATAAACATCTTTCATTAATCTGACCTGCAGGCACTGAAGTGATGGAGATTGTTATTCATAATAACAGTGTCGTATTTTATGAGAATCACTGATAGCAGTTTTTTAGTGAATTATTTTTTTAATGCTGTTAATAAATGCATTTGTTTTCAAAAAAATTGTTTGGAATATCCATGCTTTACTACCTACTAAAGGCCAAGATCTTTTATGCAATGACCTTTACAGGTCGCTTATATGACTTCACACAACGCCTACGTCCATCTGCTCCTGGTCCGGCCCTCCGGTCCAAATTTAGAACCCAATTCGGCCCGCGAGTCAAAAAGTTTGCCCACCCCTGGGTTAGCACGACCACCTCACAGTTAGGAGGGTGCGGGTTCTATTCCACCTCCGGCCGTCCCTGTGTTGAGTTTGCACATTCTACCCGGGCCGACGTGTGTTTTCTCCGGGCACTCCAGTTTCCTCCCACATCCCCAAAACAGGCCAACTGAGCACTCCAAATTGTCCCTAGGTGTGAGTGCGAGTGTGAATGGTTGTTCGTGTCTGTGTCCCCTGCGATTGGCTCGCAACCAGTTCAGGGTGTGCCCCGCCTACTGCCAGATGACTGCTGGGATAGGCTCCAGCATGCCCGCAACCCTCGTGATAATGATAATGGATGGATGGATTCACTTTGTATGTTAATAAAATGTTGTAGTAATTTCTCGTACCTTCAGTCTTCAGTAGGGATGCACCGAAATAAAAATTCTTGGCCGAAACCGAAGACCAAAAATGAGGAAACTAAGGCCGAAAACCGAAAGAAATGATTATGTCAGTTATTAGAACCACAGCATTTATAGCTACATGTGTACTAACCTCACTAAAATCAAGGCATTGCAATAAACCAGTTACAAAAGTATGAAAATATTTATTTAGCACTGACATTACAACAATGCACAATATAAATTAAAATTCAAAAATAAAATAAAATAAAATCAAAATGTTTAACTTGACCCCACTCATGTGTACATTAAATAATAATTTACAGGCTTATAACTGACTGGGCTGCTGAAAGACTCTAAAATTAAATATGTTCTCTTATAAAAACACAAAGTGCATAAGTCAAGTGCCTTTTAAATTTTGTTGTGTGTACAACATAAAAGTGTATCAAAACAATGGTTACCATAGCCTTTATCAACAACAAATCCAACAACAATTTTTGCAGATGCCCCCTCTTGAAATTTCAGCATTGCATGTTTTGCAAATCGCTATCCATCTGGGTCTTTCTCTGAGATAGTGAAATCAGTCCACACCGCAGACATTCTGGCTCTTATCCCGTTTCCCCGCGTGCTGGGTGCGCTGTTTGCTCACGTCATCACAAGTTTCGGCCGTGTTGTTTCGGTGATTTAGATCTTTCGGCCAAAAACCGAAAATGCACTTTTGGGTCATTTTCGGCCGAAGATTTTCGGTGGCCGAATTTTCGGTGCATCCCTAGTTTTCAGTGCAGATGCTATAAAAGGGGCAATTTGGAAACTAATGGAACTTAAACTAGATAATCGAGATCAAATGCTGTGAAAAAAAAATTGTGATAATATTTTTTGCCATGTCGCCCTGCCCTACTGCAGGGGGTGATACTGACCACCCTGTGTAGCTGTTAGGAAAATGTATATATATATATGTTATCATGCGTTCTCTAATCAATGCTCAACCCCAATAGTACTGCAATATATGCTTGCTGTTTGGCCTTGCTGTTTTTATGATGTACCACAGAAGAGAGATTACAGCTGGGTCAGACAGGACGCAGCTGGCAACTCAGTGACGACTCAGCAAAAAAGAAGACATCTACCGTTCCTTTCTAACAAAGACCACTTTTTAGACAACATGCCTCATTGCTGTCTTGCACCCCAGATGAACCTCCAAGTGACCATTAAAGTCAGGGTTTCCTAACTATCTTGATCGTAGGATTAGGTTGGAATGTATATAACCAGTAATAAATAACTTAGCTTGTTGCATCCTACACAATGTTGTAAAACTCCCCTTGCTATGTTTTAACTAGAGGTCAAAGGTTTTCTCTTCTGTATTCAGTCCACTCAAACTCCTCTTCCCAGATGTTTTTATTAGTATGTAAACACCTAGTGATTTCTCCTTACGAGGCAAAGCCCACATGCTTTCCCCCTCCTTCTTTTAGGGGCTTGTCTCACAACTTGTGGGTAGGGCAAATCCAAATAAAAAGAGCGGGAGTGCATACAGAGATTTAGTCTATGTACATATTGTTGTAAGCTATCTGTACTGCACTCCTCGCGAGAAAATACTTAATATTCTGTCTCACTTGTGGTTTGTTTGCTGTTGCTCTTCTCTTAATAGTTATTCAGTCATCGAAATAAACCTGACAGAAATTGGGGGCTCGTCCGGGATCTCGACACACCTGGCGGGTCCAGCGGACTCTTCGACGCAGGCGAAAATCCTCGGCCGAGGTAAACAAAAGCCCTTTGACGGGACTGTCTCGATCAGTCCGGCTGGACACCGGGAGGGTTGACGAGATCTTCCGAGGAAGAGAATCAGCAGACCGTGAGTAGGAATATTAATTCTACTAAAAATGAATGAATGAGCTGTGACAAGAGGTCACTTAAAACACTTAAAACCTTGAGAATTCTAGACCCTATCAAGTGCAATTAGAAACAGTTAAATTCCGCAAGGGCGGATGTGGAGCCCCCTAGCTTTCAAGCTAGTTAAATTCCGCAGCAGGAGGGGCGGACTCCTCGGTTGTTTAAAAACGCGCGTGGTATGCTTGTGTACGGTTTGACTGAGAGTGATCTCATTTGAGCGCTCCTCAATATAAACACACAGGATTGTAAACAGTGGCTTTGTGTGGGTGCAGAGGCAAAGAACTCTCCGCTCCCTTCGGGGAGGTGAAAGGAGACTTACCACACATCGAATTTTTAACCACTGTCCTGTGAATAAAGTTGGTTTTAGGACACTGTAGGTGCCATTCAGACTACCAACTCCAAAATTTAGAAAAATAAGCCATGGGAAACTTAAATAGTAAGCGAAAGTCCCGACCCCGACATGAACTAAAATGCAAAGATTGGAAAATAATTGAAAGGCAGGATCCCAACAGACTTAAAAAAGATTTCGATAAATGGGTTAAAAAATATAAATTTGAGGGAGAACTAGAAGCAGTACAAGAGCAAGAAGAGAAAACACATGCTACAAATTCAAAACTAAAGATCATAGCGAAGTTGTATCCGCAAATGCATGAATAGACAAACAAAAACAAAAACAAATGAAAGCTTCAAAAGGCACTTTTCTGGTAGACCAGGATAGTGACACTTTTTACCATGCTTTAGCGGCCGAGGAAGAGGAGTTGTGCAACCTCCAATAGAATGCTGGAATTGCGGAGAAAATGGTCACACGGCACGTGACTGCACAAATTAACAAAGCCAGTTATGACTAGGCCAAAATCAAATCAAATCAGGTTTCCATGTAATGAAGTGGGAACCTGGCTGCCAAAATTAAAGAAAAATTAGCTTAAATATACAGGAGATATGTGTTCAAAGGATAAAGTAATATAAAGAAACACTGAAGTTAAAATTTGCTAAATAGATGGAAAAGAATTACAAAGAGCTTCTAAGAGTAAAATAGAGAATAAATCTGACAAGTAATACAAGCAAAAAGGTGTTCTTAGTGCGTTCTATGTGTTCTTATATGTTGTGCGTCATCCTTTTGTGCTGGTGTGTGTGTGCGTGTGCGCGCAGAGGATCCTCATGAATGAGTGTGTGTATGAGTGCGAGAGAGATGTGTGTCCTATGGAAGAAATCAGTAATGGAGAATGTTCTGGAGTCTGTTGAGCAATAATAGGGAAATTGAGAAGTGGATGATGGTGTGTTTAAGTTGGTTGGAGAAACTAAGATGAGCAGTGTGTGGAAGTAGAGAAAATAAGACGTGTGTGGCAGGAAGTGACTACAATGGTGGCTTGATAGGACGAGAATAAGAGACAGCAAATGTTGTGTAGAAGACTGAAAGATGTTGAAGGTGAACATGATGAAGGGGGCAACGGCAAAGTTGGCCGGCCCTTTGAGAAGGTGAAACTGATAAGCGTGCCTGCGCTCGCGCGTTGTCGCGGGGCGGGGCCATTGCTATGCTCGTGGGGGCGGTGGGCCGGCATCATGGTTGTTGCAGGAAATGGCCAGCCTGTGACCAATCAACATTGATGCTGCGCCCCCCCCCTCGCACGAGGGGTGCTGTGTCTGCGGGCGAAGCAGGGAAAGTGTGAGTTTCTCAGAAAATGTTTGAATGTTTGAAGCAGGGTGATGCTTAAGGAGGATGTGACAATGTTTGCATGAAGGATAAAGGGCACTGATGAGAAAACAAAAGTTTAACCAGGGCGTCGAAATGGAGGATGACGTTTGCGCAGCGTTGTTTGTTTGTGTTGTTTATGAGCTGTGTCTCTGCTGAAGGTTATTGGGTTGTCTGTGTGCTGTCAGTGTTGTGTGTTGGGATTGGCTAATGTAGGTGCACAGGAGGATTTGCTAGACTGTAGTCTATCTGATTTGCACCGCAAAAAAAAAGCAATTTTGTGAAAATAAGAAGAAAAGAAAAGCAAGCAATTTTTTTGGTGGGCAGAAACTGGTCCACACTGCATTAATGCCTAGCCCTGATGAAACAAAATTTGAGAGATGGAAAGAACTTGCTTTCTGGAATTGGATGGAGCAAAATTATTAAATAACATTTCAAAGCTAAATTTAGAAGAAATAGTCGATTGGTTGTGTCAAGACTACACAAGTTTTTGCATTTGGGAATAGGAGAGTGATTGAGTTAGTTAAAGTTAAGAAACAACAACAATTTACTATTATATTAATTGACTGCCGGTTATTTTGTTGTTTTTTATCTTGATTGGTTTGACACCTGGAGGGAGGAGAGATTGGGATGTGGAACACGGGTTGGGACGGCCAGTTACACACGCAAAGCACGTGTGCACTGGGACACTGAGAAGCATTTTGAAAGGTGTGTCAAATTAAATGGAGATGAAATCATATGTAGTAATACAACACTTTACTACATATGGATTCTCTAAATCATACAATTGGGTAAAATAAAACATACATTCAAATTACTAAGATTCTTGTGATAAACGATGAGGAAATGATTGAAAAGTAGCTGGAGAAACTACAAGAAACTACGGCTAGGCTAGTTGTGGAAGCAGTCCAATTGCCACGAAAAATAGTTATATGCATGTGTGCAGGGCACACACACGGGGAGCTGATTAGGTTCAGGAGGTGGCAAGCTTGCAGACGGAACCGCATAGCTGCAGTGCAAAAGACGCTTCAAATTTTATTCACACAAGAAGCAGATTAAATTACTGAAACGTTTTTAAAGAAGTGCAGCGACAAAGTCCATAGACTGACATTCAATTAGGGACGAAAAGAGGGGCATGAGTGAAGAATGATATCTATAAATTACCAGAACACTGACTTGTCCTACAAAAAACCTATACAAATGGGCGGCAATATTGAGCCATGGTTGTGTGTCGCATGGCTCAAGAGGAGGGATAATGGGGCAGGTCAGTCAGCTTTATACAACATACGGATTTGATTCATATTCAAAACGTTTTCAAAACAAAAAAGAAAAAGAAAAAAATTGTAGAGGTTGTTTAACATGTGCTAAACGCAATCCACAGGGTTATAATGCCTGGTCATAATAGATGCATTCTCAAAATGGTTTGAATTGGCTTCAACAAAAACACTGAATGCCTTAACAGTGGCAAAAACGTTATGTAAAGAAATAATACAGAGATATGGGATTTCGGAAATTAATTCTCGTGACAGAACTGGTATAAAGACTGAAAATGTGCATGGAAAAAATGGAAGATCATGGACAAAATGTTTAGAGCTGGTCAAACTGTACATAAATATTACAGGTACTGTGTGTTTAACCCCGTATGAAAGATTGTTTGGGCGACAATATAGATTACCATGTTTTAAAACCAAGTGGGAAACTAAGGATGATTCAAATTTGGCATTTACATTTTATATTTATAATTAATATTTTAAAGGCAAAAAGAACAAAGCACGTTCTCATTAAGAGCATTGAAAACAAAACACTGGTGTTCTTCCAAGGGGGAAGGTCCACATTGAATATTGATAATTACGTCAACTGCCATTAAAATAGCAGAAAGGTCAGTTGAGGTGGTCCTAGCAAATTAAAAAAGGGTAATTTCTTTTGAGGTAACGTTCAATCGGAAAAAGTGACCCAAAGGGAGCCTTACCAGAGAAATGCCGGGGACAAGAAAATGGAACAATGACATTATTGCATGAAAGGTGGCTATCTTTGTTGCCACTTTGTTAACTTCAGCAATATGGTATTTGTGGGAACTAAGTCATAATGAGTAGGGGAGAGATGAGTGAACAACTTATAATGATCACTCCAAACAAATAATTATGCTGCATTGTAGCAATTTAAAAGATCAATTTGACCTTTGCAGGATGATCTGCTGTGTCAGATCTGGATTTCCATGAAAGTATGATGTTTATATGTGTACTTTGTCAACAACCGCTGTAGATGTTAAAGAATGGGATGAATATATCTAAAGTGAATGTGAATAATTTGTTTCAGGTAATTAGTAAAAGAGTAAACTGCTAAACGAAACAATTGATTGCTAATGGCAAAACAAGCTGTAAAGACAATTGAATATGTCATATGTATGGGTTTGCGACCATTGCTTTATGTTGTACCGTCACCATTGATCAAAGATCGTGTGAAGTCTATCACGTCTATTGGATTGTAAAATGTGTGACAGAGCATTTTATACAGTAATATCCATTGAAGAAAGGAAAAAGAAGCCATTGCTTTCAGAGAATGTAGTCAAGCTAAATTGTATATGTATCAACATTCCAAGATCTGGAAAAAAAAGCTGGTAAAAAACAAAATATCTTTGAATTTGAGAGCCGACGATGATCTGACCAAAATTGATGCAATTGGTGTTCCCAGAGGAGTACCGGATAAGTGTAAGCTGGTGAATCAGATAGCAGCTGGTCTTGAATCCACCCTGTGTTGGTGGTGTACTCTTAACAAAAATGTCGACAGGATCAACTACATCCATTACAACGTGGAGAGGCTTGGAAATTGGACCGAAGCGGGTTTCAGGGCGGTCCACTCCCAACTGGCCGCGACTTCCCTCATGGCTTTCCAGAACCGAATGGCCCTTGACATGCTACTCTCAAAAGAGGGTGGTGTCTGCGCTATGTTTGGTGAGCAATGCTGCACATTTATTCCAAATAATACTGCCGCTGATGGAAGCCTGTCCCAGGCCCTTGAGGGCCTGAGGACCTTGAATGGGAAAATGAAGGAACACAGTGGAGTGAACACGGAGGTTTGGAACGACTGGCTAAACGTGTTCGGACAGTACCGTACCCTGGTTTCCTCGGTCCTAGTCTCTTGCCGTTTTTTCTGCTGTTTTGACCTTGTGTGGATGTTGTTGTATTCCGTGTCTCCGGTCTCTAATTAACAGGTTAATTACAACTGCTATCTCTCCAGCAGCTGAGACTTTTCCGTTGCTCCAAGGGGACAACTTTGCGACTGACGAGGGTTGTCGCTCTGGCGATGGCTCCATCTTTGAAGCTCCTGTGGTAAACCTGTCCGATTTGTTTCCCGACTCTGACATTGATTATTAAGGCTCAATCTCCTCCCGAGTGTAAATTTGTTCTTATGAATTGTGATCCTACGGCTGAAAATCTTTTTGAAGTGGCCGCTTTTAGGTGATGAGTTGGTCTCTGAGAACAGGGGGGAATTGTTTTATATATATATATATATATATATAATTTGGAAACTAATGGAACTTAAACTAGATAATCGAGATCAAATGCTGTGAAAAATAAATTGTGATAATATTTTTTGCCATGTCGCCCTGCCCTACTGCAGGGGGTGATACTGACCACCCTGTGTAGCTGTTAGGAAAATGTATATATATATATGTTATCATGCGTTCTCTAATCAATGCTCAACCCCAATAGTACTGCAATATATGCTTGCTGTTTGGCCTTGCTGTTTTTATGATGTACCACAGAAGAGAGATTACAGCTGGGTCAGACAGGACGCAGCTGGCAACTCAGTGACAACTCAGCAAAAAAGACGACATCTACCGTTCCTTTCTAACAAAGACCACTTTGTTAGACAACATGCCTCATTGCTGTCTTGCACCCCAGATGAACCTCCAAGTGACCATTAAAGTCAGGGTTTCCGAACTATCTTGATCGTAGGATTAGGTTGGAATGTATACATATAACCAGTAATAAATAACTTAGCTTGTTGCATCCTACACAATGTCGTAAACTCCCATTGCTATGTTTTAACTAGAGGTCAAAGGTTTTCTCTTCTGTATCCAGTCCACTCAAACTCCTCTTCCCAGATGTTTTTATTAGTATGTAAACACCTAGTGATTTTTCCTTACGAGGCAAAGCCCACATGCTTTCCCCCTCCTTCCTTTAGGGCAGTGCTTCTCAATTATTTTCTGTTACGCCCCCCCCCTAGCAAGAAGACAACTATTCGCCCCCCCCACCCCCCTCCCCACCGTGACTATCCTAATTTGTCTTGTAAGTCGTAAAATGTTGCACTGTCGCAAACGTCACAGAAGTAACAATGAGAGCGCCACTGCCCCCTGCTGTGAAGATGCGCAATTACACTTTATTCTAGTACTGCCAAAAAAAAGCCTGTTCCCCAGGGTCACACGCGCCCCCCCAGGTATAGCACCGCGCCCGCCCCACTATTTGAGAAGCACTGCTTTAGGGGCTTGTCTCACAAATTGTGGGTAGGGCAAATCCAAATAAAAAGAGCGGGAGTGCATACAGACTTAATATTCTGTCTCACTTGTTGTTTGTTTGCTGTTGCTCTTCTCTTAATAGTTATTCAGTCATCGAAATAAACCTGACAGTAGCGCTGCACGTTTGCGCACGGACCCCACCTGTTTACTTCTCAACGCAGGTGTGAATGCTGCGAGAACATTTTAAGGGATTTTCCGAGAATTACGTATCAGAAGCAAAACAGCTAGATGTCGCAATTGTACTTTATCAAAATTGAACAAACCACTTTAATTTTGTTCTTCTTATTCTGTAATGGAGACCCAGTTAGAGACACACACTTCAGTCTTACTGTACAGTATGCTTAGTTACACACGACATACAGGATCATAAAATCAAGTTGTGTACCTGGTAGTTTTGTGAGGTGACGGGTGGTGGTGGTGGCGGAACTTCAGGCTGCCGCTGAGTGTAGCCATAGTCAGCTGTAGCATGGGTTGGCTGGTATCCCCCGTATGCTGCAGCAGTCGCAGCAGCCACTGCGACAGGCGCAGGCCGAGCAACAGCTACGGTTGCTGCTGTGGGAGCATAGGCTGCTGCCACAGTGTGAGCTGCCACAGGTGCTTGATGAACTGTATAACTGGCCACCGTTGTTGGGTGGGTGTATGCTACCCCGGCAGCTGGCTGCTGACTAGAAGAATATAAAACAGAGCAAATTTTAATTCGTTGTGTGTTTTGCATCATAAATATTCATTTGACTATTTTGTCTGATTTAAAAGTTTAAACTAAAAGTACAATGATCCAAAACACTAGTATAATTTCAAATTCACAGACTCGATTTATGATTTGACCCGCCCAAAAATTGAAATAAATAAATAAATTATATATATATGCAAGCAATGTGATGAAATCTCTTGCCTTCTATCAGATTTAGACGTCTTTAGATGTGCCGTCACTTCACTATACTGTAGAATGCTGCATTTTTGTATACAGTATTTACCATGTAAGGTTCCTGATATCACTAATAATTGTCTACCCACCAAGGCTGGAGACTGTGCAATACTGGAAGGGCATATGGGAGAAGGACACATCACACAACAGTGTGGCACAATGGCTAGTCTCTCTAAGAGAAGACCACAGCAACCACCCTGAGCAGAACCCAGTTACCATCACTGTGGCAGACATCCAAGAGAGAGTCTCAGGTATGAAGAACTGGACAGCACCCGGGCAAAATATGATCCATGCCTACTGGATTAAGAAGCTCACTGCACTCCATGAGCGCCTAGCAGAACAAATGAACCAGCTACTAAAAGTTGGAACTCACCCCGAATGGTTAACTGAAGGACGCACAATCCTGATCCTGAAGGATCCCACAAAGGGTACAGTCCCATCCAACTATCGGCCAATAACCTGTCTCCCTACAACATGGAAGATCATGTCAGGCATCATAGCGGCTAAGATAAGTGTACACGTGGCTCAATACATGAGCACAACACAGAAAGGCATAGGCAGCCTTACCAGAGGAGCCAAACACCAGCTGCTGGTTGACGGAACAGTCGCCCGAGACTGCAAGACTCGACACACCAACCTGTGCACTGCCTGGATTGATTACAAGAAAGCCTACGACTCCATGCCACACTCATGGATCACTGAATGCTTGGAACTGTACAACATCAACAGGAACCTGAGAGCCTTCATTGCAAACTCGATGGGACTGTGGAAAACAACCCTTGAGGCCAATTACAACCCAATTGCACAAGTCTCCATCAAATGTGGCATATACCAAGGAGATGCTCTGTCCCCACTGCTGTTCTGCATAGGTCTGAACCCCCTCAGCCAAATAATCAACAAGACTGGCTACGGATACCGACTCAAAAATGGGGCCACCATCAGTCACCTCCTATACATGGATGACATAAAGTTGTATGCCAAGAGCGAGCGAGACATCGATTCACTGATCCACACAACCAGGATCTACAGCACAGACATTGGAATGTCATTCGGACTAGAGAAGTGCGGTCGCATGGTGACAAAGAGAGGGAAGGTAGTCCATACAGAAGGGGTCTCACTCCCAGAAGGAACAATAACAGACATTGAGGACAGCTACAAGTACCTTGGTATCCAACAAGCAAATGGCAACCTCGATGAAGCCACAAGGAGAGGAGCCACAGCCAAATACCTACAACGAGTAAGGCAAGTCCTCAGAAGTCAGCTAAATGGCAAGAACAAGATCCGGGCAATAAACAGCTACGCCCTGCCAGTCATCAGATACCCTGCAGGAATAATAGGCTGGCCAAAGGAAGAGACGCAGACGACAGATGTCAAGACACGGAAGCTCCTAACCATGCACGGAGGGTTCCACCCGAAGTCCAGCACCCTGAGACTGTACACTAGCCGTAAAGAAGGAGGCCGAGGACTACTGAGTGTGAGAGCCACTGTTCGGGATGAAACAGCCAAGATCCATGAGTACATCAAGGAAAAGGCCCGGACGGATGACGTGCTCAGTGAATGTCTCAGACAATGGCAAACAGAGGACGAGTGGCTAGAGACACCATCATGGGAGGACAAACCCCTACATGGGATGTACCATCGGCAGATAAGTGAAGTGGCTGACATCAAGAAATCCTACCAATGGCTGGAAAAAGCTGGACTGAAGGACAGCACAGAGGCACTCATCATGGCTGCACAGGAACAGGCTCTGAACACCAGAGCAATAGAGGCCAAGATCTACCACACCAGACAAGACCCAAGGTGTAGGCCAGGGGTGGGCAAACTACGGCCCGCGGGCCACATCCGGCCCACGGGACCGTTTAATCCGGCCCGCCAACCCTGAACAAATTGTATTATTAAACTTTTTTTTTTTTTGGTCATTTTGCCTGCAATGACTGCGTTTTCCCAGTAGATGGCGAAGCGCTCGCCTGCGCATTTACTACCGGAAGCCGTGTCAGAAAGCTCGGTGCACACTCACAAGTGCGTGTACGTACGTACTCAGTAGTACGGACTTGGCGCACTCTCGCTCTATTCGTATCAGTCCCGAATTTAGAGCGTGGGCTTTGACGACAGCATTCTTATAATTCGCGCGCTGAGCTTTCGGATGCAGTTTTGAGCTAAAGCCACCCACAAACCTTCCCCTGGAATCCTTCCATTAAAATGAGTGGCCCGAAAAAAAGAAGTGAGTGCCGAATGTTAAAAAAAGAGTGGCCAATTTGGCTCGACGTACGCGACGTGACGTTCAGCCACATCAACATCAACCCGTCACAGATCAAGGTAAACGGACCAACACCTCGGATCTCGCCTAAGAATTGCCACAACAAATTTTACTCCAGACTATGACGCACTAACAAAAAAGGGAGACCAACAACACTGTTCCCACTGAAAATGAACGGGAGGCTCTCAAGTTTATTGTAAAAAAATGCATTTTGAATATAATTTGTACACATAGCAGGGATTGAAACTAGCGACCATTCTCATTTTCAAACAATGCAGGATGCTCAAGGACATTGATGCACCACTTATTTGCGACTAATCTTAACCTGTAAAGTTCTTAAGGCTTACTTTAAGGAGGTGTTTCCCGTTTCCTCACCTCTGTTACCAGGTGTTTGCGAGTTAAAACTCTGCTCTGATTTTCAGATACCCCTCACCGTGTTGCTGTTTTGATTACTTTATTTGGATGTATGCTTTCACCGATTCTTCAAGATGATATATTTGGTCAGAATGTTTGCCGTTTGATGTGATCTCATAAGATAAACCTCTTTCATTAATCTGACCTGCAGGCACTGAAGTGATGGCGATTGTTATTCATAATAACAGTGTCGTATTTTATGAGAATCACTGATAGCAGTTTTTTAGTGAATTATTATTTTTTTAATGCTGTTAATAAATGCATTTGTTTTCAAAAAAACTTGTTTGGAATATCCATGCTTTACTACCTACTAAAGGCCAAGATCTTTTATGCAATGACCTTTACAGGTCGCTTATATGACTTCACACAACGCCTACGTCCATCTGCTCCTGGTCCGGCCCTCCGGTCCAAATTTAGAACCCAGTTCGGCCCCCGAGTCAAAAAGTTTGCCCACCCCTGGTGTAGGCTGTGCAAAGAGGCCCCTGAGACAGTCCAGCACATAACAGCAGGGTGTAAGATGCTAGCAGGGAAAGCATACATGGAACGTCATAACCAAGTGGCTGGCATAGTGTACAGGAACATCTGTGCAGAGTATGGACTGGAAGCCCCAAGTTCAAAGTGGGAAGCACCCCCTAAGGTGGCAGAGAACGGGCGAGCCAAGATCCTGTGGGACTTCCAGATCCAGACTGACAAGATGGTGATGGCGAACCAACCGGACATTGTGGTGGTGGACAAACAGCAGAAGAAGGCCGTTCTAGTGGATATAGCAATACCAAGCGATGGCAACATCAGGAAAAAAGAACTTGAGAAGCTAGAGAAATACCAGGGCCTCAAAGAAGAGCTTGAGAAGGCCTGGAAAGTGAAGGCCTCGGTGGTGCCCGTGGTCATTGGGGCACTTGGGGCAGTGACCCCCAAACTGGAGGAGTGGCTACAGCAGATTCCAGGAACAACATCAGACATCTCAGTCCAGAAGAGTGCAGTACTAGGAACAGCCAAAATACTGCGCAGAACCCTCAAGCTCCCAGGCCTCTGGTAGAGGACCCGAGCTTGGAGTGGGAGACCACCCGTGGAGGGTGAGAGGGGAATTTTTTTTTTTTTTTTTTTATAAAAAAGCTATAGTACTAAGTATTCAGCCCCCTTGAACTTTTCAACATTTCGCCAACTTTCAGGCTTCAAACATAAAGATATAAAATTTTAATTTTTTGTCAAGAATCAACAACAAGTGGGACACAATCGTAAAGTGGAACGAAATTTATTGTATAATTCAAACTTTTTTAACAAATAAAAAACTGAAAAGTGGGGCGTGCAATATTATTCGGCCCCTTTACTTTCAGTGCGGCAAACTCACTCCAGAAGCTCAGTGAGGATCTTTGAATGATCCAATGTTGTCCTAAATGACTGATGATGATAAATAGAATGCACCTGTGTGTAATCAAGTCTCCGTATAAATGCACCTGCTTTTTGATAGTCTCAGTGTTCTGTTTAAAGCGCAGAGAGAACCATGAAGACGAAGGAACACACCAGGCAGGTCCGAGATACTGTTGTGGAGAAGTTTAAAGCCGGATTTGGATACAAAAAGATTTCCCAAGCTTTAAACATCTCAAGGAGCACTGTGCAAGCAATTATATTGAAATGGAAAGAGTATCAGACCACTGCAAATCTACAAAGACCCGGCCGTCCCTCCAAACTTTCATCTCAAACAAGGAGAAGCCTGATCAGAGATGCAGCCAAGAGGCCCATGATCACTCTGGATGAACTGCAGATAACTACAGCTAAGGTGGGAGAGTCTGTCCATAGGACAACAATCAGTCGTGCACTGCACAAATCTGGCCTATATGGAAGAGTGGCAAGAAGAAAGCCATTTCTCAAAGATATCCAGAAAAAGTCTCGTTTAAAGTTTGCCACAAGCAAACACACCAAACATGTGGGAGACACACCAAATATGTGGAAGACCCACCAGAGTCGTGTCGTGAGCAAACTTCACTATGCGGTTGTCGGTGTGGGTCGCAATGCAGTCATGCGTCAGAAGGGTGAAGAGTAGCGGACTGAGCACGCAGCCTTGGGGGGCCCCTGTGCTCAGCGTGATGCTGGTGGAGATCTTGTCGCCAACACGTACCACCTGTGGCCTCTGACAGAGGAAGTCCAGTAGCCAGTTGCAGAGATAGGTACTGAGGCCTAGCTTGTCAAGTTTGCTGATGAGACGTTGTAGCACAATGGTGTTGAAGGCAGAACTGAAGTCCACAAACAGCAATCTCACATACGAGTCCCTTCTCTCCAGGTGGATGAGGGCCGAGTGAAGGGCAGAGCAGATGGCATCCTCAGAGGACCGCTTGGCTCGGTACGCAAACTGGAAGGGGTCAATGGTGGGGAGGAGAACGGAACAGATGTGCTCCATGACAAGCCGCTCAAAGCACTTCATGATGATGGGCGTAAGTGCCACAGGACGGTAGTCATTGAAGCAGGACGGAGCAGGTCACACACTAGAGCAAAAATATACACCTATGAAAACTCATATGTTCCACCAACTTCATGGGAGAATTTTAGTACCTCCATGAAATACAAGGTACCATTTTGTGATCTTGTGGCGCTTAAAAGCATTACATGAAGAGCGCAAAGTGTGCAGGAATCCACAAGTAAGTGAGTTATTTAGTGTTTAGTGTTATTTTTTTCTCTTGGTATGGCGCCGTGAGTGGCTGCCTCCCAGCAGTGTTCTCTCTTTTCCTCTTTATTGCCTTATTTTCTCCTTTTTCTTTCTGTCTTTTTGTCCATTCGGCGATGCTGGTGCCTTCTACCGCACCTCGGTACCTCTTCGGATTGGATATTTTATTTTATTTATTTTTTCTTCCTGGGACCGGACCGGGATCATCGGTCGAGGCCGGCGTAACTCTACGACGGCTTCCTGCTTATCCGACCAGTGATAACCGGGTCCCTCGCATTGGCCTTGCAGCCGCAACACCTGTGGGGAGTCCGCTCCCTCGTGCTCGTCGGAACCGACGACTTTCGCCATGCTAGCCCCGTGGTGGCCATCTGCACGTCCCCCGACAGGGTGCCCGGGACGCTGCTCACACGTTTGCCTGCTTTGTGATGTTTTCACCGATTCACCACCACAGTCCATTGGGCGCCGTTGAACTGGACTGCCCTTACACCTGTCGATGGACCCCGTGGAGGCTATTTTGTGTGTTTTGGGGTGTTCTCTTGTATTGAGGGGTGCTAGGTGGCCGCTGTTGCTTTTTTTTCCTTTGTCTTTTAGCTTTGATTTGCTTTGATGGCTTTTATCTTGTGCACTTTCTGACTTTCTTTGTGGCGCCGTTGTGTGGCAGCCTTGTGAGAGCCTATTGAGTTGCGCTCATGCCATCTGTGTGTTTTTTGTATACCCACTCTGTGGTATGGGTACTGCTGGGGCCTGAATTTCCCCACCCCTGGGGATCAATAAATATTCAATCAAATCAAATCAAATCATATTATGTATTGCTGTCAACCAGGGCTGTGGACTCGGTCGGATTTTTGCACCAAGTCCGGCCTCTTGACCACGAGTCCGAGTCCGGCTGTCCATTTTTTCTGTTAATTCATGTGACTGCTTAGTCTTTATTCAAGGCTAATTTAGATCAAAATATAAATAATTACAACAGTTTTGTGATGGCTTTGTCTTTATTAAACATAAACTAATACAATAAACAGATACTTGCAAGTTTAATTCAACGACTTGAGTCGGGGGCCTTCATTGCTCCGCACTGATCAGACATGATAAACTTGAGCCCGGAAAACAGGCGCTCTACGCTGACTTGGCTGATTGGCATTGCTGTTAGTGTCCGAGTCGCTGCCTTGAGGCCGGACGGATAACGATCAGCTGTAACAAATGGGCTCTTTCATTCGACCAAGTGCCAACATTGCCCCAATTTCTTCATCTATGTCGGTTCGCGAGGTGGCGGCCGACAAACGCAGAAGGGGGCGTGGCCTCTACCCTCCCTTTTAGTGTGTGCGTGTGATTATCCCAAAAGACAGTGATTCAAAATAGATATTGTACGGATATATTAAACATGTACACACAGTATTCCTACGCGCAGTCTCAGCAGCATGATGAAAATAAAATTGAACGTATTTTTTTTTATTGTCGGACTCGGTGCACTCGGTCAAAGTCAACACCGAGTCCGGCAAAAATGACTGGGTCCGAGTCCCCGAGTCCGAGTCCACAGCCCTGCTGTCAACTGAGCATAACATCACTGCACCTCCATCACTGTTTGGTTTGGATTGGCCATCAAACAAGACAAGCACAAACAGCAACGGACAATTAGGTCTGTGGAAAAGATAATCGGGACCAACCTCCCATCTATCCAAGACTTGTATTTGTCCATGACCAGGAAACGTGCAAATAACATCTCTGCAGACCCTTTTCACCCAGGCCACAGTCTGTTCAAACTACTCCCCTGACGTGATTGGTTGTGACCTGAGACCTGGCAACTCTGACGTCATTTTCAGTCGATAACAAGTGGCAAAATGGCTGCCCCCTGCGATTGGACAATCATGGGTGAATTTTGCTGTTTAACTCATATTCCATAAACGCTATATTAATCATAATGCTGCATTTAGACTAGTGTGGGTACATACAACATATGATTGTCAAGAAATGTTTGGGGTTGACTCAATTGACTTAATGTGGCTTATTTCTACAGCCAAGCTTCAAGCTGTCAATAGATTTAAGTCTTGTCACATTTGTACCAAATAGCAATACCAGTATCATACCATGAATTTTAGCTGGCTAAAATGACACCATACCATTCTTTGCGGTACCTTGGGACATGAAAACGTCCCAACTCACAGGGGAACCCCCGCGCAGCATGTCTGCCATCGTGTTAAGGTGTAAGCCCATCTGTAATGCTCTGTTCAATCCTAATGGGCACTATCACAATGTGCCGCGTATCTTGCGTAAATTTGTATGCGGTAGAGACGTCATTGAAAGTTGCTTTGGGTCGATAAGAGGGGTAACTCCTACAACAATTGGGAGAATATACCTGGTATTAGTACATGGCTATCTCTAGTAGGGCTGCAGGATATCGGAAAATTATGTAATATTGAAATTACATTTTATTACTGAATGAATCAATTACATGTTTTCATGCAGCAAAATAAGAAAGCGGCATAATCATTTCTGGAAGGTGACATTTAAGTTTGTATCTTACTGGTCAAATTTAAAAAAAAGTAGGGCTGCATGGTATTTGCAAAACATGCAATATGGTTGTTTAATATAGCAGTAACAATGGAGCAATTTTTTAACATGAACATACTGAAAAGAAATTTTCATCATCTAATGGAGCATACATTTTTTTCTTGCCGAAAAATAACCAAGCTCAAGGTATTCTTAGCAATGTCAGGGCTGTGGACTCGGTCGGATTTTTGCACCGAGTCCGGCCTCTTGACCACGAGTCAGAGTCCGGCTGTCCATTTTTTCTGTGAATTCATGTGACTGCTTAGTCTTTATTCAAGGCTAATTTAGATCAAAATCTGAATAATTACAACCGTTTTGTGATGGCTTTGTCTTTATTAAACATATAAACGAATACAATAAACAGATACTTTCAAGTTTTAATCATTAATTACACCATTATACCTCAGACATTTATCTAAACACAAATAATTAGTGACGACCCCACAACTATCGAAACACATCAATGATATAAGCTGGGTGACATAATCGTCCTTGACATTGGTACTAAAGGGAAATGTACTTTCGGCAGTTTGCAAACACATTTGATTAAGGCTCCGTTAGACACATATAACCATATCAATATAATTTCTAGTAGTAGTGTGGTCGCTTAATAAGTGGAAAGGAATGTGCAGGCTACATGAATTTGTTTTCTTCAAAGTATTGTGGAACAGGAGGTCCAGAAAGGGAGCATATCTCAAGGCCGATGGGAACGCGAGAAACAACTCGTCTTTGTGGTCCAGACACCTGTGCTGAGCAGGGGAAAACCCAAACGAGGAGGAGATGACCACAGACCATCGACCAATCACCACACAATCTTTTGCATGTTTGAATATTCATATTGTGTTTCTTTAAAACTGGGCAACCCGGAAGAATGTGTCGTCTTTCTGGTCACGAAGGCACACGAGTTTTTGTGTTAAGGACCCAAGACCCAGGCGCCTGTATTAGCTTGCTTTGTCAAGATTAAACAATTGGTAAATTCGGTCTGATTGATCTACTGGTCTTCTCTTTGACAGAACAAACTCGCAAAATTGTTAGGTGCGCCAGTGTGTGGATTAGAACATAGCAATTTTTGTGTTAAGTGTTGATCATAGTTTGGAGTCAGATCAACAACTAAAATCCGTATCCTAACAGTACATAATGTAAACATTAGCCTAAGTGCAACTCAACGTGGCCGCATTGATCGTAACTTACGCTCCGTTTCCCCCCAAATCTAGAGGCAAAACATTGTTCTCTCGCTGCTCCCGGGTTCTTCCATCTTGGCTGCATTGTGGGTCTTGTACGTGCACGCACGCAGGCAGGCAGGCAGGCGCGGGCGCGCACGCAACAACTAGATTTGTCGTCATAACAAGCAAGCAGGGCTGTGGACAGTATTCCTACGTGCATTCTCAGCAGCATGATTAAAATAAAATTGAACGTATTTTTTTTCTTATTGTCGGACTCGGTGGACTCTGTCAAAATCAGCACCGACTCCGAGTCCGGCAAAAATGACAGAGTCCAACGAGTCCAAGTCCCCGAGTGCACAGCCCTGGTTGTAATCAACCTTGATAAAGTTTAACTATTAGGTGGCGATGGACATTTAATTTGCACCTGACTTGTCAACTTTAGATAAAACCATACAATTCTGTAAGATTGCATATATTTGTGATATGCAAATTGTGTGGGTGAATATTGCAATATCGATATTTTTTCAATATATCCTGCAGCCCTAGATAAAAGCAAACAATTCCATAAGAAACTTTGCATGTCTTTGTAATAAGCAGATTGCATGGGCCAAACTGGTGGTATCCTGCCCCTAAAATTTGAGACAGTACAACCAAGAATTTTATCTACTTGCCCCAGTGCAAGCAGTAAATTGGCAGATTTTTTGTTAAAGAAAATAATGACTTTTGAAGATTTTTTATTGCCGACCAAATTTCTGCTCCACACTTCAGCCAATTGATCAATAACATAGTGAACATAAATTCATAGTGAATGCCCCAAAATCTTTTACTTGAGCACCTAAAATTTCAGGTTCGTGGCCAAAAAAATAGTTAACCTGGAGGGGCCAATATCCTTGATATTCTTTCAACATATTGTGCAGCCCTAATATCTAGTATTTACTTGTGTACAGCTATCAAACTGCACCAAGGGAGCAACAGTGTTCAACATTAACCAAAGTATTTATCACGCCCACCCCACCCCACCCCACCAGCCACTGGATTACCGTGTTTTCCAAAAAGTGCGAGGACTTAGTCATACCTCAAAGAAAAAAAAGAAAGGTACTCTGCAAAAGTTGTCTATTAAGCGATGTCATGTATCTTGCCCTCTCCTTCATATCCACGAATGAAGCTGCTGTGTCTGGTAAACCCCGGCAAGTCAAACGGCAGTGAGTAAAGCAAAGTGCAAGTAAAGATCACACCGCATTTGGTCTGAACGTAGCATAATACTTGGGAATATGATGCTACAATATGGTTCATTGAAGGATTATTATATTTTCTGTCCCTTTGTGATGACAGACCTTTGACAAGGTTGCAAATAGCTACTATAAAACATCATTGTGCATGTTTATAAGTGCTGTGGTGATGTATGGTACAGATTATGAAATCCTGTTTATACAGTTTGTTCCATTACCTGCTAGTCATTGGAATAATACATTTGCTCTAAATAAAGATCAATGCTAAAGTTCTATATTTTCAGGTAAAATCTACAGCTGTGGTCACAAGTCTTCACAGCATGGGGAAATTCTGATAGACGGGAAATGGGAATTGTCACAACCAGTTACGGCAAAGAGATTGTCATCTTTGTTTCTCTGACTGAGTACACTGGTACTCTGAATGCCTGCTCACATCCCACTGGAGCAGAGACATACAGTCACCCATCCTCCCCCTCCAGCATGAACAATGGCAGCAGTGGAAAGCATTTTCTAAACTGTATCGACACATGCCGTGAGCGACGACCTTCTCGCTCAACAGAAAGCTCGGGGTGGGTGATCGCCTTACCTATACTGTGCGGCAGCACCATGAGTGAATCCAAAGTAGTTGCCGGTAGCCATTTTGGCATCTTCACCAAGCCGGCTGGGCACTGCGGAGGACATGGAGAGTTACGCTAAGCTAACTGTTAGCAATAAGCTAAACAGAGCACTCCAACGACAAATGAGCTTCTTATGTCGATACTGTGTCTACAGCTTTGTAAGATGAAAACATTTTTGGTCGTGACACTTACCATAGGTGAAGGATACAACAGGACATATGGGAATCATTGGTTTTGCGTATTCTAGCGACGATCGAGTAGGTCAGCGTATTTATACAGTATTACATGTCGCACCCGGAAATGGCGTCCGAGCGCCTGCGCGAAAGCCAATGCAGACGGACAGACAGACAGATAGACAGACAGACAGACAGACAGACAGACAGACAGACGTAAGGTTTAGCAGCTTCATGTACATGTATTGAGTTTATATTAGTGGCCAATATGACTATTAAGTGCCTTAAATGTCATCACCAGAATTAGGTCGACGACCGAGGGCAGATTTCGTGCATTTTAACACTCCCCCATTGATGGAGGTTTTCATTTTTGTTAACATCCTATACACTTTTCAACAAATCAAATACAGATTGTTGGCACTCTTACGTACCTCTTGCACATTTTTTATTTATCGGTAACTTACTGTAAGTTAGAGCGCGGGCAGTTATGCCCGAGGTCCGACACACATGACGTTGTTACAGTGGTACCTCGAGGTACGTAAATCTACTTACGAACTTAATTGGTTCCGCGATCGGGTTTGTAAGTAGAAACCGAATTACTCTTATTGAAAATGTTTTGTTGTTGTAGTAATTTATTGGGCTTTGCACATTCACCTTTGCACCTTTTATGTCCCTTTTTTTGCAAACAAGTTAAGAAATAATACATTTATAACAAATGAAAAGTTACCGTTTTTTTCCATGTATAGTGCGCCCCCATGTATAGTACGCACCCCTAACAATGGCATGCTGATGCTGGAAAAAAGCTTGTACCCATGTATAATACGCACCCAATTTTTATGAATTTTTTTAATTTTTTTTTAATTTTTTTTTTTTTTTTTTTTTTTAAAGTCCCAAAGATCGTCACACACGCAGGGAGGCAATGGGTCCCATTTTTAAAGTCTTTGGTATGGTCTTAACTAGGCTGGATGTCATTTTTTTTGTTGGCGTTGATTTCTCCGACTGCCCCTAAACGCACCACCGCGCTCCGTGCGCGCATGGGCTGCGGACGTGAAAAAGGCGGCTCTGTATGGGAGAGACGTTGAAGAGGAATAAAAACAACCTTGGAAACCAAAACTTGCCCCTCGTCGTGACTCGGAGCCGCAACAAATGTTTCGGATTTGTGTAGGGTACATTGTGAGACAGCAAACGAGCAGGTGATCGAGCAAGCCTTGTCTGATACGAGAGCATTGCGGTCGCATGGAGCGTGTTTGAAGTGAACAGCAGAGAAGAAAGGAACAAGGCAAAGTGTTGTGAAATAAAATATTATCTGTAATACGCATTTTGTTATTTGCTGATTGAAACTGCTAATTAAACTGTGAATTGAAACTAATAGGTGGAGAACTGAACTCTCGCTCTTTATATAGCTGACGTGTCTTGCGCAACCGTTCTGCGCATCTGTAATGGCGGCCTCCGTATGACGTCCGGTCCGCGATGGAGATTAAAAAACAAACAATATTTGACAATAACACACCATCGAGGATTGCACCATCGCATCAAACGATGTGTCGTCAATTATGAATTTTACTAAGTGTGTTGGGCAGGATGGCTGAATGCGATGCGCGATTGACAACAAACAAGAAGAAAGGTGAGTTTTATTTCGGGGGAGATTTGTCATGTCTCGTCCCCAGTTTTGCTATGTGTCTAGGTTGCCATAGTTTCTGTTCGTGTCACCCCGCTCTTCCTGTGTCACCTCAATCGATGTAACGTGTTTTGTATTTAAGTCCTGTCTGCCCCTCGCTCACCGTTGGATCATTGCATGTGTTACTGTCATTCTGTTCCTGTCTTTGGTAATGTCACCCTGTCTTTTTGTTCCACGACTTTGTCGGTCAGTCCTGTTGTTGGTTTTGTTGTACCATGACTTTATTTAAAAAAAAAAAAAAAATTAAAAAAAAAAAAATTAAAATTTTTTTTCTTTGTACCCATGTATAATACGCACCCCAGATTTTAGGACAATAAATTAGTAAAATATTGCGCACTATACACGGAAAAAAACGGTAGTTCTTCCGGACAGAGTTCTATGTGGCCGGTCTATTTCAGGTCCCGAGAGATTGTGGTTCCCAATAGGGATGGGCGATACCAATGATTTTGGAATCGATCCGATACCAAGTATTTCCTACCCAAAATACCCGATATTCGATCCGATATCGATACCGGAAGTGTAATTTCCCGCCAAAAAAACAATTTAAATGCAGTGGCATTCTTGCTCTTGGAGAGTCATCTATTGAATTTTGTAGAAAAAAGTATTACGTCATGTACATGAATTATTAACCTTTTTAGACATTAGTGCATTAGTGGAAGATGCATATTAATAGTATAACTTTATTAAAAAGGAGCTATTCTTTACTTTATTCTCTCTCTCTCTCTCTGTTGTTGGGAAAAAGTTTTGTCTTTTAGTATAATCTAAAAAGAGACATGGTACCAACAGAGATGCAGGGCTTAATTGTCATGAGCAGCAAAACTATCAATTTGTAAAGCCACTGGATACTTACATTTAATATTGTAATACTTTAGTGTTGTTTATAGGAAGTGGAGTTACAAATAAAACGTATGGCGTTCGACCACAAATTGAAAAGGGGAAAACTTTATTTATAAATGACTGACTAGAGCGTAGTAATTATTGCTTCAAATAGCACATCAACCACAAATGCTTACGATTTTTGGTTAGCACCTGATACCTGGATATGTCTTGCCTTTCTGAAATGCTGCTTCTAAGGTACTTTGGTACCTTAGCCTGGGTGTGGCTGCAGGGTTTTCCGTCGCTGCCTTAGTGTCTGCGGCACGTTTCAACTGCAGCTCTTCATGAACCGTGGGGTGAATTTTGCTTAAATGTTTTGTCAAGTTTGTGGTGTTGCCACAATATTTAATTGTTTTGTGACATATTTCACATTTTGCCTTGTTGTTATTAAGTAAAATATAATATCCCCAAACCATACTTCTCTTGCGTTCGGACTGGGCCGCCGCCGTGGCCATGCTTGTTTGTGTTTGTTTGGATTGGAACGGGGGGCGGAGGAGGAGGGCTTGGCTTGTGAGAAAAGGGGGCCAGAGCAGAGCAGAGCAGGACACGCCGGTGCAGCAGGCGGAAGGAAAAGTAGTGCTCGCATGAGTGCAAGTCGTCAAATTGGAGCAAAAAAAAAAAAGAGGAAAAATATAATTAAATAATTGTAAGTATCGATATTTTAGCTAGGGAGATCGATACTCAAAAATGAGCAGCCTGGATCGATATATCGATATTTTGGTATCGATCCGCCCATCCCTAGTTCCCAAGAACTTGAAGGTGTCTGTGGAGAGAATAGTAATACTGCGGATAGTGAGGGGTGAAAGTGGAGAAGGGTCTCGCCTGAAGTCCACTGTCATCTCCACAGTCTTGAGCGGGTTCAGCTCCAGGTGGTTTTGGCTGCACCAGTGGACCAGCCACTCCACCTCCTGTCTGTACGCAGTCTCATCACCTTGCTGGATCAGTCCGATGAGAGTGGTGTCGTCTGCGTACTTCAGGAGCTTCACAGGAGAGTCACCTGAGGAGAAATCGTTGGTATAGAGAGAGAAGAGCAGTGGGGAGAGGACGCACCCCTGAGGGGCTCCAGTATTGGTGGTCCGGGTGTCAGATGTGATGCTCCCCAGCCTCACACGCTGTCTCCTGTTGGTCAGGAAGCTGGTGATCCACTGACAGGTGGAGGCAGGCACCGCGAGCTGGATGAGCTTCTGTTGGAGAATGTCAGGAGCGATGGTGTTGAACGCCGAGCTGAAGTCCACAAACAGGATCCTGGCGTACGTTCTTGGGGTGTCCAGGTGGTGCAGTATGTAGTGCAGTCTCATGTTGACCGCATCATCCACCAACCTCTTTGCCCGGTAGACAAACTGGAGGGGGTCAAGCAGGGGACCCGTGACATCCTTCAGGGGAGGGGGTTCAGCACTAACCTCTCGAAATATTTCATGACCACAGATGTCAGTGCGACAAGTCTATAGTCATTCAAACCTGTGATGGCGGGCTTCTTGGCCACTGGAACGATGGTGGAGCTCTTGAAGCACGAGGGCACCTCACACAATCCCAGGGAACGGTTGAAGATCCATGCAAAGGTGGGTGCCAGCTGCTCAGCACAGACTTTCAAGCAGGAAGGTGACACGCCGTCTGGGCCCGGTGCCTTCCTGATCTTTTGTCTCCGGAACATCTGGCGCACTTCCTCCTCGCGGTTCTAGAGTGCGGGCGCGGCCTCTGCAAGAGAGAGAGTGGGTGACAACAGTGATGGAGGTGTGGACAGAGCAGTTGTGGGGGGAAGTGAGTATGTAGATTGTGCTGCAGGAGGTCCCGTGTGGGAGGACCGATCAAACCTGCAGTAGAACCTGTTTAGCTGGTTAGCAAGCCTTGGGCTCTCCACAGGAAGGGGGGTTTGTTTCTTGAAGCTCGTGATGCTCTGCAAACCTTTCCACACTGTTGAGGGATCAGGATTGGCAGAGGTGTCTCTCCAGGCTCTCCCCGTAACACCTCCTGGCTTTCTTGACCTCTCGGTTCAGTGTGTTTCTGGTCTGCTCGAACAGGTCCCGGTCGCCGCTCCTGTAGGCCTCCTCCTTGACTTTGCGCAGCCTCCTAAGGTTCGGTGTAAGCCAAGGTTTGTCGTTGTATGTGCAGAAGACCTTAGTCTGCACACACAGATCCTCACAAAAACTGATGTATGATGTGACAGTGTCAGTGAGTTCATGCAGGTCTGAAGTTGCAGCTTCAAAAACTCCCCAATCGGTGCAGTCAAAGCAGGCTTGGAGGTCCTGCCTTGACTCCACTGTCCACTTCCTCACAGTCCTCACCGCAGGCTTAGAAGTTTTTCAGTGTCTGCCTGTAGGCCGGGATCAGATGAACTAGACAGTGGTCCGACAGTCCTGAAGCTGCACGAGCCACAGAGTGGTATGCATCCTTAATTACGGTGTAGCAGTGGTCCAGTGTCTGTGCCCCTCTGGTGGGACACGTTAAGTGTTGTCTGTATCTGAGGAGTTCGTGTGCGAGGTTCGCCCTGTTAAGATCACCCAGAACAATGATTAGTGAATTTGGTAGAAGTTTCTCCATGTCTGTCACCTGGTCAGCCAGCATCTGCATGGCTTCACTCGCACGTGCGTGTGGTGGAATGTAAACAGCCGCCATGACGATCGAGACAAGGAGGGCTGGAATGACGGCAGAGCAGGACGACGAGGCAGGCTGGCGAGCCGGTCAGCGAGCATGCGTCATGTGTCATTGAAGCAGATGGTCAGAGCAAGCTTTTTAAAGCTGTTTAAAGAATGTTTAAAGATACAATTGAGTGTTTAAAAATATATTAAAATATTTAAATAAATTGTAAAAAATAATTTTAAGTCTTGTGGCGATGCCTTGCGCTGGGCCGCAGGGGGAAGAACGGAGCCGTGACACGTTTACACCAAAATGTCTAAAAAGTGTTAAAAAATACAATAAAGTGTTTAAAAATAAAATTTTAAAAGTCTTGTGCAGATGCACACGTGCTGGGCTGCAGGGTCACGTCAACCGGCCAGCTTGGCATGAGCAGAGCGCAGTGTGACACGTTTACACTTTAAAAATGTTTTAAAGTGTTTAAAATACAATAAAGTATTTAAAAGTACAATATAGTGTTTAAAAATAAAAGTATAAAAGTCTTGTGCGGTAACCCTCGCGCTGGGCCGTGGGGGTGCCGGCCAGCACTCAAGAGCAGAGAGGAGCCTGACACGTTTACACTTCATAAAAGATTCATAAAAATCTTGTGTGGCTACTGTAACAATATATTTACTCTATATATTTATTTATTTAAATAAATTTGAATGTTTCTGAAAGTCAGTTTGACTATATTTTTTACAAAATTGTTTAAAAATAACAAAAAGTGTTTTAAATAAAATAATAAAGTGTTTAGAACTACAATAAAGGTTCATAAAAGCCTTGTGTGGTTATTGTAACAATATATTTACTGTTCTTTATTTTCTCTTATGAATAAATAAAAATGTTTCTGAAAGTCAGTTTGACTTTAAAATGTTTATGTGTTTAAAAACAAAAAATATTTTTAAAGTACAATAAAGTGTTTAAAAATACAATAAAGGTTTCTAAAAGTCTTTTGTGGATATTGTAACAATATATTTTCTCTACATCGCGGATCTTCACATATCACAGGAGGTCTTGGAACCAATTATCCGCAATAAACGAGGGATTACTGTCGTTAGGCAGTACGGACCATGTATTCTCCAAAAATAATTTGAGGCAACGCATTTGTTTAATGACACCACGTTTGCTAATCAGGTACCATCTGAGGACATTGCAGCTACAGCTCCACAAATCTTTCTTCCATATCGTGGCCCACCTGAGATCAGCTAGAAATTGTCTGTTCCTTTTTATGCCACTTTGTTTTGGGTTTTTTTGCACATCATGTCCAATATCTCATCATCAGTAGGAGGGCACTGTGCCCAAGAACAACTCGACTATGTCGCAATACGAACAAAAAATTGGACAAGCCATACTTTCATACCGTCCCAGACGCCAGCCACCCAATCGTTGATTATGTCACACTATACGGGCTGAAACATGTCAAGACAACTGAAAATCAGCACGACATGCTACGTTTGTCTGCGACGCGTCTGTCAGCTCATTATCGCCATTATTGATGTCGGCATAAGTTCAGTGAAGTCTAAGGGTCATCGATTTAATGCAGTTATTGCAACCATGGGATTTGTATCAACCTATTATGTCTTATGCACTTGTGCAGAATTTAACAACTGACTTAAATAACTGACTTGCTTACTTAAAAACGTGGCATTCTTATGGAAGTAAAATCATTTTAGCAAGTTGTGTTTCAAATTCCTAGATGTACAAACCTGCAGGTTAGAATTAAAAGCTCTTGATCTGTTTTTTCATCAAATTCATATTTTGATGTTAGACCTAAATGTTCTCAGTCTACAGCAAAATAAAGGAATTGGTTTCAGTGTCCCTATATGTTTAGAGGTGACATTAATGGGATGCTGACAAAACAAGCTTTTTTTTCCACACTTTTACTTTTCACATACATTTGAAAAAAGGACAGTGAGTAGTGTTAGGCGGGTGTCAACATACAGTATACTAAATACACACCATAGTCTAACACTGTGAAATGTAGTCCATGAGTCAAAGGTATGCATGAAACTGTTCCAAAGTTATCATGGTTGTCTTCTGACACTTTACCAAAGATATAAACATATAGCAGCAAAGACAGTCTGTTTGATTTTCTTCTCCAAATAAAACTGGGCTGATGTGAGAGTTTTTCAGTCATTAAATGTGCCATTAAGTCAATATATTTTCCCACATTTACTCAAGACAATCGTTTGAAGACCATCAGTGATCAGTAGGGGTGTAAATCGCGGGTTTTGTCACGATACGATATAATATCGATACAAAGAACTACGATACGATATTTGCCGATATCTGAAAGCCTGCTGCGATTCAATCACGATATATCGCGATATAGTGCTCTACGATCGATTTTTTTTTTTAAATAAAAAAATATAGAACAATTTCCTGATTTATAACAATTCATACGCAAAATCAACAAGGTACTGCAAACTCTTTATTTAGGAAATTACAAGAGTATTGCAGTATACAAAGTGCTTATTTTAACACTGAACTTTGATGTCGTGTTTTTTCTTTAAATGTGCGGCGAGATTTGTGCTCCCTGAATATTTTATCACCGCATGGCAGGATTTACAAACTGCAAGTGTCTTGTCGGTTGAGCCATCTTTTCTTTGGAATCCAAAGTGCTTCCAAACGAATGACTTGAAGCCTAAAGGGGAGCAAATTTCCTCATCTTTTTGGACACTAGCCATAGCACCAGCCCAGGAGCAGCGTACTAGTTGTCGACTCCCCTTTCACGTGCCTGCTCTGCTCACAACATAACAACGCCGGGCGCACTGCTCCCGGAAAGAGGAAGCTAGCAACAATGAACTGGATTTCAAAATAAAGTCGCGTCTAATGTCCGAGGTCAAACACGGCGATATAAATCGATGTTTACGTTTAGCATCGATGCCAATAAATCGTAGAGCATTATATCGATTAATCGATGTGTATCGATGTATCGTTACACCCCTAGTGATCAGTATTGAAAATTGGGTGAGTTTTCTCAAAGAAATACTGTGCTGAAACTGTTTTGTGGGCAATAGTCCTGACAGGCACTTATAAGGTTTGATGAACATTAGAGGTGACGACTTTCTTGTGAATGATTGGCCCGGTGTCGCATTCTGACTTGGATTTCCTCGTCCTGTGGATAAAAATAAATAAATAAATAAAATTGAAATAACAATGATGCTGCTCCTAAGTCTGCAAAGTCATGTTCTATTATGTAAACATTTGATATATGCTAAGATTTAAAAGTCAGCTTTAAAATTTGTCAAAATGAAATGTAATTAATATCTATATATAATGAGGGAATATACGTTACATTTCTTGTGGTTTCGGTGTTTAAGACCTTTCTATATTTTTAAACAATCTTAGCCATTTCAGACCTAAATTAACAGCAGAAAAATGCTTAAATTTCAGGGGCAGAGATGAATGTATCCAGAATACATGAGTAAAATTTCTGGAGGCAATATATTCATGCTTCCATCTTGAGCTACATACAACATAGCTTTTACTGGTATGTAGTTTGAGATACTACCGTACCGTTCAACAGAAGTGTTACTTGTCTTTGGATTATTTGGGTGGACAACCACAAAAATTTTGCTTTTCCTAAATATTTCTTAAATTAAAGCCATGGTATAATTTTGAGAACAAGGGTGTGAGCGATTACTATAACAGCATCCAATTTTCGGTCGTGGGATCCCATGAAAAACAAAAAAAAATGCTAATTGTGTTGGCCTTCGGTAAAATTATACTATACTAACAGCTGGCTAAATGCCAACAATAAATCACCAAGTGAGGTGGTAACCTAAAAGAAACACACAGCCTTCAAAACTTAAAAACATAACGGTGAAACTATTCAAGACAACTTATAAGAACCAGAGAAAAGTATATAGGTAGATATTAAGGTATTAATCATTCTATTTAGATTGGCGAGCACAACTAGCTACAAACAGGTTTAGGACCATGTCTGTACTGCATTTTGTTTTGTTCTGGTTTGCTCTTGTAAAGGAGCAGCACGAAGAACGCGCACGCCTTCAAAATGGCCAATAGTAAGCGGTGCATTTTTTATGCCTAATGAAAGAAAGCGATGAATGCCTCCCCGGAATAAAATAACGGTGATCTTTCGAGAGTTTCCATTGCAGGGCTCGAAACTAACGATTGCCCGATTGCCCGGGGCAAGTAGCGATGGCAGACGGGCAAGTAGAATTTTTCCTCACTTGCCCGAACTTGCCCTGCCATAATACCATGTTTTCAAGCTGTAAAAAGACGATTTTGTGCATAATTTCTCGCAACTTCTGCCGCTTCTGGTCCGACATTTTGTTTTCTAGGGAGCGGTTAGTTTCTCGTGTAAGTCTGCAATACATTGATAACGGCAAAGCGCTTCGTAATTAAATGCATGCTCCCTCACCCGTCCCTGGCTCTTCTGCGCCTGCGCACCAGCAGAGCTTGTTTCCGGTTGAATTTTGGTACTACAGTAGATTAGTGTGGTTTAATTGCATCAAAAGTTCTACACTGTATTAAAACAGGCTGCAGAAACAATATGATGGAATAAAAACATATGAAGGCAAAACTTATAGTGTTGTCTTTTTTATTGCAAAAATGTGTCGGGCAAGTAAAAATCCACTCCAAAAAAATTCGGGCAAGTAAAATTTTGTTTCGGGCAAGTAAAATTTTCTCCAACTTGCCCGAGGGCAACTTGGGCAAAAAATAAGCTTCGAGCCCTGCATTGAATGGGCAGATGATTCCTCTGGGAGGGCACGGCTTATCTTTGTGGAGGCAAGGCACGCCCCAGCCCACCCGTAGTCACGTCCCCGCAGTTCAATGGTGCACATTTAGGTCTTCAACAACTTTTTCAATCATAATTAAATATACCATTACAATATTAGGGCGGCTCCACCGAGCACTGGTTAGCACGTCCACCTCACAGTTAGAAGGGTGCCGGTTCGATTCCACCTCCGACCCTCCCTGTGTGGAGTTTGCATGTTCTCCCCATGCCCGCGTGGGTTTTCTCCGGGCATTCCGGTTTCCCCCCACATCCCCAGAACATGCTTGGTAGGCCGAGCACTCGAAATTGCCCCTAGGTGTGAGTGCGAGTGCGGATGGTTGTTCGTCTGTGTACCCTGCGATCGGCTGGCAACCGGTTCAGGGTGTCCCCCGTGTCAGGGTTTTCCAAAACTATCTTGATCATATGATTATGTTGGAATGTATGTAACCAGTAATAAATAACCTAGGTAGATTAGTTTTATGCTTATGTTGGTGTGTAACCAGTAATAAATAACCTAGCTTGTTCCATCCTACACAATGTCGTAAAACATCCCCTGCTCTGCTAATCTAGAGGTCAAGGGCTTTTAACTTGTCTATTCAGTCCACTGTCACCCCCACCCTTTTTCTCTTAATAAAGATGCTCTTGTGGGAAGCGAGTCAGACGTCATTCGATCATTGCTGTACGCACAGTGACGAATGAACTCTCCGCCTGCAGGTGCCCAAAAAGACTTAACTGTCTCCCATGTGGTTCTTGCAAAATAAGTTAGAGTGAGCACCACTCTAACACCCCGCCTACTGCCCGATGACTGCTGGGATAGGCTCCAGCACGCCCGCGACCCCCGTGGGGACAAGTGGTATAGAAAATGGATGGATGGATTAAAATATTATTTGTAAAAAAATAGATACATATCAGAACATTGTAAACATATTTAGATCATTTCACACAATAAAATTCAATCATGTCTGTTGACAAAAATGAGGTAGGCTAAACCAAATAAACCTTTTTGCCTCGCTTTTACAACATCACACTGTTCAGCTTGACATAATTTCATCATATGGGACAACATTAACTTGGATTTTCTCCCAAATAAAACCATAATCTTAATAATAATTATTTTAGAAAGAAACATGATTTGCCTTCAGCTCATGTCTTAAGGCAAACTTGTGACGATAAAGAGAGAAAACAGAAATCGTTTGCAAACCAACAGATGACATTTAAATTTTACGGCTGACGCTTTGAGTTGACTTGTTTAGTATGGCATACCGTTTCGGCAGTGTCGCCTATCTCCTCTCCTTCTGTGTATCTGCTACCAGGCATGAACGTCTCAAAGTCAGACAGTGGGCTTTCTACTGCCTCCTCATCATAGTCGGTCTGGTAATCTTCTGATAGTTCCTCTGAAGGACAACAAATTAATTTCACTCTGTATTTAAAATATTTATAATGTTACTAAATATGTTTTTAACAAATAACTAATAAAGATCAAACCTTCAATTAATGCAGTCTTGACAGGGTCGATTCGTGACACAATCTCGGCCAGGTCCGTAAAGGAGGCATTTGGACATGTGACCACCTAACAGAAAAACAATATCAGCTCCTGTTCTCCAATGCCAATTCTTTCTCAGTCTGAACCCATCCATTTTTTATATAATTAGTGCTCATTAGGGCTACAGGTAACCCGGAGCCTACTCTAGCAAAATTTTCCCATATTCTCCCTGGTGTCTAAATACTAGGGGTGTAAATCGCGGGTTTTGTCACGATACGATATCATATCGATACAAAGAACTACGATACGATATTTGCCGATATCTTAAAGCCTGCTGCGATTCATTCACGATATATCACAATATAGTGCTCTACGATCGATTTTTTTTTTTTAAATAAGAAATATAGAACAATATCCTGATTTATAATAATTCATACGGAAAATCAACAAGGTACTGCAAACTCTTTATTTAGGCAATTATAAGAGTATTGTAGTATACAAAGTCCTTATTTTAAGACTGAACTTTGATGTCGTGTTTTTTCTTTAAAAATAAATATAGAGATTTGTGGTCCCTGAATATTTGATCACCGCATGGCAGGATTTACAAACTGCACGTGTCTTGTCCGTTGAGTCATCTTTTTTTTGGAATCCAAAGTGCTTCCAAACGAATGACTTGAAGCCTAAAGGGGAGCAAATTTCCTCGTCTTTTTGGACACTAGCCATAGCACCAGTCCAGGAGCCGCGTACTAGTTGTCGACTCCCCTTTTACGTGCGTGCTCTACTCACAACACGCGCGCACTGCTCCCAGAAAGAGGAAGCAAGCAACAATGAACTGGATTTCAAAATAAAGTCGCGTCTAATGTCCGAGGTCAAACACGGCGATATAAATCGATGTTTACCTTTAGCATCGATGCCAATAAATCGTCGAGCATTATATCGATTAATCGATGTGTATCGATGAATCGTTACACCCCTACTAAATACATATTCTTTGTCATGCCCTCATGCATTCTTGGAAGGATTCTTCCATGATCCTTCTTGGCTCCGTTGTCACAACCATCTTGATCTGGTCCACATCTTCAAAACCGGTCCCTCCATGACCCCACTGAACAAGTCACACAGAGCCAGGTCAAGTGAGTGTTGAAGTTGTTTCAGTATGTCAATATATATATATATATATGTTCTATATACCAAGAACTGTCAGATAATCAGAGCATTGTGAACAGGCGCATTGCAAGAAGCAAACGCGACAGTCTTTTTGAAGACATGCTGGCTGATTGCATGACATGCTACATTGAAAGGGGAAACTAGTAGTTTGTGTGTGGGTTGTGTTTGGATTTTGTGACAACAGTCCTGCTGGTAATTCAAATGAGGAGCCGTTCAGTCCCGCCTCAGACAGATCATCCAATCAGTCATCATGCATTAAGTGAGCATCTGGGTCAGCCCAGTGCCACATAACCTCCCAGAAATGCAGAGCGTCTGATGGGCGGGATAAAGTAACTATCAACTCCCGCCCTGGGCAAATTGGCTCCCAGCCGGGTGCACTTCTCCCGTTATAGTCTTCCATGACCAGCTTTGAGTCAGCCTGGAACGACTCGAAATGACGATGGTGAGGGGTTTTAATTTCTGCCGTAACCCTGCACTTTGAAGCGCTTTGCTATCCGGACCTCGGTGCCTCCTCCGAGTGTGAATAGATGAATGAATGAATGAATGAATGAATGAATGAATGAATGAATCAATCAATCAATCAATCAATCAATCAATCAATCAATCAATCAATCAATCAATCAATCAATCAATCGATCAATCAATCAATCAATCAATCAATCAATCAATGAACAGATAAACAAACTGTGCTCACGTGACTACTTTTGGTCTTATGGAATTCCTCCTGATGTCTGTCTTTAAGCATGCTGTCCACCACACTACTCCGCTGCCAAACATCAAACAGTGTCTTCCCATGCTGGTATCCCACTTCCTGAAGCATAATGGAATGTGAATGTCAGGATGTGATTTTCAACCTAATAATGAAAGCACTAGTAACAATAGAGGACAAGAATACTTACAGCAATTTCATCAAACTTGCCAAACTCCAATGTGCCATAGCGGTCGATGGGAGGGCGGATATACTCACAGTAGTCACTGTCTTTAACCGACTCAAGTTGTCTGACACAACAAACATAAGCAAGTCGGGTTTGGATCTCTGCCATATTAAGTACCTGGGAGAAGGGTTTAGGAGGTTAGCAAATAAAATTAAATGCAGAATACGACAGGAGGCGATGCGTTCATGTCCGCTTTGACCCGTGCTTTTTTCGCACCTGCTTTCCCTTGTAAATAAATAATTGTCTTTAATCCGCTTTCATTTACCCATTGCTATTTGAGACCAGCTGTAAAAATGAGCAGACCAAAGAAAAGGAAAGTGGCCGAGTGTTTAATAAAACAGTGCGCTTACTGTGCGAGGTTTGCAGACCACACGCAATGCTTTTTTTCTGGCCTTGACCACTCTTTCAAATTTTAGAACCCAATGTGGCTGGTCCGCAAATCACAATCTTTGTTTGCCTTAACCCGAACTTTTAAGGACACAAGTAGAAAATTTAGGGGTGCATACTGTAACTTGACTCGCAAAATAAATATTCACTCCTCCTTTTAACTGTATTTACGCTCTATTATTGATGAATGGGCTGAAGTGTGAAGCAGAAGTTGGTTAGCAACAAAAATATATTCAAGAATAGTATTGGGGTGGGAAATGCAGTTGAAAAAATTTACCGTAATTTTCGGACTATAAGTCACACCGGAGTATAAGTCGCACCAGCCATAAAATGCCCAAAAAAGTGAAAAAAAAAACATATATATGTATATAAGTCGCTCCTGAGTATAAGTCGGGGCGACTTATACTCAGGAGCCACCCAAACTATGAAAAAAACTTAGTCCAAAAATTACGGTACTTGCTTTCGAATTTTGAGAGCCACCATTTAAAGACAGCCTGGAGTGATGCTTCAATTTAAGACGTTTCAAACTATTTAGAAATTAAAGCTATTTTCAGGGGTTCAAAGTGGTGCATAATTATGAGGAAGAATGACACTACACTTAGTAGTTTTACTTGGTTTTCTTTTGAAATAAAAATCTGAAAAGTACACCAAGCAGTTATAGTCTGCCCACTTTACTCAGATACTTCTAAATAAAATCCGGTGTAATAATCTATTGCTTTCAGAAAAGGCCTTAAATCTAACAATGACATGAGGTAAATTCCAAAAAGAAACATTTTAATTTGTTAGCATACAAAGATATTTGAGACAATTAAATTCTTCCAATGGCAAAGGACCTTGTCTGTTCCAGCAGACAGAGATGCACGGTACAATAAGCAGGACTGGATGGAATGAGATGGAGGAAAAACTTGTCTGGACCCCACAGACCCCTGAACACAGCTTCATAATCCCTCTTGGTCAAAATAAAAACAAAATGAAAGCTAGGCCCACATTAAACATCAATATCTCCTCATCATTGTATATGGATTTTGAATGTAATGTCATAAAATACTTTCATGTTTCATTTTTTTTTTTTTTTTTTTTCTTTCGGTATGGCGCCGTAAGTGGCTGCCTCCCAGCAGTGTTCTCTCTTTTCCTCTTTATTTCTTTCTTTTCTCCTTTTTCTTTCTGTCTTTTTGTCCATTCGGCGATGCTGGTGCCTTCTACCGCACCTCGGTATCTCTTCGGATCGGATATTTTGTATTATTTTTTTTCTTCCTGGGACCGGGATCATCGGTCGAGACCGGCGTAACTCTACGGCGGCTTCCTGCTTATCCGGGCAGTGATGACCGGGTCCCTCGCCTTGGCCTTGCAGCCGCAACCCCTGTGGGGAGTCCGCTCCCTCGTGCTCGTCGGAACCAACGACTTTCGCCATGCTAGCCCCGTGGTGACCATCTGCACGTGCACCCGACTGGGTGCCCAGGACGCTGCTCACACGTTTGCCTGCTTTGTGATGTTTTTCACCGATTCACGACCACGGTCCATTGGGCGCCGTAGAACTGGACTGCCCCTACACCTGTCTATGGACCCCGTGGGGGCTATTTAGTGCGTTTTGGGGTGTTCTCTTGTATTGAGGGGTGCTGGTTGGCCACAGTTACTTTTTTTCCTTTGTCTTTTATCTTTGTTTTGCTTTGATGGCTTTTATCTTGAGCACTTTCTGGCTTTCTTTGTGGCGCCGTTGTGTGGCAGCCTTATGAGAGCCTGTTGAGTTGCGCTCATGCCATTTGTGCGTCTTTTGTATACCCACTCTGTGGTATGAATACTGCTGGGGCCTGAATTTCCCCACCCCTGGGGATCAATAAATATTCAATCAATCAATCAATCAATCTAGTGTGCCATTCACATTCTCTAACTTTTTTTCACATTTTCTTACTTTTTTTTCCGGAGAACTAAATTGAAGGTAATTCAAATGATTAATTATTAGCATTAGTATAGTATTAGTAATTTAAAGTATACGTACCTTGACTGAATGAAGGTAATTTAAATTATACATACCTTGACTTTCTCAGCTAGAGGGTTGAATCGTTTCCACAGAAGCCACCACCCATTCAGGGAATCACCATAGTTGGTCAAATTGGTTTCAGCTCTACTTCCAACATCTACAGCAATTACAACTTTGGCGCCCATGGAGCGAGCCACGTCAGCTAGAAACAAAAAAAAGACAAAAATCATTTTTGAACTGAAACTGATTTTGGATGGACAGAAAAGCGCAATTACCGTTTTTTTCCGTGTATAGTGCGCCCCCATGTATAGTACGCACCCTAAAAATGGCATGCTGATGCTGGAAAAAAGCTTGTACCCATGTATAATACGCACCCAATTTTTATGAATTTTTAAAAAAAAAAAAATTAATTTTTTTTTTTTTTTTTAAGTCCCAAAGATCGTCACACACGCAGGGAGGCAATGGGCCCCATTTTTATAGTCTTTGGTATGGTCTTAACTAGGCTGGATGTCATTTTTTTTGTTGGCGTTGATTTCTCCGACTGCCCCTAAAAGCACCACCGCGCTCCGTGCGCGCAGGGGAACGAGGCGGCTCTGTATGGGAGAGACGTTGAAGAGGAATAAAAACACCCTTGGAAACCAAAACTTGCCCCTCGTCGTGACTCGGAGCCGCAACAAATGTTTCGGATTTGTGTAGGGTACATTGTGACAGACGGCAAACTAGCAGGTGATCGAGTGAGCGTCTGATACAGGAGCATTGCGGTCGTATGGAGCGTGTTTGAAATGAACAGCAGAGACGAAAGGAACAAGGCAAAGTGTTGTGAAATAAAATATTACCTGTAATACGCATTTTGTTATTTGCTGATTGAAACTGCTAATTAAACTGTGAATTGAAACTAATAGGTGGAGAACTGAAC
The DNA here is from genome assembly GCF_033458585.1 of Syngnathus typhle. Classification (NCBI taxonomy): domain Eukaryota; kingdom Metazoa; phylum Chordata; class Actinopteri; order Syngnathiformes; family Syngnathidae; genus Syngnathus; species Syngnathus typhle. Next base: position 4,413,450 of record NC_083742.1, read on the forward strand.
TCTCGCTCTTTATATAGCTGACGTGTCTTGCGCAACCGTTCTGCGCATCTGTAATGGCGGCCTCCGTATGACGTCCGGTCCGCGATGGAGATTTAAAAACAAACAATATTTGACAATAACACACCATCGAGGATTGCACCATCGCATCAAACGATGTGTCGTCAATTATGAATTTTACTAAGTGTGTTGGGCAGGATGGCTGAATGCGATGCGCGATTGACAACAAACAAGAAGAAAGGTGAGTTTTATTTCGGGGGAGATTTGTCATGTCTCGTCCCCAGTTTTGCTATGTGTCTAGGTTGCCATAGTTTCTGTTCGCGTCACCCCGCTCTTCCTGTGTCACCTCAATCGATGTAACGTGTTTTGTATTTAAGTCCTGTCTGCCCCTCGCTCACCGTTGGATCATTGCATGTGTTACTGTCATTCTGTTCCTGTCTTTGGTAATGTCACCCTGTCTTTTTGTTCCACAACTTTGTCGGTCAGTCCTGTTGTTGGTTTTGTTGTACCATGACTTTCTTTAAAAAAAATAAAAATAAAAAAAAAAAAATAAAAAAATAAAAAATTAAAAAAATTTTTTGTACCCATGTATAATACGCACCCCAGATTTTAGGACAATAAATTAGTTAAATATTGCGCACTATACACGGAAAAAAACGGTATTAAGTGAATTAAATGATATAGGGATCCACACTTTTGACTATTGTGGTTCCTCTATTGGGTTCACAGTCAAGAGATCCTCATTCCTTGAATGTTTTGCATGGTCTTGCTTTTTTTGTAAACACACCCACGATCTGTGCTCCCATTGGACAGCAATGACCTGGGCAGCACACAGAGCACAGGCCCGGAAATGGAGGAAAACATGCGAGTCCTGCGCGCTGCATTCCTGCTCTGCATATTAGTGCTGTTGGTTCAGATCTATGCTGTTTGTATTCACACCTGAAGCGAAGCACACCAGAGTTCGTTTGAAAGCGAACCGAGACCCACTTTTTCAAGTGGTCTCGGTTCGCTTTCAAACCGGTTCTTTAATCTGCACCAGGATTCGTTTGCGTGTATTCACACCTGCACAAAAGGTCGGGACCAGCGTTATAATGGAACTCTAGTTCGTTTAAAGCGGACCAAACAGTCAGCTCTGAATACACCCTTAGAACGTTACAGTTCCTACCTAATAACTCATATTTAGTGTGATGTCATCTTATTTATGATTGGTCTTACCAGGTAGATTGTTGATGTAACCCCCATCCATCAGTAAGTGGCCATCTTTGGGATCACAAAGAGGAGGAAGGTAACCAGACAGTGACATACTGGCACGGACATAACGCCACAGTGAACCTAACAGGAAATGCAGAATTTAAACATTGAAAATGAATGGAAGCACTTCAAACATTCTATTAGACAAGAATTCCATTGTTCATGCAGCATCAATATTTTCTCATCATGACATTTTTTGGTTTTGGAGCAAAAAGGGTGATGGGAGAGGAGTTCTTTGTGTTAGGGTGGTGCTCACTCTAACTTATTTTGAAGAACCACACTGGAGAAAAGTTAGTCGTTTCAGACACCTGCAGGTGGAGAGTTCATTTGTCGCTGTGCTTACAGCGATGGTCTAATGAGATCTGACTCAGGCCTCATCAGGTGCATATTTATTGAGAGAAACAGAGTGGGGTTGAAAGTGGGGGTGTGGGTGGACAGGATGGGGTGAAGCCCCTGGCCTGCTGATTAAAGCATAGGAGGGGGTCTTTTACGACGTTGTGTAAACAAAGCAACTTTGATTGCTTCCTCTGCTAGTCAATCAGTTGAAAAGATCTTAGCACTTTGTTCTACTACTTTTGTTAAGACAGGACAAGCTAGGTAAATTATTACAGGTTACATTCCAACATAATCCTACGATGAAGATATTTTGCAAACCCTAACACTTTGACATTAAGATTTACCATCAGTGTGAACTCTCATGGAGGAAGCTGTGATATCTGTTGTAATGTTGAAGTATGGTAGCCACAAGTCCTAGCAGGTGAGAAGTGATAAAAGTAGGCTTTGTTAAATGAGGTTATTAATGTTGTCGTCGATCTTCTCTGCAAAAACATTTTTTTGGATTATTGCACCATACCTCGATCTGTTTGCCTTTAAAAACTGATCTAATGCCAGAGTTAAAGGAAGCCCCAGAAAACATGGAAGTGACAGGGTAGGTTAAATCCACGAACTTCTTGAAGAGGGATGTCATATCCTGAAAAACAACAACAATGAAAATGCAGCAAAAATTAAAATACCTGCGTTGGTTACAGAGCAACAAGAACTCAAACAACAAGAAAGAAATACCGTTTTTTTCCGTGTATAGTGCGCCCCCATGTATAATACGCACCCTAAAAATGGCATGCTGATGCTGGAAAAAAGCCTGTACCCATGTATAATACGCACCCAATTTTTATGAATTTTTTTTAATTTTTTTTTTTTTTTTTTAAGTCCCAATGATCGTCACACACGCAGGGAGGCAATGGGTCCCATTTTTATAGTCTTTGGTATGGTCTTAACTAGGCTGGATGTAATTTTTTTTGTTGGCGTTGATTTCTCCGACTGCCCGTAAACGCACCACCGCGCTCCGTGCGCGCACGGGAAAGACGCGTGCGGACGTGAAAAAGGCGGCTCTGTATGGGAGAGACGTTGAAGAAGAATAAAAACACCCTTGGAAACCAAAGCTTGCCCCTCGTCGTGACTCGGAGCCGCAACAAATGTTTCGGATTTGTGTAGGGTACATTGTGACAGACAGCAAACGAGCAGGTGATCGAGCAAGCGTCTGATACGAGAGCATTGCGGTCGCATGGAGCGTGTTTGAAGTGAACAGCAGAGAAGAAAGGAACAAGGCAAAGTGTTGGGAAATAAAATATTACCTGTAATACGGATTTAGGTAGAGAACTGAACTCTCGCTCTTTATATAGCTGACGTGTCTTGCGCATCGGTTCTGCGCATCTGTAATGGCGGCCTCCGTATGATATCCGGTTTGCGTGTGTGCGAGAGCGAGAGAGAGCGAGAGAGAGAGCGCGAGCGAGAACGCTCAACCGTAGCGCGCCGCCGACCGCCCAACTGCACCGCGCTGGTCGCATTATTGTGACAGAGCCGTCGCTGAAATTTAGAAGATATTCTTAAAGTCCTGATGTACTTTCTAAAATTTAAGTGGACCTCACTGCGCACTGCGCAGGGAGCTTAATTTGGTGCGGTCGCGCAACCGCAGCGCGCCGGGCGCTCACTGTCGCATTGCTTAAAGAGCGCCTTTGTGTTTTAGGATGAACAGCAGAGACCAAAGGAACAAGGCAGTGTTGTGAAATAAAATATTACCTGTAATACGCATTTTGTTATTTGCTGATTGAAACTGCTAATTAAACTGTGAATTGAAACTAATAGGAAGAAAACAACTCTCGCTCTTTATATAGCTGACGTGTCTTGCGCAGTCGTTCTGTGCATTTTATTTCACAACACTTTGCCTTGTTCCTTTCTTCTCTGCTGTTCACTTCAAACACGCTCCATGCAACCGCAATGCTCTCGTATCAGACGCTTGCTCGATCACCTGCTCGTTTGCTGTCTGTCACAATGTACCCTACACAAATCTGAAACATTTGTTGCGGCTCCGAGTCACGACGAGGGGCAAGTTTTGGTTTCCAAGGGTGTTTTTATTCCTCTTCAACGTCTCTCCCATACAGAGCCGCCTTTTTCCCGTGCGCGCACGGAGCGCGGTGGTGCGTTTATGGGCAGTCGGAGAAATCAACGCCAACAAAAAAATTACATCCAGCCTAGTTAAGACCATACCAAAGACTATAAAAATGGGACCCATTGCCTCCGTGCGTGTGTGACGATCATTGGGACTTAAAAAAATAAATAAAAATAAAATAAAAATTAAAAAAAAAAAAATTAAAAATTTTTTTGTACCCATGTATAATGCGCACCCCAGATTTTAGGACAATAAATTAGTTAAATTTTGCGCACTATACACGGAAAAAAACGGTACTGAGAAATGTGATTGATTTTTCATTAACCCCCTTGCCATTGCTGTTTTTGTGTTTGTGCCTATCTGATTTCAGTGCTCTCTGAGCCTGCAGACATGACCGTATCTCAAAATGTTGGGCATTTATTATTCACATCTCCAGGAACTCATTTTTTTAACTATGAATGACTTGACTGGGCAGGTAGGTGGCACAAATCCCCGCAAATTCTTCAACTTTCCAGCTGATTTTGCGAGCACTTAAATCAAACAGGCGCAAGCACATAAAGCAGGACTGGTAAGGGGTTTTAACCTACCATTGCCCATTCACGAGCCCGAATCCTCATTCGACTGTTGCTTTTCTCCTCAGCATACAGCGCTCCCATGAATGACCCGATGGAGGTACCACCCACAATGTCCACGGGGATCCCTGCCTCATTCAGTGCCCGAATGATACCAACCTGGGAGCAACCCCTGAAAAGGACAGTACATGTGAAGCAAAAGTACTCAGACCAGAGCGGGTCAAGAAGCCACCGTGACGATGATATATGAATCTGACAGCAATAAAAGTTAAAAGTTTGAAAGAAATTCCAGATCTGGATAATGATTTAATTACAGCCAATAAAAATGCAACAAATTAAAACTTGAACTGAGATTAGATCGATTGTCACTGCCATTGCTCCCACTGTAGAAGGAGAGAGTCCTCAACAGGACAACGGGAGGCATCCCTTCCAAGGACTTCAGGTGTCGGACGGTACCCTGAGCTACTATTGAGTGTTTAAAGCCCGAGCAGTAAAGAAAACAGTTCAGTTAGAGGTGACCTGAAATTAAGTATTGATAATAAATAGTGCTACAAATATCAATGTCTGTCTCTTCAATGGTAGTTATTACAACTGTGGTTTCATTCTTCTTCAGGTCATTCAAATTGTCTGATTCAAGTTTTCCATCTCAGCTTCACAACTGCTTGGGTTTCAACCATACGTACGTATAGTAACTGAATAAATAAGGGATAGTTGGATGGATAAGCAAATCAACAATGTATCAATTTCAAATTTCTAATCTGTCACATGAAATGTTGTGTATGTTTCTGAGGATGTTTAACTATGCTGATGGTGTGTTTGCATTTGGATTATCTTAAAACCACAGTACCTGGCACCTCCTCCACCGAGCACAACAGCAATGCTGTTTCCTGTTAAAATCCTGGCCAGGCGTGAGAAATCAGAGTGCCGTTCTGGACACTTTTCAAACACACGTTGGTACAGTTCTCTCTGCGGTAAAAAAAACCGACAGCAAGCAACACTCAAATGATTCATGCTCACACAGAAAGATAAAGAATTGAAAGTGCAACAAATCAATTTTGCTAAAAAGATGAATGAAAAAACTGTGAAGTAATCGACAGAGAGAAGTCATTGTGCCAATGTTTTGTCAGGTTAAATAGCTTGTGTTGGCTATTTCAAGTACCAATTTAGGCAAACTTCTCCTGGAGAAAACTCTCCGAGGACAGGACAAGTGATGGTGTGTGGAGATCCAACTCCGCATGTTCAGCCACTCAGCAGTCCCTTTGGGTGGAGGACCATCCTCCCTGTGCAGCAATACCAATTGCTTCTGGGCCCTAACAGCACTGCTCTCCAACATTTGCTCCAACTACAAGGAGATAGGCATATTTTATATATGTTTATGCAAATATGTACATATGTGCGAATACATATACGTGTGTATGCAAATGTTTGGGCACCCCTGATCATTTTCAAGATGTTCCTTTATAAATCATTGGTTGTTCGGATAAGCTGGTCTGTGGCTTGACTTTGACTGTTCTCACCATCCTTCGCCTCTGCTTATCTGAGATTTTTCTTGGCCTGCCACTCCGGGCCTTAACTAGAACTGTGCCTGTGGTCTTCCGTTTCCTCACTATGTTCCTCGCACTGTAAACTGACAGCTGAAATCTCTGATTTTTGATCTCTAGCTTTTTGTATCCTTCCCCTAAACCATGACGTTGAACAATCTTTGTTTTGTCAGTTGTTTTGAGGCTCCCATTCTGCCACTCTTCAGGGAAGATGCAATGAGGAGAACAACTTGCGACTGGCGACCTCAAAACCCCATTCTTATGGTTGGCTTCACCTGTGTATGTCGATGTTCCAATAATTAGTGCTAAAGGTATTCAAATCAATAAAATAACAAGGGTGCCCAAATGTATGCACCTGCCTACTTTTAAGTAATGATTACACACTTTCTGTAAATCCTATGAACTGCATTTCACTTCTCAAATATCACTGTGTTTGTGCGTGTTTACATAGTATATATATAGTATATATATATGTGTGTGTGTGTGTGTGTATGTATGTGTGTATTTATGTGTGTATATATATATATATATATATACATCATAAATGGTAAAACACAGTGAATAAATAGACCTCTCCAACTGTTGGCTCTTGTTCACCCAGTCCCACAATAATGATGCAATCAGCCTGGCGGATGCAGCGCTGCGTCCAAGGAGTAAGGCCAGAGTCAGATTGATAGAGGACGATGCGGTGGATGTCTTCCTGCTGGCCGAGCCAACTGGAAAGACGATACTCATGGACACTTTAAAGGTAAGGAATAAAACTCAGGTTTACTGCATGCAATGTGATGAAATCTCTTGCCTTCTATCAGATTTAGACGTCTTTAGGTGTGCCGTCACTTCACTATACTGTACTATGCTGCATTTTGTATACAGTATTTACCATGTAAGGTTCCTGATATCACATATAATTGTCTAGAGGAGAATTGTCTATATATATATATATATATATAATATATATAAAAAAAAGGAAGCAAGCAACAATGAACTGGATTTCAAAATAAAGTCGCGTGTAATGTCTTAGGTCAAACACGGCAATATAAATCCATGTTTACGTTTAGCATTGATGCCAATAAATCGTAGAGCATTATATCGATTAATCGATGTGTATCAATGTATCGTTACACCCCTAATATTTATATATATATTAAGCTCCCTGCACACTGAGGTCCACTTCAATATTCACTTCAGAGACACCTCTCTGCCAATCCTGATCCCTCAACAGTGTGGAAAGGTCTGCAAAGCATCACGGGGTACAAGAAACAAACCCCCCGTCCTGTGGAGAGCCCAAGGCTTGCTAACCAGCTAAACAGGTTCTACTCCAGGTTTGATCGGTCCTCCCACACAACGGGACTTCCTGCAGCACAATCTACATACTCACCTCTCCCCACAACTACTCTGTCCACACCTCTATCATCGTTGTCACCCACTCTCTCTCTCTTGTAGAGGCCGCGCCCGCACTCCAGATCCGCGAGGAGGAAGTGCGCCAGAAGTTCCGGAGACAAAAGACCAGGAAGGCACCGGGCCCAGACGGCGTGTCACCTTCCTGCTTGAAAGTCTGCGCTGAGCAGCTGGCGCCCACCTTTGCACAGATCTTCAACCGTTCTCTGGAGCTGTGTGAGGTTCCCTCGTGCTTCAAGAGCTCCACCATCGTTCCAGTGGCCAGGAAGCCCGCCATCACAGGTTTGAATGACTACAGACCTGTCGCACTGATATCTGTGGTCATGAAATCTTTCGAGAGGTTAGTGCAGAACCACCTGAAGGATGTCACGGGCCCCCTGCTTGACCCCTTCCAGTTTGCCTACCGGGCAAACAGGTCAGTGGATGATGTGGTCAACATGGGACTGCACTACATCCTGCACCACCTGGACACCCCAGGAACGTACGCCAGGATCCTGTTCGTGGACTTCAGCTTGGCGTTCAACACCATCGCTCCTGACATCCTCCAACAGAAGCTCATCCAGCTTCCGGTGCCTGCCTCCACCTGTCAGTGGATCACCAGCTTCCTGACCAACAGGAGACAGCGTGTGAGAGTGGGGGGCATCACATCTGACACCCGGACCACCAATACTGGAGCCCCTCAGGGGTGCGTCCTCTCCCCACTGCTCTTCTCTCTCTTCACCAATGATTTCTCCTCAGGTGACTCTCCTGTGAAGCTCCTGAAGTATGCAGACGACACCACTCTCATCGGACTGATCCAGGACGGTGATGAAACTGCGTACAGACAAGAGGTGGAGCGGCTGGTCCACTGGTGCAGCCAAAACCACCTGGAACTGAACCCGCTCAAGATCGTGGAGATGACAGTGGACTTCAGGCAAAACCCTTCACCACTTTTGCCCCTCATTATTCGCAGTAATACTATTCTCTCCACAGACACCTTCAAGTTCCTGGGAACCACAATCTCTCGGGCCACATAGACTCTGTCCGGAAGAAGGCCGAGCAGAGGCTGTACTTCCTGAGATAGCTCAAGAAGTTCAACCTGCCGCGAGAGCTTCTGAAGACCTTCTACACTGCCATCATCCAGTCTGTCCTCTGCACCACTGTCTGGTTTGGATCGGCCTCCAAACAAGGCAAGCACAGACTGCAACGGACAATCAAGGCTGTAGAAAAGATCATTGGAATCAACCTCCCATCTATCCAAGACTTCTACCTGTTCAGGACCAGGAAACGTGCAACTAACATCTCTACAGACCCATCTCACCCAGGTTGCAGTTTGTTTGAACTACTCCCCTCCGGACGGCATTATAGAGCTCGGTACGCCAAAACCAGCAGACACAGAGACAGCTTCTTCCCCCAGGCTGTTGCTTTGATGAACTCACACCACTCTTAGAGTCTCAGATTCATTACTGTGCAATAACATCCTGCTCTTCGCACCTTTTTTGAATTTGTCTACACTGTTTTTGCCATTTTTCACATGTCCTGAGTGTTGTTAGTCACCGAAATGTTGAACAGAGGGTGTGTTTTACCGAAGTCAAATTCCTTGTTTGGCACGCTCAAACATGGCGAATAAAAAAACTCTTGAATCTCTTGAATCTTGAATTTTGGAAAGTAAATCAGGAGTTTAAAAATATTTTCTAAATTTCAGCTACGGCACTGTCACAATAATGCAACCGGCGCCGTGCAGTTGCGCGGTCGGCGACGTGCTACGGTTGCGCGTTTGGCGGTGCGCTGCAATTGGGCGATCGGACAAAATTGCACAAATGAAAAAATGCTTAAAAAAGTCTTGGAATGGATTAAAAAACATTCCATTATTTGTGATGGGAAAAATAGATTCGGAATTTGACCGATTCGCTTCTCGAACCGCCTTCTGTTACGGATTGTGGTCGAAAACCGAGGCGTGACTGTATTATATTCACCTTGGTAGCCCACCAAGCAGGAATATTTTTTTAACAAAACTGTTGAAATTGAGTGATGAAATTAATGGTTTTGGGGTTGCTATACTGCCAAAATCCAGGAGTTTCCAGGGAGCTTTTCCCCCTGAGCCCTCTCCGGGGCGTTGCCCCTGTGGTTACCTGTCTTGTACTTAAGTCTTGTCTGCGTGTCACTCCCTTTCAGATCGTTCTGTTAGCCCGTCCTGTTTGCCCATCCTGTCAGTTCCTGTTTGTTACTGCCGGTTAGTCCTACCATGCTCTCCTGCTTGTTTGTTCCCCTCAGTAAACCTTGGTCCAAGATGCATTTGGTTGACCTGCTCCATTCTGTACGTGACATACCAATTGAATTGTTAAATTTCTCTCTTGTACCTGTCCAAAGCAGCAGAGCCCAGGCGCTGTTTAATTATGTCACTTGTCAGGAGTAATGTAGGCCCTATGGAAAACAAGGATAGATAATACAGAATTAAAACTTCAGCAATGGATGCATCCATTCCCTCAACTCGTTGATGACGCAATTGCAAGACTCTGAGTAGAGAAGCCCAGACTTTGGAACAGGTGGAGATGCTATATTTTCTTTTGTTTGTGTATTGAAAATATCTAAGGAACTTAAATCAAATATTTTTTGGGTGTGGCGTTATAATTATCGAATAGAGATCAACCTTTTCGTATTCCTCATTTTCCTGCATTTCGAAATAAATTTTAGATTACCGTATTTTGCGCCCTATTAGGCGCACCGGGGTATAAAGGGCACCTTCAATGAACGGCCCATTTTAAAACTTTGTTCATATATAAGGCGCACCGGACTATAAGGCGCATAAAATAGAAGCTTTACTGCAACAAACTGAGGTTGACTAGGGTTGCGGTATGCACCCACTAGCCAATAACCAACGAACCCTCTGTAAACAATCGCGTTTCTCAAACAATCTCCTATAAAATGATTGGAACTGACTAAAGTTCGATCTAACGCATTTGTACTACTTACCTATGTTTCCCTTCCATATCGATCCGTAGATTTACTTGAAACATTAACAGAGCAGCCTATTTTGACATGAAATAGCCTCGCGCGTATAGCAGCTATCGTTATAGCATTAGCCATCCGCAAAAACCCATGACCCTCAGCTCGCAATCTCCCATGAGCCTCAGCAAAGTGTAAACAATCGCGTTTCGCAAACGATCTCCTCTAAAATGATCAGAACTGACTAAAGTTCAATCTAACGCATTGGTACTACTTACCTATGTTTTCCTTCCATATCGATCCGTAGATTTACTCGAAACATGAACAGAGCAGCCTATTTTGACATGAAATAGCCTCGCGCGTATAGCAGCTATCGTTATAGCATTAGCCATCCGCAAAAACTCATGACCCTCAGCTCGCAATCTCCCATGAGCCTCAGCAAAGTGTAAACAATCGCGTTTCTCAAACGTTCTCCTATAAAATGATCAGAACTGACTAAAGTTCGATGAAATAGCCTCGCGCGTATAGCAGCTATTCGGTGACGCCCCCTGACTACAGTTACCGTAATGTTGGGAAGCGATGCGACCTTGTAATTTACTAGTCGTACTAAAACGTACTAAAACATTTTGGCAGAGCACTGTGTACAACCAGTATGGATCAACAAATTCATCACTTGATCCATATATAAGGCGCACCGGACTATAAGGCGCACTATCGACTTTTGATAAAAATCTAGGTTTTTAGGTGCGCCTTATAGGGCGGAAAATACGGTACTCTTTCATTAATTTCACTAATCCTGTCGCACGGTGTGCTGGAGCCTATCCCAGCTGACTTTGGGCAAAAGACGGAGTACACCCTGAACTGGTTGCCAGCCAATCGCAACCAATTTCACCCACATACATACCGTCACTGAGTGGGAAACAATCCAGCGCAGCTCACACACAAGTCACCATCAGTGACTTACTTTAGGTTATTGTACTATATATTTGTTTGTTTTCTTGGCCTTGGAGTATTGCTGTACATTTCTGTCATATAGACCAGTGGTCCCCAACCACCACTTGGTACCGGGCCGCCAAGCCGCACAGAATGGTTTTCCCGGTCACGTGACATGTTTCCCCAGTCGAGCCCGCAAAGCTAATACGTATGTGGCGACAGGCTAACTAACCAGGCAATGAAGCATTCAAAACTGCTTCAACACATGGAGACCAAGCATCCTGCAATAAAAGACAAACCTTAATCACCTCGGGTGTCATTGTCTCCGATTACGTCTAGATGGGACCGGCTCGTTTCTGAGAAACAAACTCAGTGCTCCCACTAATTCAACGTAATGGTGAGTTTTATTTTTGTCATTTGTACTTGTTTTTATGTCAGTCGTATCATTTTATTTTATCGTATTTATATATTTATTATAAATGTATTATTTATTTATTTATTTATTTATTTATTTATTTATATAAATGTATTATTTATTTATATAAATGCTGGTCCGCGAAAATATTTCTGACATGTAACCGGTCCGTGGCGCAAAAAAGGTTGGGGACCACTGACCACTATGGCATAGGTGTCAAACTCAAGGCCCGGGGGGCAGATACAGCCGACCACATCATTTTATGTGAACCCGCAAAGACAAATTTTGCATCGACTTCGTCATTACTATAATTATAAATTGTCTTCACTTTTTAAAAATAGAAATATTGCTAGCAATTGTTACCATTCATCTTTTTAAACAATTTGAACAGTTTTGACTAGTCTCTGATTTCAAAACTACCGTATTTTTCGGAGTATAAATCGCGGTATTTTTCATAGTGTGGGTGGGGGGGCGACTTATACTCAGGAGCGACTTATATGTGAAATTATTTACCGTAATTTTCGGACTTTAAGTCGCTCCGGAGTATAAGTCGCACCAGCCATAAAATGCCCAAAAATGTGAAAAAAAACATATATAAGTCGCTCCGGAGTATAAGTCGCATTTTGGGGGGCAATTTATTCAACAAAACCCAACACCAAGAACAGACATGAACGAGCAACAACAGGCTAAACGATACGGTATGCTAACGTGACAAACACAAACAAGGAGCTGAGAACGGGCCTGACGTAACATCCAGTTATTTAAAAAAAACTATTACATAAATAACACGTTTATAAAACCATCTGTGTCACTCCAATTCATTAAATCCATCGATCGTCCTTTGTCAACAATGTCGTGTGCCGCGCCGCAGTTCAAATTATTCCACAGGCCCATACAACGATACATAAACTATATTTTAAATAACTATCATATAAACAACAATATTATCAAACCATTTGTGTCACTCCAAATCATTAAATCTATCGATCGAATTTCTCGTCCTTTATGTCATCCTGGTGACAGAGGACATGTCCAGAGGATATGGCGCTTTAAAGTGTTAATTGCCGTTTTTTTCCGTGTATAATGCGCCCCCATGTATAATACGCACCCTAAAAATGGCATGTTGATACTGGAAAAAAGCCTGTACCCATGTATAATACGCACCCAATTTTATTTTTTAATTATTATTATTTTTTTAAGTCCCAATGATCGTCACATTGGGAGGCAATGGGTCCCATTTTTATAGTCTTTGGTATGGTCTTAACTAGGCTGGATGTAATTCTTTTTTGTTGGCGTTGATTTCTCCGACTGCCCGTAAAGGCACCACCGCGATCAGTGCGCACATGTGAAAAAGGCGTGCGGACGTGAAAAAGGCGGCTCTGTATGGGAGAGACGTTGAAGAGGAATAAAAACACCCTTGGAAACCAAAACTTGCCCCTCGTCGTGACTCGGAGCCGCAACAAATGTTTCGGATTTGTGTAGGGTACATTGTGACAGCAAACGAGCAGGTGATCGAGCAAGCGTCTGATACGAGAGCATTGCGGTCGTATGGAGCGTGTTTGAAGTGAACAGCAGAGACGAAAGGAACAAGGCAAAGTGTTGTGAAATAAAATATTACCTGTAATACGCATTTTGTTATTTGCTGATTGAAACTGCTAATTAAACTGTGAATTGAAACTAATAGGTAGAGAACTGAACTCTCGCTCTTTATATAGCTGACGTATCTTGCGCATCCGTTCTGCGCATCTGTAATGGCGGCCTCCGTATGATATCCGGTTTGCGATGGAGATTAAAAACCAAACAATATTTGACAATAACACACCATCAAGGATTGCACCATCGCATCAAACGATGTGTCGTCAATTATGAATTTTACTGACTAAGTGTGTTGGGCAGGATGGCTGAATGCGATGCGCGATTGACAACAAACAAGAAGAAAGGTGATTTCAAGTTTTATTTTGAGGGAGATTTGTCATGTCTCGTCCCCAGTTTTGCTATGTGTCTAGGTTGCCATAGTTTCTGTTCGCGTCGCCCCTCCCTTCCTGTGTCACCTCAAACAATGTAACGTGTTTTGTATTTAAGTCCTGTCTGCCCCTTGCTCACCGTCGGATCATTGCATGTGTTACTGTCATGATGTCTGTTTGGTTTCTTTTCCTGTCTTTGGTAATGTCACCCTGTCTTTTTGTTCCACGTCTTTGTCGGTCAGTCCTGTTGTTGGTTTTGTTGTACCATGATTTTCTTAAAAAAATAAAATAAATAAAAAATAAATAAATTATTAAAAAAGAAATTTAAAAAAAATTGTACCCATGTATAATGCGCACCCCAGATTTTAGGACAATGAATTAGTTAAATTTCGCGCATTATACACGGAAAAAAACGGTACTTTATTTGATTTTTTTCTCTCTATTTTTCATGTTTTGAATATGTTCAAGATAAAGATATCAAAGCATGTGAAGTGATCAACTATACTAAAAATAACATGCGAAGTGGTCAACTATACTTGTAAGTAAGTGATGTGTTAATGATCAAGTAAAAATTTGTGAAAAAAAACATATATAAATCGCTCCTAGTATAAGTCGCCCCTCCACCCAAACTATGAAAAAAAATGCGACTTATAGTCCGATAATTACGGTACAAATTTTTACTTTATCTTTAACACATTACTTACTTACTAGTATAGTTGATCACTTAACATGTTATTTTCACTTTAAACCGCATGAGGGCGCACTATGGCTGTGGAATAATTGGAGCCTCACTGACAATGAGTTCCATTCATTTACTTCCAGAGTCAGGAGATTTTATGATTTGAAATGTTATCATCTGAAAATGGCCTTCAAAATAAAGCACCCTACCTCAAATCAAAGCACGGCTGAATAACATGAATAACATTGAGAATTGTTAACACATACTGTAAATATTAGGGGTGTAACGATTCATCGATACACATCGATTAATCGATATAATGCTCTACGATTTATTGGCATCGATGCTAAACGTAAACATCGATTTATATCGCCGTGTTTGACCTCGGACATTAGACGCGACTTTATTTTGAAATCCAGTTCATTGTTGCTTGCTTCCTCTTTCCGGGAGCAGTGCGCGGCGTTGTTGTGTTGTGAGCAGAGCAGGCACGTGAAAGGGGAGTCGACAACTAGTACGCGGCTCCTGGGCTGGTGCTATGGCTAGTGTCCAAAAAGACGAGGAAATTTGCTTCCCTTTAGGCTTCAAGTCATTCGTTTGGAAGCACTTTGGATTCCAAAGAAAAGATGGCTCAACGTTCAAGACACGTGCAGTTTGTAAATCCTGGCATGCGGTGATCAAATATTCAGGGACCACAAATCTCGCCGCACATTTAAAGAAAAACCACGACATCAAAGTCCAGTGTTAAAATAAGCACTTTGTATACTACAATACTCTTGTAATTTCCTAAATAAAGAGTTTGCAGTACCTTGTTGATTTTGCGTATGAATTGTTATAAATCAGGATATTGTTCTATATTTTTTATTTTAAAATATATATATATCGACGTAGAGCACTATATCGTGATATATCGTGAATGAATCGCAGCAGGCTTTAAGATATCGGCAAATATCGTATCGTAGTTCTTTGTATCGATATATCGTATCGTGACAAAACCCGCGATTTACACCCCTAGTAAATATCTTTTTAGAACAGCTTTTATTATCATAACAATTTTAATAACAAGGTACAAGTGTACATACTGTAAATATGTTTTTAGAACAGTTTTGTTATAACGATTTTTCTATAACAAGGTATAACACTCTTAGATGTGTATTTAGAACTCTTATTATATATTTTTTTTTTATAAAAAGGTACAAGTGTATGCACTGCAATTGTGTGGGCACTCCCTGCCTTCTGCTGACGAGTGGGCCACATTCGTGCTATAATTCCTCAATTTTAAAGTTTTATTTTGAATCTTGTTTTCTTTTTAATGTGGGAAAAAGAAATCTGCGATTTAGTGAAACCGCGATAAACGAACCGCGCTGTAGCAAGGGATTACTGTAATTTGAACTGTAACTGACGACTAGTCCGACGTCAGCGGCGCACACGCGCCCTTGTTTAGATAAAGGACGAAGGATTCGATCGATGAATTTAATGACTTGGACAGAGATAGTTTGATAAAATTGTTTTTTATAATTATTTGGGCCTGTGGAATAATTTGAACTGCAACTGACAACGAGTCCGACGTCAGCGGCGCAGCCCACACGCGGCGTTGTTTACATAAAGGACGAAGAATTCGATTGATGGATTTAATGATTTGGAGGGACACATATGGTTTGATAAAGGTGCTATTTATGTTATAGTTATTTGGATAACTGTTAATGTTACATCAGGCCCGTTCTCAGCTCCTCGTTTGTGTTTATGTCACGTTAGCACACCGTATCATTTAGCCTGTTGTTCTGGTTCATGTCTGTTCTTGGTGTTGGATTTTGTCAAACAAATTTCCCCCAAAATACTCCGGTGCGACTTATATATGTTTTTTTCCCATTATTGTACATTTTATGGCTGATGCGACTTATATTCCGGAGCGACTTTTAGTCCGAAAAATACGGTAGTTATTCACCAGTTTGCCGTCTAGCCTATACTGCAAATAATATAAGGCATTGACAGTCATAATGACCCTCCAAGGGAAACTATGACTACAATGCGGCCCGCGACAAAAGTGAGTTTGACAACCCTGGACTATGGGGATGTGTCAAACGCTGATAAATACCAAAAAATTGTCTACAATTGGATGGTTCATCTTGGTCGAAGAGTGTTATTCAAGTGTGCTGCTGTAAATTAGGCTACATTTTCAATTTATCTTTTTATTGTACTCATTACAAAATGGGGAAAAGCCAATTTAAGCGAGTTGTGTGAAACATTGTCTGTTTATGTGCACAAAGATGCTTAAAAGAAATAAGGGTCACACAAATGATCGTACCAATACCACTAAGTGCATGCTGCAGCTCCAAGGTGAAGGCCATGAGAGGAATCTCATCAGAAACAGGCAAAATGGCCACAGTGGACAGGTTGGTGACAGGATTACCAGCATCCCACTTACTATTTGCTGTGTGGAGGGGGAGACTTCTAGCTGAAAATCAAAAGAAATAAACATTTCAGTACATTACACTATTGAGTGCTATCTTAAGGTATCTTAATCTCGGCCACACATAAGCAGTTTGTTTTCTGGGCACAGCTGTAGAATCAATGCAATGCTTTATTGTTTGTGTGGGTTGTTTGGGTCTAGTCCCCACAATTTGAAATTACAGCCTTTGTAGTACATACCAGCCAGGGGTCCATTGACCTGCTGCATATTGCCCAAGATCTTCTGTCCCAGCAAATGAATCAGCCTGGTGACAACCTGAGGATAGCGCCTCTTAATTGAGTTGAGAGCGCCTTCAGGCAGCTTGGCCAGCTCAGAGTCCCTCACAGCGTGGACCGTAGTGGCTCGGTTCATGTGGGTCAGGGCCTCAACCTAGTATATAATTCACATTTCACGCCCAATGACAAGTTGTCATTGTCAAACTTTGAGACCTAAGCAACCCTATATCTAAAAATCTTTGAAAACTCACCACGCCAATTAGGTCCCCGCGACCATACTCTCCTGCAAGCTCCTTCTTCCCATTATCCTTTGCAATGACAGAGCGCAAACGGCCACTGAGGACAATAAAGGTGCTGTCGGACTTTTCTCCTTGTCTACATCCAATCAGAGAAGATATAATTTACAGTTCTTTCATCCATATTAATAATTATAATGGCATTTTTATACTTACATAAGCATCAAGATGGTATTGACAAGAATTAATGCAATATTGTTTCTCATACAGAATATCATACTTTATCATATAAGTAGGTATTTATATTTTCTTCAAACTTTTAGATTTGTGATTCCATCGCAAGGCTCAAAAGCACAAAGGTGACAGATATTGTTTTAATTGCTGCACGTCGGTTTGTCCGTAGGCAGGATTAAACAAAATACTGTACTACACACATTACCCTTTTCCAGAAGTATAGAAGAAAGAAGCATTGGGGAGCCAAAAAGCCTTAAATTTTTAATGATTTTTTCAATAAATCATGGCAGGGTTATTATTGACTCTGTTCTTTGAGGTGTGTCAAATTTACAAAACATTTTTTGTTTTAGAAGACTTGAAGATATTTTTCAAAATTTAAGTTTGAGTGACAGCCTTTGAAATTTGCAATAGTGGCAGGCTAATAGACGTACCGTAATTTTCGGACTATAAGTCACGGTTTTTTTCATAGTTTGGGTGGGGGGGCGACTTATAATAAGGAGCGACTTATATGTGATTTAACCCGCAATAAACGATGAAAAATAATAATAAAGTGAAACCGCGATAAACGAACCGCGATGTAGCAAGGGATTACTGTAATTTGAATTTCAAGTGACGTCAGTAGCGCGACGCGGCGTGGCGCGGCGGTTGTTTACATAAAGTACAAAGATTGATCACGGGATGACGAAGACGACAAAGGGCCCCACGTACTACCGGCATCATTAGCGGCTTTGTTTCTAAGTGACACGGCGAACGAAGAGTTTGAAGGATTTAAGGATTTGGAGTGACACACAAGGTTTGAAAAACTATTATGGCTTTTGCCCACGCCCGGTCCTACTCGAAGGAGCTCTCTTTCACGTCCGTGGATTGAAGTCGGGGGCCGGCGCTCGGCCGAGTGGCTGTCCAGGGACGGTGGATGGGGCTCGATCATGGCTTTTACGCACGCCCGGTCCTACTCTACCGAGCTGTCTTTCACCTCTGTGGATGGAAGTCGAGGGCCGGCGCTCGGCCGGGTGGCTGTCCGGGGACGGTGGATGGGGCTCGGTCATGGCTTTTACGCACGCCCGGTCCTATTCTATGGAGCTCTCTTCCACCTCCGTGGCTGGAAGTCCACGCCGCCACACGCCTGGAAATTTGTTTTGTTTAATAAAGAGCCGTTTACCAAACCCACGTCTTTCCTTGAACTTTGTTAACACTACAATATAGTTATATAGTAGATCTGTGGAATAACGACGTTAGGGCACACGCGCGGCGTTGTTGACGAAGGACGAGGAATTTGATCGATAGATTTAATGATTTAGAGTGCACAGATGATTTGATAATACTATTGCTTATATAATAGTTATTTGATATATAATTTACATATCGTTATATGGGCCTGTGGAATATTTTGAAGTGCAAGGGCCGTCAGCGGCGCGCACCCATTGTTGACATAAAGGACGATCAATGGATTTAATGAACTGGAGTGACACAGATGGTTTTATTAATGTGTTATTTATGTAATAGTTTTTTGAATAACTCTGAATGTTGCGTCAGGCCTGGTCTCAGCTCTTCGTTTGTGTTTGTCACGTTAGCTTACCTATCGTTTAGCCCAGGGGTGGGCAAACTACGGCCCGCGGGCCACATCCGGCCCACGGGACCGTTTAATCCGGCCCGCCAACCCTGAACAAATTGTATTATTAAACTTTTTTTTTTTTTTGGTCATTTTGCCTGCAATGACTGCGTTTTCCCAGTAGATGGCGAAGCGCTCGCCTGCGCATTTACTACCAGAAGCCGTATCAGAAAGCTCGGTGCACACTCACAAGTGCGTGTACGTACTCAGTAGTACGGACTTGGCGCACTCTCGCTCTATTCGTATCAGTCACGAATTTAGAGCGTGGGCTTTGACGACAGCATTCTTATAATTCGCGCGCTGAGCTTTCAGATGCAGTTTTGCGCTAAAGCCACCCACAAACCTTCCCCTGGAATCCTTCCATTAAAATGAGTGGCCCGAAAAAAAGAAGTGAGTGCCGAATGTTAAAAAAGAGTGGCCAATTTGGCTCGACGTACGCGACGTGACGTTCAGCCACATCAACATCAACCCGTCACAGATCAAGGTAAACGGACCAACACCTCGGATCTCGCCTAAGAATTGCCACAACAAATTTTACTCCAGACTATGACGCACTAGCAAAAAAGGGAGACCAACAACACTGTTCCCACTGAAAATGAACGGGGGGCTCTCAAGTTTATTGTAAAAAAATGCATTTTGAATATGATTTGTACACATAGCAGGGATTGAAACTAGCGACCATTCTCATTTTCAAACAATGCAGGATGCTCAAGGACATTGATGCACCACCTATTTGCGACTAATCTTAACCTGTAAAGTTCTTAAGGCTTACTTTAAGGAGGTGTTTCCCGTTTCCTCACCTCTGTTACCAGGTGTTTGCGAGTTAAAACTCTGCTCTGATTTTCAGATACCCCTCACCGTGTTGCTGTTTTGATTACTTTATTTGGATGTATGCTTTCACCGATTCTTCAAGATGATATATTTGGTCAGAATGTTTGCCGTTTGATGTGATCTCATAAGATAAACATCTTTCATTAATCTGACCTGCAGGCACTGAAGTGATGGAGACTGTTATTCATAATAACAGTGTCGTATTTTATGAGAATCACTGATAGCAGTTTTTTTGTGAATTATTATTTTTTTAGTGCTGTTAATAAATGCATTTGTTTTCAAAAAAATTGTTTGGAATATCCATGCTTTACTACCTACTAAAGGCCAAGATCTTTTATGCAATGACCTTTACAGGTCGCTTATATGACTTCACACAACGCCTACGTCCATCTGCTCCTGGTCCGGCCCTCCGGTCCAAATTTAGAACCCAGTTCGGCCCGCGAGTCAAAAAGTTTGCCCACCCCTGGTTTAGCCTGTTGTTGCTCGTTCATGACTGTTCTTGGTGTTGGATTTTGTCGAATAAATTGCCCCCCAAAATGCGACTTATACTCCGGAGCGACTTATATATGTTTTTTTTTCACATTTTGGGGCATTTTATGGCTGATGCGACTTGTACTCCGGAGCGACTTATAGTCCGAAAATTACGGTACCTCCAAATAAGCCAAATAATGATAGATCTAATTTGAAAAAAATCTGTCCGTTTTCAGATAATCAGTGCTTGGCAGTCTACATCTGTTTGTTTTTTACAGACACCAGACAAGTCTTCAGAGAAGCAAATTTGTGAACATGAAACATGTAACAATAAATCATGAACCAAGGCTAAATCAACTGGCCCCAAAAAGTAATACGTTCATCACTGTCTTGAAAGATACCTGTAGACAGCACGGCCAGCCTCCAAAGCCATCCAGTCCAAGGCAAAGTCAATCTGCCTGACAAAGGGTGACACCCTCTTCACTACCGTATGCGCTACATTCAACACAACTCTAGGCTCCTCACGCATTATCCTGCAAAGAAAAAAAAAACGAAAGGGAAAAAAAAGCTGCTTGCAGCATAAACTTTTAGAGAAAATAATAGGGTTCCATTATGGCTAAAACAAGTTGTTTGGATGGGCTTACTCATAAAAGTGAGCCTTTGAAATGGAGAGGAAGGTGCAGTCTTTGTGAGCACGTGTGGTGAAGATAAGAGGTTCCCCCGTGAGCACAGCTAGATGTCCCACTATCTCTCCTGGGTGGGTCACAAAAAGAAGCGTCTCCTCCTCGCGGTCAATCATACGCTGGTACACATGGAGTAAACCTGAGATGACAAATGCCACACTCACATCCTGCAAGTAAGGGAAGGGAAACCGATAAGAAAAGTACCAACAATGGGACAATTTCAGAAAGTTGGAAAATTGATAATACACTGTAAAGCAATGGTTCCCAAACTTTTGCAGGCTGGCGCCCCCTTGGCTCCCCAGTGAATTCCTAGCCCCCCCCCCCCCCATACACACAGACACATGTGGAAACAAACACCTCTTTCTTGATATTTGGTATGCTGCAATTTGAAAAGAGAAAGGTTAAACACAATAGTGTATTTCACAAATAAAACCCAATTTAGTAAACCAATTTATTTTTTAGCAGTTTTAACTGTTTCAGCAACATAGAATGGTAAATAAACATTCCACCAGTAACCTTCATTGTCTCACACTTAATATTAATGGGATGGATGTGCTTGGTGTACAAATCGTCAAACAAACGTTCAAACTTCTGACTTCGGACTGCCGCCCTCCTACCGCCCCCCCAGATCTTTCCACCGCCCCACCGCTCACTTTGGGAACCACTGCTGTAAAGGGTGTTGCTCTGAATACCTGGTCTCCTTGGTGGGCCACAACCGAATTAGCTTTGACCTGGCGAAAAGTCACCCTACCCTCCAGTAAACCAGGATCCTGAGAACATTTAAAAGACATTATAATAAACACTATGATGATAAATCATTTGCAACATATTACATATAACAGATAATTTTAGTAGTTTCCTTTTACCCAAAGGGTAACACGGAAGCACATCAGAAGAAAGAGAATTAAAAACCTTTATAAAAACAAAGGTTTAAAGCAACAACATTTTTGTACGTGGGAAGGTTGGTTTAATTCCAATCCATTTTTTCCTGATCAGGGTGAGGAGTAGTCCAATAAAAATTTAGGACTATAAGGCAGATAGAAATCTTAATAAGATTTGTACCAATGTTGTTTCCTTTGAGGTGGTGGTGGTTGGCTTTGTGATTAGCCTAAATCTGACAAGTTAGACAGCACAGGCTTTTTATTTTCATTATTACTCTTATTGTTTAGTGTCTCAATGAATCTTTATTTATACCACATTTACTAACTGGAGGTTACATGGCTGTGATGGTTGAATTTCTCTCCAGGAATTAAGTACTCATTCTGAATCTTATCAAATTGATTTGTATTTACCGTAATTTTCGGACTAAAAGTCGCTCTGGAATATAGGTCGCATTAGCCATAAAATGCACAATAACGTGAAAAGAAACATATATAAGTTGCTCCGGAGTATAAATCTCATTTTGGGGGGAAATTTACACATTTATAAAACCATCTGTGTCACTCCAATTCATTAAATCCATCGATCGTCCTTTATGCCAACATAAATGCGGGCCGCTGACGGCGCTTGCACTTCAAAAAATCCACAGACCCATATAACGATGTATGAATTAGATATCAAATACCGTAATTTTTGGACTATAAGTCGCGTTTTTTTTCATAGTTTGGGTGTGAGGGCGACTTATACTGAGGAGCGAGTTATATGTGAATTTTTTCAAAAATTTGCAAAATTCCAAAAAAAAAAGCAAGGGATTACTGTAATTTGAATTTCAAGTAACGTCAGTGGCGCGGTGCGGCGGTTGTTCACATAAAGGACAAAGATTCGATCACAGGATGACGAAGATGACGAAGGGCCCCACGTACTACCGGCATCATTAGCGGCTTTCTTTCTAAGTGACACGGAAGACGAAGAGTTTGAAGGATTTAAGGATTTGGAGGGACACAGAAGGTTTAAAAAACTATTATGGGTTTTACGCACGCCCAGTCCTACTCCACGGAGCTTTCTTTCACCTCCATGAATTGAAGTCGGGGGCCGGCGCTCGGCCGGGTGGCTGTTCAGGGACGGTGGATGGGGCTCGGACATGGCTTTTACGCACGCCCAGTCCTACTCTACGGAGCTCTCTTTCACCTCCGTGGAGGGAAGTCGTGGGCCGGCCTATGTCGGGTGGCTGTCCGAGGACGGTGGATGGGGCTCGGACATGGCTTTTACGCACGCCCGGTCCTATTCTATGGAGCTCTCTTCCACCTCCGTGGCTGGAAGTGCCACCTCCGGGAATGGAAGTCCACACCGCCACACACTCGACGCCGGTGCTTGGGGCCGTGTGGTGGTGAACTATTTAAGTTATAGTTCTTTGATATATTTCATTCCGTATAGCAACTTGTATATGGGTTTATCGTTATAGTTCAGTACTTATTTACACGTTGAACTCTTGTTTTGTTAAATAAAGGGCCGTTTACCAAACCCACGTCTTTCCTTGTACTTTGTTAACGCTATAATATAGTTATATACTAGATCTGTGGAATAACGACGAGCCTGACGTCAGGGCGCACGCGCGGCGTTGTTGACAAAGGACAAGGAATTTGATCGATGGATTTAATGATTTGGAGTGACACAGATGGTTTGATTATATTGTTGTTTATGTGATAGTTATTTTATAGGGGTGTAAATCGCGGGTTTTGTCACGATACGATACAATATCGATATAAAGAACTTCGATACGATATTTGCCGATATCTTAAAGCCTGCTGCGATTCATTCACGATATATCGCGATATAGTGCTCTACGATCGATATATTTTTTTTTTAATAAAAAATATAGAACAATATCCTGATTTATAACAATTCATACGCAAAATCAACAAGGTACTGCAAACTCTTTATTTAGGAAATTACAAGAGTATTGTAGTATACAAATTGCTTACTTAAACACTTAACTTTGATGTCGTGTTTTTTCTTTAAATGTGCGGCGAGATTTGTGCTCCCTGAATATTTGATCACCCCATGGCAGGATTTACAAACTGCACGTGTCTTGTCCGTTGAGCCATCTTTTCTTTGGAATCCAAAGTGCTTCCAAACGAATGACTTGAAGCCTAAAGGGGAGCAAATTTCCTCGTCTTTTTGGACACTAGCCATAGCACCAGCCCAGGAGCCGCGTACTAGTTGTCGCCTCCCCTTTTACGTGCGTGCTCTCCTCACAACACAACACGCGCGCACTGCTCCCGGAAAGAGGAAGCAAGCAACAATGAACTGGATTTCAAAATAAAGTCGCGTCTAATGTCCGAGGTCAAACACGGCGATATAAATCGATGTTTACCTTTAGCATCGATACCAATAAATCGTAGAGCATTATATCGATTAATCGATGTGTATCGATGTATCGTTACACCCCTATTATTTTATATATATATGTACTAGGGGTGTAACGCGGGTTTTGTCACGATACGATATCATATCGATACAAAGAGTTACGATACGATATTTGCCCATATCTTAAAGCCTACTGAGATTCATTCACAATACATCACGATATAGTGCTCTACGATCGATATAGAACAATATCCTGATTTATAACAATTCATACGCAAAATCAACAACGTACTGCAAACTCTTTATTTAGGAAATTACAAAGTGCTTCCAAACGAATGACTTGAAGCCCAAAGGGGAACGAATTTCCTCGTCTTCTTGGACACTAGCCATAGCACCAGCCCAGGAGCCGCATAGTTGTCGGCTCCCCTTTCACGTGCCTGCTCTGCTCACAACACAACATGCCGCGCACTGCTCCCGGAAAGAGGAAGCAAGCAACAATGAACTGGATTTCAAAATAAAGTCGCATCTAATGTCCGAGGTCAAAAACGGGCGATATAGATCGATGTTTACTAGGGGTGTAACGATACATCGATACACATCGATTAATCGATATAATGCTCTACGATTCATTGGCATCGATGCTAAAGGTAAACATCGATTTATATCGCCGTGTTTGACCTCGGACATTAGACGCGACTTTATTTTGAAATCCAGTTCATTGTTGCTTGCTTCCTCTTTCCGGGAGCAGTGCGCCCGGCATTGTTGTGGTGTGAGCAGAGCAGGCACGTGAAAGGGGAGGCGACAACTAGTACGCGGCTCCTGGGCTGGTGCTATGGCTAGTGTCCAAAAAGACGAGGACATTTGCTCCCCTTTAGGCTTCAAGTCATTCGTTTGGAAGCACTTTGGATTCCAAAGAAAAGATGGCTTAACGGACAAGACACGTGCAGTTTGTAAATCCTGCCATGCGGTGATCAAATATTCAGGGAGCACAAATCTCGCCGCACATTTAAAGAAAAAACACGACATCAAAGTTCAGTGTTAAAGTAAGCAATTTGTATACTACAATACTCTTGTAATTTCCTAAATAAAGAGTTTGCAGTACCTTGTTGATTTTGCGTATGAATTGTTATAAATCAGGATATTGTTCTATATTTTTTATAAAAAAATAAATAAATCGATCGTAGAGCACTATATCGCGATATATCGTGAATGAATCGCAGCAGGCTTTAAGATATCGGCAAATATCGTATCGTAGTTCTTTATATCGATATTATATCGTATTGTGACAAAACCCGCGATTTACACCCCTAATGTTTACGTTTAGCATCGATGCCAACAAATCGTAGAGCATTATATCGATTAATCGATGTGTATCGATGAATCGTTACACCCCTAATATGTACTTTATATATCATTATATGGGTCTGTGGAATATTTAGACGTCAGCGGCGCGGCGCATACGCGGCGCATACGCGGCATCGTTTCCATAAAGGACGATCGATGGATTTAATGAATTGGAGTGACACAGATGGTTTTATAAACGTGTTATTTATGTAATAGTTATTTGAATAACTCTGAATGTTACGTCAGGCCCGTTCTCAGCTCTTCGTTTGTGTTTATGTCAAGTTAGCATCGTTTAGCCTGTTGTTCCTCGTTCATGTCTGTTCCTGGTGTTGGATTTTGTCGAATAAATGTCCCCCAACATGCGACTTGTACTCCGGAGTGACTTATATATGTTTTTTTTTCACATTATTGAGCATTTTATGGCTAATGCGACCCATATTCCGGAGCGACTTTTAGTCCAAAAATGACAGTAGCTATTATATAAGCAATAATATTATCAAACCATCTGTGCACTCTAAATCATTAAATCCATCGATCAAATTTCTCGTCCTTTGTCACCAACGTCAGCCTCGTCGTTATTCCACAGATCTAGTATATAATAGGGGTGTAACGATACATCGATACACATCGATTAATCGATATTATGCTCTACGATTTATTGGCATCGATGCTAAAGGTAAACATCGATTTATATCGCCGTGTTTGACCTCGGACATTAGACGCGACTTTATTTTGAAATACAGTTCATTGTTGCTTGCTTCCTCTTCCGGGAGCAGGGAGCAGTGCGCGGCGTTGTTGTGTTGTGAGCAGAGCACGCACGTGAAAGGGGAGGCGACAACTAGTACGCAGCTCCTGGGCTGGTGCTATGGCTAGTCTCCAAAAAGACGAGGAAATTTGCTCCCCTTTAGGCTTCAAGTCATTCGTTTGGAAGCACTTTGGATTCCAAAGAAAAGATGGCTCAACGGACAAGACACGTGCAGTTTGTAAATCCTGCCATGCGGTGATCAAATATTCAGGGAGCACAAATCTCGCCGCACATTTAAAGAAAAAACACGACATCAAAGTTCAGTGTTAAAGTAAGCAATTTGTATACTACAATACTCTTGTAATTTCCTAAATAAAGAGTTTGCAGTACCTTGTTGATTTTGCGTATGAATTGTTATAAATCAGGATATTGTTCTATATTTTTTATAAAAAAATAAATAAATCGATCGTAGAGCACTATATCGCGATATATCGTGATTGAATCGCAGCAGGCTTTAAGATATCGGCAAATATCGTATCGAAGTTCTTTATATCGATATTATATCGTATCGTGACAAAACCCACGATTCACACCCCTAGTATATAACTATATTGTAGCGTTAACAAAGTACGAGGAAAGACGTGGGTTTGGTAAACGGCTCTTTATTTAACAAAACAAACTTCCAGGCGTGTGGCGGCGTGGACTTCTAGGCACGGAGGTGGAAGAGAGATCTATAGAATAGGACCCGGCGTGCGTGAAAGCCATGACCGAGCCCCATTCGCCGTCCCCGGACAGCCACCCGGCCGAGGGCCGGCCCCCGACTTCTATCCACGGAGGTGAAAGAGAGCTCCGTAGAGTAGGACCG
The DNA here is from genome assembly GCF_033458585.1 of Syngnathus typhle. Lineage (NCBI taxonomy): Eukaryota > Metazoa > Chordata > Actinopteri > Syngnathiformes > Syngnathidae > Syngnathus > Syngnathus typhle. The sequence goes on from NC_083742.1 coordinate 4,440,517, forward strand.
GCCATGCATAAAAGCCATAATAGTTTTTCAAACCTTCTGTGTCACTCCAAATCCTTAAATCCTTCAAACTCTTCGTCCTCCATGTCACTTAGAAACAAAGCCGCTAATGATGTCGGTAGTACGTGGGGCCCTTCGTCATCTTCGTCATCCCGTGATCAATCTTTGTCCTTTTTGTAAACAACCGCCGCGCCACTGACGTTACTTGAAATTCAAATTACAGTAATCCTTTGCTACACCGCGGTTCGTTTATTGCGGGTTAAATCACATATAAGTCGCTCCTTATTATAAGTCGCTTCCTCCCCACCCAAACTATAGAAAAAACCGCGACTTATAGTCCGAAAACTACGGTATAGATTTTGCCTGATGGGAGGAGAATGAATGATTGATAAAAGGGGTGACAGGATTCCTCTGTGATCAGGGTGGCTTTCTTCATAACAGAGCACTCATACAAATTGGACTGTGGAGCTTGTGGTGAACTATTTACAGTGATCCCTTGGTCCAGAAGTCTCTTTCTGCACTTTTATCCCCCAACTTGTACCTTCCTGTAAATCGAGCTGTTGTTACATGCAGTTTCTCACACGTGAGATTAATAAAGTTCCTCTTATCTTATCTTATCTTACTTCACGTTTCATTTATCGCTACATTGCGGATTTTTTTTCTAAATTAAAAAAACATTTAAAATTCAAAATAAGACTTCTAAATTGAGGAACCGTGTCTAACCTTTAAGACAATGTAATATTGCTCCAAATGTTCGTTTACATTCCTTTAGAAGTCCGTTTTCGCGTGTTAGCACGATTGCGAATTAGCATCTTTCCGCTAACTCGTAAACCTGCCCAGTACTTCTTGTTGGTGACCGTACTTCGCGGATTTCACTTATCGTGGGTGGTTTTTGGAACCAATTATCCGCGATAAACGAGGGATTTTTCAGATCAGAAAAAGTGGTATGAAGATTTAATGTTGAATGGAATATACATATGTGAATGGTAGAGCAACAGAACCGTTTGAGGGAAAATTACTTACACCCCCATGAATTTGATTACATTAACTCTGTGAATGGCCTCTTCATCCGAATGGATCTGAAATTGAGTTCCCAAACAAGGTTATTTAGTTTTACTCAAGTTTAATGCCATTTTATTTACATATAACCAATGATTTACTTTGATCACTTCTGTAGTAATGGTCTTGCATTCAGTGTTATAAATTATTATAAACAAAAGAAAGAACAAAAAAAATATTATCATCTGAGAATAAAATAATACACATTCGATGACTTGATAGAGAGAGAATAGATAATATATGTGGTTTATGGTCTATATATGGTCTCTAATAATGATGGTGATGATAATAATAATAATAATATTGTTACATACTATACGCATATAGAATCAAATGTGTTCAACTAAGTAATAGTAATACTTAAAAAGAAAACTGTCATCTGACTACTTGTATGTAGTGATGGGCAACTGAAGCCTTCTGAACCTTTGAAGCTTTCCATCTAGCTGGCTCACAAAAGGTTTCAGCACGTGTTCACAAAATAACTGGAATCAAAACACCAAAATTATGTCTTCTGTGGTTTATTTGTGTAATCTGTTAAACGATTATTTGTGGTCAATGATATGGTATGAAATGAACAAATGAAATGAGATGTTTGTGTTTAAAAGACAGATTGTGATATTAATGTTGTGTTCATGAAATATGCATTTTTGCCTTACTGTAAAGGAATTGTCAATTATTGTCAATATTTATCTGTTGGACATTTCACAAGACCAATGTTTTCATGTGTAATCAATGATATCATTTCCCAAAAATGAATCACGCTTCGATACACGCTTCCGTGCTGGATTGCTTGACACATTTTGACCCATCACTACTTGTATCAAAAAAGTAGCATGTTAGATTCAAGATTCAAGATTCAAGAGTTTTTTATTCGCCATGTTTGAGCGTGCCAAACAAGGAATTTGACTTCGGTAGAAACACACCCTCTGTTCAACATTTAGGTGACTAACAACATTCAGGACATGTGAATAATGCAAAAACAGTGTAGACAAATTCAAGAAGGTGTGAGGAGCAGGATGTTATTGCACAGTAATGTCTCTGAGACTCTATGAGTGGTGTGAGTTCATCAGAGCAACAGCCTGGGGGAAGAAGCTGTCTCTGTGTCTGCTGGTTTTGGCGTACCGAGCTCTATAACGCCGTCCGGAGGGGAGTAGTTCAAACAGACTGCAACCCGGGTGAGAAGGGTCTGTAGAGATGTTCCTTGCCCGATTCCTGGTCCTGGACAGGTACAAGTCTTGGATAGATGGGAGGTTGATTCCAATGATCTTTTCTGCAGTTCTGATTGTCCGTTGTAGTCTGTGCTTGTCTTGTTTGGAGGCCGATCCAAACCAGACAGTGATGGAGGTGCAGAGGACAGACTGGATGATGGCAGTGTAGAAGGTCTTCAGAAGCTCTCGCGGCAGGTTGAACTTCTTGAGCTGTCTCAGGAAGTACAGCCTCTGCTGGGCCTTCTTCCGGACAGAGTCTATGTGGCCGGTCCATTTCAGGTCCCGAGAGATTGTGGTTCCCAGGAACTTGAAGGTGTCTGTGGAAAGAATAGTATTACTGCGGATAGTGAGGGGTAAAAGTGGTGAAGGGTCTCGCCTGAAATCCACTGTCATCTCCACGGTCTTGAGCGGGTTCAGCTCCAGATGGTTTTACTCAAGCATTAGTAGCATTAGTACTCAATAATGTGCATATTTGAAAGTAACACACTACTTTTTTTTTTGTTAAAGTCCCAATGATCGTCACACACACATCTGGGTGTGGTGAAATTTGTCCTCTGCATTTAACCCATCCCCATGTGATTTTGATCCATCCCCTGGGGGAGAGGGGAGCAGTGAGCAGCGGTGCCGCGCTCGGGAATCATTTGGTGACCTAACCCGCCAATTGATTGATTGATTGATTGATTGATTGAATATTTATTGATCCCCAGGGGTGGGGAAATTCAGGCCCCAGCAGTATTCATACCACAGAGTGGGTATACAAAAGACGCACAAATGGCATGAGCGCAACTCAACAGGCTCTCATAAGGCTGCCACACAACGGCGCCACAAAGAAAGCCAGAAAGTGCTCAAGATAAAAGCCATCAAAGCAAAACAAAGATAAAAGACAAAGGAAAAAAAGTAACTGTGGCCAACCAGCACCCCTCAATACAAGAGAACACCCCAAAACACACTAAATAGCCTCCACGGGGTCCATAGACAGGTGTAGGGGCAGTCCAGTTCAACGGCGCCCAATGGACCGTGGTCGTGAATCGGTGAAAAACATCACAAAGCAGGCAAACGTGTGAGCAGCGTCCTGGGCACCCAGTCGGGTGCACGTGCAGATGGTCACCACGGGGCTAGCATGGCGAAAGTCGTTGGTTCCGACGAGCACGAGGGAGCGGACTCCCCACAGGGGTTGCGGCTGCAAGGCCAAGGCGGGGGACCCGGTCATCACTGCCCGGATAAGCAGGAAGCCGCCGTAGAGTTACGCCGGTCTCGACCGATGATCCCGGTCCCAGGAAGAAAAAAAAAAAAAAATACAAAATATCCGATCCGAAGAGATACTGAGGTGCGGTAGAAGGCACCAGCATCGCCGAATGGACAAAAAGACAGAAAGAAAAAGGAGAAAAGAAAGAAATAAAGAGGAAAAGAGAGAACACTGCTGGGAGGCAGCCACTTACGGCGCCATACCGAAAGAAAACCCTTAATGCTGAGTGCCAAGCAGGGAGGCAATGGGTCCCATTTTTATAATCTTTGGTATGAACCCACAACCTTCCAGTCTCAGGGCGGACACTCTACCACTAGACCACTGAGCTTAGTAACATGTTAAAGATATCACTGTTTGACTGCGGCTGTATCATTACACCTTTTACCATTCCCACAGCTCTATTTTTACTTGCAAACCACAAACACAACCCCTGAGGGTCAATCACCTTGTGACATATTAAAAACAACAACATGAAAAAGTTAGTGTGTGGGCTACCTGGAGCTGGATAACTTGGAGCAGGTCCTTTTTCGCCGCTTGGAAAATAGCATTGACTTTATTATGGTGGTAATGTCCTGTTCCAGCTTCACTATATTCATAAACTGCCGAAGGACTCCGCTGCATTGCCACAGTCTTCTTTAAAATAGACTGCAAAAAATAGAAACTCTGAATAAATAAAAATATATGACATTGAATTCCAGTTTTATTCCTGTTTTCTCCAAGTAACCATTCCGACATTCCAAAAGCATCCATCCATCCATTATAAAAAACGCGGGTGCGCTGGAGCCTGTACCAAGGATCTTTGGGCAGTACACTCAGAACTGTTTGCCAGCCAATCGCAAGGCACATATAGTAAACCAACAATCATTCATGCTAGCACTCACACCTCAGGATAATTTAGGGTGCTCATTTGATCAACCATGTATGTTTTTTGAATGCGTAAGAAAACCGAAGTACTCCATGGAAAACCCAAGAAGGCACGAGGGGAACACGCAACTCCACACAGGAAGGCTGAAGCCACGACCTCTGCACTGCGAGGCGGACGTTCAAACCCGTCGACCATTGAACGGGAACGAGTCATCTCCCGTTTCTCGTTTAAAAATTGGCAATTGAAAAACGGAAAAGCCAGCATGGATGTATACATGTCACGTGTCCGCCCCATCAGCACCCCATACAGTATTGTTTCTCTGCTCTTGCCCTTCCCGTCCTCTTATGCAGAGATCAGTGCTGATTGTCTGCATCTACTGTTCATCACCACACTTGCCCCTGGCTCGTTACCTCTCCTATATATGTACTAAGTAAACACTGCACTTCTGTCACTGTCAGTTTGTCCTATGATACTAATATCTTCCAGCTTGAGGACAAAGTAAGCTCGAGAGAGATAAATGCAGTCGAACTTTGTTGAATGGAAGAGGGATTGCCTGAATATCTGAGACCTCTGTGTGAGCGTCATAAACGGAGTGATGCTTGTGTACAAAATAAATGCACGTGTCTACTGATCCACAAACGCATATTCGACAACACACGCAGAATTTACGAATGCTAAGTAGATTCGCAATTTAGCGCCTGTTTGTTGTGATCTAAATAAATCCGGTCATTGATGTGCAAAACTGAAAGCCAAGGCAAGCTGCCAAACAAAAAGAAGGAAGACTTATACAGTACCTTAACTTGACCAGAGGGCATAGTGTCTTCCTTAGCAACCCTTGCTCGTTCAGAAGCTTTATTGAGATCCATTGACATTTCACCTGCATGACAGACACATGTATTTATAATAGCATGTTTCAGAAAACTTTGCGGTTTCAATGTTGGTCACAGCTCCCAACTAATATTAAAGAGATCCTCCGGTTGGGGTGGTCCATTTTTTACGAAGATGGATGGAGATCCATCCATCCATCCATCCATCCATCCATCCATCCATCCATCCATCCATCCATCCATCCATCCATCCATCCATCCATCCATCCATCCATCCATCCATGCATGCATGCATGCATGCATGCATACATACATACATACCGTATTGGCCCGAATAAAAGACGATGTTTTTTGCATTGAATTAGGACTGAGGGTCGTCTTACATTCGAGGTCTGGACATTATAACCATTCATAACACTAGATGGCGCCAGATATCTTTAAAGCGAAGTTAAGTCACCGCGCCTTAAGTTTTGCGTGAGTTACCTTAGCTTATCGCGATTGTTGGAGCTTGTGCGCAGCGGTAAGTTAAAGGTTGCAGGTATCGACTGAGTATGTTTCTGTGATCGCCTGCGTCTTTGACACAAAGTGAGTATATACGTACATTTCAGTGTTACTACTGTCACTAGCAAATGTATTTTTTTTGTCTCGATGACTTATGTTTGGTGTGTTGCCGAGAGTATTTCATTTATGGTTATTTAGTATAGCGGAGCGGCTCGGTGGCGCACTTGGGTAGCACGTCCGCCTCACAGTTAGGAGGGTGCGGGTTCGATTCCACCTCCGGCCCTCCCTGTGTGGAGTTTGCATGTTCTCCCCGGGCCCGCGTGGGTTTTCTCCGGGCACTCCGGTTTCCTCCCACATCCCAAAAACATGCTTGGTAGGCCGATTGAACACTCCAAATTGTCCCTAGGTGTGAGTGCGAGTGCAAATGGTTGTTTGTCTCTGTGTGCCCTGCGATTGGCTGGCAACCGGTTCAGGGTGTCCCCCGCCTACTGCCCGATGACGGCTGGGATAGGCTCCAGCACGCCCGCGACCCCAGTGGGGACTAAGCGGTACGGAAAATGGATGGATAGTATAGCGGAACCGTTACACGCAGTTAGTTATGTAATGTGTGCCGTCTACGAGTGTTGTGTGACGTCAGACGTTGAGCATTGATTTACGTGCTGTAATTCTATCTGTTGCAGACAGAATTACGGCACACACACACCCCACAAACCACACACACCCTTCACACGCTTTACACGATACCCTTTTGCCACTTTGCCTGTATGCCCCTATGAGCCACAGTGCCTGTTACTTTTTTGCCAATAATTCAGTAAAGCAATGACTGAACCACGTCTTCCCTCCTGTGTTCTGACCGACACCCGGGGGCGAAAAAAGCATAACCATCCGAGCCAACCCTCTATACCAGTGGTCCCCAACCACCGGGCCGCGGACCGGTACCGGTCCGTGGGTCACTTGGTACCGGGCCGCCAAGCCGCACAGAAAAAAAAACAATAAATTATCGACGATCAATTAATTCATGTCAAGACACTCGTCCCGGTCACGTGACATGTTTCCCCAGTCGAGCCCGCAAAGCTAATATGTGGCGACAGGCTAACTAACCAGGCAATGAAGCATTCAAAACTGCTTCAACACATGGAGACCAAGCATCCTGCAATAAAAGACAAACCTTAATCACTTCGGGTGTCATGGTCTCCGATTACGTCTAGATGGGACCGGCTCGTTTCTGAGAAACAAACTCAGTGCTCCCACTAATTCAGTGCTTCTCAATTATTTTCTGTTACGCCCCCCCCTAGCAAGAAGAAAACTATTCGCGCCCCCCCTCCCCAACGTGACTATCCTAAGTCGTAAAATGTTGCACTGTCGCAAACGTGACAGAAGTAACAATGGGAGCGCCACTGCCCCCTGCTGTAGTAAATGCGCAATTACACTTTATTCTAGTACTGCCAAAAAAAAGCCTGTTCCCCAGGGTCACACGCGCCCCCCCAGGAATAGCACCCCCCCACTATTTGAGAAGCACTGCACTAATTCAACGTAATGGTGAGTTTTCATTTTGTCATTTGTACTTGTTTTTATGTCAGTCGTATCATTTTATTTCATCGTACTCATATATTTATTAAAAATGTATTATTTAATTATTTATTTATATAAATGTATTATTTATTTATATAAATGCCAGTCCGCGAAAATATTTCTGACATGTAACCGGTCCGTGGCGCAAAAAAGGTTGGGGACCACTGCTTTATACAGTCCTTAGGCTCCCCAACAATAGCGGTAGCAGTTCGCATTATTTTATTGCAATGTTTTTCCTTATTCAGATTTGTTTCAAGACTACAGTTACAGTTAGACTTCACTTCGATGGTTGATGCTGTTAATGCAATTTTGTTGTTTTATCACAGTATATTGGTTTATTTACATTTCAAAAACCAGATGCCATTCATTTACAACTGTGATTGCACTTTAGTTTACATATTTAAATCTTACCGTTTTTTTCCATGTAAATGCGCCCCCATGTATAATACACACCCTAGAAATGGCATGTCGATGCTGGAAAAAAGCCTGTACCCATGTATAATACGCACCCAAATTTCGACTCCTACTTAAGTCCGTAAACGTAAAATTATTTCAGAAAAAAGATCATCTTTGGGAACAACCGGATGTTATTCTGCTGGTCAGTATCACTGCGCATGTGCTAGCAAACTTGATAGCAAAGAAATGTGTCGGAATTGTGTAGGGTACATTGTGACAGCAAACGAGCAGGTGATCGAGCAAGCGTCTTATACGAGAGCATTGTGTTCGTATGGAGCGTGTTTGAAGTGAACAGCAGAGAAGAAAGCGCATCTGTAATGGCGGCCTCCGTATCATATCCGGATTAAAAAAAAAAATAATAATATATATATATATTTTTTTTGTACTCATGTATAATGCGCACCCCAGATTTTAGGACAATAAATTTGTTAAATTTTGCGCATTATACATGGAAAAAACGGTATATTCGGGCCAATACGGTGCATACATACATACATACATACATACATACATACATACATACATACATACATACATACATACATACATACATACATACATACATACATACATACATACATACATACAACACATTTCTCATTTGAAATTTCACTAAGGCACAACAATCACAGATTTGGTGGAACTTGCTATCCAACATTGAAGCCTCTGAAGCGGCCCCCTAAAAAGCAAAGTCTCAATGCAGCTTAGGTTCCCATGGTGACGCCACTGGATCCCTGGCTGTAAAGAATTTTTGTCTCGACTTCCCCTTTAACTGGCTCGGGGTATCTGGTGAGCTTACTGAATTGTAACAATCAAGCTAGCATTTGGCTGCTAACATATAACTTGTCCCCTGGTTGAATGGCGACGTGTAAACTTTTTTGACAAGAGGTTCTCCTCTGGTCTCTTGAAGCAAAGAGAAGTCATTCCTTTTAGCATACAAACATCTTGAACATGCACGAGACAAGCAGCATGTCATGATATCTCATATTTGGTCTGCTTTGGCGGACATACATTACAGGATGGCCGTGTTTCTGGCATTCGGTACTTGATCCGGTTGGGGATGATTACACGGACAGACAAAAACTCACTTCCATTCTTGCTTAGTCCATCCTTTTTTAAAAACATCTCATCCGCCATCTGCAAAATGGGGATCGATTCGGGACAGACGGATGGACCGTTCTGTTTCAGAGACGGAATGCCCATCTCTGCCTATTATGTAAGTGCCCACTTCAGAGTCACTAATGTATTGGCAAAACCCAATTCTGACGGTGAGCATAGATTGTTTTACCAACATATCTTAACAGCAAAACACACCTGTCGGTCCATGTTCTAATAATCTAGCTCACATAGAATATGAGTTCATTCAAATAAAAGGTGATGTCCTCAAAGTTGTGTTTCAGATTCAAATGACTAGACATAAAAGTTGAAATGTTTATCAAAAATCCTTTAGTGTTAAACCCATGTTTTCAGTTTAAATAAATAAAAGATAACGGAATTGCTCTTAGTAGTCCAATACTTTTGGAGGAAAGTGTCTATGAGGTTATTAAAAAATACCTAAAGCAACATATCCTAGTCACTATTCTGTGCGTCTCAAAGACAATTCTTTTCTACATATATACATAGTCTTTTTTTCCCAGGAACTTGCGGCTAACCTTTCCTGTTCTATTAGCATTAAAAAACAAAACGATAAATCATGGTATGAATCATAGTTTTCACTCTACACTTTCATTCTCTAAATCAAGGGTCCCCAACCCCTGGTCCGCGGACCGGTACCGGTCCGTGGGTCACTTGGTACCCGGCCGCCAAACCGCACAGAAAAAACATTTTTTTTATCGACGATCAATTAATTCAGGTCAAGATGCTCGTCCCGGTCACGTGACATGTTTCTCCAGTCGAGCCTGCAAAGCTAGCAAAAATGAGAACAAATTTATTTTGAAAAATATTTAAAAATTGGCGATTCTCTCTCAATTACATCCGTCGGTTCAGGTCAAGACGCTCGTCTCGGTCACGTGACATGTCACTTCAGGTGAGTCCGCAAAGCAAGCAAATATGAGCAAGAAACAGACATGTTTAGAAAGCTTCTTCGGAAAGGGAAAAAAGCCCAATGAGGAGACGGAAGAAGAGGCTACGACTTCTAAGAAAAGGAAAGTTGCATTTAAAAGAACATTTCTGGAGTCCTACTTAAAATATGAATGTATCGCCACAGGTGACTCTGATGCGCCAAGCCCACTCTGCATAATATGTGGCGACAGGCTAGCTAACGAGGCAATGAATTCTTCAAAACTGCTTCGGGACATGGAGACCAAGCATCCTGTATTAAAAGACAAATGTTAACCACTTCGGGTGTCATTGTCTCCGATTACGCCTAAATGGGACCAGCTCATTTCTGAGAAACAATTTCATCGTATTTATATACCGTAAATTCCGGACTATAAGCCGCACCGGACTATAAACCGCACCAGCTAAAATTGGGGGATATTTAGGTTTTTTCTTAAATAAGCCACACCGGACTATAAACTGCACGTGCACACGCGTTTTTTTACAAAGAAAGACCGTTCACAGAAAGCCTTTTTAAAGTTTTTATAACATACTTTAACATGTCTTTCTCAACATTGCCTGTGACGAAGGGTTTAGAGCCCTTTGACGCAGGTCACCTAGCGTGCATTCCTACTCAAGCTCATAATAGTCACAAGCAACACAGCCAGAATAAGCAGCAGCCATAGTAGTGTTTCAAAATAGTATTTTTGTTGTTGTTTTTTTCTTCAAGATACCGCAGTGTATAGAAGTGATCAAGTCATCACAAAAATCACGAAAAAACTCCTTATATAAGCCGCACCTGACTATAAGCCGCAGGGTTCAAAATTTTGGAAAAAAGTCGCGGCTTATAGTCCGGAATTTACGGTATTTATTATAAATGTATTTTTTATTTATAGAAATGTATTATTTATTTATATAAAGGCCGGTACGCGAAAATATTTCTGACACGTAATCGGTCGATGGCGCAAAAAAGGTTGGGGACCAAAGCTCTAAATGACTTTGTACTGCAGGTCCAATAAAAAAAACTGTAGAGTACAGTGGATCTGTTTTCCAAGAATTCATTTGGACCAACAAAAACATTAAACTGCATATTCCTCCTACAGAAATGACTGAACACTATTACCTGTGACAGCGAGTGGGGTAGACAACGAGCGAGACGTCTTGGATTTTGAACTTGAAATTTCAGAAATGTTGGTCTTTTCTGTTTCAGAAAAACAAAAACAAAAAAACATGAGGTAATAAGATGTAATCAAATATCCCCACATCCAAATCAATTGCATGTTGTGTGCCCTGACCTCGATCGACTTTGTCAGACCCAAACTCATCAGAGTGGGAAGGCTGCCTGTGAAGACCTCTATGTGGATGAGCCTCACCTAAGACATGAGCCACTGATACTAAAGAGATGGCTTGACTGTCCTGAAACATGTAAAATTCAGTCAAAACCAGGGCTGTGGACTCGGACTCGGTCGGACTTGGTCATTTTTGCCGGACTCGGACTCGGTGCTGATTTTGACCGAGTCCACCGAGTCCGACAATAAAAAAAATACGTTCAATTTTATTTTCATCATGCTGCTGAGAATGCGCGTAGGAATACTGTCCACAGCCCTGCTTGCTTGTTATGAAGACAAATCTAGTTGTTGCGTGCGCGCCCGCGCCTGCCTGCGTGCGTGCGCGTACAAGACCCACAATGCCCCGCGCGCAGCCAAGATGGAAGAACCCGGAAGCGAGAGAACAATGTTTTGCCTCTAGATTTGGGGGGGAAACGGAGCGTAAATTACGATCAATGCGGCCACGTTGAGTTGCACTTAGGCCAGTGCTTCTCAAATAGTGGGGCGCCCCCCTTGGGGGGCGCGGTGCTATTCCTGGGGGGGCGCGTGTGACCCTGGGGAACAGGCTTTTTTTTTGGCAGTACTAGAATAAAGTGTAATTGCGAATCTTCACAGCAGGGGGCAGTGGCGCTCTCATTGTTACTTCTGTGACGTTTGCGACAGTGCAACATTTTACGACTTACAAGACAAGTTAGGATAGTCACGGTGGGGAAGGGGGGGCGCGAATAGTTTTCTTCTTGCTAGGGGGGGGCGTAACAGAAAATAATTGAGAAGCACTGACTTAGGCTAATGTTTACATTATGTACCAATGTCAAGGATGATTATGTCACCCAGCTTATATCATGGATGTGTTTCGATAGTTGTGGGGTCGTCACAAATTATTTGTGTTTAGATAAATGTCTGAGCTATAATGGTGTAATTATCGATTAAAACTTGAAAGTATCTGTTTATTGTATTTGTTTATATGTTTAATAAAGACAAAGCCATCACAAAACTGTTGTAATTATTTAGATTTTGATCTAAATTAGCCTTGAATAAAGACTAAGCAGTCACATGAATTAACAGAAAAAATGGACAGCCGGACTCGGACTCGTGGTCAAGAGGCCGGACTCGGACTCGGTGCAAAAATCCGACAGAGTCCACAGCCCTGGTCAAAACAGCCCTGTACTGTAAATATTTGTCACTTACAGTAAATAAGCTGGAGGAAAACTACCATAACATAATGAACATTATTGATTGACCAGTAACTATGATACCTGTAAATATTTTCATTAATCATTATTGTATACTGAGGATCACAAATGGACTGTTCAGCTTGCTTTAGGATCGGATGGCCAACTTGGAGGTGGCCACAATTTTTCATCAGTTCTACTAGGGGGCTACACTGGACAAACACTTGCTAACCAGATGGATGAAAAGAAATATAAATATGGACAAAATACATCTGTATGGAAAAAATATGTACTTTTAATATTGTTGTCATGTTTCAAAGCAACATGAAGTGCAAAAAAACATTTTGGGCATTTTATCCATCCAAAATAACGTTTTTTTTTTTTAAATTGTATTGAGGTTCTAGTATAGGTCAGAATAAGAGTGCATCTAAATCCAAATTCCGGCCCGCAGGCCAAATCCGGCCCCCGGTCAGATTTCATACAGCCCGCAGCTTCGGTCTTATAATGTATTATTTATGGCCCGCCTGCACTGTCAAACTGAATAAAAAAAAAAAATTATCATGAAACTTGAAACTGTAATTCGTCCTATTACCAAAAGGTGGTAATCCCCTTATGTCTGCCATCGCGACTGCAAAGAAAATGAGGAAATCTGACATTGAGGGCCGTCCCTTTCAAGAGAAATGGGAATTACAGTTAAGTCAAATCTCGGTTTTTGACCACAATCCGTTCCAGAAGGCGGTTCGAGAAGTGAATCATTCGAATTCCGAATGTATTTTTCCCAGTACAAATAATGGAAAAAAAATCTAATCCGTTCCAAGACTAAAAAAACGCCTTTTTAAGCATTTTTTCATTTGCGCATTTTTGTCCGATCGCGGAACTGCAGCGCACCGCCGAACGCGCAACCGTAGTGCGCCGCGGACCGCGCAACTGCACCACGCTGATCGCATTATTGTGACAGAGCTGTCGCTGAAATTTAGAAAATATTTGTAAAGTCCTGATGTACTTTCCAAAATTTTAGTGGACCTCAGTGCGCAGGGAGCTTAATTTGGTTCGATCGCACAACTGCAGCGCGCCGGGCACTCACTGTCGCATTGCTTTAAGTGCGTCTTTGTTTTAGGATGGCTTTACTGCTCCCACTTGCTTTCTTTGGAGGCAGAATCGGACAAATATGCGCAAATGAAAAAATACGTAAAAAAGGCGTGGTTTTTTTTGTCTTGAAACGGATTAAAAAAAAATCATTATTTGTAATGGGAAAAATAGATTCGGAATTCGACCGATTCGCTTCTCGAACCGCCTTCTGGAACGGATTGTGGTCAAAAACAACGGTTTGACTGTATTTTTGCTATTCTTGTTAAAATCACACTTACATGTGAACTGGAAATGCCAATAAAAACACATAGTGAAAGCCAAATTGAGCAAATTGGCTATTTCAGAAGTGTGTGTCAAACTGGTAGCCCTTTGCCTTAATCAGTACCCAGGAAGTAGCTCTCGGTTTAAGAAAGGTTGGTGACCCTGCCTTAGCTTATCGCGATTGTTGGAGATTGTGCGCAACAGTAAGTTAAAGATTGCCGTTTGTCCAATCGTGGTTTACATACATACATACATACATACATACATACATACATACATACATACATACATACATACATACATACATACATACATACATACATACATACATACATACATACATACATACATACATACATACATACATACATACATACATACATACATACATACATACATACATACATACATACATACATACCATATTGGCCCGAATAAAAGACAATGTTTTTTGCATTGAAATAAGACTGGGGGTCGTCTTACATTCGGGGTCTAGACATTATAACCATTCACAACACTACATGGCGCCAGAATATCTTTAAAGCGAATTTAACAGCAACAACAGCAAGCAGGTGTGGCAGGGAGTCCAGCATCTCACCAACTACAGAACCACCATCGGAGCTGCTGAAGGGGAGGCCTCACTGGCAGAGGTCCTCAATACCTTCTTTGCCCGGTTCAAGTCCGAGCCACCTGAAGCGGCCACATCACATCCCACAGACCGCAGCAGCTTCACCCTCACAGTGAAGGAGCACGAGGTGAGGCGCACGCTGCGGACCATCACCTCAAGGAAGGCTGCGGGTCCTGACGGCGTCACTGGGCGTGTCCTGAAGGACTGTGCAGATCAGCTGGCTGGAGTCTTCACAAAGATTTTCAACCAATTCCTTACCGAGTCCACCGTCCCATCCTGTTTAAAATCCTCCACTACCCCTGCCCAAGAAACGCCACATCACCAGCCTTAATGACTACCGGCCAGTCGTACTCACCCCGATGGTCATGAAGTGCTTTGAAAAGCTGGTACGGGGTCACATCACAGCACTCCTGTTCAGAGGTTTTGACCCCCACCAGTTTGCCTACAGGGCAAATAGATCCACAGAGGACGCAGTAGCTACAGCCCTCCACGCTGCACTGTCCCACCTGGAGCAGCCGGGGAGCTATGTGCGGATGCTCTTCGTGGGCTCTGCTTTTAACTCCATCCTCCCCCACAGACTGGTGGACATACTAGAGGGCCTGGGACTTCCTCATAATACTTGCAGGTGGATTAAGAGCTTCCTGACGGGTCGCAGCCAGAGGGTGAGAGTGGGCCGTCATACATCCACACCTCTCAGTCTTGGTACCGGCTCCCCACAGGGCTGCGTACTGAGCCCACTGCTTTACACACTCTACACACATGCATGCACCCCCGCCCACCGCAGCAACACCATTGTGAAATTTGCGGATGACACAACCGTGGTGGGGTTCATCTCAAAGTTAAAGTTAAAAGTTAAAGTCCCAATGATCGTCACACACATATCTGGGTGTGGTGAAATTTGTCCTCTGCATTTAACCCATCCCCATGTGATTTTAATCCATCCCCTGGGGGAGAGGGGAGCAGTGAGCAGCAGCGGTGCCGCGCTCGGGAATCAGTTGGTGATCTAACCCCCCAATTCCAACCCTTAATGCTGAGTGCCAAGCAGGGAGGCAATGGGTCCCATTTTATAGTCGGCCGGGGTTTGAACACACAACCTTCCAGTCTCAGGGCGGACACTCTACCACTAGGCCACTGAGCTGTTGGAGGATGAGTCTGCCTACAGGAACGAAGTGGTCCAGCTATCGGAGTGGTGCGGAGAGAACAATCTGCTCCTAAACACGGCTAAAACCCATGAACTGGTCATTGATTTTAGGAGGGAAAATAAAACTGACATTCCACCATTTATCATCAACGAGGTCTGTGTGGAGAGGGTGTCCTCCTTCCGCTACCTGGGTGTCCACATCGAGGAGGACTTCACCTGGGGCTTGAACACCTCTGAGCTGCTTAAAAAGGCCCAGCAGAGACTCAACTTCTTAAGCAGTGCTTCTCAATTATTTTCTGTTACGCCCCCCCCTAGCAAGAAGAAAACTATTCGCGCCCCCCACTCCCCACCCTGACTATCCTAACTTGTCTTGTAAGTCGTAAAATGTTGCACTGTCGCAAACGTGACAGAAGTAACAATGAGAGCGCCACTGCCACCTGCTGTAGTAGATGCGCAATTACACTTTATTCTCGTACTGCCAAAAAAAAAAGCCTGTTCCCCAGGGTCACACGCAGGTATAGCACCGCGCCCCCCTTGCTCCACTATTTGAGAAGCACTGTTCTTAAGGGTGCTGAGCAGGCACAGCATTACACAAGGACTGCTGGTGTCCTTCTATCGCTGCTCCATAGAAAGCACTTTAACATACTGTATATGTGTTTGGTACTCCAGCTGCACTGCTGCTCAGAGGAAAAAACTCCAAGGGGTCATCAACACATCACAGAAGATCATTGGCTGCCCTCTCCCCACACTGGAAGACCTACACAGAACCCGCTGTCTCAAAAAAAACTCAGAACATTCTGAAGGACACTTCCCACCCTGGCCACTGTTGCCATCAGGCAGACGCTACAGAGCAATTAGGTCAAGGACTAGCAGATTCGCCAACAGTTTTTACCCTACAGCGGTAGTTGCATTGAATGCAGCTAAAGGTAAATTATTATTATTATATAGATTATGTCTGTGTATGTTCTTCTGTGGGTTTTAGCTTGTATTTTTTTTTTAAATCTTTTTATTCTATTTATTTTTTATCTCATGCGCGGATCGGTTGGGACTTTTTAAATTTCGTTGTCACGTACTGGCGCCACCTGTGACAGGACCACGCCCCCCTATCAGCGGAATCGCCGCCACCTGCCACAGCCTCATGGACAGCGCTATATCAACGCCGCCAGCGCAGACCCGAGTGTCCGTCTGTTCAGTGATATTGTTTCGCCCTCCGGTCCACGACAAACCGAAGTCCGTGAAGAATCGAAGATGCAGAACGGCTTGTTTTTCCCAGCCTGATCGTCCGCAATAAAGTCTCTATCGCTACGCACTTGGCTGCACTCTCCATTCCCTTACAGTGACAATGACAAATAAAGATCTATTCTATTCTATTCTATTCTATTCTATTCTATTCTATTCTATTCTATTCTATTCTATTCTATTCTATTCTATTCTATTAAGTCACCGCGCCTTAAGTTTCGCGTGAGTTACCTCAGCTTATCGCGATCGTTGGAGCTTGTGCGCAGCGGTAAGTTAAAGGTTGCAGGTATCGACTGAGTATGTTGCTGTGATCGTCTGCGTCTTTGACACAAAGTGAGTATATACATTTCATTGTTACTACTGTCCACTGTTGTGCCGTTTGTTCGATCACGGTTTGCTTTGTGTGCGTGCCGTTTGATTGACAGCTCCGGAGCGCTCCTTTAAATTTGTCTCACATCGTACGAGTAGCCGTTACGCAGTGGCACGGCGACTAATGGTTGCCAGCAAATTTATTTTTTTCGTCTCGATGACTTATGTTTGGTGTGTTGCCGAGAGTATTTCATTTATGGTTATTAATATAGCGGAACCGTTACGCACAGTTAGTTATGTGATGTGTGCCGTCTACGAGTGTTGTGTGACGTCAGAAGTTGAGCATTGATTTACGTGCTGTAATTCTGTCTGCAACAGACAGAATTACAGCGCACACACACACCCCACAAACCACACACACCCTTTACGCTTCAAACAATACCCTTTTGCCAGTTTGCCTATATGCCCCTATGGGCCAAAGTGCCTGTTACTTTTTTGCCAATAATTCAGTAAAGCAATCAAAACTGAACCACGTCTTCCCTCCTGTGTTCTGACCGACACCCGGGGGCGAAAAAAGCATAAGCATCCGAGCCAACCCTCTATACCACAGGTGTCAAACTCAAGGCCCGGGGGCCAGATACGGCCCACCTCATCATTTTATGTGGCCCGCAAAGACAAATTGTGCATCAAACTCGTGTGTCATTACTAGAATTGGAAATTGTCTTCACTTTTAATAATATATATATATATTTTTTAAATATTTGACCAGTTTTTACTCGTCTGATTTGAAAACGAGTTATTTGTCTGATAGTTTTGTAGCTTTTACGGTTGTATAATATGCGATGCTCATACATTTATTTGGGTTGACAGTTTTAATGATCCTCCGAAAGAAGCTATGACTACAATGCGGCCCATGAAAAAAATGAGTTTCACACCCCTGCCTTATACAGTCCTCAGGCTCCCCAACAATAGCGGTAGCAGTTTGCATTATTTTATTGCAATGTTTTTCCTTATTCAGATTTGTTTAAAGACTACAGTTACAGTTAGACTTCAATTTGATGGTTAATGCAGTTATTGCAATTTTGTTGTTTTATCACAGTAGATTGGTTTATTTACGTTTCAGACACCAGAAGCCATTCATTTATAAATGTGATTGCACTTTAGTTTACATATTTAAATGTTCAGATATTAAGATGTGATATACAGTTTTTGCATGATTTGAATGAGGCAAAATGACATGCTTTTTCTCTCGAATATATTGTCAATCATTTGTTTCAGATGTAATCATTTTCTGTATAAAAATTAAATGTAGTGTTCAAAAAGTCTTTTTTCAAACTTGAGTCTTGAAAAAGACGGGGTCGTCTTATAATCAGGGTCGTCTTATATTTGGGCCAATACAGTAAATGTGTCCATGCAAATATAGTCTGGTGAGCAGTTGGGTAAAGTACCGTGTTGAAGAGCTCAGTGGTGAGGCCAAGATAGTTGTGCAAGGCGAGGAAGGTCACTCTCTGGAGACGCACCATGATGATCTACACATGACAAAGGAGGACGTGTAACATTTGTTGTGTAAAATTGTATTGCTTATAAACCAGAATGATTCAAAAACTTTTTTTAAACACTCTTTACCTGGATAACACGAACCAGAGTTTCAGGATATTTGTCAAAGACTGATTGAAATGCTGCAGCTGGAAGACGCAGGACAGTGGAGGGAACAGCAGCCCTCGCAGATACCGTCTTGTATGGAGCTGGGTAACCCTTGAAAAACAATTAAATAAATTGTGTTGAGAAAGACAGATGCTTTGAATATTAGTTCAATTATCCAGAAAACTTAAATTTGTCATGTTTGCATGTTTATTAAACAACAATGTTACAACATGCTACTGACAACATTCTGGATTTAAATTTCAAATATACAAACAATTTTGTTCCTTGATGTTATGGTATGTTCCAAAACCCCACACAACTTTCTTGATGACCAACCTCAAAGTTATATATATGTCCATGGAGATTCTCTGTCATTTAAGTCATGCTGATTTGCAATGGCTGAATCGAGGCAACCCGAATGCTCGTTTGTTGGAGACATTTCACCTTTAATCCAAATGGCTTCTTGAATTCTAAACCATTACATACGGAGTATCTCAATTAATTAGGGGACAAAAATATGTGTATTTGAAGTGAATCCTTCAAAACAATGGCCAAACTTGTATGTATATTGTGTACTATGTCTTGTCACTGTGGGATAGTGGGAACGTAATTTTGATTTCTTTGTGTCTTGGCATGTGAAGAAATTGACGATAAAGCAGACTTTAACTTTGAAGTTCGGTGCACACTGTACTAAATTATACGTTTTTTTAATTATTTGATCAATGGTGCTGCGAGGGCCTCAGTTTAACTCAGCACCTCCAGCCCTCTAACACGTTATGCCCATACTAATACTAGTTTCAGACATTTAGAAAAGAAAAATCATGAGACAAATTGTTCAAACAGGTTGAAAACAACCAAAAATTGTGCAAAGGGTTCTCCTCTGTGGGTGTGGCCCTTAGATGTGATCAACAATTACCGTTTTTTCCATGTATAATGCGCAAAATTTAACAAATTTATTGACCTAAAATCTGGGGTGCGCATTATACATGAGTACATTTTTTTTTTTTATTCGGATATACTACGGAGGCCGCCTTTACAGATGCGCTTTCTTCTCTGCTGTTCACTTCAAACACGCTCCATACGAACACAATGCTCTCGTATCAGACGCTCGCTCGATCACCTGGTCGTTTGCTGTCACAATGTACCCTACACAAATCCGAAATATTTCTTCGCTATTGAGTTTGCTAGCGCATGCGCAGTGATACTGACCGGCAGAATAACATCCGGTTGTTCCCAAAGATGATCTTTTTTCTGAAATAATTTTACGTTTACGGACTTAAATAGGAGTCAAAATTTGGGTGCGTATTATACATGGGTACAGGCTTTTTTTTCAGCATCAACATGCCATTTTTAGGGTGCGTATTATACATGGGGGCGCATTATACATGGAAATAAACGGTAGGTGTTGTTGTTCAAACCGGCCAAAAACAAGACCCTTCAACAAACAAAAACAGTCCAGTTGCCTCGATGCAACGTTTGCGAAGCAGTGTTAGTCTCCATCCACTAAATAATAATACTACTAATCCACTAATAACTAACCCACTGGTAACTAATACAAAACTAATGATTAAGTACACCAAAGCACTTTGAGTTTACAAACACAGTATACTCTTTATTGCGGGAGATGCTTTCCAGAACCACCTACAGTAAACAAAGATCAGCAAAGTAGAAACAGTATACATATTTATATAAAGACCACTCACTACTGGATTGATGTACCTTTACAGTAAATAAAAGAACGAACACGTAATATTGTCACGTGTCTCGACTTCTTCTGCACCGGTTGGTGCTGTGTCTTGGCGCGTGGCCCGCTGCCAGCCTCCTGCGCTTGAACTCAGTCACACCATGCACTATCAGCGCTCATTGCCGCTGTCCTGACGCCTTCTGCACACCGGTACTTTTTCCTTTGTGCACGGTTGGCTGTCGCGCATCCCGCGCTTGTCTGCAGTGACGCACATTGCTCAGAGGGACGCCCCGCGCAATCAACGTCTATTTAAAGATCATTCTCCTATCACTTATATATAGCGAATCCCCAATAGATGAAGCGCGAAGTGGCGAGGGACTTACAGTGATGTTATCTAATATACTGAGCAGACTGTGGACACTGTCCCCTTGTAAAACCTCTTTCACCACAGCATCTGTGCCATCCTGCAGCAAAAAAAAAAAAAATTACATCTTATCATATCTCACTGATTTACAAAACTGAGCCAAGCAAAGAAAATAATTAACTCTCCCCTGGTCTTACACTCTCGCGGATGCACAGCTCTAGGCGTCCATCTTGGACAACATATATACTGTCATCTGTATCACCTGGGCGAAATAGAGACTCTCCTTGATGCAGCAAGATCATGACCATGTGGCGGCATAGCTCCAGGAAGAGGGGCTTCTCAAAGTGTCCAAGCACCCTATTGAAAATGTGTGTTAACTGTTATTGTCGTGATTATTGTACAGAGCACGTATGCAACCGTATGTGTGTGTATCTGTCAAATACTCTTTTACTGTATTGTGCATGTTTATGAGAAGAAAAGTGAAAAAATATGATATTTAACTTAATTCTCTGGTTCTTCTATATCAAACAATTTGTTTTAGGTTTATTTACCTGACATGTTTCGGCGGATTCTTCCGCCTTCATCAGAGAATCCGCCGAAACATGTCAGGTAAATAAACCTAAAACAAATTGTTTGATATAGAAGAACCAGAGAATTAATTGAAAAAGAAAAAACAAGATGAACCTAGTACAACTATGATATTTAACTGTTGTTTTACCACATTTGAATTTTTAAAACTATTTTATTGTAACCCTGCTGTCAAATTGAAATGTGCTATACAAATAAAGTTTAAAACTATTACTCTAGTATGTTTTACTTACCTGACATTTTTAAGCATGTATAGCACCTCAGATGGTAGGTGGGAGTTCTGCACATCAAATTCTGTCAAGTCTGCTTCTAGCAAACAGGAAGGGGGCTCCTTAGGCTGCAAGGAGGGGGGATCCCTTGGGATATGGAGGATCCTAAAACAAGTATATACATGCGCAAGCACACATGCACACGCACGCACGCACGCACACACACGCACACACACGCACACACACGCACACACACACACACACACACACACACACACACACACACACACACACACAGCTGCGTCACCTCAGGAACAACTTGGACTAAGATTACATTGCCCTCAAATAATAAAGCTACAGATAAATCCTGATGGACAGTAATTATTCAAGAGATGTATTTCGCTTACAAACAAATTAATAAATGTGTTTACTGTGTCTGTATCAATGCTTCTGTCCAATCAATTTTATACCGCCGGAAAGCCTATTCAGTTCACTTTTGATGACCCGTTCGCAACAATACAACAATAGTCATTTGTGTGATGAGCTACTGATTATGTGCATTGCACCTGTGTGTGGGTAACAGTTGGATCATTATACTCAGCAAGATTCTGCTTACGGAAGTTAGTTGATCAGATCTTGGAGAAGATTGGGAAAACCCTGTACAGCACTGATAGAGTAAAACCTTTTGTGTTTGAGTGAGCAACACAACTACATTAGCGTGCTTGCGACCTGACGAGGAAGTGTAATAACGTTCCCCAGAAGACTGTGATCAGGCTTGTGACCAGCATGAGGTGGAGGTGTCAGGTTTTTGAGGCTATGTTGGGTCCTCCACAAACTGAATGAATAGCATTTAAAACTTCCAACATGAATTATTTTCTTCCTTTTTACTGATGACACTTAAAATTCAATAATCCAATCCACCGGTCGTGAATGTTAATATATGTGATTTAGATCACTGTGTGAGTTCTCTTGGGTTGGACATAAAATTACTTCTTCAAGAAGAAACATCAAAGCAACAGGTGACTCACTTGTGAGCTATAGACAGGACTTTGGTCCTCTTCCGTATCCTCTGCCGGGAGGTGGAGTTGGAGGAGTTGGTGGGAGAGGACAATGTCTGGACCTTAAAAAACAAAATTGATGGCAAAAATAATTATCATTATAATGAAGCACAATATGAAAATTTTCAACCGATACCGAGAACCGATGATTTCCTGCTTTGTATGGCCGATACCAATAACCGTGATTTTTATTTGTATTTGTATATTACAAATATATGTGGTTTTTCAGCTTAAAACAATAAAACATTTCAATACCGCTTTTTAATAAAGTGGGGTCTGAAATTTAACATGTTACAGTTTCTCTTGAAAGGTTGTTATATTTATGAAACCATAAAAAGTTTCATCACTTCCTCATATTATTACACATACAGCACACAATAAATTAAGAGCTAAAAATTGAAATCAGAAGTCAGGAATTATAGCTTGTTTGTTACTCAAATAGGATGTTTGATATCAATAAAATGTTTGCAACATCTCAATGTTATTATTTATTACATATACGTATTCAGTCATTATCTAAACCGCTTATCCTCCCGAGTTTAGCAGATGTGCTGAAGCCTATCCCTGCCTGAGAGAAAAAGTGGCCTCCACCCGTATTACCATTCTGTTTTCTTGTGTACCTGTTACCAATTTCGTGGAAACCAAAGCAGCTGCAGCTAACTAAGAGCCCTCTTTATTACTTAACTCACCAGATCAAATTACCAGAAGTTTAAATGTCAGGATGATATCCTCAAAAGTATTCCTTTATTTATTTTAGCAGTGTATATACGTTAAAAAATACAACTGAGAAAATCACATAAACTATTAAAACATTCTTGGGTTCAATCAAAAGTATCACCGAAACGTGGAGATATTTTAAACTATCACGTATAAGGAAAAAATGAGATATGAACGGAACAAAAAACTAGGCAATGTTTTATTGTTCAAGTGAGTCCATAGCAACAGCGGTGTCCAGACAGAGGCATCAGTGTATACTAACCTTTCTCATTATCTTTCGGCCGTAGAACATAACCTTGTCTCTTTTTCGAAACCGATAATGTGGTATGCCTGCCCCCTCCTCTGAAACATAAGAGCAAAAGTTGTTCAAACCTTAACATTTTTCTTTTGTTTTCTAAGATCCCCGATCCTAATATTTGTGCTATACTCATGCACTCCACATCCAAAAACTTAAAATCATCACCATCTTCAACAACTCAATGTCTTGTTTTGCATTCATAGTCTTGCATTCTAAAAGAGATAAAATTCACATCAGACAATTCTGAAAACTTAAAGTGGGATTATGCTTTTTTTTCCTCACAGTTTAAAACAATATATTATATATATTAATATCAATAGTATTGATGTGACGTGATTAGGAACTACACTCGTATTGGATTTTTACTGGTGGCTGCAACACAAAAAAAAAACGTTTAACTCAAGCATGTCTGAGTTATCAAAGCTAACGCTGCATTGTTTTGACACTCCAAGTCTGCTTAAATTTCAATTCTAAGTTCTCCCGTGTGGTCCTGTTGGCTGGACTCCATCCATCCCTTGAAAACGGTAGCTTCAACAATCAGAACTACCAAGTAGCCCCACTGGTATGCCAAAATGCAGCCCAAAAGATTTACCGTGTTGGCCCGAATATAAGACGATGGTTTTTTGCATTAAAATAAGACTGAAAAAGTGGGGGTTGTCTTACATTCAGGGTCTAGACCAGGGGTGGGCAATTATTTTGACTCGCGGGCCGAACTGGGTTCTAAATTTGGACCGGAGGGCCGGACCAGGAGCAGATGGACGTAGGCGTTGTGTGAAGTCATATAAGCGACCTGTAAAGGTCATTGCATAAAAGATCTTGGCCTTTAGTAGGTAGTAAAGCATGGATATTCCAAACAAGTTTTTGGAAAACAAATGCATTTATGCATTAAAAAAATAATAATTCACTAAAAAACTGCTATCAGTGATTCTCATAAAATACGACACTGTTATTATGAATAACAATCTCCATCACTTCAATGCCTGCAGGTCAGATTAATGAAAGATGTTTATCTTATGAGATCACATCAAACGGCAAACATTCTGACCAAATACATCATCTTGAAGAATCGGTGAAAGCATACGTCCAAATAAAGTAATCAAAACAGCAACACGGTGAGGGGTATCTGAAAATCAGTTTTAACTCGCAAACACCTGGTAACAGAGGTGAGGAAACGGGAAACACTTCCTTAAAGTAAACCTTAAGAATTTTACAGGTTAAGATTAGTCGCAAATAGGTGGTGCATCAATGTCCTTGAGCATCCTGCATTGTTTGAAAATGAGAATGGTCGGTAGTTTCAATCCCTGCTATGTGTACAAATCATATTCAAAATGCATTTTTTTACAATAAACTTGAGAGCCTCCCCTTCATTCTCAGTGGGAACAGTGTTGTTGGTGTCCGTTTTTTGCTAGTGCGTCATAGTCTGGAGTAAAATTTATTGTGGCAATTCTTAGGCGAGATCCGAGGTGTTGGTCCGTTTACCTTGATCTGTGACGGGTTGATGATGTGGCTGAACGTCACGTCGCGTACGTCGAGCCAAATTGGCCACTCTTTTTTAACATTCGGCACTCACTTCTTTTTTTCGGGCCACTCATTTTAATGGAAGGATTCCAGGGGAAGGTTTGTGGGTGGCTGTAGCGCAAAACTGCATCTGAAAGCTCAGCGCGCAAATTATAAGAATGCTGTCGTCAAAGCCCACGCTCTAAATTCGGGACTGATACGAATAGAGCGAGAGTGCGCCAACTCCGTACTACTGAGTACGTACACGCACTTGTGAGTGTGCACCGAGCTGTCTGACACGGCTTCCGGTAGTAAATGCGCAGGCGAGCGATTCGCCATCTACTGGGAAAACGCACTCATTGCAGGCAAAATGACCAAAAAAAAAAAAGTTTAATACAATTTTGTTCAGGGTTGGCGGGCCGGATTAAACGGTCCCGTGGGCCGGATGTGGCCCGCGGGCCGTAGTTTGCCCACCCCTGGTCTAGACATTATACCCATTCACTTGTGTGCAGCGGTAAATTAAAGGTTTCTGGTATCGACTGAGTATGTTGCTGTGATCGTGTGCGTCTTTGACACAAAGTGAGTACCGTCATTTTCGGACTATAAGTCGCACCGGAGTATAAGTCGCACTAGCCATAAAATGCCCAGAAAAGTGAAAAAAAAACATATATAAGTCGCTCCGGAGTATAAGTCGCATTTTGGGGAGCAATTTATTCGACAAAATCCAACACCAAGAACAGTCATGAACGAGCAACAACAGGCAAAACGATAGGTATGCTAACGTGACATAAACACAAACTAAGAGCTGAGAACGGCCCTGACGTAAAATTCAGAGTTATTCAAAAAACTATTACATAAATAACGCGTTAATAAAACCATCTGCGTCACTCCAATTCATTAAATCCATCAATCGTCCTTTGTCAACAATGCGTGCGCGCCGCTGACGGCTCTTGCACTTCAAAATATTCCACAGGCCCATATAACAATATATAAATTATATATCAAATAACTATTATATAAGCAATAATGTTATCAAACCATCTGTGCACTCTAAATCATTAAATCCATCGATCAAATTCCTCGTGCTTTGTCAACATCGCCGCGCGTGCGCCCTGACTTCAGCCTCGTCGTTATTCCACAGATCTACTATATAACTATATTGTAGCGTTAACAAAGTTTAAGGAAAGACGTGGGTTTGGTAAACGGCTCTTTATTTAACAAAACAAACATACAGGCGTGTGGCGGCGTGG
This sequence comes from Syngnathus typhle, assembly GCF_033458585.1. Lineage (NCBI taxonomy): Eukaryota > Metazoa > Chordata > Actinopteri > Syngnathiformes > Syngnathidae > Syngnathus > Syngnathus typhle. Next base: position 4,466,761 of record NC_083742.1, read on the forward strand.
ACTTCCAGCCACGGAAGTGGAAGAGAGCTCCATAGAATAGGACCGGGCGTGCGTAAAAGCCATGACCGAGCCCCATCCACCGTCCTCGGACAGCCACCCGGCTGAGCGCCGGCCCTCGACTTCCATCTACGGCGGTGAAAGACAGCTCCATAGAATAGGACCGGGCGTGCGTAAAAACCATGATCGAGCCCTATCCACCGTCCTCGGACAGCCACCCGTCCGAGCGCCGGCGCCCGACTTCAATCCACGGAAGTGAAAGAGAGCTCCGTCGAGTGACACGCGACGTCGCGGTCAGGCGTCAGCAGCGCGACGTTGCGTCAGCAGCGCAGCGGTTGTTTACATAAAGGACAAAGATCGACTCGACGGAGCTCTTTCACTTCCGTGGATTGAAGTCGGGGGCCGACGCTCGACCGGGTGGCTGTCCGAGGACGGTGGATGGGGCTCGGTCATGGCTTTTACGCACGCCCGGTCCTATTCTATGGAGTTCTCTTCCACTTCCGTGGTTGGAAGTCGAGGGCTGGCGCTCAGCCGGGTGGCTGTCCGAGGACGGTGGATGGAGCTCGGTCATGGCTTTTACGCACGCCCGGTCCTATTCTATGGAGCACTCTTCCACTTCCGTGGCTGGAAGTCGAGGGCCGGCGTTCAGCCGGGTGGCTGTCCGAAGACGCTGGATGGGGCTCGGTAATGGTTTTTACGCACGCCCGGTCCTATTCTATGGTGCTCTCTTCCACTTCCGTGGCTGGAAGTCCACGCCGCCACACGCCTGTAAGTTTGTTTTGTTAAATAAAGAGCCGTTTACCAAACCCACGTCTTTCCTTGAACTTTGTTAACGCTACAATATAGTTATATAGTAGATCTGTGGAATAACGACGAGACAGCGCGACGCTGCATCAGCAGCGCGGCGGTTGTTTACATAAAGGACAAAGATTGACTCGACGGAGCTAGTTATGTAAATGTGTGCCGTCTAGTGTTGTGACGTCAGAAGTTGAGCGTTGACTTACGTGCTGTATTTCGGTATGTTACAGAACCCCCTTCACACACACCCTTCACACGCTTCATACAATAATCACACACACAAGAATCACATTCACTCACCCAAAGACTCATCCATGTACACTACACACACCTGCTCTCACATCCTTACGACCAAACGTGTGCGTATACTAGGGGTGTAAATCGCGGGTTTTGTCACGATACGATATAATATCGATATAAAGAACTACGATACGGTATTTGCCGATATCTTAAAGCCTGCTGCGATTCATTCACGATATATCGCGATATAGTGCTCTACGATCGATTTTTATTTTTTTTTTTAATAAAAAATATAGAACAATATCCTGATTTATAACAATTCATACGCAAAATCAACAAGGTACTGCAAACTCTTTATTTAGGAAATTACAAGAGTATTGTAGTATACAAAGTGCTTATTTTAACACTGAACTTTGATGTCGTGTTTTTTCTTTAAATGTGCGGCGAGATTTGTGGTCCCTGAATATTTGATCATCGCATGGCACGATTTACAAACTGCACGTGTCTTGTCCGTTGAGCCATCTTTTCTTTGGAATCCAAAGTGCTTCCAAACGAATGACTTGAAGCCTAAAGGGGAGCAAATTTCCTCATCTTTTTGGACACTAGCCATAGCACCAGCCCAGGAGCCGCGTACTAGTTGTCGACTCCCCTTTCACGTGCCTGCTCTGCTCACAACACAACAACGCCGCGCACTGCTCCCTGCTCCCGGAAAGAGGAAGCAAGCAACAATGAACTGGATTTCAAAATAAAGTTGCGTCTAATGTCCGAGGTCAAACACGGCGATATAAATCGATGTTTACGTTTAGCATCGATGCCAATAAATCGTAGAGCATTATATCGCTTAATCGATGTGTTCTATATTTTTTATTTAAAAAATAAATAAATATCGATCGTAGAGCACTATATCGTGATTAGAGATGAACCGATCCGACTTTTTCAGTCTCGATACCGATACCGATGCCGTGGCTTTGCGTATCGGTCGATACCCGATACCGATCCGATATTATGGTTGACTTAACAAGCTACATAACTACATGTGGAACAGAAAAGACCAAAGGCAATGGCATCAGGCAGACTACACAGTTCTTAGCTCTAAATTAGGGGTGTCCAAACTAACGGTCCAGTTTTTATTGGCCCGCAGCAAATTCTGAAAACATAATTGAATATGGCCCGCACAAGAAGCTTGAGCTCAGCTTCTCAGTTTCCACACTAGATGGAGCCCGCCACACAAAGCGTTTGACGTCCCATTACACCCCCCCGGAAGAGAAGCGAACACGCAGCGTTTGACATCCGATTAGCCCCCCCCCCATTCGGGAGAGAAGCGAACGCGCAGCCTTTGACGTCCCATTAGCAACCCGAAGAGAAGCGAACGCGCAGGGTTTGACGTCCGCTTAGCAACCCGGGGAAGAGAAGCGAACGTTCGCTCCATGTTTGCGTTTGTTTAGAAAACTCTCGTGGCATGCGGCACACGTGCTGCTGACGTATGACGTAGCCCGCGTCCCAATAGATTAAGGAAAGTATCGGCTCACAGATCGGCTGCATTTGCCGATACCCGATCCATCTATTTTGTTGATATCGGGGCCGATATCCGATCCAGATATCGGATCGGTGCATCTCTAATCGTGATATATCTTGAATGAATCGCAGCAGGCTTTAAGATATCGGCAAATATCGTATCGTAGTTCTTTGTATCGATATGATATCGTATCGTGACAAAACCCGCGATTTACACCCCTAATAGATACTCGACTATGGACATGAATAACGGAACAGAAAGACAAACCAAGATTAGAACAGACTGAAGACAAGAGACGAGAACAATCCGACAGGGGGTGACACACAGACAGTACTTAAATACACGCGACAGGTAACGAGAGGCAGGTGACTGTGAGCAGTTTACATTATCTTATTGCAATGTTTTTCCTTATTCAGATTTGGTTCAAGACTACAGTTACAGTTAGACTTCATTTTGATGGTTAATGCAGTTATTGCAATGTCGTTGTTTTACCACAGTAGATTGGTTTAACATTTCAAAAACCAGAAGCCATTCATTCACAAATGTGATTGCACTTTAGTTTAGATATTTAAATGTTCAGATATTAAGATGTGATAGACAGTTTTTGCATGATTTGAATGAGGCAAAATCACATGCTTTTACTCTCGAATATATTGTCATAATCATTTGTTTCAGATGTAATCATTTTCTGTATTAAAATGAAATTTGGTGTTCAAAAAGTATTTTTTCAAACTTGAGTCTTGAAAAAGAGGGGGTCGTCTTATAATCAGGGTCAATACTTAGAAGAGTTGGCAGTCACTCCCCAGTCACAAATCATTCAAAAGTCTATTTTCCATTAAACGGCCCATTTTAAGGAAAAGGATCATATTGTACAAAAATAATTTACAATTTTTTTTAATGGCATCATCATAATAAATGTTTGTGACATATACATTGTTCAAAATAGAGGATCACATCCTTCTGTTTTTACAAAACCTTGCAGGGAGCTTTGGGGAGATGTCTTATCAAATACTATTAGCTCATAGGCTCCGCACAACCCTAATGATCAAGAGCTGAGCTGTTTTTGAGTCCTGAATCAGAATATTACATTCAAAGTAAACAAAATGTATAGGGAGTATGGCCAAATCTTTTTTCATAGTAGCAATCCAAGACATTTTCACAACTTCCACGACTTGCCGGAAAGTGAACATAAGACAAGGTAATGTCGCAGGGGTCACCAACGTGGTCCCTGCATTCACCAGGTAGCCCGTGAAGACCACATGAGTGAAGATGAATACCAATACTAACTATAAAAACATACTGTTACGTCAAGTCAAATTTATTTGTAAAGCCCTTAATCAAAAAGGAGTTTCAAAAGGTTTTCATAAATCCACAGTTGACAAACAATAAAGAAAATCCCTGCTCTTAACCTCGCCAGTGGTTAAAGGTATTTTGAGCAAATTACTTTTTTCGAATATACTATGTATGAAATAGTAGTCCTTCGCACTAATGCGGAGCCAAAAAGTAGCTTTCGCTTTCAAAAAGGTCGGTGACCCCTGCACTACAGCCACTACTCTCTAAAAGAAACACAACAGTCAGGCCAAAATCGGAACCACTTGCAATACTGTACAATACAGCGTTGCAAAATCTTTTATCCATACAAAGTAGCCATGGATTCTTTCCCTATGTTATTTTGGGCAGTTGTCAACCATTGAAATTTACAATAAGGCCTGCATTGTTAATAATCCATTCCACCACATATTTGTGTTACAAAGCGACAGTTAATGTTTGCCGTTGTTTTTCATAGCGTCAAAACTCCCGACTCATCACAGATGACAATAATAATATTTCTCCACTATGCTCTACATTGGTAAATTAATGCTAATGCATTCAAATGTTGAAGTTTTGAATTGACATTGACTCAAAGATGAAGGTGGCAGTATACTGACTTGACAGCCTGTATCTTCTGTAGAGAAGGAAAACGACACCTCCCACAAGGGACACAATTGTCACAGCTCCAATGAGAATAGCTGTCCACTAGAAGAAAACACATTCAAATACTTCTTTACTATAACAATTACAACATGTGTATACTATAATCATGAGTGAGCACAGAGGCGTAGCGAGGAATTTTTCCAGTAGGGGCGCACGCCCACAGGAAAAAAAATCTAACATCACCCACGTCGTTCGCTGATCGCTAAATCAACATCCGGGTCCGGGAGGCAAATGGTGAATGGATAACATCGCGCACATAGAATAGCGCAAGCACATTCGCGCAAGACCGAAAGAAAATAACGGCATGAAAATGAAGAATCGAAAAAGCTCGATTTTTTTCAACCGGGGCGCAGGGAGTCCTAACCGGGGCGCCGGCTTGGCTACGCCACTGAGTGAGCATGTTTACCCCTGCGCCAAATTGGTAGGCTATTTGATAGACCAGGGGTTTTCAACTGGTTTTGTCCAAGTGACCACTATTATAACCAATAAGCAACTCGGGGGCCACTGCTTTGGTGGAATATCATTTCATTTTGCACCAAAGGAGGATAGACCTATACAGCCTATTTATTTGCATCTGTATTTTGGGACTCTCAGGAACATTTGACATAATTTGGATGGGTAAATGATTCACAAAATTAGCTGGAGAATAAATCAAGTCCAAATTAAAAAATCTATTTTATTTTTAAAAAATGTGACAATTGTTTTCCATTTGCAATTTCGTGGAACACTTGCACGGACCACAAGAGGGCAGCGGACCACCGGTTGACAATCCCTGTGATAGACTGACAGCAGCAGACAACTATAAAAATTCCAGTGACACAAGAACAAAACTTCATTGAACTAAAACACACTCTACGGGTGTTTACCAAGTTGGCCTCCATCCTTTCTTCTATAATTTGTTGCATCTTGGCCTTGAGCTCACTCCCAAAAGGAGCTGGGATCTGAAACAAATGGTATGTTAGCAATGTCAGTGCAATTGAAGTTCTAATTATAGGACTGTTGTATCTGCACAAATTAGGTATCAAAAGTTGCTTCTCTGTCCAACTCGGTTCAAACCCGAGTATATCCAGTACAGGCACAGATCGCAACTCCCACCTATTGTGAACTCTTTGCGGCAATCAAAGCCTTTCACTTGCGGTTATCGGAGCACAACAAAGGTAGATGTTAATGCCAGAGGTGGGCACTCCATCTCACAGACGTAGTGGTTCATCCTTCCTTCCTTGATAGACGCCTATTTTGCGGATGGAACATAAGAAAGTCCAAAAAAGGACAGACTAAGCACAGAAAAAAGTTCATTTAGTTTAGATTGTTTTGTCTCGATATACTCTGTACGAGTGACTCTTCTTTTCATTCATGGTTATATATCACCACGATGCCTTTGCAAGTGCAGCTTTGAGACTTGAGTCAGTTGTCTCATTCAAAATGTATGTAGGAATTTTCTAGTTTCACAATACATTCATACAGTAATTAATTATTAAAATATACATTTGACAAATAGAAGGTATTGGCTTTGTGAGCATTATTGCACAATTCATTGCAAAGACCCACAACACTTATACTCTGACAATGGCTATACTATGACAGCCCTACCTGATGTATATTGCAAGTTCCGTCTTCATTGCTGTTTTCCATGTCTGACTGAAGTTTAGACAGCACAAGGCAACCTCTAGGTGTGACATAATTGGGAAATATCAGGATGTTAAACAATATGAAGACTTTATTTGAAAAGCTGATTCTATTTATGTTTGTGTTGTATGAGGGAATAACCACAATAAATCTCAAGAGCGCGCACTGCCATGTAAACAATCCAATGTGGGTTAAAGATCATATCCCCTAAGCCGAGGGACCAAAATAGTCAATAACCAAACAGTCCAGAAACACTGCCACCACCTAGTGGACGGTCCTATAAGATGTAACCACTTTGAAATCGGGCAAAGGGCAAACGGAGTTTACTAACAAATATTGCTTCTCTGGTGTTACTTGACCAGGAGACAGAATTTTGCGTTCATTCCAAAAGCAATGGAAGAAAAGGAAATAATTTTGCGTGTCGTGAATTCGTTATTCGTATGATATGTCCTCAGCACCCATCAAAGGAAGAAGGAGGCAGTTCAGCAGTGATTTGGCGCAAGGGGACAACGGCTACCCCAAACAACTTCTGTGGTAGACAACTAAATTTCGTAAACTTCCATTTAAAATGGTTTTTGGTGAATCAGAAAATTATATCTGACTTTGTTGCTGACAAATGCACTATACAACACCCGTTGTGCACTTCTGAATGCCACGAATAACTTTAAAAACTTGAGTAGAATATTCAGTTGCACAAGAGCAGAACATTTCTGGATTTTGAAATAAGTGGTGGAGTTAACATGTTATTTCAAGCACTGCTAATGTCACAGCCTGGATTCAGTGATGCGCTACAAAATTTAACATACAAAAGAAAAGTTACAATAACACGTGCCAGCATTTAATGTAAGATATGGGTAAAGAAATTCCGTATAAGTGTAGAAGTTATTTTCCTTACCCGTTTTTTTGCACAGTGAATACATGTGTATAACAACAAGGTTAAGGCTGTTTCGTGATACATTTGTCATATCCTGGCATACCTACCAAACTAAAACCAATAGAGAGAGAGAGAGAGAGAGAGAGAGAGAGAGAGAGACAGAGAGACAGAGAGAGACAGAGAGACAGAGAGAGAAAAAGAGAGAGAGAAAGAGAGAGAGAAAGAGAGAGAGAGAGAAAGAGAGAGAGAGAGAGAGAGAGAGAGAAAGAGAGAGAGAGAGAGAGAGAGAGAAAGAGAGAAGAGAGAGAAAGAGAGAGAGAGAGAGAGAGAGAGAGAGAGAGAGAGAGAGAGAGAGAGAGAGAGAGAGAGAGAGAGAGAGAGAGAGAGAGAGAGAGAGAGAGAGAGAGAGAGAGAGAGAGAGAGAAGAGAGAGAAAGAGAGAAAGAGAGAAAGAGAGAAAGAGAGAGAGAGGTGAGTAAAATTGAAATACTTAAAAGGAAATATACTTTTATTTGTGTTGAAATACAACTCATGAACATTAGGTTTCGTGTTGTACTCCAAATTATTTAAACTGCATTATTCTGAAGGTAGACGTACCGGAAACTATACTCCTTTTACTGTTCATAGATTTGGTTCGGTCACAAACGCTTCTACATCAGTATCTTGCATTTTAATTGGTGAACAGCGTTGTCCTTCGGCCAATCGCTAAAGGTTTAGTTTGACTGCCGTTCACATTATTTCCATCGGAACGTGTGTTCAAGGTGAGAGGAGTCAGTTACTGCATACTTTTACTAAAATACTGACAGTGTTATGATCCAATATTTAGACACTGTGTAATGTAAGTGTAATTCATGATGAGAGTAATTTAACCAATGCGACTCATTGCACTACACGAGTGTGCTTAGCAAGCTAGCCAGCTAAAGACAGCAGCAGTTTCAATAAGAAAGCAAACATTTGATGTTTTCCCCGTCTGCATCGGTTTTAGAGCGAGATGAGTGCTAATTCCGATGTTAAAGACTTGGCCATGAGAATACCTTTACTGAATTATGTTACCATTTGTAGTCACTCCAGTGCTTCTACACGATAGATGTGCGCATGCTATATTATTTTACGATAATTCCATTTATTCTATTCTAATTATTCTATTCCACTCGTTGCCATTCATACTACAAAATAATACATGGCTCCGTGAGTTTATAAATGTTCACACTGAGTTAGACAATTTGTGAGGAAACTGAGATGGCATTATTTAGTGTTCATACATTTTTTGTTTGGTGGTGTGTGTATGATTTTTCCTCAGTAAAATGGGTGCATTGACTCAAAGGTTTGGGAAACCGTGCTTGTATCCTAAACTCTTGACATTGATTTCTTCCATTTTTGCAGGTTTTCAATTCCTGATATACTGTTGTGGAACAATGGGTGTATTGTCCACGCTGATAAGGGGGCTTACAAGAGGAGCAGACAGAATGTCGGAATTCACCAGCAAGCGGGGTTCAAGGACTCACAATAAAGGCAGAGGTTCAAGACCAACTGGAGTAAGGCTCTCCAGCAGAAAGTTTCTGTCAATAAAGGCCATGATTCCCGAATTTGTGGTACCCAGTCTGGATGGCTTTAAACTCAAACCGTATGTTTCATACCGCTGTCCAAAAGGAACCGAGACCCCAGTGACTGCAGAGAGCCTGTTTGCCGAAATAGTGGCTCCTCAGATCAGGAAAGACTTTAACGAAGGGATTTATGACAAAGACCACCTGGAGAAATACGGCTTTGAACCTACACAGGATGGGAAGTTGTTTAAATTGTATCCCAAAAACTATGTGCGTTAAAAGAAACTCAATATCTGTGACAGATCTATTTCCAAGAGAAGACTTCTGATGACATTTGGTGACATTGGATGCAGACCCTTCGCAGTGACACCATGTTGCAAGTTGGACTTAATACTTTGTATCTGTCATTTCTCTTCCAATCAAGTACAATAAAGCCAAACTTAATGTATTTTGGTTCAATCAGTTCTAGATAGATGTCGTGAGCCTACAGCATTTAATTTTCATTCACTAATCTCCATCATTGTGGACCTCTGTTCATGAATGACATCTTGATTTAACAAGCTAGTAATCCGACGCATTTGAAAACAATAATAGAAACTGGTAAACTTGCTGTCATCCCATCCTTAAATGTAGTGTTTGCACGAGTAAGTTACAAGCTATGGCATTTTGATTTTTCTGAGGTACATAATTTGCATCTAGTTTCCTTTTAAACACCATGCACTTCCTACAGCTGAAATTAAAACAGCATAAGCAGGCCACTGGAAGTTATTAAAGTCAAACGCTTTCGCCTTTTCAGACTTACTATAGGAATTTTATTCCTACATTTTATTTCAAATTCAATCTGGTAGAACAAAATAATGGGGTTTGTTGTAAAGGTGATGTGTATTGATTTGTTTTGCTACACCATTGTTGATTGGACTGGCGCTTGCTAAAAAGCCAATCAACAGATGGTACTGCAGAACCGTACATTATTCAACACACGCACAACATTGGTCCGTTTCTACGTGTGCTTAAACTGGTGCCCAGTCCCATCGCCACAAGTGAAGCATATGATCATAAAAAGAGCAACTTGCAAGGAGAAATGACAATGAAGAGGCATCATCATTATCAGGTGTGACATTGTCGCCTGCGTTAGAGCTGGCAGACGGCGACGCAATTCCCTCTGGGATGTATTGACCAGAATCATCTTCGAGGGAAGTGTCAAAGCTGGCAGTGGGAGACTCATACTGGATCCGCAGGTGTCCGCCACTGTCTGTGAGGCATTCCTTTGGTTCTGTAGCTGGAGGCGAGAGAGGAGCAGTTTCCTCCAGAGACAGTCGAGACCAGTCCGCTCCATATGCCAGAGAGTTGTGAAGGATGTAGGATGCCACAACTGGACAAGTCTCTTTGTTGGACTCTGAAGGGGAAAATAAGGGCGTGAAGTGTTTTCAGAAAATGTCAACACTTTTCAACGTACCTGGCGTTTGGTTTTGATTTTCTCCAATACTAAAATGGTTAACTGGTTGTTATATTTCATAGGAAACAATTCTCAACATAACCAAACAAATATGACTTGTGCGATGGCTCATCTGTACAGTATTTGTCACTAGAATTTGAGTACTAGTAGCATTCGGGCTTTAGTTATCAAATATTTTTTTTACATTTTGATTTGATTATTACCGTATTTTTTGCACCATAAGGTGCACTGGATTATAAGGCAGACCCTCATTGAATTTTTTATTTTAGAAATTATTTTATATATAGGGCTCACCGGATTAAAAGGTGCATAAAATAGAAGCTATACTGCAACAAACTGTGGTTGACTAGGGTTGCGGTATGCATCCACTCGCCAATAACCAATGAGCCCTCTGTAAACAATCGCGTTTCTCAAACTATCTCCTATAAAATGATCAGAACTGACTAAAGTTCGATCTAACATATTGGTACTGCTTACCGTAATTTTCGGACTACAAGTCGCTTTTTTTTCATAGTTTGGGTGGGGGGGCAACTTATATATACCGTAATTTTCGGACTATAAGTCGCGGTTTTTTTCATAGTTTGGGTGGGGGGGGGGCGACTTATACTCAGGAGCGACTTATATACATATGTTTTTTTTCACTTTTTTGGGCATTTTATGGCTGGTTTGATTTATACTCCGGTGCAACTTATAGTCCGAAAATTACGGTATGTTTTTTCACAAATTTTTACTTGATCATTAACACATCACTTACAAGTAAAGTTGACCACTTCACATGTTATTTTTAGTATAGTTGATCACTTCACATGCTTTGATATCTTTATCTTGAACATATTCAAAACATGAAAAATAGAGAGAAAAAAAATCAAAGTAATGAACACTTTAAAGCGCCATATCCTCTGGACATGTCCTCTGTCACCACGATGACAAAGGACGAGAAATTTGATCGATGGATTTAATGATTTGGAGTGACACAAATGGTTTGATAATATTGTTGTTTATGTGATAGTTATTTAAAATATAGTTTATATACAGTGCCTTGCGAAAGTATTCAGCCCCCTTGAACCTTTCAACATTTCGCCACATTTCAGGCTTCAAACATGAAGATATAAAATGTTGTCCTAAATGACTGATGATAAATAGAATGCACGTGTGTGTAATCAAGTCTCCGTATAAATGCACCTGCTCTTTGATAGTCTCAGGGTTTTGTTTAAAGCGCAGAGAGAATCATCAAGACAAAGGAACACACCAGGCAGGTCCGAGATACTGTTGTGGAGAAGTTTAAAGCCGGAATTGGATACAAAAAGATTTCCCAAGCTTTAAACATCTCAAGGAGCACTGTGCAAGCAATTGTATTGAAATGGAAGGAGTATCAGACCACTGCAAATCTACCAAGACCCGGCCGTCCCTCCAAACTTTCATCTCAAACAAGGAGAAGGCTGATCAGAGATGCAGCCAAGAGGCCCATGATCACTCTGGATGAACTGCAGATAACTACAGCTGAGGTGGGAGACTCTGTCCATAATACAACAATAAGTCATGCACTGCACAAATCTAGCCTTTATGGAAGAGTGGCAAGAAGAAAGCCATTTCTCAAAGATATCCATAAAAAGTCTCGTTTAAAGTTTGCCACAAGCCACCTGGGAGAAACACCAAACATGTGAAAGAGGGTGCTCTGGTCAGATGAAACCAAAATCGAACTTTTTGGCCACAATGCAAAATGCGATGTTTGGCGTAAAAGCAACACAGCTCATCCCCCTGAACACACCATCCCCACTGTCAAACATGGTGGTGGCAGCATCATGGTTTGGGCCTGCTTTTCTTCAGCAGGGACAGGGAAGATGGCTAAAATTGATGGGAAGATGGATGGAGCCAAATACAGGACCATTCTGGAAGAAAACCTGTTGGAGTCTGCAAAAGACCTGAGACTGGGACGGAGATTTATCTTCCAACAGGACAATGATCCAAAACATAAAGCCAAATCTACAATGGAATGGTTCGCAAATAGACGTATCCAGGTGTTAGAATGGCCAAGTCAAAGTCCAGACCTGAATCCAATTGAGAATCTGTGGAAAGAGCTGAAGACTGCTGTTCACAAACGCTCTCCATCCAACCTCACTGAGCTCGAGCTGTTTTGCAAGGAAGAATGGGCAAGAATTCCAGTCTCTCGATGTGCAAAACTGATAGAGACATACCTCAACCGACTTGCAGCTGTAATTGCAGCAAAAGATGGCGCTACAAAGTATTAGCGCAAGGGGGCCGAATAATATTGCACGCCCCACTTTTCAGTTTTTTATTTGTTAAAAAAGTTTAAATTATCCAATCAATTTTGTTCCACTTCACGATTGTGTCCCACTTGGTGATTCTTGACAAAAAATTAAACTTTTATATCTTTATGTTTGAAGCCTGAAATGTCGCGAAATGTTGAAAGGTTCAAGCGGGCCGAATATTTTCGCAAGGCACTGTATATATATTTAATATGTCCTTGCATCTAATGCAGATTTATGTATAGGAGCAGTCTAAACTCCCACAAGAAGTCTTCGCGAGAGAGCGAGGACTACACCATTGCCTGGTGACATTCATTACTTTTAACTGAAAATAGGGTTAACATTAGGGGTGTAAATCGCGGGTTTTGTCACGATACGATATATCGATACAAAGAATCACGATACGATATTTGCCGATATCTTAAAGCCTGCTGTGATTCATTCACAATACAGTGTTCCACGATCGATATTTTTATTTTATATCTTTTTTTAAATAAAAAATATAGATCCTGATTTATAACAATTCATACGCAAAATCAACAAAGTACTGCAAACTCTTTATTTAGGAAATTACAAGAGTATTGTAGTATACAAAGTGCTTATTTTAACACTGAACTTTATCAAATTCCTATATTTTTTCTCATATAAGTAAGTAAAGAAAAATGAATATTCTTTCTTTTTTTGTAATACCATTAAATTTAAAGTGCATTACTGAACTATTTATTTACAATAATTTTAATTGTCCGTTGAGCCATCTTTTCTTTGGAATCCAAAGTGCTTCCAAACGAATGACTTGAAGCCCAAAGGGGAGCGAATTTCCTCGTCTTCTTGGACACTAGCCATAGCACCAGCCCAGGAGCCGCGTAGTTGTCGGCTCCCCTTTCACTTGCCTGCTCTGCTCGCAACTCGCCCGCACTGCTCCCGGAATGAGGAAGCAAGCAACAATGAACTGGATTTCAAAATAAAGTCGCGTCTAATGTCCGAGGTCAAACACGGCGATATAAATCGATGTTTACATTTAGCATCGATGCCAATAAATCGTAAGCATTATATCGATTAATCGATGTGTATCGATGAATCGTTACACCCCTAGTTAACATACATCAGCCTTGGCGTACTTAATTGTTTTTAGTAGATGCATGCGTATTGCCCCCCTCGAAAAAACTAAATAAATCAACTGAACAGTGTGTGCCTAGTTTGAGTTGCGGGGGCTCTTCAATTGTTTGAGTAATCAATGGAATGATCGGCAGAATAATCAATTCTAAAAGAAAATTGCTTGTGACAGTCTTACTCTAAACAACTGCTTCACTACAATAGTTGTCAACTGAATTGATTAATCGTTTAGTTGTGTAACCCTCCAGATGCGTCTCTTTAAAAATGTCAAAATACCGTTTTTTTCCGTGTATAATGCGCCCCCATGTATAATACGCACCCTAAAAATGGCATGTTGATGCTGGAAAAAAGCCTGTACCCATGTATAATTCGCACCCAATTTTTAAAAAAAAAAAATTTTAATTTTATTTATTTTTTTTAAGTCCCAATGATCGTCACACACGCAGGGAGGCAATGGGTGCCATTTTTATAGTCTTTGGTATGGTCTTAACTAGGCTGGATGTAATTTTTTTGTTGGCGTTGATTTCTCCGACTGCCCGTAAAGGCACCACCGCGCTCAGTGCGCACATTTGAAAAAGGCGTGCGGACGTGAAAAAGGCGGCTCTGTATGGGAGAGACGTTGAAGAGGAATAAAAACACCGTTGGAAACCAAAACTTGCCCCTCGTCGTGACTCGGAGCCGCAACAAATGTTTCGGATTTGTGTAGGGTACATTGTGACAGGCAGCAAACGAGCAGGTGATCGAGCAAGCGTCTGATACGAGAGCATTGCGGTCGCATGGAGCGTGTTTGAAGTGAACAGCAGAGATGAAAGGAACAAGGCAAAGTGTGAAAAAATATGACCGACCTGTAATACGCATTTTGTTATTTGCTGATTGAAACTGCTAATTAAACTGTGAATTGAAACTAATAGGAAGAAAACAACTCTCGCTCTTAATATAGCTGACGTGTCTTGCGCATCCGTTCTGCGCATCTGTAATGGCGGCCTCCGTATGACGTCCGGTCCGCGATGGAGATTAAAAAACAAACAATATTTGACAATAACACACCATCAAGGATTGCACCATCGCATCAAACCATGTGTCGTCAATTATGAATTTTACTGACTAACGCGCAACTGACAACAAACAAGAAGAAAGGTGATTTCAAGTTTTATTCTGAGGGAGATTTGTCATGTGTCGTCCCCAGTTTTGCTATGTGTCTAGGTTGCCATAGTTTCTGTTCGCGTCGCCCCTCTCTTCCTGTGTCACCTCAATCAATGTAATGTTTTGTATTTAAGTTCTGTCTGCCCCTCGCTCACCGTCGGATGATGTCATGATGTCTGTTTGGTTTCTGTTCCTGTCTTTGGTAATGTCACCCTGTCTTTTTGTTCCACGTCTTTGTCGGTCAGTCCTGTTGTTGGTTTTGTTGTACCATGACTTTCTTAAAAAATAAAAAATAAAAAAATTAAAAAAAAAAAATTTAAAAAAATTTTGGACAATAAATTAGTTAAATTTTGCGCATTCTACAAGGAAAAAAACGGTAATTTGAATTTTAAAAATATACTTGCAATGTTCTTCTTGTATCTTACTTACCCATGGCCTGTTGACAATGAAGTATGTGGAAGTCATTGTGCATGCACGCTGCCAGCAGCAGATGCTGGTGAGTCGGATGCCACTTTAGCCGCCACACCCCACCTCCTAACAAACTCTCACTGAAAGGCTCACGCATATTTCTGCCATCCCAAAGCAGAACCCTCTCATCATAGCTGTGGGAGGAAAAATACAAAAGTTAAGAGAAACCCATGCCAATAATAAAACGCAATGCAAACATGACATACCGTTTTTTTCCGTGTATAGTGCGCAATATTTTACTAATTTATTGTCCTAAAATCTGGGGTGCGTATTATACATGGGTACAAAGAAAAAAAAATTTAATTTTTTTTTTTTTAAATTTTCTTTTTTTTTTTTTTTTTTTAAATAAAGTCATGGTACAACAAAACCAACAACAGGACTGACCGACAAAGTCGTGGAACAAAAAGACAGGGTGACATTACCAAAGACAGGAACAGAATGACAGTAACACATGCAATGATCCAACGGTGAGCGAGGGGCAGACAGGACTTAAATACAAAACACGTTACATCGATTGAGGTGACACAGGAAGAGCGGGGTGACACGAACAGAAACTATGGCAACCTAGACACATAGCAAAACTGGGGACGAGACATGACAAATCTCCCCCGAAATAAAACTCACCTTTCTTCTTGTTTGTTGTCAATCGCGCATCGCATTCAGCCATCCTGCCCAACACACTTAGTAAAATTCATAATTGACGACACATCGTTTGATGCGATGGTGCAATCCTCGATGGTGTGTTATTGTCAAATATTGTTTGTTTTTTAATCTCCATCGCGGACCGGGCGTCATACGGAGGCCGCCATTATAGATGCGCAGAACGGTTGCGCAAGACACGTCAGCTATATAAAGAGCGAGAGTTCAGTTCTCCACCTATTAGTTTCAATTCACAGTTTGATTAGCAGTTTCAATCAGCAAATAACAAAATGCGTATTACAGGTAATATTTTATTTCACAACACTTTGCCTTGTTCCTTTCGTCTCTGCTGTTCATTTCAAACACGCTCCATACGACCGCAATGCTCTTGTATCAGACGCTCGCTCGATCACCTGCTAGTTTGCCGTCTGTCACAATGTACCCTACACAAATCCGAAACATTTGTTGCGGCTCCGAGTCACGACGAGGGGCAAGTTTTGGTTTCCAAGGTTGTTTTTATTCCTCTTCAACGTATCTCCCATACAGAGCCGCCTCATTCCCCTGCGCACGGAGCGCGGTGGTGCGTTTAGGGGCAGTCGGAGAAATCAACGCCAACAAAAAAAATGACATCCAGCCTAGTTAAGACCATACCAAAGACTTTAAAAATGGGACCCATTGCCTCCCTGCGTGTGTGACGATCTTTGGGACTTAAAAAAAAAAAAAAAAAATTAAAAAAATTCATAAAAATTGGTGCGTATTATACATGGGTACAAGCTTTTTTCCAGCATCAGCATGCCATTGTTAGGGGTGCGTACTATACATGGGGGCGCACTATACACGGAAAAAAACGGTATTTTCTATTAGCTGTGAAGTGTACCTGCCAGTAGCCAGAATGTGTTCACGATGTGGGTTGCTGTGAATGCTGCACACGCCCATTGAATGCCTTTGAGAGAAATTATACACGTGTTGTTTTTTAGATGATCAAAATGAACAGTGATATTAATTACCTTTTACTGACGAAAGTGGGGCTGGAGGGACCAATCCTGAGATCCCAGCCTTTAAACTTAGAGTCATCTCCTCCTGCCAGAACACAAGCACACACCATGACAATTGAGATGCTCCTTAATAATGGAGGCGTGCGAACAACTTCCGGGTCATTTTTGATGTCTAGAGGAGCGAGGAACATTGCAATTAAGAGATTTAAAAATAACACATTGGGGTCAATGCATACAAGGTGTGTCAAAAAGGTCAGAAGGTGGGTGGCTCAAAAGATATATTTCAAATCAAGTCTTTACATTTTCCAAGTAATCTCCCTGGAGTCTATGACACTTTCCTAATAATCCAGGATTCTCTGCAGGTCTGTCGCCACAACCATTTTTATGTCATCCACGTCTTCAAAACTGGTCAGTGTTATTATCCCCTTTGCACTCACATGGGGCCAGGTCAGGCAAGTATGATAATCTTACATTCAAGGGTTAAACTCTTAGACTGGGTTTGGAATGTATCTTCGCTGTCACCAGTCCTGGAACATTTGTGACACACCTTGAAAGTCTATCATTTTATCATAATAGAATATAATTTTCTTGTCGGACAGCAGTTATAGATGTTTTCAGGAAGAGACCAATTTAGTGGCTAAATTATGTGAAAAATCTGATTAACACTGCCTTTTATCCCTTTTCAAATGACACTTCATCACATATTCATTCATATTCATTCCTGACCAAAAGTTGGCCTTAAGGGGGAAGTCAACCCAAAAATGTTCTTTACAATAATATCTTGTATGTGCTCCCGCTAGTCTAGACATGGCATTCTGATTAATATTGCGTTTGTGGACTATGAGTCAAGTAGCAACATTCACCCGTTTTAAATCCATCTCAGGGGGCGGCCATTTTGCCACTTGCTGTTGACTGAAAATGACACCGCAGTTACCATGTTGCAGGTCAAAACCACGTCTTGGCTTCAGAAAACGAATTACCATATTTTCCGCACTATTAGGCGCACCAGATTATAAGGCGCACCTTCGATGAACGGCCCATTTTAAAACTTTGTCCATATATAAGGCGCACCGGATTATAAGGCGCATAAAATAGAAGCTATACTGCAACAAACTGAGGTTGACTAGGGTTGCGGTATGCATCCACGAAATAGCCTGGTGCGTATAGCAGCTATCGTTATAGCATTAGCCATCCGCAAATTCCCATGAGCCTCAGCTCACAATCTCCCATGAGCCTCAGCAAAGTGTAAACAATCGCGTTTCTCAAACGATCTCCTATACGTAAAATGATCGGAACTGACTAAAGTTCGATCTAACGCATTGGTACTACTTACCTATGTTTCCCTTCCATATCGATCCGTAGATTTACTCGAAACATTAACAGAGCAGCCTATTTTGACATGAAATAGCCTGGTGCGTATAGCAGCTATCGTTATAGCATTAGCCATCCGCAAATTCCCATTAGCCTCAGCTCGCAATCTCCCATGAGCCTCAGCAAAGTGTAAACAATTGCGTTTCTCAAACGATCTCCTATAAAATGATCTGAACTCACTAAAGTTCGATCTAACGCATTGGTACTACTTACCTATGTCTCCCTTCCATATCGATCTGTGGATTTACTCGAAACATTAACAGAGCAGCCTATTTTGACATGAAATAGCCTGGTGCGTATAGCAGCTATCGTTATAGCATTAGCCATCCGCAAATTCCCATGAGCCTCAGCTCACAATCTCCCATGAGCCTCAGCAAAGTGTAAACAATCGCGTTTCTCAAACGATCTCCTATAAAATGATCGGAACTGACTAAAGTTCGATCTAACACATTGGTACTGCTTACCTATGTTTCCCTTCCATATCAAGCCGTAAATTTACTCGAAACATTAACGGAGCAGCCTATTTTGAAATGAAATAGCCTCGCGGGTACAACAGCTATTCGGTGACGCCCCCTGACTACAGTTGCCGTAATGTTGGGAAGCAATGCGACCTTGTAATTTACTAGTCGTACTAAAACGTACTGAAACATTTTGGCAGAGGACTGTGTACAACCAGTATGGATCAAGAAATTCATCAATTGATCCATATATAAGGCGCTCTGCATTGTAAGGCGCACTGTGTTTTTTTTTTTTAGTAAAATGTAAGTTTTTAAGTGCGCCTAATAGTGCGGAAAATACGGTAATTCTGTTGAATTCCTATTCCACAAACAAAACATTAATTAGAACACTGTGTTATGAATAGTTGAACATAGAAGAACAGAACATATGACAAAGAAAATTTGGGGGTTGACTTCACTAAACACTAAAAGTCGGAAAAAAATGCCAGATCTGCAGTAATTTGAGGTAGGGCAGTCATTATAACAACAGAAAAAAAAGTTTAAAAAAAAACTTGAACCAGCATGTATGTGTGCAACCGTGACAGAAACAATTTCTGGAAAAGGTGGAGTTACCAGAGTAGATCAACTGTGTGTCCCAGTAGGAGAAGGCTGAGATCCAAGCCTCAAAGTCGTGGGCCTTCCACTGGGCCAAAGTGATCAGGGCACCTTCATCCAAAGAGAGCACACTGACGCAACCGGCAGAGTCGCTGCACACCACCCGCACATCACTACTGCTGACAAGAGCACGGGGTATAAAAATATGCCTATTGCACCATTAACTGTCAAAAGCAAAGCTAGGTGTGGAGCATACAGAGTTCCATACCTGTCCATTCTTCCAGTGGACCAATCTAAGGACAGAGCCAGCTGTCCTGCTCCCAGATCCACATTGCTCAGAGTCTGCAGGTTACTGCTGCCTTTCTACTGAATAGACAGTTATTGTGTAGATCATTGGTCTCCAAACCACGTGGATCATTTGGTACCGGACCACACAAGAAAGCATGAATAACTTGCATTATTTTCATTTTATTTATGCGAGTCTGAACGATATTTTGTTTTGAAAAATTGACCTGATTCTCTCCTACACCTCGTGATGTTAACAAAACAACATTACTCACGTTATGTTGTTGGCGTGGTGTTCGCATATAGAATGGAACTAAGCGTTGAAGGGTGTGTTGGAACCGTGATGTGTGTTCTTTCTATTCCTCGTTTTTACGAATATGTTCACTAAAGTTTTTTGGGACACACCTGGGTCTCCTTTTCTTTGGCACCACAATACCATTGTTTTTATGCCGGTCGTATCATTTTATTTTATTGTATTTATCCGCCACACCTTAAAAGACGAGGCAACCTAAAAAAGTCGTTCTGGGGATTTAAGATACAGCAGGCCTCCATTTCCCAAAATTTTTTTTTGTCCCTTTTTTGTTGGCACCACATCCATTCGGTGTTCAGATTGGCTCCCTAACACTCTTTGAAGACGTCAAGCTATATGGAAAAGACAGTACGGTGATGTTTAGGATTGTGGTTGGTCTGTTTTACGGAAATGGGATTGTAGTGCGAACGCGGACAATTTATGCGACGAAAACATCTACCTTTTTTTCCGTGTATAGTGCGCAAAATTTAACTAATTTATTGTCCTAAAATCTGGGGTGCGCATTATACATGGGTACAAATTTTTTTTTGTTTTTTCTTTTTTTAATTTTTTTATTTTATTTTATTTTTTTTTGTAAAGAAAGTCATGGTACAACAAAACCAACAACAGGACTGACCGACAAAGTCGTGGAACAAAAAGACAGGGTGACATTACCAAAGACAGGAACAGAAACCAAACAGACATCATGACAGTAACACATGCAATGATCCGACGGTGAGCGAGGGGCAGACAGGACTCAAATACAAAACACGTTACATCGATTGAGGTGACACAGGAAGAGAGGGGCGACGCGAACAGAAACTATGGCAACCTAGACACATAGCAAAACTGGGGACGAGACATGACAAATCTCCCTCGAAATAAAACTTGAAATCACCTTTCTTCTTGTTTGTTGTCAATCGCGCATCGCATTCAGCCATCCTGCCCAACACACTTAGTAAAATTCATAATTGACGACACATCGTTTGATGCGATGGTGCAATCCTTGATGGTGTGTTATTGTCAAATATTGTTTGTTTTTTAATCTCCATCGCGGACCGGACGTCATACGGAGGCCGCCATTACAGATGCGCAGAACGGATGCGCAAGACACGTCAGCTATATAAAGAGCGAGAGTTGTTTTCTTCCTATTAGTTTCAATTCACAGTTTAATTAGCAGTTTCAATCAGCAAATAACAAAATGCGTATTACATGTAATATTTTATTTCACAACACTTTGCCTTGTTTCTTTCGTCTCTGCTGTTCACTTCAAACACGCTACATACGACCGCAATGCTCTCTTATCAGACGCTTGCTCGTTTGCTGTCACAATGTACCCTACACAAATCCGAAACATTTGTTGCGGCTCCGAGTCACGACGAGGGGCAAGTTTTGGTTTCCAAGGGTGTTTTTATTCCTCTTCAACGTCTCTCCCATACAGAGCCGCCTTTTTCACGTCCGCACGCCTTTTTCACATGCGCGAACGGAGCGCGGTGGTGCGTTTACGGGCAGTCGGAGAAATCAACGCCAACAAAAAAAATTACATCCAGCCTAGTTAAGACCATACCAAAGACTATAAAAATGGGACCCATTGCCTCCCCGCGTGTGTGACGATCATTGGGACTTAAACAAATAAAAATAATTTTTTTTTTTTTTTTTTTAAAATTCATCAAAATTGGGTGCGTATTATACATGGTTTTTTTCCAGCATCAGCATGCCATTTTTAGGGTGCGTATTATACATGGGGGCGCACTATACATGGAAAAAAACGGTAAAAACAATGTGCAGTCTGTGATTATTTGGTACTTTCGACATTTTACTTGATTTCTTTATAGAATTGTTTTAGAAGTTTTCTCTGCAAAAATTGTGACATCAAACACCGGTCCGTGAAATGACTGACAAAAATCCAGTCCGTGGTGCTAAAAGGTTTGGGGATCGCTGGTGTAGATAACCAACAACATCGTCAGCGTTAAAAGAAAGCCCAGCGGAATGCAGAAAAGAAACAGCTTCCAGTATGTCATATTGATTCCTCATGTGTCACATTTCTCACCTGGCAGTCTGCAAGTGCATACAACTGCAGTTCTCCTGTAGCAGCAGCCAGTCCCAGAATGACTTTTTCTGACACAGGCACATGGCACCTGAGGAGGTAAGTAAATGATTCTTTAGCTCAGCAACATCAGGATGCGGTCAGAGTCAACGACTGAGGGCGTGTTCAAAAATTCACGCTGATACCTCTCCGAGTAGTCGTGTTCAGAGAGGAATAGCATGCCCTCCTTCCATTAATTTATAAACGCACTGCCGCACCATGTCTCAAATTGGAGAGATGAGTGCACACAGTGCCACTTCGTTTTTGCTGCACTCCAAATTTCCAAAAGGCATTATTCGAGCGACACACTGAATTTCCGAGCTGTTTTAGTGGTTGTGCCCCCTAGTGGTATGATATGGTTGGGACACACTAGTCCCCAGATGCATTGACACATGCATCACTCACAACACATATTTGTGTACAGTATATTTTCCCCGGCAAGACTGTCAGACAATTCACACGTAAGATCACATTCAAGCCAGAGGGGAACATCACACATTTACAGATCTGTGCACATTTGCAAATTTATTTCACAGATTTGTAAATCTGGCTGTGAATTTGTGAATCTGGGTAAATATACTATTTGTGACTCTGGTTACAGATTTGGGACTCGAGTCATGCATTGGCAAATGGTTCTTCTAGAATAACTGTCCCATAACCCGCGATAAGACAACACCGTTTGCATTATTGTTGTGATCTGATTTATCGTTTACTGGTTTATGCTTGCATCACACTTACCGTAATTTTCGGACTATAAGTCGCGGTTTTTTTCATAGTTTGGGTGGGAGGCAATTTATACTCAGGAGCGACTTATATATGTTTTTTTATTTTCAAACATTTAAAAAAAAAAAAAAAAAAAAGTGAAACCGCGATAAACGAACCGCAATTTAGCAAGGGATTACTGTAATTTGAATTTCAAGTGACGACAGGAGCGCGACGTCGCGTCAGCAGCAGCTCGTCGAGTCAATCTTTGTCCTTTATGTAAACAACCGCCGCGCTGCCTCGTCGTTATTCCACAGATCTACTATATAACTATATTGTGGCATCAACAAAGTTCAAGGAAAGACGTGGGTTTGGTGAACGGCTCTTTATTTAACAAAACAAACTTACAGGCGTGTGGCGGCGTGGACTTCCAGCCACGGAAGTGGAAGAGAGCTCCATAGAATAGGACCGGGCGTGCGTAAAACCCATGACAAACAACCGCCGCGCTGCTGCGACGTGGCGCGTCACTTGACGGAGCTCTCTTTCACTTCCGTGGATTGAAGTCGGGCGCCGGTGCTGACGTCAGCAGCGCGGCGATTGTTTACATAAAAGGACAAAGATCGACTCGTCCAGGGACGTGGACGGGGCTCGGTCATGGCTTTTACGCACGCCCGGTCCTATTCTATGGAGCTGTCTTTCACCTCCGTGGATGGAAGTCGATGGCCGGCGCTCAGCCGGGTGGCTGTCCGAGGACGGTGGATGGGGCTCGGTCATGGCTTTTACGCACGCCCGGTCCTATTCTATGGAGCTCTCTTCCACTTCCGTGGCTGGAAGTCCACGCCGACACACGCCTGTAAGTTTGTTTTGTTAAATAAAGAGCCGTTTACGAAACCCACGTCTTTCCTTGAACTTCGTTAACGCTACAATATAGTTATATAGTAGATCTGTGGAATAACGACGAGGCTGACGTCAGGGCGCACGCGCGGCGATGTTGACAAAGGACGAGGAATTTGATCAATGGATTTAATGATTTAGAGTGCACAGATGGTTTGATAACATTATTGCTTATATAATAGTTATTTGATATATAATTTATATATCGTTATATGGGCCTGTGGAATATTTTGAAGTGCAAGAGCCGTCAGCGGCGCGCACGTGAATTTTACGTCAGGGCCGTTCTCAGCTCTTAGTTTGTGTTTATGTCACGTTAGCCTACCTATCGTTTGGCTTGTTGTTGGATTTTGTCGAATAAACTTATACTCCGGAGCGACTTATATATGTTTTTTTTCCGCTTTTTTGGGCATTTTATGGCTGGTGCGATTTATACTCCGGTGGGACTTTTAGTCCGAAAATTACGGTATTTGGTATAATTTTGTGAAGGTGTCATAATGAATGTTTACTTGCAGTCTTTGCAAGTCAAACTGTTTATTAAGTTAAAAATGATTTGAAGTAGAAATATATATCATATTATTTCACGGTTCATTTATGTATGCTACATCTGATATTGTTTATTGTAATGAATATTATTGTTTGTGTTTATGAAGAAAACAGATGACCTTGAAAAAATAATCACAATTTAAATCGTTCAAAATCGTTCAGCCCTCAAAAGAGAGGATACCATTGTTATTGTCAGCATCAGTTTGCTATTTATCTATGAAAGTCATGAAGGTTCTTACCATTTCAAATCTAAAACGGCAGGTGTTTCTATGCGCTGTAGCTCAGTGAGAGGAGGACTCAAAGCTTCTCGTTGATATTCAAAAAGGTACAAACGACCAGTCCGGCTTGGGGCAGCATCTTCTTCTCCTTTCTACGGCAGAAATGTAAAAGTGCAAATGTTCATCACTGTTCAGGAAAATGGAAACATTGTTTAAGTAGTCAGTTGACAGTATGAATTATTTAGCTTTGCAAAACCAAGAATACTGTCGGCTGCTGACCCAAAACTTAATAACACTAATTACTAAATAGATTGTCTCAATTGTTCATCCAACTCCATCAATACTTAATTAAAAGGAAGGCGGTGAGAACAGACAAGCTGTATGGCTGACAGACTCGAGCAATGACTACAACAGTCATTCCCAAGCAAGGCACTCTAATTTCCACCAGGCTTTTCAGACCTGTGAGTGTGTCTTTTCTTTTGTTCCAGAGCCACTGACTGCAGTGCTCAGTGATTTCAGAAAACAAGAACATTATTATTTCATTATTCATATTTTTTTGTGACATCTCTTGGTTGTGTATTTGTCGTGTGATTTATAGATGCCTGCTGGAAATGGAGCCACCTGGTAGGAGGCAAATAGGGAGCCCAAAGAGGAGATATATGTATGGTTGTGATGATGGAAAACTTAAAGGAATTGGAGTAAGGGCAGAGCTAGATGCAGAGGAGACATGTTGGTGATTTGCTGTGGTCAGCGATCAACCTTGAATCGACTCAAGTCGACTTTTGTTACATTTGAATTGTGAGTTGAAAAACCCATAGCACTGATGGCGTCAAGGGCAACCTCAGACTACTTCGTCCAGTCAAAAAAAAAGGGGAAAAAAAGGAATTGTTTGTGCTCCCAAAGAATAGCTGGAAATTTGATAGACTAGTACCAAACCAATAACACTACAGAGAAACGACACTCACCCCTTTTTGCAGCTGATAAGTCCCGCAGGCCAGGAATCTGTTGCAGTGCGTGACAGGGCACCACTCCACTGTGTCAGCACTCAGCTCTGTGTCAAACACTTGCAAACTGCGGGTTCGTGACTTCCAAGCCATGCCCAATTGCTCTGCATAACGTTACGCGCTGGTCCAACAGCTGGAAAGCTGTTTCATGTAAAGTTGATCATTATTATCGTATCGATAATAAAACCAAGGGCAGATAAACAAAACAATATTCGGCTCACTTATCTGATAAATCGGAAGCTAGCTTAAAAGACAGTTAGCTTGACTGCAGTAATATAATACTCTATCCAACAGCAACTAAAACGCGACAACAGGACAAACACAAGTGTGCAACAATCGAACAATGAGAGAAATTTGAACAGATGTCGCATAATCAAACTCACGTTGCTTTCTTACTACCACAGAAGATGCTGGCATTCAAGTTGAGCAGCGCCACCTTGCTTTCCGGTGTATGCTCCACCCAATCGCAAAAAAACAAACAAAACAAAAAAAACAATACCGCGCCCGTGGTCATTTAAGTGATGCCCCCAAATTAAACCAACATATTAATTATTGTTAGTGAGATAAAGCATAATATAACCCGTGACGAGTACACTTTTCAAAACATCATAAAAGCTAGTTTTGCATCGCAAAAAAAGTTGCAACTAAAACAATGTTTTGCATATCTGTCTATGAAGAACATGATTACGAATGTGAGTAATTTGAATAATAATAATAATAATTTAGAAAAATGGGTGTCGTCGTGACGTCTGACTGGCAGAGGTTCATAACTCGAGCCGCGACATCGCCTGTCTGTGTCCGGTGTGGAACACCTCCTCTTCTCTAGCCCTGGTCGGACATCAACACGATGGATTTTAACGTGAAAAGGCTTGCCACGGGTGCTGGGTTGCTTTTTACACGGGCTGTGCAGGTATGAAATGCCGCACTGGTTTTGCGAACCGACGCTTTGGCATTCTACCATATATTTCGAACCTATAATTCGCCGTGAAATGCGTCGTGTGTGTGTGTTTGTGTGAGTGTGCGTGTGGTAGCATGGCTAAAACGCTACCATAAATTGACATGACAGATAAAACAACTTATCCACAATATGCATGCTTCGGTTCATGCTTACATTGCTTTTAGAGTTCGCATTGTTTTAGCCTGGTTATACTACACTACGAGTAAGACACATAGTACATGTTGATGGCATTGGTGTCAGTGACAGAAGAATGACAGGTATTAGTTTCGTATTTGAAGATACAGAGGTTAAGGAAAAACGTGTTGCAGTAGATCAACTGCATGCTGCTTCAGTTTACAGGGGAGAAGCTGGGCCAGGTGGAGAAAACTGAGTTGGATGCTCACTATGAAAACCTAGTGATCCGTGCGGATTGCACCAAAAACTGGACTGAGAAGATCTACAGACAAACAGTGGTCTTGCTGCAGCCCAACCCAAGTAAGACATCGTTTCATAAGATTGAAATCCTGAGGGATCAAATGAAAATGAAAAGTACATCTTATGAACAAGGGTCGACATAGCCAAATAAGATGAAGTTACTGCTCCTTTTGATATAATTTGAGTGAATTTCACTCGTTAAACTACCGTTTTTTTCCGTGTATAGTGCGCCCCCATGTATAGTACGCACCCCTAAAAATGGCATGCTGATGCTGGAAAAAAGCTTGTACCCATGTATAATACGCACCCAATTTTTATGAATTTTTAAAAAAATCTCCTTGCGCAGTGCGCACTGAGGTCCACTTAAATTTTAGAAAGTACATCAGGACTTTAAAAATATCTTCTAAATTTCAGCGACGGCTCTGTCACACTAATGCGACCAGCGCGGTGCAGTTGGGCGGTCAGCGGCGCGCTACGGTTGAGCGTTCTCTCTCGCGCTCTCGCTCTCGCACACACGCGCACACACGCAAACCGGATATCATACGGAGGCCGCCATTACAGATGCGCAGAACGGATGCGCAAGACACGTCAGCTATATAAAGAGCGAGAGTTCAGTTCTCTACCTAAATCCGTATTACAGGTAATATTTTATTTCACAACACTTTGCCTTGTTCCTTTCTTCTCTGCTGTTCACTTCAAACACGCTCTATGCGACCGCAATGCTCTCGTATCAGACAAGGCTTGCTCGATCACCTGCTCGTTTGCTGTCCCGTGCGCGCACGGAGCGCGGTGGTGCGTTTACGGGCAGTCGGAGAAATCAACGCCAACAAAAAAAATTACATCCAGCCTAGTTAAGACCATACCAAAGACTATAAAAATGGGACCCATTGCCTCCCTACGTGTGTGACGATCATTGGGACTTAAAAAAAAAAAAAAAAATTAAAGTTTTTTTTGTACCCATGTATAATGCGCACCCCAGATTTTAGGACAATAAATTAGTTAAATTTTGCGCACTATACACGGAAAAAAACGGTACACAAAATCAAATATTCTCAAAATATTCTCTGCCCTTATGCCCTTTATCTACTCTTTTATAAACTTCACTACGGAAAGTATTTAACTCAATCTGAACTGACATGGCTGTAAAGTACTACCTAACCTTGCAGCATGTGTACAGCCTATAGCAGGGGTGGGCAAACTACGGCCCGCGGGCCACATCCGGCCCACGGGACCGTTTAATCCGGCCCGCCAACCCTGAACAAATTGTTTTATTAAGCTTTTTTTTTTTTGGTCATTTTGCCTGCAATGACTGCGTTTTCCCAGTAGATGGCGAAGCGCTCGCCTGCGCATTTACTACCGGAAGCCGTGTCAGAAAGCTCGGTGCACACTCACAAGTGCGTGTACGTACTCCGTAGTACGGACTTGGCGCACTCTCGCTCTATTCGTATCAGTCCCGAATTTAGAGCGTGGGTTTTGACGACAGCATTCTTATAATTCGCGCGCTGAGCTTTCAGATGCAGTTTTGCGCTAAAGCCACCCACAAACCTTCCCCTGGAATCCTTCCATTAAAATGAGTGGCCCGAAAAAAAGAAGTGAGTGCCGAATGTTAAAAAAGAGTGGACAATTTGGCTCGACGTACGCGACGTGACGTTCAGCCACATCAACATCAACCCGTCACAGATCAAGGTAAACGGACCAACACCTCGGATCTCGCCTAAGAATTGCCACAACAAATTTTACTCCAGACTATGACGCACTAGCAAAAAAGGGAGACCAACAACACTGTTCCCACTGAAAATGAACGGGAGGCTCTCAAGTTTATTGTAAAAAAATGCATTTTGAATATGATTTGTACACATAGCAGGGATTGAAACTAGCGACCATTTTCATTTTCAAACAATGCTGGATGCTCAAGGACATTGATGCACCACCTATTTGCGACTAATCTTAACCTGTAAAGTTCTTAAGGCTTACCATTATACCATTATTTTTTTAATGCTGTTAATAAATGCATTTGTTTTCAAAAAAATTGTTTGGAATATCCATGCTTTACTACCTACTAAAGGCCAAGAAGGAGGTGTTTCCCGTTTCCTCACCTCTGTTACCAGGTGTTTGCGAGTTAAAACTCTGCTCTGATTTTCAGATACCCCTCACCGTGTTGCTGTTTTGATTACTTTATTTGGATGTATGCTTTCACCGATTCTTCAAGATGATATATTTGGTCAGAATGTTTGCCGTTTGATGTGATCTCACAAGATAAACATCTTTCATTAATCCAGTGCTTCTCAATTATTTTCTGTTACGCCCCCCCCTAGCAAGAAGAAAACTATTCGCGCCCCCCCTCCCCACCGTGACTATCCTAACTTGTCTTGTAAGTCGTAAAATGTTGCACTGTCGCAAACGTCACAGAAGTAACAATGAGAGCGCCACTGCCCCCCCAGGTATAGCACGGCGCCCCCCAAGGGGGGCGCGCCCCACTATTTGAGAAGCACTGCATTAATCTGACCTGCAGACACTGAAGTGATGGAGATTGTTATTCATAATAACAGTGTCGTATTTTATGAGAATCACTGATAGCAGTTTTTTAGTGAATTATTATTTTTTTAATGCTGTTAATAAATGCATTTGTTTTCAAAAAAATTGTTTGGAATATCCATGCTTTACTACCTACTAAAGGCCAAGATCTTTTATGCAATGACCTTTACAGGTCGCTTATATGACTTCACACAACGCCTACGTCCATCTGCTCCTTGTCCGGCCCTCCGGTCCAAATTTAGAACCCAGTTCGGCCCGCGAGTCAAAAAGTTTGCCCACCCCTGGCCTATAGTATGAGGCACTCAATCTTGTTTTTCCTGTCAGTCCATTGAAGAACCTTTTGAGGTTTGAAAACCAGAACTCAACAGAATCCATTTAGTAGGTAGAAACAAACAAGACTAGGGGATTAAACCCCCTAACACAATTTTCTCTTTGTTCTGTATTAGCATTTATGAACATACCACAGCGTAAACCTTTGCTATTTTTTAGGGTAAGGACCAAACCCAGAGACAGATCACAAAAATTTGCAACTAATGGATCTTTGAAAGAAAAAAAAGTTTTTTTTAGAATGGCCTCTAATGATGAGTTGTGGCTAAATATACCTACAGTACTAAAACATTTTAACCATCCTTTTTGTAGCGTTTGTCCTCATTAAGCTTGTGGGTCAGCTGGAGCCTATTCCACCTGACTTTGACAGAAAAGCAATGTACACACAAATCGGACTAATTGCAGTACCGATTAGACAAAACAATACTTTACATTTACAGTCACACCTACAGACAATTTACTCTTCAATGAACATACTACACATGAATGCTACTGAAATGTGTTAAGAAGCTGGAGTACCTTGAGTAACATGCAAACTCCACACAGGAAGGTTGTAGCCGATATATAAATTTGGTTTACATCGCTGCGTAGGAACGGATAAACAATGTAAACCGAGGACCCCCTGTATAGTAAAATACAGTATGTTAAAATAGTTTTCAAAAATAAACGTGTTGCACATAGCTCTTTTCATTTAGTGTAGCTTACCGTATTTTCCGGACTATAAGGCGCACCTAAAAACCTAAAATCTTCTCAAAAGCCGACAGTGCTCCTTATAGTCCAGTGCGCCTTATATATGGACTAAATTCCTAAATTCAAACTGGCCCGAAGCATTGTGTCATGAAATCAAGCATAAGTGGCCTGCTGAAGACTATGAATCGTGAATCAAAAAGACTATGGATCATTATTTTGTGATTATAAAGTCATTTGTTGCATCTGAAGTTGAAATAAAAAAGATAAAATGGAGAATGATTTGATTTGGATTAAAAATCTGACATGATGCATTAATGGTGCGCCTTATAGTCCGGTGCGCCTTATATAAGGATTAAGTTTTAAAATGGGCCATTCATTGAAGGTGCACCTTATAGTCCGGTGCGCCTTGTAGTCCGGAAAATACGGTACATTAATCAGCAAGCTGTCACCAAATGACCAGGTGTGAACTTCCGCGGGCAATAGCAATTTATTTCTTTACTTCATCTTGAGAGTTTACCATCATTGCTTTCACCAACATCAACCCCACAAGGAGCCATGCCTGCCTGTCAGACCTCAACATTGTTGGAGAAGTTCATTTTCTACATGAACTAGTTCAAAAATCAGTTCACAACTTTTAAAATGAACTAGTTCAGTTCAAAGTTCATTGTTGAAAAAATGAAAGGTTTATAATTATTTTCTTTGCCCCAATCAAAAATAAAGGTTGCTGCGAGCTGTTACCCTCTGGCAAATCGTAATTTTCGCCCATTCCATTCACACGAGTATCCAGGTGCAGCTATTGCCTTACAACAGCGGTGGGCAAACTACGGCCCGCGAGCCACATTTGGCCCACGGGACCGTTTAATCCGGCCCGCCAACCCTGAACCCTTCAAAATATTCCACAGGCCCATATAACGATATATAAATTATATAACAAATAACTATTATATAAGCAATAATGTTATCAAACCGTCTGTGCACTCTAAATCATTAAATCCATCAATCAAATTCCTCGTCCTTTGTCAACATCGCCGCGCGTGCGCCCTGACGTCAGCCTCGTCATTATTCCACCGATCTACTATATAACTATGTTGTAGCGTTAACAAAGTTCAAGGAAAGACGTGGGTTTGGTAAACGGCTCTTTATTTAACAAAACAAACTTACAGGCGTGTGGCGGCGTGGACTTCCAGCCACGGAAGTGGAAGAGAGCTCCTTAGAATAGGACCGGGCGTGCGTAAAAGCCATGACCGAGCCCCATCCACCGTCCTCGGACAGCCACCCGGCTGAGCGCCGGCCCTCGACTTCCATCCACGGAGGTGAAAGACAGCTCGGTAGAGTAGGACCGTGCGTGCGTAAAAGCATTGTCCGAGCCCCATCCACCGTCCCTGGACGAGTCGATCTTTGTCCTTTATGTAAACAACCGCCGCGCTGCTGACGAAGATGTACAAATGAAGTGCAAAACATTTAAAATTACATTATATTTGCTTTAACTAACTTTTAATTTAAAGTGGATGTATTATTTCTTAATTTTTCTTTGCTCAAAGAACCAGCAAATGTTTGTAATTTGATACATTTTTTTTTTTTATTCCATGTAAAGCGTCTTTGGGTTATTGAAAAGCGCTATATAAATTGAATGAATTATTATTATTATTATTATTATTATTACATAAAAGAGCGAAGGGTGCAAAGCCCAAATAAATTACTACCGTGTTTTCTGCATCATAAGGCGCTTTGGGTTAAAAGGTGCAGACTCAATTGCGGGGTCTATTTTGTATTTAATCCACACACAGTGGGCACCGCATTATAGGGCGCATGCAAGCCATGATTTACGGTAAACATAAAAAAATGTCACGGGAGAAAGACAGTGAGTTTGGTTTTACTTTATTCTACTGTTTAACCATGTACTCTACTGCAGTGTTTCCCAACCTTTTTTCATTCATCGCACACCTTTTCATTGGAAAAAATCTCAAGGCACACCACCAACAAAAAAAGTGTTACACCAGCTTCTATATTAAAATCTGTTATATTACAACGAAAGAGGTAAAGTCCTATTCCTATATATGTATGGAGTGTTGAATAATTTAATAAAAATAAATACTAAATATTATTTAAATTGTATTTCTTTTTTTAAATAAAAGTGACAGTTATTTAAAAAGATTTTATGTAGACAGTGTAAGGAAAAAACTATTGAAAGTGATTGTGATTAAAATCCAAAAGAATCAACATGACTTTGTTTACTGTTTTAGACTAGATCTATAAATATTGCGACAATAAGAACAAAGTCACTTTTAAAGACACGCTCCTGTCCTGACAGCAGCTGAGTGGCTATCACAGTCGAGGTATCTCGACTTGACTGTGTATTTTATGTTGGTGAAAAATAAACAATCTACGGTAGGTTCTCCTGTTGAACTGCATGCTCTGATTTCCATTGGGCCACAAACGTACCACAGCCGTCATAGTGTCACTGTTAGCAAAAGCACACAGCGACACACACATAAACTGAATATGTGCCGATGCAATACAATCAGACCGACACCACATGAAACCTCAAGATTCTCCGATTTTGCCACGCATGCATGATTAGCAAGTGGCTGACCAGGCCTTGCGCTAACTGACCAGTGGTTTGGCGATCCTGTTTACAATACACCAGTGTGCCGCGGCACAGTGGTTGGGAAACACTGCTCTACTGTACTCACATTATTATTTATCGATCTTCATACGCAAATCCGTCCAAGTCCTCATCTTCTGTATCCAAATTAAACAGTTGGGCAAGTTTCCCATTAAACATGCCAAGTTCCTTCTTGTCGTTGTCACGTTGCTTTTCTGCAATAATCCTGGCTTTCCAGAAAGCTCTAATTGTGCCTCGTAAGCATGTCTCGTTGTCTATGCCTTTTTAGAGGGTCCTAATGCTGTTTTATTTGCACAAACAATAGTATTTATTTGTCAATGGCGACGGAGGTACATACTCAACGTGTTACATACAGTCCTCTGATTGGCTCATCGGATCTTCATATTACGCCTGTATATTACGGAAGCCACAAAACAACTTTACAGATTTTGGAATTTGGTCCACACAAAAGGCGCACCTTATTAAAAGGTATATAAAAACCTTAGTTTTTTTGAGAAAAGTAAAGGCTTTTAAGTGTGCCTTATGGTGCGGAAAATACGGTAAATTACTAAAAGAACAAAAAAAAAAGTTAATTTAATTTGTAGTTCAACGCCATTGAGAACAACAACTTTTTAAATTCCTGAATGCTTTCACAGGATGATACCTTATCGTTACCGTTTGTCAAGAAGGGCCGAGTGGGGATGCTTGTCACACGACCTGAGTTTTCATCAATTGAAGTGTCTGTTATCGCGCTTTTGTCGCATTTTGATGACGACTGCGCTGTGTGACTGTTTCTGGCTTGGCCTGATAATGCTTTGTTTACAGTGTGTTTAGCGGGGTTTTATTTTAAAGTCTAAAAAAAGAAAACCTGGCATCCTTGAACGAAAGTGAACTTCTGTTCAAAACCGTTCGTGCCCCAGAATGAGCGAGTTCACAAAGCAAAAATGCGCTATATTCAGGTCACGTTCGTCCAAATTATGAAAAAGTTCATGAACTTTCGCCCAATGAACGCGTTCAGGTACAACACTGGACCTCAACTGTAATCTTTCATCACGCTACTATCAGCTTCAGCTGGTCGGTAACAATAGCAACTCCTTGGGTTCACTAACTTTTTTTAATCTGAGAGCCTCTTTTTGGGTATATAATTAGGTGAAGGGTACCAGTTCATAGACACATCTGCAATAACACACTTGCTTGAATTATTTGGGGATGAATCATCTCATCCCCATTCTGCACGCTAGCTTCTATGTTTCTACAAATGTTTGGTAATGTGCTGATATACTTGGCTTTGAATTATAGGGCTGTAGTAAAAAAAACTTCATTGGTGAATTAATACCAATGGAAGTGTGATTTAACGATAATGACACCTCTATGAGCTCTGTTTGTCGTAGTGGAGGTGTTTGAGTGTTCCAGTGATCCGAGGGGTTATCGCCTGGGGCCTTTATGCCCCTGGCAAACAAGTCAGAGGTGAAGGACCAGACCCCGGATGGCCCAGAGAACCTTTATGAAGAATACAAACAGGCCTGAAGGTAGGGCTTGAAGACAAGCGCCGAGTGGCCGGGCCTGCACTCTTGTGGGCTGGCTGGGTACAGCCTGAAAAGGCAACGTGGGTCCCTCTTCCCATGGGCTCACCACCTGTGGGAGGGGCCAAAGGGGTGCGTGCGCAGTGAGCTAGGCAGAAGCCAAAGGCAAGTATCTTGGCAGTCCGATCCCCGGCTACAGAAGCTGGCTCTTGGGACATGGAATGTCGCCTCTCTGGCAGGAAAGTAGCCTAAGATGGTGTGCGAGGCAGGAAAGTTCCAACTAAACAGAACTGCGCCTCACGCAGCTTGGGTTCTGGTACCAGTCTTCTCGAGAGAGGTTGGTCTCTCTCCCACTCTGGAGTTGCCCATAGTAAGAGGCGCCCAGCAGGTGTAGACATACGCCTGTACATTGGGGTTCACCCCAGTGGACGAGACGGTAGCCTCCTTCTGCCTTCAGATGGGGGGATTTCTGCAGAGCTATTGCTCCTTCTTGGTTCTCCATCGCTCTGCTGGGTGAATTCAATGCTCAAGTGCTTAATGACAGTGAAACCTGGAGGAGTGAGAATGGAAGGAGCTCCGTCGATCAGAACCAGAGTGGTGTTCTGTTACTGGACATCTGTGCTTGTCATCCTGTTCAAACAAAAGGGTGTCCCTTGGCACCAGGACACCCTAGGCCGCAGTTTGACGATCGATTTTGTTGTTGTGTCATCAGATTTTTGACCACATGTTTTTGACACTCGGTGGAAGAGGTGGGCAGAGCTGTCAACAGATCACCGCCTGGTGGTGTGTTGGCTCCGATCGTGGGGGAAGACGCACATCCAACCTGGCGAACTCGAACATATTGTGAGGCTTTGCTGGGAACGTCTAGCAGAATCCCCTGTCAGAAAGAGTTTCAAATCCTGCCTCTGGCAGAGCTTTTATCAAAAACACTTCACTTGAGTCTGGCTCCGATAAGAAGAAACAAACTTTTTGTTTCTTTTTAACACGTTCAGATTGAATGTACGGATTACACACGTGAGACAAACAGTAACCCCTATCTTTGCCAGACTTCCATGTTAGTGTAGAGTGAAAGTTTGGTCAGCACTTTTTCCGGATAATTATAGGAATGGACAAAAACCCACCTCAGTTCATCCTTTATTTCAACTTTCTAGGCACCCGTCCGTCCGCAAAAGGAGTGTCCGTTTGGACCGTTTCGTCCCTGGGACTGGAATGCCCACCTCTGATTAAAAACATTATTTTACATTCATTCATTAACTCACTCTCATCCACACAAAATATTGTAGCTTATTAACATTTGATTTGTTTGATTCTCCATGCTACAGTTGACCACACTGGTAAGTATTTTGCCTCTTTACTCTAGCCCTGTTGTGTTAATCTTCTATTCATTTTCGTCTATTGTACAGATTAGTTTTTTTTCTATGAAGCTCAGACTGTAAAACGTAATTTTCAGTGCATTAACGTGATACTAAACATATCGCTTGTTTAGACATTTTTAGCAATACAAATTAAGTATTTTGTCTATAATGACTTTGATAACTTATTTGATAAATTATTTTATAAATTATTATTTTTGTATACAAATAACACTTTTAAAATGCATTTTGCCACTTGCTGTCAACTTGTGACATGACATGTAATCAAGGCTCAGGTAACAACCAATCACAGTGCATGTGATGTTCGCAAGCTGAAGTTATCAAATTCAATATTGACATTATACTATTATTTTTTGTTTGAGGAGTAGAGCATTATGGCAAGCAAACATTATTCTCAAGGAAATTATTACCGTATTTTTCGGACTAGAAGTCGCTCCGGAATGTAGGTCGCATTAGCCATAAAATGCACAATAAATTGAAAAAATATATATATAAGTCGCTCCGGAGTATAAATCGCATTTTGGGGAAAAAATATATTCGACAAAATCCAACACCAAGAACAGACATGAACGACCAAAAACAGGCTAAACGATAGGTATGCTAATGTGACAAACACAGACGAAGAGCTGAGAACGGGCCTGACGTAACATTCAGAGTTATTCAAATACCGTTTTTTTCCGTGTATAGTGCGCCCCCATGTATAGTACGCACCCCTAAAAATGGCATGCTGATGCTGGAAAAAAGCTTGTACCCATGTATAATACGCACCCAATTTTTATGAATTTTTAAAAAAATCTCCTTGCGCAGTGCGCACTGAGGTCCACTTAAATTTTAGAAAGTACATCAGGACTTTAAAAATATCTTCTAAATTTCAGCGACGGCTCTGTCACACTAATGCGACCAGCGCGGTGCAGTTGGGCGGTCAGCGGCGCGCTACGGTTGAGCGTTCTCTCTCGCGCTCTCGCTCTCGCACACACGCGCACACACGCAAACCGGATATCATACGGAGGCCGCCATTACAGATGCGCAGAACGGATGCGCAAGACACGTCAGCTATATAAAGAGCGAGAGTTCAGTTCTCTACCTAAATCCGTATTACAGGTAATATTTTATTTCACAACACTTTGCCTTGTTCCTTTCTTCTCTGCTGTTCACTTCA
Organism: Syngnathus typhle; assembly: GCF_033458585.1. Classification (NCBI taxonomy): domain Eukaryota; kingdom Metazoa; phylum Chordata; class Actinopteri; order Syngnathiformes; family Syngnathidae; genus Syngnathus; species Syngnathus typhle. Next base: position 4,503,438 of record NC_083742.1, read on the forward strand.
AACACGCTCTATGCGACCGCAATGCTCTCGTATCAGACAAGGCTTGCTCGATCACCTGCTCGTTTGCTGTCCCGTGCGCGCACGGAGCGCGGTGGTGCGTTTACGGGCAGTCGGAGAAATCAACGCCAACAAAAAAAATTACATCCAGCCTAGTTAAGACTATACCAAAGACTATAAAAATGGGACCCATTGCCTCCCTGCGTGTGTGACGATCATTGGGACTTAAAAAAAAAAAAAAAAAAAAAATTAAATTTTTTTTTAAAAAAAAAATCATAAAAATTGGGTGCGTATTATACATGGGTACAAGCTTTTTTCCAGAATCAGCATGCCATTTTTAGGGGTGCGTACTATACATGGGGGCGCACTATACACGGAAAAAAACGGTATACAACTTGCTACACAAAATAAAATATATCAAATAACTATACCATAAATAGTTCACCGCCACACGGCCCCAAGCACTGGCGTGGACTTCCAGGCGTGTGGCGGCGTGGACTTCCATCCCCGGAGGTGGAAGAGAGCTCCATAGAATAGGACTGGCCGTGCATAAAACCCATGTCCAAGCCTTATCCACCGTCCCCGGACAGCCACCCGGCCGAGCACCGGCCCCTGACTTCCATCCACGGAGGTGAAAGAGAGCTCCGTAGAGTAGGACTGGGCATGCGTAAAAGCCATAATAGTTTTTCAAACCTTCTGTGTCACTCCAAATCATTAAATCCTTCAAACTCTTCGTCCTCTGTGTCACTTACAAATAAAGCCGCTAATGATGCCGGTAGTACGTTGGGCCCTTCGTCATCTTTGTCATCCCGTGATCGAATCTTTGTCCTTTATGTAAACAACCGCCGCACCGCTGACGTCACTTGAAATTCAAATTACAGTAATCCCTTGCTACATCGCGATTCGTTTATCGCGGTTTCACTTTTTTCTTTTTTTAATTTTGAAAATTTGTGTAAAAAATTCACATTAGTCGCTCTCAATATGTCGCCCCCCCCCACCCAAACTATGAAAAAAACGCAACTTTTAGTCTGAAAAATACGGTACTTATTTAAAAATCACCGCAATTTCTGGATTATAAAACGCTACTTTTTGCACAAGTTTTGAACCCTTATATGTAGTCCAGTGCGGCTTATCTATGGATTTTTTATGATTTGTAGGATATTGTAAGGGGATTTGTTTTGTTAATACAGGTAATAGAAATGAAGAGAAAAGAAAAGTGATGCTATGGAGAGCTATGAGCGTCGTACTAGTTTACACAGCACAGTACATGTTTCATACTTACTTGTAATTTCCATATACTTAAATATTTATGCAAATATGTATGTACCAGTAACTTGTTTGTCAAAATGTTAATAAAATGGATGCGTCCTCAAAGAGCCATCTCTTTCATGACATTCCCCTTTGTGCATATTCTCTTACATATGGTAACTATACATTAATACACTTGTGGCTTATAGTCTGATGCAGTTTGTACAGGAACAAAACAGGGTTTTCCCCTAATTTTATCTGGTGTGGCTTATATTCAAGTGAGGTTTATAGTTGGGAAAGTACCGTACTCATTGAGCAGGAAAGATCACAATGCTATGCACACCGGGGACAGGTTTTATTTCTGCCATTTACCCAGTTCCACCTGTTTTATTTTTCATCACACCATCTGTGACTACTCTATGGCTCCATAGAGTAGGTATGAAAGTCTCCAAGTCTTTGTAGTGATGCCGTGCAGTGATGTGCAGTATCTGTGTTGTTATTATTTTTCAGTAGCAGTTGATGATCAGATTCAACAAGGTTTTCATTTCATGGGTTTATGTAACATTTGGCTTCTTATCTCCTCATTGCATTTTATTTTTTGACAAAGCTTGAAAAGTCACAACACCCGGTAGAATGGAACGGACTGTACTTTTGTTTAGTGAACCAATTCGTCTCCCGGTGCCCTAATTATTGCATAGTATTGTGAGGTTATTGGTAACACTGGCAAATGTGTCCCTATGATATCATATGAGAATACCCTGTGATTCCTACTACAACTGCACAGTTTCTCTTGTGTTTGGTAAAATGCGAATCACAGAATAAGTTACATTTACTGAGCATCAGAAACAACCCCCCCTTGTGCACTCTGCCCTGTTTATCAATGTTGGCACCTAAAAACAGCATTGATATGCAATTGTTAGAGGTATTAATGCTTCAAAGGTGTTTTTTTTTTTTAATGACGCAATACATTTTTTGGGACATTTCGTTCCATAGCTTAGAAATACATACAGAAATATATATCAATTTACAGGTTGGTCACGACCTTAAAACGAACAATGAGGGTTTACAAATACGATCCAAAATTGTGCAATTCATGGATCCTAAAGTGGGCGTGGCACCCAAAAATATTTCGGGCCATAACTGAAAAACCATTTGAAGTAGGAAGCTCAAATGTTAGATTCTTTTATTTGACATCAAAAGGCACAAATAAAATAAAAATCAGCTGTAACTGGGGAGGTTCTGGGGGCTTGTGTGATTTGACATGGAATGACCCTATGGTCAAGTAACACCACTGATGTTTCTATGATTTTTTTTTTGTTTGTTTTAATCATAAATTAACCCTGTAACTTTTTTTCAGGTGCTAGAATTGAAGAGTTTCTCTATGAAAAGTTGGACAGGGAAGTACCATCCAGAGTTACCAATGGGGAACTTCTTGGTCATTATATGCAGGATGCTGCGAACGAATTTGGTCCGGACACTCCATATGGTAAGTGTTAATGTTGAAAATAAGTTGGATACACGCACATCATTTCTGCGAAAACATTTAATCAAAACGTAATGCGTTATTATTGCTTGGAACATGCACAATCTGTCCAGAAAAGCATTTGTGTAGTTTTTTTTTAACAAGTTTTTTACTAACAAGCCAACTTTTTATATGGTAAATGTATTTTTTTCCTGTGCAATATTCAGATGCCTTCTCTATAGCAATTAGGAAAACAAAAGATTTACATCATCAGTGTGATTCCATTCCCTTCATATCAATATACTATTATTCTATGACAACGGCGAGACGTTAACACTTTTTCCCTATCTTGAAAGAAGACAAATGCAACAGCGGTATAAACAACTAATTTCTATTTCCTGCAGGGAGTAGCTTAATCAAGGTGGGCGAGTGTGAGAGAAGATTAGGAGCATCTGAGAGAGAGTTCCTTCATACTTCAGCCATCAGTTTTCTTACACCCCTCAGGAACTTTTTGGAAGGAGACTGGAGGACCATTTCGGTTAGTGTGCAACACTTCTGGCTGTGACTTTAATGAGCTAATTAGATTGATTAATTAACTATGTTAATCTAAATTAATCTTACGTTAAACTCATATCTAGTAAAGGTCCCCAAAATGGTCAAGCACATCTCCAAACTAGTAATTAGGCCAGGTGCATAATTCAAAAATGGAATAGAAAATTACTGAAATAAAATATAAAGCTGACTCAATGCAGCAATTCAAGATTTAGGGATCTCTTGCACCTCTGCTTCACACAGCCTGTTGCCACTCCAAATGTTTCTGTGATCATTTTTCTTTTTCAGAGTAGAAAACAGTTTGTTCACGAAGTATTGTACAAGCAACCTTAATACTATTATACTCTACTTCCACCTTGAAAATACTAACTTCTCTTTAGTCATGTTAGTTGGTAAAAAGGTGTGTTTCACCTTTTTTATCGTATTATGTTTGTTAGAAACAAATCGTTTTGTAAAACTTGCGCCGCAGCTGTAATAGGTGTGTTGATTGATGACTTGTTGGCTCATGTTCGCTTCAAACTCCACTCTGGTCATGGATCCCTTCCTACACAATGCGAAACATAATGTATAATTATGAATATGTACGCATTCGTGGCCAGGCAGTACCAACAACAATGGGCTGACAGGCAGAGAGTGCACACTTTATTTACCGTAATTCTCGGACTATAAGTCGCGTTTTTTTTCAAAGTTTGGGGGGGGGGGATATCAACAGCAACAAAAAAAATTACATCCAGCCTAGTTAAGACCATACCAAAGACTATAAAAATGGGACCCATTGCCTCCCTGCGTGTGTGACGATCATTGGGACTTAAAAATAAATAAATAAATAAATAAAAATAAATAATTTTTTTTAAAAATTCATAAAAATTGGGTGCGTATTATACATGGGTACAGGCTTTTTTCCAGCATCAGCATGCCATTTTTAGGGTGCGTATTATACATGGGGGCGCACTATACACGGAAAAAAACGGTATGTGAATTTTTTCAAAAATTTTAAAAAATAGTTTTTTTTCCATGTATAATGGAAATATATAGTGCATAATACGCACCCTAAAAATGGCATCTCGATGCTGGAAAAGTTTTTGACTCCTACTTAAGTCCGTAAACGTAAAATTATTTCAGAAAAAAGATCTTTGGGAACAACTGGATGTTATTCTGCCGGTCAGTATCACTGCGCATGCGCTAGCAAACTCAATTGCGAACAAATGGTTCGGATTTGGGTACATTGTGACAGCAAACGAGCAGGTGATCAAGCAGGCGTCTGATACATCTGTAATGGCGGCCTCCGTATGATATCCGGATTAAAAAAAAAAACTGTACCTATGAATAATGCGCACCCCAGATTTTAAATTAGTTAAATTTTGCGCATTATACATGGAAAAAAACGGTAAATAAAAAAGGTGAAACCGCGATGTAGCAAGAGATTACAAAGACAAATCCCATACATAGGACAAAGATTGATCACGGGATGACAAAGATGACAAGGGCTCCACGTACTACCGGAATCATTAGCGGCTTTGTTTGTAAGTGACACGGGGGACGAAGAGTTTGGAGGATTTAATGATTTGGAGTGACAGAGAAGGTTTGAAAAACTATTATGGCTAACTATTAGGCACACCCGGTCCTACTCTACGGAGCTTTGTTTAACCTCCGTGGATGGAAGTCTGGGGCCGGCGCTCGGACGGGTGGCTGTCTGGGGACGGTGGATGGGGCTCGGACATGGCTTTTACTGACGCCCGGTCCTACTCTACGGAGCTCTCTTTCACCTCCCTGGATGGAAGTCGGGGGCCGGTGCTCGGCCGGGTGTCTGTCCGGGTACGGTGGAGTGGGCTCGGACATGGCTTTTACGCACGCCCGGTCCTATTCTATGGAGCTCTCTTCCACCTCCGTGGCTGGAAGTGCCACCTCCGAGGATGGAAGTCTACGCCGTCACACGCCTGGAAGTCGACGCCAGAGCCAGTTGTTGACAAAGGACGAGGAATTCGATCGATGGATTTAATGATTTGGAGTGACACAGATGGTTTGATAATATTATTGCTTATATAATAGTTATTTGATATATAATTTATATATTGTTATATGGGCCTGTGGGATATTTTGAAGTGCTGTCTTCCACCTCCGTGGCTGGAAGTGCCACCTCCGAGGATGGAAGTCTACGCCGTCACACGCCTGGAAGTCGACGCCAGTGCCAGTTGTTGACAAAGGACGAGGAATTCGATCGATGGATTTAATGATTTGGAGTGACACAGATGGTTTGATAATATTATTGCTTATATAATAGTTATTTGATATATAATTTATATATTGTTATATGGGCCTGTGGAATATTTTGAAGTGCAAGGGCCGTCAGCGGCGCGCACCCATTGTTGACATAAAGGACGATCAATGGATTTAATGAACTGGAGTGACACAGATGGTTTTATAAACGTGTTATTTATGTAATAGTTATTTGAATAATTCTGAATGTTGCGTCAGGCCCGTTCTCAGCTCTTCGTTTGTGTTTGTCACGTTAGCTTACCTATCGTTTAGCCTGTTGTTGCTCGTTCATGTCTGTTCTTGGTGTTGGATTTTATCGAATAAATGTCCCCCAAGATGCGACATACTCCAGAGCGACTTATATATGTTTTTTTTTCACGTTATTGTGCATTTTATGGCTAGTGCGACCTATATTCCGGAGCGACTTTTAGTCCGAAAAATACGGTAGTAATATGTAGAGTACATTTATGTAAGTATATGTATATAGTACGTGTGTGCGTATGTATATTTATGTATGTGTAGCTATACTTTATATGTTTATATTATATATAAATCATATATACCGTATTAGCCCAAATATAAGACGATGTTTTTTGCATTGAAATAAGACTGAAAAAGTGGGGGTCGTCTTACATTCGGGGTCTAGACATTATACATTTTTGGACAGTTACGTCACCACACCTTAAGTCTCGCGTGAGTTACCTCAGCTTATCGTGGTTGTTGGAGCTTGTGCGCAGCGGTAAGTTAAAAGTTGCTGGTGTCGACTGAGTGTGTTGCTGTGATTGTGTGCGTCTTTGACACAAAGTGAGCGTATATACATTTCATTGTTACGACTGTCTACTGTTGTGGTGTTTGTCAGATCACGGTTTGTTTCGTGTGTGCGCCGTTTGATTGATAGCTTTGGCGCGCTCCTTTAAGTTTTCCTTGCATCGTACGAGTAGCCGTTACGCAGCGCCACGGCGACTAACGGTCGCCAGCAAATGTATTTCATTGTCTCAATCGACTTATGTTTGGTGTGTTGCCGAAAGTGTTTCATTTATGGATATTTAGTGTAGCGGAACCGTTACGCGGAGTTAGTTATGAAATGTGTGCCGTCTACTAGTGTTGTGTGACGTCAGAAGTTGAGCGTTGACTTACGTGCTATATTTCTGTCTGTTGCGGAACCACACACACACACACACACACGCACCCTTCACACCCTTCACCCGCGTCATACAATAATCTCACACACGAGAATCACATTCACACACCCAAACACTCACCCATGTACACTACACGCACCTGCTCTCACATCCTTACGACCAAATGTGTGCCTATACCAGGGGTGGGCAAACTACGGCCCGCGGGCCACATCCGGCCCACGGGACCGTTTAATCCGGCCCGCCAACCCTGAACAAATTGTATCGTTAAACTTTTTTTTTTTTTGTCATTTTGCCTGCAATGACTGCGTTTTCCCAGTAGATGGCGAAGCGCTCGCCTGCGCATTTACTACCGGAAGCCGTGTCAGAAAGCTCGGTGCACACTCACAAGTGCGTGTACGTACTCAGTAGTACGGACTTGGCGCACTCTCGCTCTATTCGTATCAGTCCCGAATTTAGAGCGTGGGCTTTGACGACAGCATTCTTATAATTCGCGCGCTGAGCTTTCAGATGCAGTTTTGCGCTAAAGCCACCCACAAACCTTCCCCTGGAATCCTTCCATTAATATGAGTGGCCCGAAAAAAAGAAGTGAGTGCCGAGTGTTTAAAAAAGAGTGGCCAATTTGGCTCGACGTACGCGACGTAACGTTCAGCCACATCAACATCAACCCGTCACAGATCAAGGTAAACGGACCAACACCTCGGATCTCGCCTAAGAATTGCCACAACAAATTTTACTCCAGACTATGACGCACTAGCAAAAAAGGGACACCAACAACACTGTTCCCACTGAAAATGAACGGGAGGCTCTCAAGTTTATTGTAAAAAAATGCATTTTGAATATGATTTGTACACATAGCAGGGATTGAAACTAGCGACCATTCTCATTTTCAAACAATGCAGGATGCTCAAGGACATTGATGCACCACCTATTTGCGACTAATCTTAACCTGTAAAGTTCTTAAGGCTTACTTTAAGGAAGTGTTTCCCGTTTCCTCACCTCTGTTACCAGGTGTTTGCGAGTTAAAACTCTGCTCTGATTTTCAGATACCCCTCACCGTGTTGCTGTTTTGATTACTTTATTTGGATGTATGCTTTCACCGATTCTTCAAGATGATATATTTCGTCAGAATGTTTGCCGTTTGATGTGATCTCATGAGATAAACATCTTTCATTAATCTGACCTGCAGGCATTGAAGTGATGGAGATTGTTATTCATAATAACAGTGTCGTATTTTATGAGAATCACTGATAGCAGTTTTTTAGTGAATTATTTTTTTTTAATGCTGTTAATAAATACATATGTTTTCAAAAAACTTGTTTGGAATATCCATGCTTTACTACCTACTAAAGGCCAAGATCTTTTATGCAATGACCTTTACAGGTCGCTTATATGACTTCACACAACGCCTACGTCCATCTGCTCCTGGTCCGGCCCTCCGGTCCAAATTTAGAACCCAGTTCGGCCCGCGAGTCAAAAAGTTTGCCCACCCCTGGCCTATACCCTTTTGCCAGTTTGCCTGTATGCCCCTATGAGCCACTTTTTTGCCAATATTCAGTAAAGCAATCAAAACTGAACCACCTCTTCCCTTCTGTGTTCGACACCCGGAGGCGAAAAGAGCATAACCTTCCGAGCCAACCCCCTATACAGTCCTTAGGCTCCTCAACAGAAACGTAACGACAATCTGGAGAAAAGTGCGTCAAAGATCGGCCAGGTTAACCGGCAGCCTAGCAGAAGTTGTGATGCAAACGTCAAGATGATGGTGATAAATGAGGCAGAGTCTTCAAACAATTGCAAAGCGGCTGTGAAATATGGTGTCACTGAGTGTAATGTACGGAGATGGAGAGCTCAAAAACCTCGCCTAAAAAATGCTCATCATCCGAGAAAAGCTTTCCATGGTCCTCAGCGCGGCCGCTTTCAAGAGCTTGACAGGATCATTAGTTTCAGATGTAATTATTTTCTGTATAAAAAATACCAAAAAATACCAAAATATATACTTTTTGGTGTTCAAAAAGTATTTTTTCAAACTTGAGTCTGGAAATAGAGGGGGTCGTCTTATAATCGGGCCAATATGGTATATACTATGGATAAAATTATATGTGTATAGATAGATAGATAGGTAGATAGGTAGATAGGTGTGTGTGTGTGTATGAATATGTATTTATTCACGGAATCTTCATTTCAACTGACCATGTTATTGCACAGAAAGAACGACGTCTATTGGAGAATCTTCGTCTTGATTTGGATGCTGCCAAAGCTCGTTTCAAGAAGGCCAAAGCTGCTGAAGCGAAGGCTGCTGTGAGTTAACCACACTTCCATCTCTATAATCATTCATTTTTAATACAGTGGAGCCTCGGTTTTTGACCACAATCCGTTCCAGAAGGCTGTTCAAAAAGTGAATCGTTCAAATTCCGAATCATGTTTTCCCATTACAACTAATGGAAAAAAATGTAATCCGTTCCAAGCAAAAAACAATTGTCCGATCGTGCAACTGCAGCGCACCGCCGAACGCGCAACCGTAGCGTGTCACCGACTGCGCAACTGCACCGCGCTGGTCGCATTATTGTGACAGAGCGGTCGCTAAAATTTTGAAAATATTTTTAAAGTCCTAATGGACTTTCCAGAATTTAAATGGACCTCAGTGCGCACGGGGCTTAATTTGCTCCGATCACGCAACCGCAGCGAGCCGGGCGCTCACTGTCGCATTGATTTAGGAGCGTCTTAATGTTTTAGGATGGCTTTACTGCTTCCACTTGCTTCCTTTGGAGGCATGATAAGGGTTGATGCAATCCACAGAGTAACGAGAATGTAATAACAAACGGAGTTAGTTGTCAAACGGGTCCTCTCGGCTCATTTTGCGAGGTTCGCCAACCGAATTTCGTCTGACATCCGAAGCAAAAAAATCTCGAATTTTTTGTTCGAATACCGATTTGTTCGAGAACCGGGACGTTCGAAAACCGAGGCTCCACTGTACCTCATAATTAATGAATATGAGTATAAATGAATATAAGTATTTATATATTTTACTTGCTGTGTATTCATAACCTTGGCAGTGCGCGAGTGAGGTGAGTATTTAAAACACTCATAACAATACAGCGAACTCACCATTTTCCTTTCTGCCTCATTTGCTTCCATTATATTTTGATAAACTATCATCAAGAGCATGGAATAAGTCAAAGCAAAGCAAAGATTATCCAAAAGAACTACTTATGACGTGAAGTTAACAGGAGCCCTGTTAGAAAAAATCCCCATCACCTTAAAATTCTTTTAATGCATGCACTTTGGCTTTTGCATTTCAAACCACTGCTATGTTGCTGTCCAGATAATGTAAAAATTGTTTAGTTCAATGCATCATAGGTGTATTTCCAAAATGAGCCTACCGTGATTTTCCATGCAAAATACGCTCCCGTGCATAATACGCACCCTAAAAATGGCATGTCGATGCTGGAAAAAAACCTCTACCCATGTATAATACACACCCAAATTTTGACTCTTACTTAAGCCCGTAAACGTAAAATTATTTCAGAAAAAAGATCATCTTTGGGAACAACCGGATGTTATATAGAAATGTTTCGGATTTGTGTACGGTACATTGTGACAGCAAACGAGCAGGTGATCGAGCAAGCGTCTGATACGAGAGCATTGTGTTCGTATGGAGCGTGTTTGAAGTGAACAGCAGAGAAGAAAGGAACAAGGCAAAGTGTTGTGAAATAAAATATTACCTATAATATTCATTTTGTTATTTGCTGATTGAAACTGCTAATTAAACTGTGAATTGAAACTAATAGGTAGAGAACTGAACTCTCGTTCTTTATATAGCTGACGTGTCTTGCGCATCCGTTCTGCGCATCTGTAATGGCGGCCTCCGTATGATATCCGGTCTGCGATGGAGATTAAAAAAGGAACAAGGCAAAGTGTTGTGAAATAAAATATTACTCATAATACGCATTTTGTTATTTGCTGATTGAAACTGCTAATTAAACTGTGAATTGAAACTAATAGATAGAGAACTGAACTCTCGCTCTTTATATAGCTGACGTGTCTTGCGCATCCGTTCTGCGCATACTGTCATGGCGGCCTCCGTATGATATCCGGTCTGCGATGGAGATTAAAAAACAAACAATATTTGACAATAACACACCATCAAGGATTGCATCATCGCATCAAACGATGTGTAGTCAATTATGAATTTTACTGACTAAGTGTGTTGGGCAGGATGGCTGAATGCGATGCGCAATTGACAACAAACAAGAAGAACGTTGTGATTTCAAGTTTTATTTCGAGGGAGATTTTCTTAAAAAATTGTTGTACCCATGCATGATGCGCACCCCAGATTTTAGGACAATAAATTAGTTAAATTTTGCGCATTATGCATGGAAAATCACGGTAGTTATCTGGAACTTTATTGGATGCTTCCAGTTTGTGAAACATGTGAATGAAAACCACAGCATTTGTACTGAACATTTACAAAATGTATGCAAAAATGAAATGTTTCTTTGTCATCTAAAGGTGGTTCCAGATTTTCAGGAGACCAGACCACGCAACTATGTGCTCTCTGCCAGTGCTTCTGCTGTAAGATTTTACATTACTAAAACCAACTGGAAATTCACTACTTTAAATTACCTGACTGGAGTATACTGACTCTTCAACATGAGTTTGAATGTGAATCGTCAAGGCCCGCGGTTCTTAACCTGGGTTCGATTGAACCCTAGGGCAGTGCTTCTCAAATAGTGGGGCGCGCCCCCCTTGGGGGGGCGCGTGTGACCCTGGGGAACAGGCTTTTTTTTTGGCAGTACTAGAATAAAGTGTAATTGCGCATCTTCACAGCAGGGGGCAGTGGCGCTCTCATTGTTACTTCTGTGACGTTTGCGACAGTGCAACATTTTACGACTTACAAGACAAGTTAGGATAGTCACGGTGGGGAGGGGGGGGCGCGAATAGTTTTCTTCTTGCTAGGGGGGGGGCGTAACAGAAAATAATTGAGAAGCACTGCCCTAGGGGTTCGGCAGAGGCTCCACTGCGGAGGTCCGAACACACCTGATTTATCGTGTAAATTCATGATGACACATATCTGAACTAGTCTCGCGAAGGCAACAGCAGAAGTCACACTGATTTGCAGGTATGTAATTTGTTTTGAGTTCAAGCATTGTGTTGGTACTTTGAACAAGGTGATGTTCATGCACGGCTCATTTTGTGCACCAGTAAAAAAAAAAAAAAAAAAAAAGTCTTGAGTTTGAAAAAAAAAAATGAATTTTATTTTTCACTAAAGAGGGGTTAGGTCAGGGGTGTCGAACTCATTTTTTTTGCGGGCTGCATTGTAGTCATAGCTTCTTTCGGAGGGTCATTATGACTGTCAACCCAAATAAGTGTATGAGCACCTCATATTATATACAGTAAAAGCTACAAAACAAACTGAAAAGATATTATTAAAACTGAAGACAATTTGCAATTCTTGTAATGACACATGAATTTGATGCACAATTTGTCTTCGCGGGCCACATAAAATGATGTGGCGGGCCGTATCTGGCCCCCGGGCCTTGAGTTTGACACCTCTGGGTTAGGTGAATGCGTATATGAAACTGGTGGGTTTTGGTTCCTCCAACAAGGTTAAGAACCACTGGTCTGCACACCATAAAACCACATTATTTTAGATATTTAATTGTCATCTCTTTCCCAATAGTATCTGTTTCTTTTTCAAGGAAGTTCTAGTTCCCAGAAAAGATGAAAAAGCATTTAAAACTATATAACAAAATAAAAAATAACCTTCTTGGTCTTTTTTTTTTTTTTATCAAAATATAAAACTACAAAAACTATTTGCGCCCCAAAGCAGCTACCCGGACTAACCCCCCCCCCCCCCATAAAGTAAACATATATATGGAGAATGTTTTTTGTTACGTTACTTACATGGATTGATTTCTAAATTTCTATTTTTCATGTGCTTTTTCAGCTTTGGAGTGAGGAAGTTGAAAAAGTAAGTCGGGTGTTTTGTGTGTTCTGCAATAATTCATATGAAATACTGGGTTTTTTAGGTTTTGTGTAGTTCTGTCATGATTCACTTTGTAATGAACAAATGCAAGTTTAACTTTTTCAAACAAATTGTGAAATAAATGGACTTTGCCCCAATATTCATTTTTTTGGGCCTGCACCTGTTCGGATAATGATATTGACATGATTAGAAAAAGAATCCCTCTGTGATCTGTGTTGGACAAGTTAATTAAGAAAATTACATATTACTAGTTATACTGCCCGATGACTAGGATAGGCTCCAGCATGCCCGCGACCCCCGTGGGGACAAAAGCGGCACAGAAAATGGATGGATGGATGGATGGATGGATGGATGGATGGATGGATGGATGGATGGATGGATGGATATTACTAGTTACTTCCATTTAAAAATAAAGACTAAAATATTACTGTCTGTGTAGAATAATGAGTTACAAAAGATTAAGTTACTTTTAAGTTACATTTTTCTTAATCAGGGATTTTTAATCAAGGACTTCATCAGGTGGATCACTGGTTAGCACGTCCGCCTCACAGTTAGGAGGGTGCGGGTTCGATTCCACCTCCGACCCTCCCTGTGTGGAGTTTGCATGTTCTCCCTGTGCCCGCATGGGTTGTCTCCGGGCACTCCGGTTTCCTCCCCCATCCCAAAAAACATGCTTGGTAGGCCAATTGAGCACTCCAAATTGCCCCGAGGTGTTCGTCTCTGTGTGCCCTGCACTTGGCTAGCGACTGGTTCAGGGTGTCCCCCTCCTACTGCCCGATGACCGCTGGGATAGGCTCCAGCATGCCCGCGACCCCCGTGGGGAGAAGCGGTACAGATAACGGATGGATGGATGGATGGATGGATGGATGGATGGATGGATGGATGGATGGATGGATGGATGGATGGATGGATGGATGGACTTCATCGCAAACCACTAATGTCTTTAGATGTGACTGTGTTGGTTGGTTTAATCTTACCAACAGTTTCACAGGATGAAATACAATCACTTTTAGTCTTATTCTCAACCTATGGTTAAAGTCTTACATTTTTAAAAAGTCAGTGTCATCTATGTTCTTTTTCTCATTTCAGGCTGAACATGAACTCAGGGTTGCCCAAACGGAGTTTGACCGACAGGCAGAGGTTACACGGCTTCTTTTGGAGAGTATCAGCAGTACGCATGTAGGTCATCCGCAGCTCTTTTCACTCCATACGTATTAACGACAAACATATATAGTAATTTATTTTCACTCCATACATATGTCCTATATATGACAATCATATATACCGTTTTTTTCCGTGTATAGTGCGCAAAATTTAACTAATTTATTGTCCTAAAATCTGGGGTGCGCATTATACATGGGTACAAAAAATTTTTTAATTTTTTTTTTATTTTTTTTATTTTTTATTTTTTTTAAAGTCCCAATGATCCTTTGTTGTTTGAAATTGTTCCTTTCTTCTCTGCTGTTCACTTCAAACACGCTCCATGCGACCGCAATGCTCTCGTATCAGACAAGGCTTGCTCGATCACCTGCTCGTTTGCTGTCTCACAATGTACCCTACACAAATCCGAAACATTTGTTGCGGCTCCGAGTCACGACGAGGGGCAAGTTTTGGTTTCCAAGGGTGTTTTTATTCCTCTTCAACGTCTCTCCCATACAGAGCCGCCTCTTTCCCGTGCGCGGTGGTGCGTTTACGGGCAGTCGGAGAACTCAACGCCAACAAAAAAAATTACATCCAGCCTAGTTAAGACCATACCAAAGACTATAAAAATGGGACCCATTGCCTCCCTGCGTGTGTGACGATCATTGGGACTTAAAAAAAAAAAAAAAAAATTTAAAAATTCATAAAAATTGGGTGCGTATTATACATGGGTACAAGCTTTTTCCCAGCATCAGCATGCCATTTTTAGGGGTGCGTACTATACATGGGGGCGCACTATACACGGAAAAAAACGGTAGTAATTTATTGAGAATTTTAAGTGGTCGAAAGTTTGATGCCCGCAACAACTACGACCGCCGAAAGGGGGTCCCACGCCTTTCCCTATCCAATAGATATCCAGACAGAAGGTGGCAAACCTTGTTGATTATATTTGTTTCTGAAGCCGCTACATTGAATACAAATTTGTGAGGTCTTGTTACCTTTTCAGCGATTGAAACTTTGACTCGAATACACACAAAGTTGGACAAAGTTCTGTATTATGACAATCATTTATTTCCTATTACTACTAAAACAGGAATAAACAAATCACACAAGATACAGTATTTTTATAACTGACACAAACTAATTTAAACAACGTAGGTAACAGAAAGGAAGATAGAAGGGGAAAGAGGTATAACGGGAGGTGTCCACTGTGTGTGTGTGTTCAGGCGAGATGTGGAGGCTCAGACAGTGCTAAGGCGATGACTCAAAGCAGAGCTCTGTGTAATATGTAACCCCAATTGGTTGCACCAAACATACGACACTGAGATGATTGCACTTTGTCCTTTCGGCGGGAGCGAGGTGGGATTCTGGTCCACGTGACAAATGAAGGCCAACATCACAGCTGCAAATCATTAATTATTATTTATTAACGCACTGCACTGGGCACAAACAGGTAGCCACTCACTCGACGTAAAATTGTACCTCTGGAGCTCCCACATCAAGGTCTTGATGGGGAAAGGGAGCAAAATTTTAATAATTGTTGTGTCTGCAAAAATTACAGTAGATCACTCCGCCTGCCCCTCACCTATTGGAGGTTTTTGTTTGGTGTCACGGTGATGCCAATATCGATTAGAACGTATCAATAAGAGCACCTTGTCCTTTTGTCACGCCGCTCAGCATCGCAACGTTCTATGGCCCCTGCCCCTCACCTCATACACAATGAATGGGTTGATGACGGGGCGCTGCACGCTGCTCAGTGTGGTGTGAGAAGGGCTTCAGGGCCCTATTTTGGTAGAGGGTCGTCTGTGTGCTTGGTGTAAAAATGAATGTGACTTCTTTTTTTACCTTAGCGCAAGTCTAGCGTTGTTTGGGGTAGTGTTTTGCGCATCTGGGCGTGCATGAAGCAGCCTCGCCCCCGACATATTTGATAATTTGGTGACAGAAAGTAGTCTGCGCTAGGTGTAAAAGTGGGTGCATCGTCATCTTCATGCAGTGGCGATGGTTTAGTTTGACTAGATTTTAGACAAGCAAAAGCAGCTCTCATTTGAGGCATAGGCGGCCCAACGCGATTTTAGTGTAATTGATCGAGGCGCAGGCAGTCAAATTGGTGCCCCCCTAATGTAAGTAGTGGATGTCATGTAGATTATTTCATTAATAAATATGACACCAGGGTGGGACAATCCCACAGAATCATAAATTGAATGGATTATAATCAAAGCCAAAGTCAGCTTTTATTGTCAATCTCTTCACATGTCAAGACACGCAAAGAAACCGAAATTACGTTTTCTCTATCCCACGGTGACGAGACATATTACACGATAGACATACAAGTAAACGACAACATAAAAACAAGAAGGCACAAACAATAAATAATAAGAGTGACGAATAAATAATAAATAAACAGATAACACAATAAATAAGAGGAGCAAAACGGAGCCAGTGTGCATACAGCAGACAGTAAGCATAGCGCAAAAGTACAGGACGCTACGCAGAAAGGGGAAGCGAGGATCCTAACAGCCTGGAGTATGAAGCTGTTGGTGAGTCTGGTGGTGCAGGAGCGCAGGCTCCTATACCTCTTCCCAGAGGGCAGAAGACCAAACAAAGAGTGAGCGGGGTGACTCACATCACTCACAATCGTGGTCGCCTTGCGGTATAATCATAATAATCTTAAAAAATATATTTTAAAAGTACCCACACGCATTACTAATGCTTATTTATCAACTCCCAAAACACTGTAGTGCCTATTTTCTCTCGAGCGATACATCTATATTATAATTTTCCTGCATCGTGACGGGCCTATGGGTATGACTAAATACTTGTATTACTGTCGTAATTTTGTGATGGAATTAATAAGTTGAAACGACAACAACAATGGGCTGAACACGTTTTAACGCGTTTGTACGTATAACTGTTGTTGTAATTTCCCTTCAGGTGAATCACCTCCGCTGCCTGCATGAGTTTGTTGAGGCCCAAGCAACTTATTATAAGCAGTGTCACGTCCACATGCAAGAAGTACAGAAAGAACTTGGAAGGTGAGAGCCTGCTGACACATTGTGTGGGTGGATATGGAATTCACTTCCTATTATAATGCACGAGTATAGTCAATCACACTTCCTGCACACACACACCAAAAAAAACAGAAGTCAAAATACTGCTATTAATCTACATATAGATTTATAAACTATATATTGGCATTGAAAAAATATGTATTGACACAAACAAGTGTACTTGTAAGTAAACTAAGACAAAAGGAAAATTCACTGTGTTCAATAGCTTAACAATGTGCAACGGGCATCGGGTGTTGGGATGAAGTTTTAAGTTATACAGTAGCTGTTTGTTTAGTGTTCATGAGTCTGATAACTGGGGGGGGGAGAGTGCAATTTATGTGGCTGGGGGCTTCTTGTCAAAATGGACCGGAGGCTCCTTCTTGAGAGGTGGAACAGGCTGTGTCCAGGGTGAGTAGGGTAAGTTTTGAGATGACCCTTGGGCCCTGGAGGTGTGGAGGCCCTGAATGGATGGGATCTTACAGCCTTTTCTTCAGCAGCTGCAGTCTGTACCTCTCCATGGCAGTGGTTTCAGCGTACAACAAGTTGATGGAGGAGATGAGGGTAGACTTACAGGACTGTCTCAGAAAATTAGAATATTGTAATAAAGTTCTTTATTTTCTGTAATACAATTAAAAAAAACCCTCCATGAGTCGTCACCTTATCGTGGTGGAGGGGTTTGCGTGCCCCTATGATCCTAGGAGCCATGTTGTCTGGGGCTTCATGCTCCTGGTAGGGTCACCCATGGCAAACGGGTCCTAGGTGAGGGGCCAGACAAAGCACGGCTCAAAAAGCCCCTTATGATGAAGAAGAGATATGGAAACAGATTTCCCTCGCCCGGACGCGGGTCACCGGGCCACCCCTCTGGAGCCAGGCCTGGAGGCGGGGCTCGAAGGCGAGCGTCTGGTGGCCGGGCCTGCGCCCATGGGGCCCGGCCGGGCAAAGCCCGAAAAGGAAATGTGGGTCCCCCTTCCCATGGGCTCACCACCTGTGGGAGGGGCCAAAGGGGTCC
The DNA here is from genome assembly GCF_033458585.1 of Syngnathus typhle. Classification (NCBI taxonomy): domain Eukaryota; kingdom Metazoa; phylum Chordata; class Actinopteri; order Syngnathiformes; family Syngnathidae; genus Syngnathus; species Syngnathus typhle. Next base: position 4,521,274 of record NC_083742.1, read on the forward strand.
GGTGCAGTGCGAGCTGGGCGGCGGCCAAAGGCAGGGACCTTGGCGGTCTGATCCCCGGCTGCAGAAGCTGGCTCTTGGGACATGGAATGTCACCTCTCTGGCTGGAAAGGAGCCCGAGCTGGTGTGCGAGGCAGAAAAGTTCCGACTAGATATAGTCGGACTTGCCTCCACGCACAGTTTGGGTTCCGGTTCAAGCCCTCTCGAGAGGGGCTGGACTCTCTTCCACTCTGGAGTTGCCCACGGTGAGAGGCGTCGAGCAGGTGTGGGTATACTTATTGCCCCCCGGCTGGGCGCCTGCACATTGGGGTTCACCCCGGTGAACGAGAGGGTAGCCTCCCTCCGCCTTCGGGTGGGGGGACGGGTCCTGACTGTTGTTTGTGTCTATGCACCAAACGGCAGTTCAGAGTACCCACCCTTTTTGGAGTCCCTGGAGGAGGTGCTGGAGAGCGCTCCTTCTGGGGACTCCATCGTTCTACTGGGTGACTTCAATGCTCACGTGGGCAATGACAGTGAGACCTGGAAGGGCGTGATTGGGAGGAACGGCCCCCCCGATCTGAACCCGAGCGGTGTTCTATTATTGGAATTCTGTGCTCGACACGGATTTTCTATAATGAACACCATGTTCAAACATAAGGGTGTCCATGTGTGCACTTGGCACCAGGACACCCTAGGCCGCAGTTCGATGATCGACTTTGTAGTCGTGTCATCGGATTTGCGGCCGCATGTTTTGGACACTCGGGCGAAGAGAGGGGCGGAGCTGTCAACTGATCACCACCTGGTGGTGGGTTGGCTCCGATGGTGGGGGAAGATGCCGGTCCGACCTGGCAGACCCAAACGTTCTGTGAGGGTCTGCTGGGAACGTCTGGCGGAATCCCCTGTCAGGAAGAGCTTCAACTCCCACCTCCGGCAGAACTTTTCCCAGGTCCCGGGGGAGGCGGGGGACATTGAGTCCGAGTGGACCTTGTTCCGCGCCTCCATTGTTGAGGCGGCCGACCGGAGCTGCGGCCGTAAGGTCATTGGTGCCTGTCGTGGCGGCAATCCCCGAACCCGCTGGTGGACACCGGCGGTAAGGGATGCCGTCAAGCTGAAGAAGGAGTCCTATCGGGCCGTTTTGGCCTGCGGGACTCCCGAGGCAGCTGACAGGTACCGGATGGCCAAGCGGAACGCGGCTTCGGCGGTTGCTGAGGCAAAAACCCGGGTGTGGGAGGAGTTTGGCGAGGCCATGGAGAATGACTTCCGGACGGCTTCGAGGAAATTCTGGTCCACCATCCGGCGTCTCAGGAGGGGGAAGCAGTGCAACGTCAACACTGTTTACAGTGGAGATGGCGTGCTGCTGACCTCGACTCGAGACGTCGTGTGTCGGTGGGGAGAATACTTTGAAGACCTCCTCAATTCCACCGACACGCCTTCCATTGTGGAGGCAGGGCCTGGGGACTCTGAGGCGGACTCTCCAATCTCTGGGGTTGAAGTCACTGAGGTAGTTAAAAAACTCCTCGGTGGCAAGGCCCCGGGGGTGGATGAGATCCGCCCGGATTTCTTAAGGGCTCTGGATGTTGTGGGGCTGTCATGGCTGACACGTCTCTACAGCATCGCGTGGACATCGGGGACAGTGCCTCTGGATTGGCAGACTGGGGTGGTGGTTCCCCTCTTTAAGAAGGGGGACCGGAGGGTGTGTTCCAATTACAGGGGAATTACACTCCTCAGCCTCCCTGGGAAGGTCTATTCAGGGGTGCTGGAGAGGAGGGTCCGTCGGGAGGTCGAACCTCGGATTCAGGAGGAACAGTGTGGCTTTCGTCCTGGCCGTGGAACAGTGGACCAGCTCTTCACCCTCAGCAGGATCCTCGAGGGTGCATGGGAGTTCGCCCAACCAGTCCACATGTGTTTTGTGGACTTGGAGAAGGCGTTCGACCGTGTCCCTCGGGAGGTTCTCTGGGGGGTGCTTCGGGAGTACGGGGTACCGAGCCAACTGATAAGGGCGGTTCGGTCCCTGTATCATCGATGCCAGAGTTTGGTCCGCATTTCCGGCAGTAAGTCGGATTCGTTCTCAGTGAGGGTTGGACTCCGCCAAGGCTGCCCTTTGTCACCGATTCTGTTCATAGTTTTTATGGACAGAATTTCTAGGCGCAGCCGAGGCGTTGAGGGTGTCCGGTTTGGGGACCTCAGCATCGCGTCTCTGCTTTTTGCAGACGACGTGGTGCTGTTGGCTTCTTCAGGCCGTGATCTCCAGCTCTCACTGGAGCGGTTCGCAGCCGAGTGTGAAGCGGTCGGGATGAGGGTCAGCACCTCCAAATCCGAGTCCATGGTCCTCGATCGGAAAAGGGTGGAATGCCCTCTCCGGATCGGGGATGAGATCCTGCCCCAAGTGGAGGAGTTTAAGTATCTTGGGGTCTTGTTCACGAGTGAGGGGAGGATGGAGCGCGAGATCGACAGGCGGATCGGTGCAGCGTCGGCAGTAATGCGGACTTTGTACCGGTCCGTCGTGGTAAAGAGAGAGCTGAGCCAAAAGGCAAAGCTCTCAATTTACCGGTCGATTTACGCTCCTACCCTCACCTATGGTCACGAGCTATGGGTCGTGACCGAAAGAACGAGATCCCGGATACAAGCGGCCGAAATGAGTTTTCTCCGCAGGATGTCCGGGCTCTCCCTTAGAGATAGGGTGAGAAGTTCGGTCATCCGGGAGAGACTCGGAGTAGAGCCGCTGCTCCTCCACGTAGAGAGGAGCCAGATGAGGTGGCTCGGGCATATCATCAGGATGCCTCCTGGACGCCTCCCTGGGGAGGTGTTCCGGGCATGTCCCACCGGTAGGAGACCCCGGGGACGACCCAGGACGCGCTGGAGAGACTATGTCTCTCAGCTGGCCTGGGAACGCCTTGGGATCCCCCGGGATGAGCTAGATGAAGTGGCTGGGGAGAGGGAAGTCTGGGAGTCCCTCCTGAAGCTGCTGCCCCCGCGACCCGACCCCGGATAAGCGGAAGAAGATGGATGGATGGATGGATGGACAATTAAAAAAACAAAAATGTCAAACATTCTGGATTCATTACAAATCAACTGAAATATTGCAAGCTTTTTATTATTTAAATATTGCTGAATATGGCATACATCTTAAGAACACTCAAATATCCTATCTCAAAATATTAGAATATCATGAAAAGGTCTACTAGTAGGGTATTCAACTAATCACTTGAATCGTCTAATTAACCCAAAACACCTGCAAGGGTTTCCTGAGCCTTGAAAAACACTTGGCTTGGTTCAGTAAACTAAATGACAAGTGTGGGGAAGACTGCTGATCTGACTGCTGACCAGAGGACCATCATTGACACCCTCCATCAGGAGGGTAAGACACAAAAAGAAATTTCTCAAAGGGCAAGCTGTTCACAGAGTGCAGTTTCAAAGCACATCAACAAAAAGTCTGTTAGAAGGGGGAAATGTGGCAGGAAACGCTGCACAACCAAGAGAGAAGACCGCAGCCTTAAAAGCATTGTGAAGAAGAGTCGCTTCCAGAATTTGGGGGAGCTTCAAAGACAGTGGACTGAAGCTGGAGTCCAGGTATCAAAAGTCACTGTTCACAGACGTGTCCGGGAAATGGGCTACAATCGCCTTATTCCGATGGTCAAGCCACTTCTGAAGCGTCTGACTTGGGGTATGGAAAAGAAGCACTAGACAGTTGCAGAGTGGTCCAAAGTCCTCTTTTCAAACAAAAGCAAGTTTTGTATTTCATTTGGAAGTCAAGGCACCAGAGTCTGGAGAAAGGCTGGAGAGGAGCAAAATCCGAGTTGCTTGAAATCCAGTGTGAAGTTCCCACAGTCAGCGATGGTTTGTGGAGCCATGTCAGCTGCTGGTGTTGGTCCACAGTGTTTCATTAAGTCCAGAGTAAATGCAGCTATGTACCAAGAGATTTTAGAACACTACATGCTTCCGTCTGCTGAAAAGCTCTATAGAGATGATTTCATTTTCCAGCATGATCTGGCACCTGACCACAGTGCCAAAACCACCAGTAAATGGTGTACTGACCATGGCATTACTGTCCTCGATTGGGCTGCCAATTCCCCTGAACTGTGAAGAAGAAGCTGAAAGACACCAGACCCAACAATGCAAATGAGCTAAAGACCGCTATTGAAGCATCCTGGGCATCCATAACACCTCAGCAATGCCACAGGCTGATTGCCCCCATGCCACACCGCATTGATGCCGTAATCCGTTCAAAAGGATTCCCAACCAAGTACTGAGTGCATTAATGGACATTTTCAAATGTTTGATTTTGTTTGTCTAAATTACCAGTTAACCCCTGATTACTGCTTACTCAAAAATCAGAGATCAGTCAGAACTGGTGACATACAACTGGCCCTAACTGTATAGAAATACCAAATGAACTTTCACCTGCATTTTTGGCTGGAGCATTTTTTATGTTTCCTTACACCACCAGTTTGGTATTGTTGTGCTTTAGCCTGTGGTTTTCATACAGAAATTGTAACTCGAATTGCTTTACAGATTAAAGAAATCATTGATGACTTTTCTTTTGACTTGGTGTGTGGTGTGTTAAATGCATAAGTGACCGTGCCATCCGGTTACAGTATATCTTTTCAAATGTACTGCACATTCAGGCCATATTTTCCCTGCTCTTCCCCAGACGTCCAGATGCTTTTCCACTGAATTCCACTGCCTCCATGGCTTCTGCAGACTTGACATCAGAAGGCTTCAGCAGTACTGTGGAGACTGATACACTGAAGATTGAAGAAGTTCAAGCACCTGCCGCAGGGACTCGTACGGCCAAAGTCCTTTATGATTATGATGCTGCTGACTCCAGTGAGCTTTGCCTCAAAGCAGATGAGGTGAGGTTTGACTATTTGGAGCATTGCTGGAAATCCATCTTGCTTTATTTTAAAATCAAAAGGATGATCTGGCTCTCTACGTAATTGAAAGCTTAATTGCCACCAGTTTTGTTGTTTTTAATTTGCACATATACAAACCTTTACATGACTTATCTATGCGTTTTGGTTTGCAGATAATTACAGTTTACGCAGTCCCAGGAATGGACTCTGATTGGCTGGTTGGTGAAAAGGGGTGCCAAAAAGGAAAAGTGCCTGTCACATACCTGGAGCTTCTCAGCTGAGGGACACACTGACACACAAATTTATGAATGGGTAACTACTGAAGCCATGAGCGTACTCCAATAAACTCAATGAATTCTTAGTTACTCTAACTCTGTTCATAGCATTACACTATTTGATCTAATTTACATACTTATTGACATACAATTTACATACCCAAAGTTTGATGAGCTGTAATGTGTTATTAGTACAGTGATATCTGTTTGACCACAATCCATTTTACCCAAGTCCAAGTTAAATTTCAACGACTTTCAAAATAGAAGTTCCCATTGAGATACTGCAATATATTATATGTAGAACTACAGTATGTATTCCTGTGTGTACATTAGATAGATGAAATTACTACGTACTACTGAGTACGCACACGCACTTGTGAGTGTGCACCGAGCTTTCTGACACGGCTCCCCGGAGTAAATGCGCGGACATCATACTCTTTCATCACAGCAACATCTTCATTACAAATATAACAGACGCACTTTCTGTTGATTTCTTTGAAGAAATACTCATTTTCCCAACGTGTTTGAAATATTCTACACTCACTTGCTATTTTGCGTTTCTTCAGTGCAGCCATATCTGGGGACTCGCGTTAAAAGATTTTCTTTGCTTGATTTCATTTGTGTGCCGGGCTCTATCTAGTGTTGAAACTGAGAAGTGCAACAGAGTTGAGCTCAAGTTTCTTGTGCGGGCCATATTCAATTATGTTTTCAGAATTTGCTGCGGGCCAATAAAAACTGGACCGCGGGCCGTAGTTTGGACACCCCTAATCTATAAGTACACCAAGAAATTCCATTTTTTGTATTCTTTCAATTATGGCTCCATCTATTTGTATTTGAATATCAGTTAGTTTGCGACGTTTACCAAAAATCATGAGTTTGGTTTTATTCTAATTACCGTTTTTTTTTTTTCATGTATAATGCGCCCCCAGGTATAATACGCACCCTAAAAATGGCATGTCAATGCTGGACAAAAGCCTGTACCCATGTATAATACGCACCCCAAATTTTTTTTTTTAACTCCCAATGATCGTCACACACGCATCTGGGTGTGGTGAAATTTGTCCTCTGCATTTGACCCATCCCTGTGTGATTTTGAGCCATCCCCTGGGGGAGAGGGGAGCAGTGAGCCGCAGCAGCGCCGCGCTCAGGAATCATTTGGTGATCTAGCCCCCCAATTCCAACCCTTAATGCTGAGTGCCAATTAGGGAGGCAATGGGTCCCATTTTTATAGTCTTTGGTATGGTCTTAATTAGGCTGGATGTATTTTTTTTTTTTGGCGTTGATTTTTTCCGACTGGCCGTAAAGGCACCACCGCGATCAGTTAGGTTAAAATGAAAAGCGGAAAGTGACGTGCGGACATGTGAAAAAGGCGGCTCTGTATGGGAGAGAAGTTGAAGAGGAATAAAAACACCCTTGGAAACCAAAACTTGCCCCTCGTCGTGACTTGGAGCCGCAACAAAGTTTCGGATTTGTGTAGGGTACATTGTGACAGCAAACGAGCAGGTGATCGAGCAAGCGTCTGATACGAGAGCATTGCGTTCGTATGGAGCGTGTTTGAAGTGAACAGCAGAGACGAAAGGAACAAGGCAAAGTGTTGTGAAATAAAATATTACCTGTAATACGCATTTTCTTATTTGCTGATTGTATTAAACTATCACATTCATTGTCAGTCAAAAAGAGAAGAGGACTATTCGCATCGGATCTATAGTGCGCATGCGCAGTGATACTGCCTCCTTATGACGTCCAGTACGCGATGGAGATTAAAAAACAATATTTGACAATAACACAGGTATCTGTTCCTGTCTTTGGTAATGTCACCCTGTCTTTTTGTTCCACGTCTTTGTCGGTCAGTCCTGTTGTTGGTTTTGTTATAGAGTTATGTTAGTTTACCAAGTCTGTTTTGAGTTCCTCCAATGAACCCTGGTCCAAGCTGCACTCGGTCGCCCTGCTCCTTTCCACACTCCATCCGTGACAAGATTTTCTTCAAAAATTGTTGTACCATGATTTTCTTAAAAAAAAAAAAAAAAAAAAGTTTTTTTTTTTTTTTTTTTAAATTGTACCCATGTATAATGCGCACCCCAGATTTTAGGACAATCCTTTAGTTAAATTCTGCGCATTATACATGGAAAAAAACGCTAAGTGTTAATTTATTAGAATCAAACCTTGTCTTTTTTTTTGTTATTTTATCAAATTTAAAAGTTCTACTAATTTTTCCCTGGGCAAATCATATTTGTATCAGCAGAAAATACCATTTCTAATAATGTGAATCCCGTAACGATCACGTTGTTCATCCTCGTGTACTGCTCGAGGTCTGCCATCCTCCCCTCCAGGTGAAAAATGCACTTATCGCATCTCCCCGAACAACTTCAAGATATCCTCTTGGTTCTTTTTTTTTTTTTTTTTTGATAACCCTAACCCTAACCCATCCGTAATAAAGAGCCTCAAGCAACTGTTTAAGGTTGCTGATTTCCCCCAGGAATGGCTTTGACTTTGGTCCCATTGCTCAGATTTGATAGTTCTGATGCGTCGCTCATCTCAGCTACGTATATTAATATTGTGAATATGGTCATAAAAAATATCACGACGGTATTAAAAAGGTATTAAATTCCACTTAAGAATCTTTGTACATACCCTGTTCTAACCATAGCAGATCCCACCTGCCACATCATTTTATGTGGCCAGTGAAAGCAAATCATGTCTGTCAACTCCCATGACGCTCACTAAAATCATTACCAAAATGTTTGTCATGAGTAATAACATTGAGATTTTGCAAGACTTTTTTACCATTTTTTAGTAACAAATAATAATTGAACAAACTTCTATACTTCATTAAATGCATTGTACCATGCAATGTATTCATCTTCAACTGAAAGAAAAGTATTATTCTTTAAATAAAATATTTACACTTGATCCCAGCTTTTTGTGAGGAATAAGGACCAGGCTAGCCTACAAATAGCTAAAATCCACAAATAACTGATACCCATTAAATGCATTGGAGGAGATTTTCAATTTATGCATTATAAATTTCAACATTAGTCAGCCCATTAAACTGTAACTACCAGAATCCCTCGCTGTACCCTGGTCAACGGTAGAACCCAGGGTGTTTTCTTTTTTTTTTTAAATCCACCCATGTTGTGTCGTGGCTGCTAACTAGCACTAAATGATTTGTTTTGTTCTAATTTCTGCATACAGTCACGACTAAATGCAGCTCAACAGTGACGATGGGCCACATAATAAAGGAAAAACGACTAGAAGATCATATGATGAAACACAAAGCCAGTTAGATCCTTTTTATTTACAAGTTGGAGTTCTGACTTCAGGGTATTATTCACATTTCAACTTTTATTACGAGTTGGCCGTGCATTCGAGTCCTCCATCTGGATATATGACAGTGACAATAAGAAAAAGAAATTATATAAAAAGCTGTGGGCTGACTTGCAACATGGCGCCCCGGTGAATGAGCCCGCTGAGTGACACTGCACACACAATATTCTACCTGTACAATTATTCACATTCATTCACTGTACACATTTACAAAGATCTTATTAGGGAAAAGAGACAGTACCTGAGGAATTAAGTCTCACAATTAGCATTACTCATTATTCTCAGCGGTAAAAATTTGTACAGACAAACAATGGAAGTCGGAGCAACAGAGACCAAGATGGATCTTTCACACCGGTGCAAATTTGATTCGTGATTGCCTGCAGGTTCAGGAATGTTTATTATAACCAAATTTATATTCAAATATTATTTGTGTTTCACTGATAACAATTGATCACCAACCCCATCTCTACATCGATGTGAACACTTTCTCAAATAGTTGCTGCCAACCAGCAAAAGAGCAGACGCGACTGTGGCTGGTGAAAATTTCCCTTAGGATTTTATGTCACTGGCCTGTAGTTGTTATGTGTTTTCATGAAAAGTTGTTGATGCTTCTGGGGAAAAAAAAACCAACACAAACAAAAAACAGTCATCTCGGATACATCAGGTGTACTGGCATGCGTTCAGAAAAAAAGCTATCAACAAGAGATGCATATCCCAGCAGCCTTCATTGTACCCTCTCTGGAAAACTATACATGAAAACGAAATTGGTCAATTATACCTGCCATTCAACAGCACACAAGATAAAACACAGTGTACAAACACATCACAGCAGTGTTTCTCTCAAAAATGAAATGTCAACCAAATAAATAATACATGAAAGAATACAAATTAAATAACAATCATTGTCTCAGTTTAAGAGTAAGCGTGATCAACTCAAACAGTCAAACGTTCATTTTACAAAAGGTGAAAATGCTTGGCTCATTAAGTCCTCGAACTGGTGTTCCGATCATTATTTCGGCATACATGCTCCAATTGCTAAACAACTCAGCACACTGTCCTCTCAATACACTACATCAATAAAACACTTTTCTTTGGACACTTCTCACGGTTCACTCATTCTCTATAAAAACCCTATCAAAAAAGGGGAAATGTATTCTCTCACATGTGGCATGATGTCATTGTCAGTTTGAGGAGCTGTGAAGTGCCGCAGACAGCAGTCAGTCATACATGAGGGGGCTTTGGATTTGGTACTTTGCAGCAGCTTTGTGTGATTTGTAAATGGAAGAAGTCCAGTCCTGGGATGCGTGGGTGGGGTGCTAAGCCTTGTAGCAGTTGCCCTGCGTGGTGAGTGCTAGCTGACCATTGGGTGCCACCTCGTTGGCCTCATCCTCCAGGAGGCCTGACACGTCAGCATTGGGAATGCTGTCGTGATAGCTGCTGAAGCTGATGTTGTCCTCTTTGAGTTCGATGGTCCAGAAAGGCGCGTTGAGTTTCCGGTTCTGGTATTCTCTGTAAGTGTACACGCCTCCAACAAAGCCCAAGAGCACTACCACCACCAGGATGATGACGGCCAGGATAATGATGTTGAACTGCGTCCAGGAGACGTCAGTCAGAACTGCCGTGGTGTTGTCGGTGGGGCTGCTCAAACTAGTCAACAGGGCCTGAGTGGTGGCGGCTGTGCCCAGTGTCGTGCTCCAGTTGCCGCTGGATGTGGAGGTGGGGATGCCTCTTGGACTGCTGCTAGAGGATGAAGCTGGACTGAAAGTGGGGGCCTCTGTTGTGGTGTAACCTGCTGGTGTGGGAATGTGCTGAGGCACTGTGGAGAGGAGAGTGATAAATCCATTCAACAATTACACCTTCATTCAACAGTAATGACCTGTTAATTAAACAGTATAGTACACTATTTTTCTTATAACGGAGTATGTCCCTGTCATGAGTCCAAGTGTTGCATTGTTGGTAAAAGCTGACACCTAGTGGCCAAAACGCCAAACTATCAAAGTAAAAAGTCTTCACAAACAAGACCTTTTGCCAATTATTGAGAACACTTAAAGGCATTACAGACGATCTTTCCGTTCAGTTTCTCAGTTTTTGAATACTGCGCATGAAGATGGTGTTACTCGTATACATCACCCTTGGCAAGTTTAATTTGTGGATGGATGCTTATCTCTGTCAAACATTTTAACATATCCCTTAAAAAAAATAATTCAAATGGGCAGTTTGTGTGCGCACGACTGGGGGCGTTTCCTCAAGTAATCGATGAAATAATGGATAGAATTTTAAAAATATTTGTTTGTGATAGCCCCATTCTTATCTTCCCCATAATTCGTAGCTGGAGGCTGATAAACTAAATTCCAAATGCCATGTTAGTTTCTACTAAAAGAGATCGTGTTCAACTCTACCTTCCTGAAATCCACTCAACTCTCTGTACTTCGCCACATGTAAAAAAATCTAATTCAAACAAAACATACCAAATAACTCATGCATCAAAATTTAACAAGTAAATGCAGACTTTTAAATATATCTTTGTTTAAAAAAAAATAATAATAATTGTCATGTCCCTGGGCTAGTCTAACGACAAAGGCCTCCTATAAAATTTTGAAGTGAAGTTAAAATCTGTCTGTTGCCTTATAAAGCACTAAATGATCAAGTACCATTAAACCTTAAACCATTCCTGGTGCCTTACCAACGTACTGGAGCACATAAGTGCCAAAATGCAAATTAACTTGTCCTCAAAATCTGCAAACATAGTCCAACTTTCCCTTTTCAGACAATGGGTTCTTTCTAAGCAGCTCCCTGATTTAGCTGAAACTGTTTTGTACACAACGCTGATATACAGTATTTGCCTTTTGTATGAATGACAGTGGATGGGTTTGCCTGCCCCTATGATCCTAGGAGCCATGTTGTCTGGGGCTTCATGCCCCTGGTAGGCTCACCCATGGCAAACGGGTCCTAGGTGAGGGGCCAGACAAAGCACGGCTCAAAAAGCCCCTTATGATGAAAAAGATATATGGACACAGATTTCCCTCGCCCGGACGCGGGTCACCGGGGCCCCCCCTCTGGAGCCAGGCCTGGGGGCGGGGCTCGAAGGCGAGCGTCTGGTGGCCGGGCCTTCGCCCATGGGGCCCGGCCGGGCACAGCCCGAAAAGGAAATGTGGGTCCCCCTTCCCATGGGCTCACCACCTGTGGGAGGGGCCAAAGGGGTCGGGTGCAGTGCAAGCTGGGCGGCGGCCAAAGGCAGGGACCTTGGCAGTCTGATCCCCGGCTGCAGAAGCTGGCTCTTGGGACATGGAATGTCACCTCTCTGGCTGGAAAGGAGCCCGAGCTGGTGTGCGAGGCAGAAAAGTTCCGACTAGATATAGTCGGACTTGCCTCCACGCACAGTTTGGGTTCCAGTTCAAGCCCTCTCGAGAGGGGCTGGACTCTCTTCCACTCTGGAGTTGCCCACGGTGAGAGGCGTCGAGCAGGTGTGGGTATACTTATTGCCCCCCGGCTGGGCGCCTGCACATTGGGGTTCACCCCGGTGAACGAGAGGGTAGCCTCCCTCCGCCTTCGGGTGGGGGGACGGGTCCTGACTGTTGTTTGTGTCTATGCACCAAACGGCAGTTCAGAGTACCCACCCTTTTTGGAGTCCCTGGAGGAGGTGCTGGAGAGCGCTCCTTCCGGGGACTCCATCGTTCTACTGGGTGACTTCAATGCTCACGTGGGCAATGACATTGAGACCTGGAAGGGCGTGATTGGGAGGAACGGCCCCCCCGATCTGAACCCGAGCGGTGTTCTATTATTGGACTTCTGTGCTCGACACGGATTTTCTATAATGAACACCATGTTCAAACATAAGGGTGTCCATGTGTGCACTTGGCACCAGGACACCCTAGGCCGCAGTTCGATGATCGAATTTGTAGTCGTGTCATCGGATTTGCGGCCGCATGTTTTGGACACTCGGGCGAAGAGAGGGGCGGAGCTGTCAACTGATCACCACCTGGTGTTGGGTTGGCTCCGATGGTGGGGGAAGATGCCGGTCCCACCTGGCAGACCCAAACGTTCTGTGAGGGTCTGCTGGGAACGTCTGGCGGAATCCCCTGTCAGGAAGAGCTTCAACTCCCACCTCCGGCAGAACTTTTCCCACGTCCCGGGGGAGGCGGGGGACATTGAGTCCGAGTGGACCTTGTTCCGCGCCTCCATTGTTGAGGCGGCCGACCGGAGCTGTGGCCGTAAGGTCATTGGTGCCTGTCGTGGCGGCAATCCCCGAACCCGCTGGTGGACACCGGCGGTAAGGGATGCCGTCAAGCTGAAGAAGGAGTCCTATCGGGACGTTTTGGCCTGCGGGACTCCGGAGGCAGCTGACAGGTACCGGATGGCCAAGCGGAACGCGGCTTCTGCGGTTGCTGAGGCAAAAACCCGGACGTGGGAGGAGTTTGGCGAGGCCATGGAGAATGACTTCCGGACTGCTTCAAGGAAATTCTGGTCCACCATTCGGCATCTCAGGAGGGGGAAGCAGTGCAACGTCAACACTGTTTACAGTGGAGATGGCGTGCTGCTGACCTCGACTCGGGACGTCGTGTGTGGGTGGGGAGAATACTTCGAAGACCTCCTCAATTCCACCGACACGCCTTCCATTGCGGAAGCAGGGCCTGGGGACTCTGAGGCGGACTCTCCAATCTCTGGGGTCGAAGTCACTGAGGTAGTTAAAAAACTCCTCTGTGGCAAGGCCCCGGGGGTGGACGAGATCCGCCCGGATTTCTTAAGGGCTCTGGATGTTGTGGGGCTGTCATGGCTGACATGTCTCTACAACATCCCGTGGACATTGGGGACAGTGCCTCTGGATTGGCAGACTGGGGTGGTGGTTCCCCTCTTTAAGAAGGGGGACCGGAGGGTGTGTTCCAATTACAGGGGAATTACACTCCTCAGCCTCCCTGGTAAGGTCTATTCAGGGGTGCTGGAGAGGAGCAGGGCTCGAAACTAACGATTGCCCGATTGCCCGGGGCAAGTAGCGATGGCAGACGGGCAAGTAGAATTTTTCCTCACTTGCCCGAACTTGCCCTGCCATAATACCATGTTTTCAAGCTGTAAAAAGACGATTTTGTGCATAATTTCTCGCAACTTCTGCCGCTTCTGGTCCGACATTTTGTTTTCTAGGGAGCGGTTAGTTTCTCGTGTAAGTCTGCAATACATTGATAACGGCAAAGCGCTTCGTAATTAAATGCATGCTCCCTCACTCGTCCCTGGCTCTTCTGCGCCTGCGCACCAGCAGAGCTTGTTTCCGGTTGAGCGAGGGAGGAGGGGCAGAGGGCCAGGAGGGCAGAATACATGGAAAGGCAGAGGGCCAGGAGGGACTGAATGAATTTTGGTACTACAGTAGACTAGTGTGGTTTAATTGCATCAAAAGTTCTACACTGTACTAAAACAGGCTGCAGGCACAATATGATGGAATAAAAACATATGAAGGCAAAACTTATAGTGTTGTCTTTTTTATTGCAAAAATGTGTCGGGCAAGTAAAAATCCACTCCAAAAAAATTCGGGCAAGTAAAATTTTGTTTCGGGCAAGTAAAATTTTCTCCAACTTGCCCGAGGGCAACTTGGGCAAAAAATAAGCTTCGAGCCCTGAGGAGGGTCTGTCGGGAGGTCGAACCTCGGATTCAGGAGGAACAGTGTGGCTTTCGTCCTGGCCGTGTAACAGTGGACCAGCTCTTCACCCTCAGCAGGATCCTCGAGGGTGCATGGGAGTTCGCCCAACCAGTCCACATGTGTTTTGTGGACTTGGAGAAGGCGTTCGACCGTGTCCCTCGGGAGGTTCTGTGGGGGGTGCTTCGGGAGTACGGGGTACAGAGCCAACTGATAAGGGCGGTTTGGTCCCTGTATCACCGATGCCAGAGTTTGGTCCGCATTTCCGGCAGTAAGTCGGATTCGTTTGTCGCTGCCCTTTGTCACCGATTGTGTTCATAATTTTTATGGACAGAATTTCTAGGCGCAGCCGGGGCGTTGAGGGTGTCCGGTTTGGGGACCTCAGCATTGCGTCTCTGCTTTTTGCAGACGACGTGGTGCTGTTGGCTTCTTCAGGCCGTGATCTCCAGCTATCACTGGAGCGGTTCGCAGCCGAGTGTGAAGCGGTCGGGATGAGGGTCAGCACCTCCAAATCAGAGTCCATGGTCCTCGATCGGAATGGGTGGAATGCCCTCTCCGGATCGGGGATGAGATCCTGCCCCAAGTGGAGGAGTTTAAGTATCTTGGGGTCTTTTTCATGAGTGAGGGGAGGATGGAGCGCGAGATCGACAGGCGAATCGGTGCAGCGTCGGCAGTAATGCGGACTCTGTATCGGTCCGTCGTGATAAAGAAAGAGCTGAGCCAAAAGGCAAAGTTCTCAATTTGCGCTCCTACCCTCGCCTATGGTCACGAGCTATTGGTCGTGACCGAAAGAACGAGATCCCGGATACAAGCGGCCGAAATGAGTTTTCTCCGCAGGATGTCCGGGCTCTCCCTTAGAGATAGGGTGAGAAGTTGCTGCTCCTCCACGTTGAGAGGAGCCAGATGAGGTGGCTTGGGCATCTCATCAGGATGCCTCCTGGACGCCTCCCTGGGGAGGTGTTCCGGGCATGTCCCACCGGTAGGAGACCCCCGGGACGACCCAGGACGCGCTGGAGAGACTATGTCTCTCAGCTGGCCTGGGAACGTCTTGGGATCCCCCGGGATGAGCTAGATGAAGTGGCTGGGGAGAGGGAAGTCTGGGAGTCCCTCTTGAAGCTGCTGCCCCCGCGACCCGACCCCGGATAAGCGGAAGAAGATGGATGGATGGATGAATGGCAGCAGGGTACAGTAACTTCTTCCACCAAACGGAAGAATATTTCATTTTTGTACCTGTCACTATGTTGCTGGCATAGATGATTAAGAATGCATTTCTTAAATATTAAATTAAGTAATAACAATAAAGACCAACAGTAATAATAATAATGCTGTGAACATACTGTGTTTGTGGAATGTCTCAAAAAGCAGATGAAGGACCACTACAAATCTAACAGTGACCTAAAACTTTTACATAGTAGTGCATCTTTGTTAAATCTACCCAAAAACATTTGAAAGCAGCTTCACGGTTTTTGTTAGCTGTTTGTGAATTTATGCTTGTGAGCTACGTTTGCTCATGTCTTGTGTATCTGTTTGCTGGGGGCTTGACCTCCACGTTCATAAAAAACTATTGACGACACTGGTTCACAGTCTAGTTTTGTCCCAGTTGATATGGCACAAAACATAGCAAACTTTTATGTTTTGCCTCACTATTTTTACAAGAATTTTATGTGCCTTCAGTGCTTCTGGTATGGTTATGAATTTGTTTTTCCAATTGATTGAAAATAAGCAAGCTTTCATTAGTCCGTATTTTGCAGTCTGGACAACAAGTCGTGTATGGAATAATTTATTAAGACAAAACCTATTGTCATTATTTTGTGAATCTCAAAACAAATGAAGAAATACTAATAGAGCATATAAGATCGTAACTTAAAGCTGAAGTCAACTCAAAAAGGTTCTTTACAAGAATACGTTCTGTGCGCCCCCAGTAGTCTAAACACAGTCTGATTAATACTGTATTGCATATGTCACATGACCAAACCCAGAAAACAGGTAACGTTTGCAACCTGAGCCTTTACGGTCACATTATTTTAAATCGACAGACCGTGGCAGTAAGAGGCAAAATGGCAAGCCGCCAGGGATGGACAAATATTTTTTTGTGCTTAATTCAACTTCCACAAACGCAGTCAAAATATCATGCTTAGCGTAGTGATGACAAATATAACATTTTGGACCTGCCTTAAATTGATGTTAAATACTTACTTAGACGGCTGCAGTTGTGAGCCCTGGCGTCCCCTGCAAATCCAGGAGCACAGAGCTGGCACTGGGGCCCAACAGTGTTGTTAATGCAACTGAGGCAGTGGCCAGTGTCGGGGTCACAAAGCTGGGTGGGACCCTGAGGATCTGCATTTCCACTACAGTCACACGGCATGCAAGCATCAGGTGCTTTGTAGAAGCCAGCACTGCACCGGTCACACTGTAGGCCAGAGTACGGGTGAAGGCACTGGTCACACACTGGGGAGCCACTGGGATCTGAACAAGAACACACAGCAGTACCTATCAGAGGGCTGATGATCAAACAAAAAAGAATGCTGTAAAGTCACAAAATTCACGTCTTTGACATAAGACCATGAAATATTGAAAGGTATCATCTTTGCTGATGCAGAACCAGTGCAGACAGGCCCACACAGTGAAAGGTAATGTGTATCCCACTTCATTTCTCTCAGCTTTTATGAAATCACTTAGGACTGAACCACTAGGTGGTTCGCGACAATATAGTATACTGTGCATATGTGACACAGGCAAACCCATAGATGACACAGTGTCCAGCTATCATTGATAAGCAAGAAAAGAAGTTAAAATGCAACTTCTCTCTTATCCCTGATTTAAAAATAGATGAATGAGGATAGGTGGTGTTGAGATGAATGAATGGATAAACACTACTTCACACAAAAACGCTTGTGTGCCTGCAGTGGTGGCTCGTGCAGAGGGCTCCAGGACGCCGCCCAACTATGCATAGTGGACACCACATGACTTTTCTTTAAGACCCGATAAAAAATTACATCAAAATACAATATTTTGGGGGGATGAGCATGATAAATGAAATATACCGTAATTTTCGGACTATAAATCGCTCCGGAGTATAAGTCGCACCAGCCATAAAATGCCCAAAAATGTGTATAAAAAACATATATGTCGCTCCGGAGTATAAGTCGCATTTTGGGGGGCAATTTATTCGACAAAATCCAACACCAAGAACAGACATGAATGAGCAACAACAGGCTAAACGATACGGTATGCTAACGTGACAAACACAAACGAGGAGTTGAGAACGGGCCTGACGTAACATTCAGTTATTTAAAAAAAAACTATTACATAAATAACACGTTTATAAAACCATCTGTGTCACTCCAATTCATTAAATCCATCGATCGTCCTTTGTCAACAATGCTGTGTGCCGCGCCGCAGTTCAAATTATTCCACAGGCACATACAACGATATGTAAACTATATTTTAAATAACTATCACATAAACAACAATATTATCAAACCATTTGTGTCACTCCAAATCATTAAATCCATTGATCAAATTTCTCGTCCTTTATGTCATCCTGGTGACAGAGGACATGTCCCGAGGATATGGCGCTTTAAAGTGTTAATTACTTTATTTGATTTGTTTCTCTCTATTTTTCATGTTTTGAATATGTTCAAGATAAAGATATCAAACTTTGATCAACTATACTTGTAAGTAAGTGATGTGTTAATGATCAAGTAAAAATTTGTGAAAAAAACCATATATGTCGCTCCTGAGTATAAGTCGCCCCCCCACCCAAACTATGAAAAAAAACGCGACTTATAGTCCGAAAATTACGGTAGTCATTGCTGAGTACATTTATTTCGTTCATCTCTTGTCTGCTTTAGTGATGTCACACCCGCTCTGCCCGGATGTCATTGTATGGGGCCAGGGCATGGATGCTCGGGTCCGCACACACATACAATATTATAGAAGTTCCAAATAACTTATTAATTACTAAAGATATTTTCTGTCTCTTTGCTTTAAATGTATTTATTTATTGATTTTGTCAATGATTTTATCTGACTCTTGTATCTTTTTTGCAACTGTAAAGCGCTTTCATTGCCTCGTGTATGAATTAGGCTCTATAAGCAAACTTGCCTTGCCTAAATAAATAAACAAACAAACAAACAAACAACTTGTTGACGATTCAAATTAATTGTCGACTATTTTGTAATCTTAGCAATTTAGTATACAGATGAAAGAACCATATTGTAGAGATGGTATTTCTGTTTGTGGTGGGAAACTGAGCAATAAATCTCTGACTGAGAGTAGATTTTCTTTGCTACAGCAGCAATGCTTCATTGATAATTTCAAGCTCTGAATGTGTTGCACAAGGTAGAGTCTAGATCTAGTTGTAACGCAGAGCACTCCCTGCCACAGTAAACTGACATTCGTTTGCAGTAGAACTTAATTAAGGGCTCCAAATCTATGGTTGTAAATATATGCACATTGTTGTGGTCACATCTCAACACACTTTCACATGTTAATGCATCATCCTGAAATATACATATGCATTCATCCTGGTTCTTGAAGTTAAAAATATTGCATCAGATTTGTGCTTCTAGACCAGGGTTGGGCAAACTACGGCCCGCGGGCCACATCCGGCCCACGGGACCGTTTAATCCGGCCCGCCAACCCTGAACAAATTGTATTATTAAACTTTTTTTTTTTTTTTTGGTCATTTTGCCTGCAATGACTGCGTTTTCCCAGTAGATGGCGAAGCGCTCGCCTGCGCATTTACTACCGGAAGCCGTGTCAGAAAGCTCGGTGCACACTCACAAGTGCGTGTACGTACTCAGTAGTACGGACTTGGCGCACTCTCGCTCTATTTGTATCAGTCCCGAATTTAGAGCGTGGGCTTTGACGACAGCATTCTTATAATTCGCGCGCTGAGCTTTCAGATGCAGTTTTGCGCTAAAGCCACCCACAAACCTTCCCCTGGGATCCTTCCATTAAAATGAGTGGCCCGAAAAAAAGAAGTGAGTGCCGAATGTTAAAAAAGAGTGGCCAATTTGGCTCGACGTACGCGACGTGACGTTCAGCCACATCAACATCAACCCGTCACAGATCAAGGTAAACGGACCAACACCTCGGATCTCGCCTAAGAATTGCCACAACAAATTTTACTCCAGACTATGACGCACTAGCAAAAAAGGGAGACCAACAACACTGTTCCCACTGAAAATGAACGGGAGGCTCTCAAGTTTATTGTAAAAAAATGCATTTTGAATATGATTTGTACACATAGCAGGGATTGAAACTAGCGACCATTCTCATTTTCAAACAATGCAGGATGCTCAAGGACATTGATGCACCACCTATTTGCGACTAATCTTAACCTGTAAAGTTCTTAAGGCTTACTTTAAGGAGGTGTTTCCCGTTTCCTCACCTCTGTTACCAGGTGTTTGCGAGTGAAAACTCTGCTCTGATTTTCAGATACCCCTCACCGTGTTGCTGTTTTGATTACTTTATTTCAATGGTTCCCAAACTTTTGCAGGCTGGCGCCCCCTTTGGCTCCCCAGTGAATTCCTAGCGCCCCCTCCTCCCCCCCCCCCCCCCTCGGCACATATGTAAAGAACACCTCTTTCTTGATATTTGGTTTGCTGCAATTTGAAAAGACAAAAGGTTAAAAACAAATGTGTATTTCACAAATAAAACCCAATTTAGTATTTAGTAAACAAATTTAATTTTTTAGCAGTTAACGGTTTCAGCAACATAGAACTGTAAATAAACATTCAACCAGTAACCTTCATTGTCTCACACGTAATATTAATGGGATGGATGTGCTTGGTGCAGGGACATAAGCTTCTCAACATCAGGCTGGAACTCACTAAGAAGAAGTCGTAGATCCCCGCGGTCAGTAATTTTCAGTCGGTTTCTTTGCTTGGAAAGAAGCAAGGTGACTGCACTGAAGCCTGGTTAGTTAGCCTGTCGCCACATATTAGCTTTGCGGGCTCGACTGGGGAAACATGTCACGTGACCGGGACGAGCGTCTTTACCTGAATTAATTGATCGTCGATAAAAAAAAAATTCTGTGCGGCTTGGCGGCCCGGTACCAAGTGACCCACGGACCGGTACCGGGCCGCGGCCCGGTGGTTGGGGACCATTGCCCTAACCAGCTCAACACAACACAACACGGCGCGTTCTGGCGAGTCCCCAATTTCATGTTGACTTGAACTCAAGATGATGTTGACCGCCAGAATGCGGTTTTTATTATAAGATAAAATTCTGAACATTACAAGCTTGAAATTACAAACCTGAGCTTTTGCTTTTGTAGCTATGCTGTCGTATCTGACTGGGCCAGAGCGGCGTGCGTGTTGTGTACAAATCGACTGCCGCCCCCCTACCGCCCCCCTACCGCCCCTTTCTTCCTCACCGCCCCCCCAGAGCTTTCCACCGCCCCCAGGGGGGCGGTACCGCCCACTTTGGGAACCACTGCTTTATTTGGATGTATGCTTTCACCGATTCTTCAAGATGATATATTTGGTCAGAATGTTTGCCGTTTGATGTGATCTCATAAGATAAATATCTTTCATTAATCCAGTGCTTCTCAATTATTTTCTGTTACGCCCCCCCCTAGCAAGAAGAAAACTATTCGCGCCCCCCTCCCCACCGTGACTATCCTAACTTGTCTTGTAAGCCGTAAAATGTTGCACTGTCGCAAACGTGACAGAAGTAACAATGAGAGCGCCACTGCCCCCTGCTGTAGTAAACGCGCAATTACACTTTATTCTAGTACTGCCAAAAAAAAAGCCTGTTCCCCAGGGTCACACGCGCCCCCCCAGGAATAGCACCGCGCCCCCCAAGGGGGGCGCGCCCCACTATTTGAGAAGCACTGCATTAATCTGACCTGCAGGCACTGAAGTGATGGACATTGTTATTCATAATAACAGTGTCGTATTTTATGAGAATCACTGATAGCAGTTTTTTAGTGAATTATTATTTTTTTAATGCTGTTAATAAATGCATTTGTTTTCAAACAAATTGTTTGGAATATCCATGCTTTACTACCTACTAAAAGCCAAGATCTTTTATGCAATGACCTTTACAGGTCGCTTATATGACTTCACACAACGCCTACGTCCATCTGCTCCTGGTCCGGCCCTCCGGTCCAAATTTAGAACCCAGTTCGGCCCGCGAGTCAAAAAGTTTGCCCACCCCTGTTCTAGACATTATCATATTATTTGTCAACAAGCAAAGTTGCACAAATTGGGATTGAGTGACCTTTGTGCTCCAGGCTTTGTCTGCCCTAGTTTTACACTGCACCTAAATGCTTTTAGCAAGCAGCATTCTGGGGTCATTGACTGTAGCTGTCAAGTCCTGATACCTACAATTTAGTCAATTGTAGGGTTTGAATGTAGTTGCAGAGATACAAGTTATTCACACCAGTTTTCACCATAAACATAGTTCACAGTATGGCAGGCAGGATGTTTTTGGTCTAATTAGTGAGTATTTGTTGGGAAAACCCACTCCACTATTCAGTCTTCAAGCTTCTAGCGTCTTTGTGAGAAAACTCTTCTGCACACAGCAGTTCTTCTCAAAATGTTTGGTTTTAGTTGGAGACGCATTCAAGTTATTTGGGAATAACACTATGGTTTTAATTGAGTCACAGTGGGTCTACAGAAGAGCACATTTTTTTCGTCCAAAGTTCTGAAGTGAAGAGAAAGATGAAAGGCTATTCCTGCTTTGGTTCTGACCTTAACCGCTCTATTGTGTGGTACATTAACCGGATACTGTCAGCGCAACCTGCACGGTCATTCATAACTGTGTCCACTTCTCGTTTCCACATACGTACTATATATTTACAACTAAAGGTATTTCCGGTGGTCTTCATTTGAGGTGAAAGCGGTGTGCACTTGGGGGCGCAAAGTGTAAACACTGTACCACAAAATGTTTTGCGCAGTGTGTTTGACTCAAATATTGCACCCAATAAAGAGTGACTAGCAGCTCATTGACATTAAAAGTTGCTGTATTTTTTTTTTTATTATGTATCTTATTGAATTTATAGAATTTAAAGGGAGGGTAAAGTGGGGATGGTTCATTTTTCACTAGCCTAGTTTATGTATTTCTTTAATTAGGAAAACGAAAAAAAACATTTTCTATTTTATCCATTCTGTATGAAGAAATAATGAAACAAAAGCCTTTCAAAACGCCCACTTTTAGTGAGGAATAGGGCTACACACCCTTCCCCTCCATGTCTTGGTTGATGATGTTACGGAAGGAAGCAATCACAAGTTTCCCATTGGAAGTCATTGTACAGGGAGGTGTTTTAAGTGACTTTAAACATGGTTTAAACACGAAAGTGTCAGCTCAGCCAGGATGCTCTCCCCAGACCGCGTCACAACGCCGGGAGATTGTCTTATTGGAAGGAATGCCAGCACCTGACTTCCAGCGAGGAAGCCGATCCCTCAGTTAAGTGTCTATGTTTAAAGCACCTCCTTTTTGGAGAGGGGGTGTAGGTGGTATCCCATACGTGGACTTCAGGGGAAATCAAAGTCAAAGTCTGCTTTATTGTCAATCTCTTCACATGCCAAGACACACAAAGAAATCGAAATTACATTTCCACTATCCCACGGTGACAAGACATAGTACACGACATACATACAAGCAAACAACACAAAATAAGAACAAGAACGCACAAACAATGAAGAATAAGAGTGATGAATAAATAATAAATAAACAAATACCACAATAAATAAGAGGCGCAAAACGGAGCAAGTGTGCATACAGCAGACAGTCAGAAGATAGCGCAAAAGTACAGGACGCTACGCAGAAGGGGGGAGAGAGTTCAGGATCCTAACAGCCTGGAGTATGAAGCTGTTGGTGAGTCTGGTGGTGCGGGAGCGCAGGCTCCTGTACCTCTTCCCAGAGGGCAGAAGATCGAACAAAGAGTGAGCGGGATGACTCGCATCACTCACAATCGTGGTCGCCTTGCGGGTGAGATGGGGTGTAAATGTCTTTCAAGGAGGGGAGTGAAGCACCAATAATCTTACCAGCCGTGTTCACTATGCACTGGAGGGCCTTCATGTTGTAGTCAGTGCAGCTACCACCCCAAACAGCAATACAACTAGAGAGGACGCTCTCAATGTTGCCACGGTAAAATGTAGTCATGACGGCCGGAGGAGCACACGCTCGCCTGAGTTTCCGCAGGAAGTACAGGCGGCGCTGGGCCTTCTTCGCCAGTGATGCGGTGTTGGTGGACCAGGAGAGATCCTCACTGATGTGCACCCCCAGGAACCTGGTGGTTCTCACTCTCTCCACCACAGCACCGTCGATGGTCAGCGGCAGGTGTTGCGTGTGACCCTTCCGGAAGTCAACAACAATCTCCTTGGTCTTGTTGACGTTCAGCAGGAGGTTGTTGTCCCTGCACCACGTGGTCAGAAGGTCAACCTCCAACCTGTATTGAGTCTCGTCGCCCTTGGTGATGAGACCCACCAGAGTCGTATCGTCAGCAAATTTTACCATACGGTTGGTGCTGTAGGTCGCAGCGCAGTCATGCGTCAGTAGGGTGAAGAGCAGCGGACTGAGCAGCGGACTGAGCATGCAGCCTTGGGGGCCCCCGTGCTCAGCGTGATGCTGGCGGAGATCTTGTCGCCAACACGTACCACCTGAGGTCTCTGACTGAGGAAGTCTAGTAGCCAGTTGCAGAGGCAGGTACTGAGGCCCAGCTTGGCGAGTTTGCAGATGAGTCGTTGTGGCACAATGGTGTTGAAGGCAGAACTGAAGTCCACAAACAGCAATCTCACATACGAGTCCCTACTCTCCAGGTAGGTGAGGGCCGAGTTGAAGGCAGAGCAGATGGCATCCTCAGAGGACCGTTTGGCTCGGTACGCAAACTGGAAGGGGTCTATGGTGGGGGGTAGAATGGATCTGATGTGCTCCATGACAAGCCGCTCAAAGCACTTCATGATGATGGGCGTCAGTGCGACGGGGCGGTAGTCATTGAAGCAGGACGGGGCAGGTTTCTTCGGCACAGGTACGATGGTGGCAGCCTTGAAACACGAAGGGACGACGGCTTGCTGCAGGGAAATGTTGAAGATGTCCGTGAAGATGACCCGTCAGCTCCCCAGCGCAGTCCTTCAGCGCTCGACCCGGGATGTTGTCAGGGCCCACCGCCTTACGAGTGTTGATAGCGGCAAGCGCCCTCCTCACGCTATCAGCAGAGAGGCACAGGGGCTGCTCTTGTGGAGGAGGAGGGGCCTTCAGCGGGCAAGTGTTGTTCTGAGCGTCGAAGCGAGCAAAGAAGCGATTGAGATCGTTGAGCAGACGGATGTCGCCCTCACAGCTCTGCGGCGCGGGCTTGTAGTCCGTGATGTCCTTGAAGTGGGCGGTAATCCTGCAAGAGAACGCCCTTTTCGCCTCCTTGATGCCCCGGGACAGGTCGGCCCTCGCTGCCCTCAAGCCAGCCTCATCCCCCGCTCTTTGTCCCTGGCCCTCAGAAGCCTGAGGACATCCCCAGTCAGCCACGGCTTCCAGTTAGCCCGAGTGACGATGTATTTCGAGTGGGTCACATCATCAATGCACTTCGCGACATAAGGGGAAACAGAGTCAGTATACTCCTCTATGTCCGTTCGATCATTGTAAGTGGCCGCCTGCTTAAACATTTCCCAGTCAGTAGAGCCAAAGCAGTCTCGAAGCACATCAGAGGCACCCTCAGGCCACACTCTAACCCGCTTGCGAACCGGCCTGGGTGCTTTCACCATTTGTCTGTATGCGGGCAAAAGCATAACAGTGATATGGTCAGAAAGTCCAAGATGGAGGAGGGGGGCGGCTTTGAAAGCTCCTTTATGTGAGGGGTAGACCAGGTCCAGGAAGCTGTCGCCACGTGTTGGAAAATCAACATGTTGGTGAAGCCTCGGAAAAACAGACTTCAGGTTAGCGTGATTAAAATCCCCAGCGAAGATGGTGAAACCGTCAGTGCGCCGTCTGTTGTTCACTGACAGACTGGTACAGTTCACTAAGAGCCGCGATCCTGTCGCCTTCGATTTTGGAAGGCGGGATGTATACCGCGACTAGCAGAATCGCAGTAAATTCCCTCGGCAGGTAAAAAGGACGGCACTTAATGATCACAAACTCCGCCAGTGGCGAGCAGTGCTTGCATACCACTACAGAGTCCCGGCACCATTCGTCACGGATGTAGACGCATATTCCACCTCCTCGCGATTTTCCCCCTTTTACAATGGCCCGGTCCGCCAGATAGCACGCTAGCCGCTCCAGATGTACAGCAGAGTCCGGAATGTTGACAGTCAACCAAGTCTCAGTGAACACGAGCACACACAGCAGTTATGCACTGTCCGGTTCGTAGATCTCAGCAGGCAAACGTAATCCATTTTGTTGTCCAGCGATTGAATATTCGCCAGAAGAAAGGAAGGCACGGCCGGGCGAGCTGGGTTGGCCGCCAGCCTGCCCCGGACGCCTCCGCGCTTGCCCCTCTTCAGCCTCCTCGCACACCGCTTCCGACGCTCCCTAACCGGGGGAGGAATAGCAGGCGAGTCCGGCGACGTTTCACGACGGAGCAGTCCGAGCTCCTTTGATGTCCCCGCTTCAAAGTCCAGAACGCCACAAAACTCGCTTTCGCCGATGTCGAGCAGAACCTGCCTGCTGTACTTGTAGCACGACTCAGTACGACGAGACGAACACACAAAACTTTCCGACAAACACTCATTAAACAAACAAAACACCGTACGGGCGGGACAGAGCGAGGTCGCTGCGTGTGCATGCGCCGCCATCTTGCAAATGCAAGTCAAATGAAGCAATACAGATTTCAACTGAATATGTATATAACAACATGAAAAATTCAGCTTACATAAAGCCTCTCGGAACGCATCGTGGGTGTGGATGTTGGTGACTGGTATAAGGAAAGGCTGCTCATTTCTCTAAAATCAGTGACAAAGAGGCTAATACTTGTGATATGGTGAAGTAGTCTTAAGTAGAGATGTCCTTGTACATTTTGTTTCCAATTGATAGCTGATTTGGTACATCTTAAGCGAGTCTTTACAGTGATTTCCAATGGGGAAATTGTGATCTCTTCCTTCTGTGACGTAGTCAGGCTGATGTGTCAAATGAAGCAAACTTTGCCCAAAAAATGGGCGTCAGTAAGTGTACTACCCTTCTGTTCCAAAATACCATTATATTTCTTCTGAGGTTTTTGTCGTAGGGGAATTGTAGCACTGAGATTTTATAATGTTGGCTCGCTTTACTCGCCCTTTAAATTAATAAACAATGTCTTCTTTTTTTTAATTATTGTATTGATTTTTTTTCTAGGTTAACCTCGGTATTTTCACATTTTGTCTGACCTGGGCCAATCTTCTGCAACCAACCATGTTTGGCGAGTCTTCTGCAACAGTCATGCAGGAAGATACGTGCCGGCTGCTATGTTAGTATGTGTCCGCCTACCGGGACCACACTTGAGGTGATGCAATGTGTAAGGGAGGGGAAGGGACATGAACGAGGCTGAGCTGACCTGGGACAGCATGAGCATAGTTGGACCATTTCAGAGCCACTCAGGCAGTAACAGACTGGGGGATGGGTGGGGGGGGGATGTGCATTATGCTTTCAGGCAGTATCACTGTATGAAGAAAGACATGATCAGAGAGGTATGGTTTTGTATCCTTAGACAATGTTATCAATGTTGTGGCTGTGGGTGATTTGAGACTTAACACCAGAGCTAAGAGCTAAAGCTACCTCAAAACTTGGGCTGGCATGGCAATGACAATTTAGCACAAACAGTATAGTTTCAATGCAGTGTAGAATAAACGATTTCAAAATATGTGGATGAACCTGTTTGTTGTAAATTGAGATCTTTACTGTGACACCCAGGGAGGTGAAGTGGTGCATTGTTCCAGATCAGAATCTAGGTCAGACATTAAATCACTCATGTGTGATCTGCACCCACTGCTGTGGACTGGCTTTCATTTTTAATGTTTCCCGTGTTTACCATTTTTTTCCATGTATAATGCGCCCCCATGTATAATACGCACCCTAAAAATGGCATGTCGATGCTGGAAAAAAGCCTGTACCCATGTATAATACTCACCCAAATTTTTTTTATTTATTTTTTTAAGTCCCTATGATCGTCACACACGCATCTGGGTGAGGTGAAATTTGTCCTCTGCATTTGACCCATCCCCGTGTGTTTTAATCCATCCCCTGGGGGAGAGGGGAGCAGTGAGCAGCAGCGGCACCGCGCTCGGGAATCATTTGGTGATCTAACCCCCCAATTCCAACCCTTAATGCTGAGTGCCAAGCAGGGAGGCAATGGGTCCCATTTTTATAGTCTTTGGTATGGTCTTAACTAGGCTGGATGTATTTATTTTGTTGGCGTTGATTTCTCCGTCTGCCCGTAAAGGCACCACCGTGATCAGTTAGGTTAAAATGAAAAGAGAGGAAAGTGACGTGCGGACATGTGAAAAAGGCGGCTCTGTATGGGAGAGAAGTTGAAGAGGAATAAAAACACCCTTGGAAACCAAAACTTGCCCCTCGTCGTGACTCGGAGCCGCAACAAATGTTTCGGATTTGTGTAGGGTACATTGTGACAGCAAACGAGCAGGTGATCGAGCAAGCGTCTGATACGAGAGCATTGCGTTCGTATGGAGCGTGTTTGAAGTGAACAGCAGAGACGAAAGGAACAAGGCAAAGTGTTGTGAAATAAAACATTACCTGTAATACGCATTTTGTTATTTGCTGATTGTATTAAACTATCACATTCATTGTCAGTCAAGAAGAGAAGAGGACTATTCGCATCGGATCCATAGTGCGCATGCGCAGTTATACTGCCTCGGTATGACGTCCGGTCCGCGATGGAGATTAAAAAACAAACAATATTTGACAGGTTTCTGTTCCTGTCTTTGGTAATGTTACCCTGTCTTTTTGTTCCACGTCTTTGTCGGTCAGTCCTGTTGGTTTTGTTAGAGAATTATGTTAGTTTACCAAGTCTGTGTTTTGAGTTCCTCCAATGAACCCTGGTCCAAGCTGCACTTGGTCGCCCTGCTCCTTTCCACACTCCACCAAGATTTTCTTCAAAAAATTGTTGTACCATGATTTTCTTAAAAAAAAAAGAAAAAAAAAAAGAATTTTTTTTTTTTTTTTTAAATTGTACAATTGTATAATGCGCACCCCAGATTTTAGGACAATAAATTAGTTACATTTTGCGCATTATACATGAAAAAAAACGGTATTTATTTTTTTATATGTAATCTGTTCATTTAACAGGTTAAAAAGGAAGACCATAGATAAAGTCCAGTGCAGTGGTGCTCATGTTTCTGGGTTGAATAACCCAGCAGGTTCGCTGCCTTTGAACCTCCAGCAATTTATCAGGCACCACACGCTTTACAACATACATAGTAATGTGATCATTTGAGATAGAAAATAACATTTCGGCCAGTGTAAGGACAGTGTCAATAACACGGATTGTGGTGTCTCAATACTAGAGCTCGGAATCACTCTTTAAATCCATCTGCTCTTCGTATTATCAATAACAAAGGTCTTCTGAATGGACTTGTATTTGCAAATAAAGAAATGTCGCCAACAAATCCAAAACCAATATGATCAAAATGGTAAATGGCAACTAGCGGGCTATGGCCACACTCGGTGGGGCATTCACTTATTTTTTTTAAAAAAATGTTTAGTGTAGCTGAGCAGTTGAAAGTTGTAATAACAGTTTTTGCCACTGAATGGCAGTGCTCAACAGCGCATCCAACCCCAAGACTGGACTTCAGCGATGAGGAGAACTGGTCAGGGCTAAATATGATCAAGAAAAGGTTGTCTTTCGGGTGAAATAGTAAGCAAATAATATGTTCACTAAAATTAAACACAAACCTGTTTTCCTAATTTGGCAAATAATTTGTTCACTGAAATTAAACACAAACCTGTCTCCCTAGATCAATTAGAGACACTACCAGCCATGAAAGGTTTATGATTTCTAAATAAGTAGATGAACCTGCTTGTTGGAAATTGAGATATTGTCACTTTAACACCAATCTCTCAGCATGCCAGACATTTGTGCACCTAATTCATGCAAAGGCTCATGGGGCATAGGAATAAAGTGGATTAAAATATACGAAAAATATTTACAAATCATTATTCCTTCAATTACAGTGATCCCATTAACTTTCAGTGTGAATCTTTTGCACCATTGGGACAATGCTGCGTTTTCTAACTAGAGACTGCATTGATTTTTGGAGAAAATCTGCAGGTCACCATGGTCTATTAAAAAAACACAGGAAAGGAGGCGTTACATCTGCTTCAAAATATTGATGAGGCCGTGTCTTCGGATAAGTGGTCCAAGTGAGCAGTTTTCATCCTCGGCAAAGAGAAGATGTCATCACATCCCCCACAATGTAAACTGTTTAGGTCATTGTAAAATCTGGAGATTAGGGGGAGAAATGATTGATTGGGAGTTAAGTGTGAAAAAAGGGTTGAAATTCTGAAGTCTCCCACCAGAATTGGGGAAGTTGGTAAGTATGTCTATTGGTGCATGTTTTGCTACAGGATCATGAATTGTCAGTGCTATCGAATGGAGAAACGGGACCGTTGCAATGAAGGAATGTATTTTTTTGTTCGGCGGCCCGGATTAAAAAGCACTGCGAGCTGTAGTTTTCCCATGTCTGTTGTTCCATTATATAGTCTAAAGTCAATCAATGTATCAGTTTGTATATCTTACGAGAGATAAAACATATTGCTTGGTTATTTGCCCTTTGGTTGATGGTACATAGAGAGCAGATAGAGAGAGCAGGAAGAGTACATTATATACACTGTATTATTATATAATTTATAATCTTTTTATGTGAATCATTTTACTTTTTTAAAATGTATCCCCACATAAAATGCTTTTGGGCGGCACAATGGTGCACAATGGTGCACCGCGATTTCTCATGAGCCTCAGCTCGCAATCTCCCATGAGCCTCAGCAAAGTGTAAACAATCGCGTTTCTCAAACGATCTCCTATAAAATGATCGGAACTGACTAAAGTTCGATCTAACGCATTGGTACTACTTACCAATGTTTCCCTTCCATATCGATCCGTAGATTTACTCGAAACATTAACAGAGCAGCCTATTTTGACATGCAATAGCCTCGCGCGTATAGCAGCTATCGTTATAGCATTAGCCATCCGCAATCTCCCATGAGCCTCAGCAAAGTGTAAACAATCGCGTTTCTCAAACGATCTCCTATAAAATAATCAGAACTGACTAAAGTTCGATCTAACACATTGGTACTGCTTACCTATGTTTCCCTTCCATATCAATCCGTAAATTTACTCGAAACATTAACGGAGCAGCCTATTTTGAAATTAAATAGCCTCGCGGGTACAACAGCTATTCGGTGACGCCCCCTGATTACAGTTGCCGTAATGTTGGGAAGCGATGCGACCTTGTAATTTACTAGTTGTACTAAAACGTACTGAAACATTTTGGCAGAGCACTGTGTACAACCAGTATGGATCAACAAATTCATCAATTGAACCATATATAAGGAGCTCTGCATTATAAGGCGCACTGTGTTTTTTTTAGTAAAATGTAAGTTTTTAGGTGCGCCTAATAGTGCGGAAAATACGGTACTTATACATATTACGTCTCTGTAGCAGCAGCCACATGACAACATTTACAGATTTTGGAATTTGGTCCACACAAAAGGCGCACCTTATTAAAAGGGGCACCTTTGGTTTTTGAGAAAATGAAAGGCTTTTAAGTGCACCTTATGGTGCGGAAAATACGGTATATCCAAGACGCTCAGACTATCCAACTTAAAACTGCAATATCTCGTAAATCCTCGGTTTGTGTTTACATGTTTACGACATACGTCTCATATAGTAGTAGAAGTAAGAAGTAGGGAAGTAATCTGGGGAGAGGACGCTGGCGCTGATTGTTCGCCGCTTCTCCACCAGAATTAGTTTAGTTTTAGTGTTTTTAACTATTTATTTATTTTTAGCCATTATTAAAGTTTAGTTTTTAACTTCTAGTTTTAGTGTGCAGTGCGCCTGGACCGCGGCGAACTGCGGCGAACCTCCACAGAGCCGGCTGCCTACTACGGCGCGCCCACCCCAACACCCCCGCCAAGGCATCCTGGCTAGCCTAGCCAATGGCTAACACTCAAGTTCAGTTTTCTCCAACCGGCACTATATTAACTTACTCCATCCCCCGCTTGCTGGAGCTGAGTAATCACACCATTCCAGGGTGTGTCTCAGTCATCAAACAACTCGGACTTCTCCGCAGACCACGTTACATCCACAGAAGCACCCGTCGTAACTTTGTTTTCTCCCAACCCGTCCATAACACTGTACCATTCATCTGCTCCTCCTCCGCCCGACACCCCGTCGCATGTACAACACGTCATCAGATACCTGGCGGACTTGGATCTTATCTTAGCAACCATGCGGGGCTGCAGTACTCCAGGTGGCCTGGAAAACATGGTGCGGACTTGACTCCTACACGGAGCGGACTCCGACACAAGACGAACACCGGGTTGCCGGGAAAACACAGAGTGTTAATTTCTCCAGCGCAGGACGGACACCAACACGGAGTGGATTTCACTCCAACACAGAGTGGACTGCACTGCATGTGGCACAGAAAACGTGGAGTGGTTTTCTCTCTACTTCGCCCCCTACCTAAACACAGCCCCACAGCCACAATCAAAATGGATCTCCTCAACATCCAAACACTCACCCGTAAATCATCATTTATTCACGACCTCATCCTGGACAAAGGCTTAGACATAATGTGCCTGACTGAGACCTGGCAACCACCCGATGTCTATCAATCCCTCAATGAAGCCTGTCCCTCTGGTTATAAATAGATTACTAAACCTCGCAGCACTGGCCGTGGCGGTGGCCTGGCTGTACTCCACTGTCTTGATCTAGAGCTGTCCCCCCTCCCTCTACCTGATCACTCCTCATTCGAATCCCTTGCATTCAAATGTAAACCTCCATATCCTATCACAGTTTTACTTATTTACCGCCCTCCTAAACCAAACTCCTCTTTCATTCCAGAACTACACGATCTACTCACTACCCTCTGTACCTCCACTTCCTCTAATCTAATCATATTAGGTGATGTTAACATCCATGTCGACACCCCCTCCCGCCCCCCTGCCTCTGACCTGTTGCAACTATTGGACTGTTTACACCTCACCCAACATGTAAATGTCCCCACACATGACAAAGGGCATACACTTGACCTTGTCATCTCCTCATCGGCCATAAGCAGCCTGCAAGTTCACGAGGTCGGTGTGTCTGACCACAAACTTATTCAAATGGAACTTCCTTTCCCACACCCCCACTCCAAACCCAAGCGGCAGATTTCATTCAGAAATTTCAAAAACATCAACCAAGACACTATAGCACAGGACCTCCAGCTTCTCTCCTCCTCCTCTGCAACCTTTACATCAGTCAGCAAGGCAGTGGACCATTACAATAACACTTTGGCCAAACTTCTAAGTATCCACGCCCCCCCAAAAAACAAAACAGTCACCTTTTCACGCTCAGCCCCCTGCTACACCAGTGAGCTCCGTCTGATGAAGTCAACTGGACGCATCCTGGAGCGTCGTCTTAAAGCCTCAGGACTGACCGTGCACAAACAGGCCTACAAAGAACATCAGAAGGCCTACTCAAAAGCCCTTGGGACTGCACGTGGCCAGTTCTATTCCAATATCATAAACAATACCCCTGGAAATTCAAAACAGCTCTTTTCAACCCTCAACCACTTTCTCAAACCCCAACCCACCACTCCAACAGAATCCTCAGAGGTAGTGTCCAATAACTTTATGACCTTCTTTACCGCTAAGGTTGACAACATCCGCACCCAGCTCCTCTCCTCTTCTTGCCCCACCACTTCACCTCCTCCCCCCTTCCTTCCACCCGGGACAGTCCAGCCTCTCCGCTGCTTCTCCTCTATCTTGCAGTCGGAGGTAGAAGACATCATCAAAAAGATGAAACCCTCCCCACATGTGCCCTGGACCCTTTCCCCACAGCCCTCATTAAACAACAAACCTCAGCCATTAGTCCCCTAATAACCGATGTCATCAACCTCTCACTCCAGTCTGGCTCTGTACCCCCTGCATTGAAGACTGCCATTATTACCCCCCTGCTCAAAAAACCCTCACTTGACCCGGACAACCTTGCCAACTACAGACCAATATCTAACCTCCCGTTCCTCTCCAAGGTTCTGGAAAAAGTGGTAGCTGCCCAACTTCACACTCATCTCACCCGCAATAACATCGCTGAGAAATTTCAATCCGGGTTTCGCTCTGGCCACAGCACTGAAACAGCACTTGTTAAGGTCACCAACGACCTTCTCATGGCTGCCGATGCAGGCTCCCCGTCACTTCTCATCCTGTTGGATCTGTCCGCTGCATTTGACACTGTCCACCACAATATCCTCCTTAACCAACTTCACTCCACTGGATTCTCTGGCACTGCTCTAACCTGGCTTCAGTCCTACCTCTCGAACCGGACCGAGTACGTTTCCCTGGGGGGGAAAAAATCCGACACTCACACTGTCACCTCCGGTGTCCCCCAGGGATCTGTACTCGGTCCTACCCTCTTCACTCTCTACATCAGGGGTTTCAAACTCCAGTCCTCGGGGGCTGCATTCCTCCATGTTTTCCAAGTTTCCCTCGTTAAACACACCTGATTCAATTATCAGGCTTCTGCAGAACGTGAGGATGAACTGATCATTTGAATCAGGTGTGTTTAACGAGGGAAACCTGGAAAACATGTAGGAATGCGGCCCCCGAGGACTGGCGTTTGAGACCCCTGCTCTACATACTACCCCTCGGCAATATAATCAGGAAGTTCGGCATCTCATATCATTGCTATGCGGACGACACCCAGCTATACCTCAAACTTGACCCCCCGCCCTTCATAACCCAGCCCTCTCCATCTCCCTCATCCATCCTCTCCCTGTGTCTGGAGGAGATAAAGGCGTGGATGAATCTCAGCTTCCTGCAAGTTAACAGTGACAAAACCCAAGCCATGTTAATTGGCACTCCCCATCAGATCCATACCTGCCCAATAACAAGCATCTTCTTCGCCGGTCTCACTATTCCCCTCTCAGCCACTGTCACCAACCTGGGTGTGAAACTGGATCCTCAACTCAACCTTGAGTCACACATAAAACACATCTGCAAAACCTCCTTCTTCCACCTCAGAAATACCTCCAAACTCCGCCCCACACTTACCCTGACGGATGCTGAGAAACTTGTCCACGCCTTTGTCTCCTCAAGGCTAGACTATTGTAACACGCTCCTCATCGGGATCCCTAGCAAGAGCCTCCAGAGGCTTCAGTACATTCAAAACAGCGCTGCTAGGATCCTGATGAGGGTGCGGAAAAGCAATCACATCACACCCATCCTCCGTTCTCTGCACTGGCTCCCCATCAAATTCCGAATTGATTATAAGATCGCCCTCCTCACTCACCATTGTATCCTCGGACATGCTCTCCCATACCTCAAAGAACTCCTTGCCCCAAAACCTGCCACCCGAAGCCTCCGCTCATCCAATTCACACCTTCTCCACGTTCCTAAAACCAAGCTGCGCACCATGGGCGACTGGGCCTTCTGCCATACAGCCCCTACACTGTGGAACTCCCTCCCCGACCACCTAAGAGCACCCCAATCCACTGACACTTTCAAAACTGGACTTAAAACTCACCTCTTTACCTTAGCATTTCCGTAATTTCTCTCTTATCTTGGTTGTCGTCCAGTTGTTTTAAACTTGTCCTTGTTTTGTTTTCTTGTTTTTTATCTGCCATGTAGCACTTTGAGATTCCCCGAATGTAAAGGGCGTCATAAATATGATTTATTATTATTATTATTATTATTATTATTATTATCATATATTATTTTTTATATTATATATTACCGTATTTTCCGCCCTATAAGGCGCACCTAAAAACCTAAATTTTTATCAAAAGTCAACAATGCGCCTTATAGCCCGGTGCGCCTTATATATGGATCAAGTGATGAATTTGTTGATCCATAGTGGTTGTACACAGTGCTCTGCCAAAATGTTTTAGTACGTTTTAGTACGACTAGTAAATTACAAGGTCGCATCGCTTCCCAGCATTACGGTAACTGTAGTCAGGGGGCGTCACCGAATAGCTGTTGTACCCGCGAGGCTATTTCATTTCAAAATAGGCTGCCCCGTTAATGTTTCGAGTAAATCTACGGATCGATATGGAAGGGAAACATAGGTAAGTAGTACCAATGCGTTAGATCGAACTTTAGTCAGTTCTGATCATTTTATAGGAGATCGTTTGAGAGACGCGATTGTTTACACTTTGCTGAGGCTCATGGGAGATTGCGAGCTGAGGGTCATGTTTTTTTGCGGATGGCTAATGCTATAACGATAGCTGCTATACGCGCGAGGCTATTTCATGTAAAAATAGGCTGCTTTGTTAATGTTTCGAGTAAATCTACGGATCGATATGGAAGGGAAACATAGGTAAGTAGTACCAATGCGTTAGATCGAACTTTAGTCAGTTCTGATCATTTTATAGGAGCTCGTTTGAGAGACGCGATTGTTTACACTTTGCTGACGCTCATGGGAGATTGCGAGCGGAGGCTCATAGGAAATTGCGGATGGCTAATGCTATAACGATAGCTGCTATACGCGCGAGGCTATTTCATGTCAAAATAGGCCGCTCTGTTAATGTTTCGAGTAATTCTACGGATCGATATGGAAGGGAAACATAGGTAAGTTGTACCAATGCGTTAGATCGAACTTTAGTCAGTTCTGATCATTTTATAGGAGCTCGTTTGAGAGACGCGATTGTTTGTTTACACTTTGCTGAGGCTCATGGGAGATTGCCAGCTGAGGGTCATTGGTTTTTGCGGATGGCTAATGCTATAACGATAGCTGCTATACGCGCGAGGCTATTTCATGTCAAAATAGGCTGCTCTGTTCATGTTTCGAGTAATTCTACGGATTGATATGGAAGGGAATCGTAGGTAAGTAGTACCAATGCGTTAGATCAGTGCTTCTCAAATAGTGGGGCGCGCCCCCCTTGGGGGGCGCGGTGCTATTCCTGGGGGGGCGCGTGTGACCCTGGGGAACAGGCTTTTTTTTTGGCAGTACTAGAATAAAGTGTAATTGCGCGTTTACTACAGCAGGGGGCAGTGGCGCTCTCATTGTTACTTCTGTCACGTTTGCGACAGTGCAACATTTTACGACTTACAAGACAAGTTAGGATAGTCACGGTGGGGAGGGGGGGCGCGAATAGTTTTCTTCTTGCTGGGGGGGGCGTAACAGAAAATAATTGAGAAGCACTGCGTTAGATCGAACTTTGGTCAGTTCTGATCATTTTATAGGAGCTCGTTTGAGAGACGCGATTGTTTGTTTACACTTTGCTGAGGCTCATGGGAGATTGCAAGCTGAGGGTCATTGGTTTTTGCGGATGGCTAATGCTATAACGATAGCTGCTATATGCGCGAGGCTATTTCATGTCAAAATAGGCTGCTCTGTTCATGTTTCGAGTAATTCTACGGATTGATATGGAAGGGAATCATAGGTAAGTAGTACCAATGCGTTAGATCGAACTTTGGTCAGTTCTGATCATTTTATAGGCACTCGTTTGAGAGACGCGATTGTTTACACTTTCCTGAGGCTCATGGGAGATTGCGAGCTGAGGCTCTTTGGAAATTGCGGATGGCTAATGCTATAACGATAGCTGCTATACGCACGAGGCTATTTCATGTCAAAATAGGCTGCTCTGTTAATGTTTCGAGTAATTCTACGGATCGATATGGAAGGGAAACATAGGTAAGTAGTACCAATGCGTTAGATCGAACTTTAGTCAGTTCTGATCATTTTATAGGAGCTCGTTTGAGAGACGCGATTGTTTACACTTTGCTGAGGCTCATGGGAGATTGCGAGCTGAGGCTCATAGGAAATCGCGGATGGCTAGTGCTATAACGATAGCTGCTATACGCGCGAGGCTATTTCATGTCAAAATAGGCCGCGCTGTTAATGTTTCGAGTAAATCTACGGATCGATATGGAAGGGAAACATAGGTAAGTAGTACCAATGCGTTAGATTGAACTTTAGTCAGTTCCAATCATTTTATAGGAGATTGTTTGAGAAACGCGATTGTTTACAGAGGGCTCGTTGGTTATTGGCTAGTGGGTGCAGACCGCAACCCTAGTCAACCTCAGTTTGTTGCAGTAAAGCTTCTATTTTATGCGCCTTATAGGCCGGTGCGCCTTATATATGGACAAAGTTTTAAAATGGGCCGTTCATTGAAGGTGCGCCTTATACCCCGGTGCGCCTTATAGGGCGGAAAATACGGTATTTATATTTTTTTGTTTGTTTTTCATCTCATATATTTAAAGCCTTTTTTCCACCTAAGCGGTTTTGCGTCGTAAAGGCGTCTTAAGATTCGTAACGCGCGCCAACTCGTTCCCGTGCGCGGTGGAAGAATACAATGCGAGAGAGGCTGTGGACCGAGGAAGACGACATTATCCACTCACATGGTATACACCATTTTGGACTGTCATCTCTCTCTTGCAACGCCCCTTTCCAGTGTGGAAGCCAACCACAGGAATAAAGGTAAAGAATTTTTTCTCTTGCTTATTATTGTACTGTTTTCTGTTATTACTGTTTCAACTAACACCCAAATTCGGTTTACATCGCCGCATAGGAACGGATCAATGCCGTAAACCGAGAACCCCTGTATATTATTGGAAAACTGAGATGGTTCCCTTTTTGGTGCCAAAACCTAATTTTGAAAATGTGGGTCGCATTGTTCATTTATTTGCTTATGCTTTTGCTACAGCGGGTCACATATTACTTTGACCAAGTGATTAAACCTTCATAAGGCAGCCATTGACATGGATGGAGGTTTTGCCTTTACTGAATGACAAGGAGGAATTACAATGTTCAAGCATTTTGTGAAGGGTGTTCTATCTATTAAAATTTAGACACCCAATACGGTTCCGCGCGTTGTGAGTGCAGGTGAGTGCGTGTGTATGTGCGCGTGTGTGTGCGTGCATGCGTGTGTGTAAGCATATGTGCGTGCGTGCATGTGTGTGTAGTCAGGGACTCACCGGTGTGACAGGTGCCAGTGGAGGAAGAATTGGAGCAAGGGCATGGGACACAGTCTTCAGTCAGGGCAGTGCTACGGCTGCGGTAATGATCTGGCTTGCACTCCTCGCAATTGTTCCCCTGGGTGTTACCCACACAGTTCACACATACACCTGAGGAAATAAAGTTTAGAAAATCAGTTTTATCCTGGTTGCACTTTTTTAAACAGGGGAAGGTGGAAGATACGAAAAGGACCTATTATACATAAAAGAAAAAAATAATAGGGTGACAAAAAATTACTATACTGTACATTATACATAAACAGCAATTCATGTATATTGTGGTCAGACGTGTGTTTGTATTTGAATTTATGGCTGCTTGATTATGGGTAAAAATCATATTCACGTTTATTCTGTTCAATATTGAAATCATGATTATTTACACGATTAAGTTTTTAAGATTGAAAAAGCATTTATTGAACATGTTTGGAACAGTATTTATTGAACATGTTTAAATAAGACTCTCCTGTTAACAGTGTTGGAAAACTTAATTTTTGCCAAAAACTATTTCAAAGTTCAGTTCACAAATTTTAAAAGGAACTTGTTCAGTTCATAATTGAGATTTCATGAACTAAGTTTATGGTTCCAAAAATGAAAAGTTTATGGTTCTTTTCTTCCCCCAATTAATAAAAGGTTGCTTTGAGCACTTACCCTCTGGCATTTTCTCATTTTCATCCATTCCTTTCACACTAATATCTAGGTGCTATCACCTTAAATACCTATCTTAAATACAAGAGAAAATTGCTTGAATTCTGTTTTTCTTTAATAAGTTGAAACAAAAACATGTCTGTGGTCCAGAACACACACACAGAACACAAACAGTCTGCTGTAGGGGCCAAAACTCAGGTTGGAAATGAAGCATGTACAAATTAAGTATTCAATGTGCAAAACAAAAATTAGATTTGGTTTATCTAGATGTGTTTTGCGGGGTTTTATTTTGAAGTCTAAGAAGAGAAAAACTGGCATCCTTGAACAAAAGTAAACTGCTGTTCAAAACCATTCCATGGCCCCAAAATGAGCGTGTTCACAAAAACGTCCACAGAGCAAAAATGCGCTATGTTGAGTTAATGTTCGTCCAAAATATTTTAGTGAGTTCATGAAAATTCCATTCATGGAATGCGTTAAGGCAGTGGTCCCCAAACACCGGGCCACGGACCGGTACCGGTCCGTGGGTCACTTGGTACCGGGCCGCCAAGCTGCACAGAAAAAAAAATTTTTTATCGACGATCAATTAATTCAGGTCAAGACACTCGTCCCGGTCACGTGACATGTTTCCCCAGTCGAGCCAGCAAAGCTAATATGTGGCGACAGGCTAACTAACCAGGCAATGAAGCATTCAAAACTGCTTCAACACATGGAGACCAAGCATCCTGCAATAAAAGACAAACCTTAATCACTTCGGGTGTCATTGTCTCCAATTACCTCTAGATGGGACCGGCTCGTTTCTGAGAAACAAACTCAGTGCTCCCACTAATTCAACGTAATGGTGAGTTTTATTTTTGTCATTTGTACTTGTTTTTATGTTAGTCGTATCATTTTATTTCATCGTATTTATATATTTATTATAAATGTATTATTTCATTATATAAATGTATTATTTATTTATATAAATGCCGGTCCGCAAAAATATTTCTGACATGTAACCGGTCCGTGGCGCAAAAAAGGTTGGGGACCACTGCGTTAAGGTACAACATTGCCTGTTAAATATGGCCTGGATCTCCACTCTCCACACATGTGGGGGTGTTGCGGTTGAGTTGCGCATGCACGTCTCAGAACGGAAACACCAAATAATTGTTTGTCGTTGATTATATGAATTTTGAGATTGTCTGGAGCCAAAATTGTGATTATAATTATAATAATGAGCAGCCCTAATTTTAATGCAGCTTGTTTCGCCAAACGCAAGAGGTGTCAGTGTTTAATGTCATGTTCTCATTATGACCTTTTTGAACCACAAAGGTTTTTATGAGTTATTACAGATAACACTATTATCATTTTAAGTTAGCCATCACTTGATAGTTGGAGACCCGACTTGCCAGATGCATCCTCACTGCAACACACCTGATTCAAATCATAAGAATTGCTATCAGGCTTTTATAGCGCTTGCTGGTCAGGTGATCATTAAATCAGGTGTGTTGTAGTAGGGCTGCACCTAAAATGGGCTGGATAGGCGGCCTTGAGGACCGGAGTTGGTGAGCCCTGTTTCAAAGGCTTCAAAAAGCTGGCAAAAGACTTTTCCCCTGTGACTGAATTACCTGTGCTAAGCTGTGTGTGTCTGTTTACGGACAAGTAAGAGTAAAGAGTAGCATTTTAATGTGAGATAAGCATAGGGAACGACGTGCCATAAAAGCAATTTCTGTAATGCACCACCTTCTGGCTGTTGTTTGTTTGGCTAACAGAGATTCCCAAACCATTGCTGGCAGCAGACGGCTGACTTATCCTGGTGGACGGATCCCCTGCGTCAAGGTTAGGTGACACAATTTTTAACTCAGTGAATAAATGTTCTCCCAAAGTGAACAAATCTGATTAAACTTCATCTGCATGTCCCCAAATATCTCCTAATTATCTAGTACGGTCATATAAATTTTGCAGCTAGCTTTCAACACTATTTTGCTGGATAATACGTAATCAGTGTTTTTTTCCTGCCCAAAATTGGCATTGGACTCAAAAACTCAAAAACTGCATGTAGGTCAGGCCCTACAATTGATATATAAAACCTACACCTAAAGGCTACAGGTACATACATTTATCCAAATCATACAATCGGTGGTGTGGATTTTAGAATTTCTTTAAATGTGACATCTGTTCCAGCATGACTGTATCCTAGATCAGAAAACAAGGTATTGAGTTTGTTGCATCTTTATTGACTGGCCAACACAGCGCTCTATACTGAAATCAGAGGCGATTACTCTAAGACGGCAAGGGAAGCTCAGCTTCCCCTAAAATATAATAAAATAAGTGATCAAATATATACTGTTGTGTGTACATGTCATTGACTAAATATGCACTACAATGCGCTCAACCTTTGTTCAGAATCAGCTTCTTATCACTGGTAACGATGTGGCTTCCCTCTCACTCATTTCCGCAGCTTCACAGTGATTTAAACAGTGCTTTAAACAGTGTAGACGCTGGGTGTCCACCGAGTTCAATAGGGAAGCAAAAAGTGCAGCGAAATGAGACGAGTCATTGGATAAATGCTGAGCTTTGTCCTACCCATCGGACACTCAGCGTCTCTGGGGGTCTATGGGGCAGTGGGCTAGCATCCTCCGGCCCTGACTCTCAGCTTCTGCATGATGATTGGATAATCTGTCTGAGGCTGAATCCCTTTTTGATTGACAGCAAAATGAGCGAATTAGCAATCTTTTTGTGTAAACATCCGTGGAAGCATTTTTTAATTTTCATTCCGTTTAGAGTTGAACCAGAGACTTTCCTAATCTTCTTAGCGACATTTTCTTTGTTCGAAACGGCTAGCGACAAATTCAGCTTCTCTTTCTGGTGGGTTCTTTTTGTAGCTGCTTGTGTTTGGAGACTGACTTCTATAGCTCTTTCTGACTCCTGTCACAATTTCTGTCCCTACCGATCAGCAGGTAAATAAACCGACACATTTTGTGATGTAGGCCGGAATTGAGCTTCCCCTTCTTGAAAGACCAGCATCCGCCACTGACTGAAATTCATTAAACACCTTTGGAATGAACTAGAACTCTGTATACAGCGGAATGAGAAAGAACAAACATGACATAGCAGTGTTTATTCAGTTGAAGAATTATGGATAGGTTATCATTAGATTTGTGGATATGACAATACGATGACGAAGACCAGGTTGCTCCAACCCTAAATAAATGATCCAGTTTATGTACGCGTTCTGCAGTTTGGATACAGTAAAATGTGATTTTGCACATAGTGTTCTTGTTTGAGTGTACAATTTCCCTGTGAAAAGAGCATCAGTGAGAGAACAGTAAAACCATAGTTAATCCACAGCCATGAACACTGAGCCAGAGTGAGAATTTAGTAGTCCATCTGTTCATGCAAATAAGCAGCAAGACATATGGCTTCTAAACCCCCCCCCCACACACACACACACACACTATTACAGCCATCAGTAAGGCTTCACCTTTCGTCCTTCAAGCAACTCACATGTGACTAAAAGCCTGGCTTGTGGGAGGTGAGGCACAATCCTCCTCAAGAGGATCAATTTAAACTATACTCTCTAGTCTCCAGTACCATTTGTGAGACCTTGGTTTCATCCATCCATTTATTTTCCGAACCGCTTAGTCCCCACGGGGGTCGCGGGCGCGCTGGAGCCTATTCCAGCCGTCATTGGGCAGTAGGCGGGGGACACCCTGAACCGGTTGCCAGCCGATCGCAGGGCACACAGAGACAAACAACCATCCGCACTCGCACTCACACCTAGGGACAATTTGGAGTCTCCAATCGGCCTACCAAGCTTGCTTTTGGGATGTGGGAGGGAACCGGAGTGCCCGGAGAAAACCCACGCGGGCCCGGGGAGAACATGCAAACTCCACACAGGGAGGGCCGGAGGTGGAATCGAACCCGCACCCTCCTAACTGTGAGGCGGACGTGCTACCCAGTGCGTCACCGAGCCGCCTGACCTTGGTTTCAATGGGTTTTTATTTTCTTGTGAAATAC
This sequence comes from Syngnathus typhle, assembly GCF_033458585.1. NCBI lineage: Eukaryota > Metazoa > Chordata > Actinopteri > Syngnathiformes > Syngnathidae > Syngnathus > Syngnathus typhle. The sequence goes on from NC_083742.1 coordinate 4,564,053, forward strand.
ACTCCAGACTCGCATAAAACAAACTGATGGTTTTACGATCTGTGAGACTTCTTTGTAAGACTGCTCTGTCCAATCCCGTTCCTGCTCGCTAATTGAAAGCTGCATATTTGTAGAGACTCCAGTTACTTAAAGGGAATGAGGAAGATCCGCGTGTATGTGTGTGTGTGTGTGTGTAATGTGTGTGCGGGTGCACGTGCAAAGGGGCTGGATACTACAGTAATCAGCTGCTCTTGTTAAAAGCACAGTTGTTCCCATCACGACCTAAACAAAGCTAGTGCCGTGAATGCTTAAATGAATGTAGCTAAAATGTAGGTCTAGCGAATGTGAATGGATCAAATGCATAAGCACTTAAGATCTCACTGGCGATCAGCAAACTAATACCATGTTAACTTCCAGCTCCCTTCACACAGCAAAAACAAAACAAGCGGTTGAAAAGACAGGAAAAATAAGTGAATATAATGTAAAGGATTGTCAATAGATTCTACAAAACGGTAGATGGCTTGGATGAGAATTGCTGTGTGCAACTTTGTAGTGGAAGAACTCTTTCCATTCATAGTCGTACAGAGTAAAAAGCTAGCACTAGTCTTTACCAAAAAAAGACCCCCCCAATGGTACACAAAAATAACACTGTGCGTGTGAATATTCTCATTCATCCAGGTCTTTTCATCCTCAAAGCATCGAATTGATCTTGACTGGACTGTTCTGGTTGTCTTACAAGTCGTTTCACCTCTCATTTCAGAGCAGCCTTCGTCAGCTCAAGGCTTGGTTAAGACTGTATCAATTTGATAAAGTGCGAAAAACTATTTATGCTCTGAGTTAGAAGTATGCCCCAACCACAAGTGAAAGAAGGTAGAGGATTGCTTGTGCCGGGGCTAAGGAAATTATTAAAAAAATTAAAAAAAGTTTTTATTGCACGAGAGAGCTTTTGTTTTTTTGTTTTTACATCAGACTTTGATATAAAGTAGACCTTTACATTCTTGCCGCATTTGTTTTATTACCTCCTCAAAAATGATGGGTTAAAACCAACCCAATTTTAGTTAAAAAATTAGACAGTTGCCATTTTATTGTACATCACAACCCAACAAAGTGAACAACCCAAAATTGGGTGAAATTACCCCAACTTCCTGGGTCTGGTCAATTTTTAACCCAGCAGTCTTAATGATGTATGTTTTCATTATTATATTATTATATATTGTATTTTTAAAATATATTTTCTATTTCTTTGGGGGGGAGCATTTCTGTTTTTTTGTAGAAAACTCTTAGTGGCAGACACAGTTTATTGTCTTGTTCTAACAACAACAATATTAGAAAGAGTGTAGACTAGACAAGGAAAATTGTATCAGATACTGATTTGGTATCTTAACTGTCTTTTTTGTCTCATACTCTTCAAAGGCCCTCAAGTTTCACGCATGACCATCTTTCCCACTCTGAGGTAAACAAACAAACAAACAAACAAACAAACAAACAAACAAACAAACGATATAGATATCTACACACAATAAAATCTTTCTCAACAGGAAGCCCCTTGGAAACCTCTGACAAGACACCACTAAAACTGTTCATAATACATATCCAGTCACTACGGTTTGTAAAGAGAGGGGTGAATTTGTGCCAGTGCCAAATGACATACTAGCTGTTGTGAAAGTGGTATACAAATAAAAACGATATGTTAGTGGGTTTGATAGGCAAGATTGTAAGCCACGAGCAACACCATGTGAACCAAAGCTTAACTATTGATCTGATCTGAAGAAATATACAGAGGTTGTGGGTAGCTTGATGTACTTATCAACATGTACCAGACCAGATCTGAGCTACATAGTGAGGAAAGCTACCCAATATCTTTCCAAACCAACTATGGAATAACGGGCTACAGTAAAACATGTACTAAGGTACTTAAAGGGTGCAAAGTACTAAGTTACTTAAAGGGTGCAAAGGAAAAGATACAAAAAGAGTGACAATGAGCCACTTGGGTTGGGAGCATTCAGTGATGCAAACTGGGCAGAACACGGTACTGACAGACGTAGTACTTCAGGTTATTGTCAGCTTAAGCCAATTTGGTCCCGTGATTTCATGGAAAACCAAAAGACAAGCAACGGTAGCTATTTTAACGTGTGAAGCTGAATACATGGCCTTAGCTGTCCTTTATGCTATGCCTTAGCTAACTATACATGTCTGTATTTAGTTCAACTGTTAGATGGTATTGATGGGTATCATTACAGGCAGCCAAAGGTTCACAGACAACCAAGGAGCTAAAAATACTGTGCAAAGACATTGATGGAAACATGTTGACATAAAATATCATTTTGTAAGCTCAACTGTTAACGATGGCAAAGTAAACGTCTGTCCAACAGAACAAATGGTGGCAGATATCAAAATCTAAATTGATTACTTTTGTGGCATTTATATTTGGAGTGTAATGAGATTTATGTTTATGAAATGTGTTAATCAGATGAAGAATTTTTCGGTACGTAAATTTGGAAAGTAATGAGATTTATGAAATGTATTTATCAGATGATGAATTTTGTGGTACTTCTGTTTGAAGAGTAATGAGATTTATGTTTATGAAATGTGAATAACATTGAGAATATCAATTCTATTTATATTTGATCATTTTTAGATTGTATTTATATTTATATTTTCATATATTTTATATATTTTTATTTTGCATTATCTACCAATATGAGAGCAAGTGGGGCTGTTAGTATATGTGCGCTATACTTTGGGGCTTTTATTTTGGCGTATGCTACACAGGAAGTATTGCTTTTATTGTTTTCGTTTAACAAATGTGCTCAATAAAAAACAGGTGCCGTCAATCAGTTGATTAGCACTGGCAAACCAAAGTAAACTCTGTTGGTGTTCTTTCTGTTCTGTCTGTCTCCACAGTATTAATGTTTTATTGAAATAACAATTTGTGCCAGTGCCAAATGACATACTACGCTATAGCTGTTGTGAAAGCGCTATATAAATGAAAATGTATTGTTGTATTTTATTAATTGTCACACACACAGCATATACAGTAGAATCTACTACTGTAGATTTTGTTTGACAGGGGTGTCAAACTCTTTTTTTTTTGCGGGCCGCATTGTAGTCATAGCTTCTTCTGGAAGGCCATTATGACTGTCAACCCAAATAAATGCATGAGCACCTCATATCATATAATAATAATAATAATAATAATAATAATTCATTATATTTGTATAGCGCTTTTCAAGAACCCAAAGACGCTTACAGGGAACAATGCAAAGACATAAATGGGGGGGGGGGGGAGGAGGAAACAATCGGATAAACTTAAGAGGAGGAAAGCAGTTATGGGTAGGGGAGGTCATAAGCTTGGGAGAAGAGGTATGTTTTTAGACGGGACTTAAATATGGGAAGTGTGGGTGAGTCACAGACAGACTGGGGGAGAGAGTTCCAGAGTCGGGGTGATGTGCAGGAGAAGGCTCTGTCACCGAAGGATTTGAGTTTGGATTTTGGGACTGTCAAACGTGAAGTATTGGAGGATCGGAGGGGACGGTTGGGGCAGTAGGGGACAAGGAGGTCGGATAGGTAAGTGGGAGCCAGGTGGTGAAGGGCTTTGAAGGTGAGGAGGAGTATCTTGAAGATGATACGCTCCTTCATGGGGAGCCAGTGAAGAGAGTGGAGAACAGGAGTGATGTGTTCACGGGACCGGGTGTGGGTAAGGAGGCGGGCAGCAGAGTTTTGGACTAGTTGAAGTCTATGGAGTGAGTGAGCAGTGATTCCAGTGAGAAGGGAGTTGCAGTAGTCAAGCCGGGATGAGATGAAGGCGTGGATGAGAGATTCAGCGGCAGGGAGAGAAAGGCAGTGCCGGATTTTAGCGATGCGTCGGAGGTGGAAGTAGGAGGTCTTGACAACTGAGCTAACATGAGGTTGGAAGGACAGTGTGGGGTCAAAAATAATGCCAAGATTGCGTGCCAGAGGGGAAGGAGTGATGTTTGAGGAGTCAATGGTGAGTGTGATGGATCCAGTTTTATTAAGGGAGGATTTAGTGCCTATGAGGAGGAGCTCTGTTTTGTCACTGTTGAGTTTGAGAAAGTTGTGGGTCAGCCATGCTTTTATTGTAGAGATGCAGGTTTCAAAATGAGTGAGGGAAGGGTTACGGGTTGGTGTCGTACGTATATAGATCTGGGTGTCATCAGCGTAGCAGTGGAAGTCCAGATTGAGTTTGCGGATGACGGTACCAAGGGGAAAGAGGTAGCAGATGAATAGGAGGGGGCCAAGAACTGAGCCTTGGGGGACCCCTTGTGTAACTGGGGAGAGGATGGATGTGTGACCGGAGAGAGAGATGAAATGGTTTCTGTTGGTGAGGTAGGAGGTGAGCCAGTCGAGTGCAGTGCCCTCAACACCTAGTTGGCGCAGCCTTTGGAGGAGGATGGAATGGTTCACAGTGTCAAAGGCTGCGCTAAGGTCAAGTAGTAGTAGGATGTTGAGGGCACCAGAGTCTGCAGAAATGAGGAGATCGTTGGTGACTTTAACTAGAGCTGTTTCAGTGCTGTGAAGTGGGCGGAATCCGGACTGGAAGGGTTCATAGAGGTTGTTGGACTGGAGATGGGTGTGGAGTTGGGCGGAGACAATGCGTTCAAGGGTTTTGGAAAGGAATGAAAGGTTGGAGATGGGACGGTAGTTGGAGAGGTTGAGTGGGTCCAAGGTGGGCTTTTTGAGAATGGGGGTGATGGCTGCAAGTTTATAGACAGCGGGAAAGTGACCAAGGGATAAAGACTGATTAAAAAGGGTGGTGAGGTGGGGGAGGAGGACAGGGAGGCAGGCCTTAGTTAAGGTCGTTGGAAGAGGGTCAAGAGAGCAGGTGGTTGTCTTGGATGAGGTAATGATGTCTAGGATAGTGGAGGAGTCAACAGGGGAGAAGGCAGTGAGAGAGGGAAAGGGCGGGCGGTCAGGAAGTGGGGGCAGGAGGGCAGGGGAGGAGGAGTTATTGATGATGTCGGTCAGAGAACTGTTGATTTGGGCGATTTTGTTGTTGAAGTTGACAAGGAAGGAGTTACAGAGGGCGGGTGAGGAGGGTGGCTTGGTGACCGGTGGCTGGAGCAATTTGTTGATGGTGGAGAAGAGTATGCGGGGGTTTCGGTTGGTGTTATTAATGAGAGATGAGAAGTAAGCAGATTTGGCAGCAAGAAGAGCGTCACGGTAGGAGGAGATGTGTTGTTCAAAGGTTTCGGCATGGACGGTGAGGCGGGTTTTTTTGTAGAGGCGTTCCAGTTGACGGCCAGTTTGTTTCATGGTGCGGAGTTCCGGTGTGTACCAAGGGGCAGAGTTAGTGAATGTAACAGAGGAAGTTTTCCAGGGGGCTAGGGAATCAAGGGAGTCAGAAAGGATGTTGTTGAGCGTGGTGGCAAGGTCATCAGGGGAGGAAGAAGTGGGGTCGGAGGGAAGAGCAGAGGATAAGAGCTGGCAAAGCGTGATTGGGTTTACAGTCTTGATGTTGCGGTAGGAAATGGTGCGCTTTGTGGATTTATGAGGCGAGGGTAGAGGGGCGGAGAAGAGGATGCAGAGATGATCCGACAGTGGAAAGGTGAGAGGACGGGGGCTGGATGTGAGTGGAAAGGAGGAGCATACTATATCCAGGGTGTGCCCTTTGGTGTGGGTGGGGAAGGTGATGTGCTGGGTGAGATGAAAGCATTCCAGAACGGAGATGAAGTCAGATGTCAGTGGAGCAGTTGGCTGGTCGATGTGGATGTTGAAATCACCGATTAGTAGGAGGCGGTAGGAGACTGAGGATACGATGGTGAGAAGTTCAGAGAGTTCAGAGAGAAAAGACGGATGTGACTTGGGGGGGCGGTAGATAAGAACGGCAGTAGTAGAGTTGGGGAGGGAGAAAGCGAGATATTCAAAGGATGAAATAGATGGGAGGTTGAGGTCCAATTCAGTGATTGATAGGGACCGCTTATGGAAGACAGCGATACCACCTCCTCGCCCAGAGAGGCGGGGTTTGGCGATGTAGCTGTAGTTAGACGGAGTGGCTTGGTTGAGAGAAAAATAGTCCAGAGGCTGTTGCCATGTTTCACAGAGAAGGAGCAGATCCAAATTATTGTCCAATATTAGTTCGAAAATAACTAGTGATTTGTTGGAGAGGGAGCGACAGTTCAGCAGTGCAAGGGAGATGGATGAAGGAGCGGGGGTGGGGGAGCGGAGATTGTTGAAGTTCACAGTACGGAAGGTGGGGGTGACGGGGGGGCGAGAGTTAGTCCAGAAAGAGGGGATGGGTGAGCCATCAGGGAAATGTCGTTTAAAAGATAGTCCGGAGCTACGGTGGATGTAGCGGCGACGGCGGAGGATCCCAGCCTTGCTGGCAGCTGAGGCAGCAGCAGCAGGGAGACGGTGATTATTGTTGAAATGATGAAGATCAGCAGCAGTGTAGACAAATGGACGAGAAGTTAGTGGAATGGAAGGCCGGAGAAGCAGAAGTGATAGTTCATGCAGGAGATGAGACGTGAAAGCAGCAGGGAATAATCCAGATAAAATGGTAGAAATGGCTAGTAGCTGGTTAACTAGAAGTTTGTAGGCAGTGAAATGCATGGAAGCAGCAGTGGACCGAGTCGTGATGTTGGTGGAGTGGGTGGTGGTGTTGGTCAATCCCGACTGTACCCGTGCAAACGGCACGCCCCAGTGTGTCATGGCGGCCCACAGCCGAGCCACGACCGGCGAGCTCGCAGCGAGCGGGTGCTCCCCCCGAGGACGCCGGCCAAGTGGCCAGCAAGTTGGGTTGGAGCCGCTTGCCGAGCCAAGAGCAAGCAGTTACAGGCTCAGAGCCGGGAGGTAGTAGGGTCCGGTGGTGGGTTGGCTAGCTGGCTAGCGTAGCTCGTAGTCAGAGGGAGCGGGATCGAAGAAGTGCGAGCAGAGCTCCAGAGATACGCGGTGGGCAGGAGAAAAGGCGAGAAAATAAAAGAAAACAAGAAACGAGCACACTTAAAACGGGAAAACACAAAACAGACGGGGGACAAACAAATAGCGGACACGGTTTTCGGGGTAGAAGCGGCAGTCAACAGTCCAGACGCCAGCGTTGCTCTAACCCGGAAGACAAGAAAAAAGACGTGCTCAGGCAGCTTCCTCTTGGGTTCTGTAAAAGCTACAAAACAAACTGACAAATAACTCGTTTTCAAATCAGACGAGTGAAAACTGGTCAAATATTTTAAAAAACTGATATTATTAAGTGAAGACAATTTGCAATCCTAGTAATGACACACGAATTTAATGGACAATTTGTCTTCGCGGGCCACATAAAATGATGTGGCGGGCCGTATCTGGCCCCCGGGCCTTGAGTTTGCCACCAGTGCAGTAGATAGTACATAGGGAGAAAAACGTTGGACAAAATAATCATTGGAATTCTGTTGGCACTGGAACAGTTGACTGACTGACATCCATTTTGCGGAAGAAGGACGCGGGACAAGAAAGTTCAAGAATAGGAAGGACGACGGCGTTTTTTTCGCCGGTCCGTGTAATCGCCTTACCCGGGTCGAATACTGAGAGACCTCTCAGTCACTGACGGATGCACATTTAATTGACGACTGACAGAAACACACCCAGCCCGTCTCGCGTGTGTTTATTATGCTACTTTCATCCAGGATGCGAAATGAATGATAGCCGATGTTCACTTGCTTGTGCAAGTGTCATTCCTGCAACATGTACAAGAGAAGAGGTGGGGACATATTCATTTAAATAAGGGGAAAAAGAGCCACTTTTTTTTGTCCTTGGCAACAATGGACAACAGAGCAACCGCAGCTGATTTATTCCTGTTATCTCTTAAGTCCTGCAAACTACGGAACCATCATGAAGCACACAGCTTCTAGTGAATTCTGCAGCCTTATTGGTGTGAATGACTGTAGCTTGCAGCACTATTAGGGTATTGATCTTGTTGAATGTTCTGCAAGGTCGTTAGGTTCACTGGTTTGGTTTGTGCTATCAAAAGTCAAAGCCTGGGTATGATTCCCAAGTGGTGGGTGGCACTTAATTATTTATGATGTTAATGTTCATTTTGGCTGCATTGTCTCACAGAAACACACAAATGTACTCACTATCCATCCATCCATCCATTTTCTGAACCGCTTAGTCCCCACGGGGGTCGCGGGCGTGCTGGAGCCTATCTCAGCTGTCACCGGGCAGTAGGCGGGGGACACCCTGAACCGGTTGCCAGCCAATCGCAGGGCACAAATGTACTCACTATATAACAAAAAAGTGACTGGAATCTTTTATACTAGATCAGGGGTGGGCAAACTACGGCCCACGGGCCACATCCGGTCCACGGGACCGTTTAATCCGGCCCACCAACCCTGAATAAATTGTATTATCAAACATTTTTTGGTCATTTTGCCTGCAATGACTGCGTTTCCCCAGTAGGTGGGGAACCGTTCGCCTGCGCATTTACTACTGGAAGCCGTGTCAGAAAGTTTGGTGCACACTCACAAGTGTGGATTGAAACTAGCGACCATTCTCATTTTCAAACAATGCAGGATGCTCAAGGACATTGATGCACCACCTGTTTGCGACTAATCTTAACCTGTAAAGTTCTTAAGGCTTACTTTAAGGAAGTGTTTCCCGTTATCTCACCTCTGTTACCAGGTGTTTGTGAGTTAAAACTCTGCTCTGATTTTCAGATACCCCTCACCGTGTTGCCGTTTTGATTACTTTATTTGGATGTATGCTTTCACCGATTCTTCAAGATGATATATTTGGTCAGAATGTTTGCCGTTTGATGTGATCTCATAAGATAAACATCTTTCATTAATCTGACCTGCAGGCACTGAAGTGATGGAGACTGTTATTCATAATAACAGTGTTGTATTTTATGAGAATCACTGATAGCAGTTTTTTAGTGATTTTTTTTTATTTTTTTAATGCTGTTAATAAATGCATTTGTTTAAAAAAAAACTTGTTTGGAATATCCATGCTTTACTACCTACTAAAGGCCAAAATCTTTTATGCAATGACCTTTACAGGTTGCTTATATTACTTCACACAAACACTACGTCTATCTGCTCCTGGTTCAGCCCTCCGGTCCAAATTTAGAACCCAGTTCGGCCCGCGAGTCAAAACGTTTGCCCAACCCTGTACTAGATGATAGCAATGGTGATGAGCTTTCTATTTTGGGGGGCCTCATGACGACTGAAGGACAGATGAAAGTGCTTGACGGAGGAACCTTTCAAATATAACGTGGACAGACGATAGGACGGACAATTATGTTATGACTTAGGACGAAATGACCATGACGAAAGGTTTGTCATCACTGAGGAGAGGTTCCTGCTGCTCACAGACTGCGGACCAATTTATCTTAGGCGGCGGAGGTGGTACCCCATACGTGGACTTCAGGGGAAATCGAATCAACCCTTAGCAATTTCAATCGACTGTACGACGCATGAACAATTCTGCTTACATTAAGCCTCTCGGAACGCGTCGTGTTTTCATAGGTTGTTATAGGTTAAGAACAATAAAAAACATGTTTTGTTTAGAAATAGCCGTCGACATTGCATTTTCAAAAGCAGTTTATAACGAATTTGTCGTATTACTTACCAGAGGCTGAGCTGCACTGGATTTGTTTACGTAGTAAACTAGTTAGTGCCCAAAGCAAGAGGTGGCCACTCTTCATGTCGTTTACCTAATTACAGTATATTCTTGGTATGCCTCTGTAGTGTAGCATAAAAATCAAAAGTAGAACTTGTGTAATTTTTGTTCTGGCTGTCTGGGATCCCACCCAAAATGGGTCTGCAATGCACTTTAGGGTTCCAACACACCAGATAAGAATCACTGTTCAAGATGAAATTGCAATTTTCCTTATCAGCAGACTCACCTGACTGTGGATGGCAGTAGTTGGTGTGATTGTGACACTGACAGGGCTGGCATCCGGTGCTGCTGAAGTGGAAGAAACCTGGGTGGCATTCGTCACACTTGGGTCCATACACTCCTGCCTTGCACGCACATATTCCTGAGCTGAAAGGGCAATAGGGAAGATATAGTTTCTGAACACAGTACAAGGTATGAAAAGGAAAGTACCGGTAATAGTACAACAGTATATAAAATAATGCAACTGCATTTATTTTAAATTTACATTTTGTTTCTCCCTACACCAAGGGTGTAGAACTATAGAACTGGAATTACTGGGATTCATGTTGGGACATGCACGTAACTTGAGAGCTGAGAGCACAGATTTGAATGGGAAAAAAAACCCAATCATTTCTAATCTATGTGTGCAGTAACAGTGTAACTATTGTAGAAGCAGCTTTGCCATGCTTGGTATTTAAAACAACTAAATTACTAAAGAATTTCCAGTGTTTGGAAGTTAATAAAGTAAAACCAATCAATGTCTCATTTGAGTTACCATTAAATAGATCCAGAAATACACTTTAGAATCATTATTATAATTAATAACTAATAACTAATCCAACAGCTCTAAAAATCCCCCCCCCCCCAACATTTGAATTTGTTTCTCTTTCATAGAATCGGATCTTTTCATCGCTTTGTGGGTCAGCAATTCTAAGAGACGAAGGAGACTCTAATTAGAAAAAAAATGAAATGACTCAATGACACATCAGCGTAAGTAATCTACAAGAAGAACAAGCACAATGCCAAGTCAAGCCTGATCAACTTTCCAATCCAGACAATACACTCAAAAACAATTACTACATACACACAATGGCTTCAAAACAATAGAAGTAAATCACAAGTGACTGGAAGCAATTTCTGCGACTATGTGTCCTCATACAAATTGGACTTTGTTAACTAACTGCACTTAATGCAAATGAAGAGGCTGGTGGTGATGCTTAGTGGGGCGTGGGCAATCCTAAACACAAGACTGGAAGAACTCACACACATACACGCACGCACACATTCACACACCAGATGTTTCAAAACTGAAGGAACAGAGAAATATATGAATAAAGTACAGTCTGTCTGAAAGTCACATGCATGACAAAATATGTACAGGTTTTTATGCTGCAGTGACCAGGGGTGTGGACTCGGTCGGATTTTTGCACCGAGTCCGAGTCCGGCCTCTTGACCATGAGTCCGAGTCCGAGTCCGAGTCAGAGTCCGGCTGTCCATTTTTTCTGTTAATTTATGTGACTGCTTAGTCTTTATTCAAGGCTAATTTAGATCAACATCTAAATAATTACAACAGTTTTGTGATGGCTTTGTCTTTAATAAACATATAAATGAATACAATAAACAGATACTTTCAAGTTTTAATCATTAATTACACCATTATAGCTCAGACATTTATCTAAACACAAATAATTAGTGACGACCCCTTATTTGGAAAGCGAAAAACCCATGTCGTACGGCGTCAGCACTATGTTGTTTTCAATAAAAACATGAACTCACGTTTGCGTCAGTCAATTTTAATTTTTAGAAAGGATTATTCTCATTTGATGCCATCCGCGTTCTGCCATTGAAGCAGGGTGCATTCAAAGACCAGTCGTACAGACGGAACACTCATTCACTTCACCAAAACGCAACAATATAATTACGTGAGCTCTTTGCATAAACCTCGATGCAAAGAAACTCCTCTTTTTGGGTACAGGCTACAAGGAGTATATATTACAAAGGAGACTTTATACTTAATTGTGATCATCATTCATCCATCCATCCATTTTATTTTATTACTCAGGTATTTTCAAAGCAAATTAATATTGTTGCATTTATTAATTAAAAGCTGACACGATGACATCAAATGAGAATAATCCTTTATAAAAATCAAAATTGACTGACGCAAACGTGAGTTCATGTTTTTATTGAAACCAACATAGTGCTGATGCCGTACGACGCCGTACGACATCGGTTTTTCGCTATAATTCGGTATAATTCGAGGTAGTCCACCCTCACCCAAAGTTAAGGTTTCATGGGAATATTATTGTCATAATTGTCTGGACCATATATGATAATTGTTTAATGGTAGTTATTGATCGATCTTGAAGATGTCAAGTTATAGGTGCATAAGACTATGTTGTTCATGCATATAGCACGTTCATTGTAAGAGGGGAAGAGATGTTGTGTATTTTGGGCTAACTCAAATTCCGTAGTAGAAAAACCCCGGAAGTGGGATGGGCATTCTGTGTTGTTGTGATACGCCCTGTGAACGCACTGTGAGTAAGGAATAAAGCAGTTATCATTCACGTCGTTGTCCGACCTATTCTTGCTATCTAAGAACCTGGAAAATAGTAAGGATATAACATATCTGCCTTCAACACCATTGTGCCACAACGCCTCATCAACAAACTTGACACGCTGGGCCTCAGTACCTACCTCTGCAACTGGCTACTGGACTTCCTCTGTCAGAGGCCACAAGTAGTACGTGTTGGCGACAAAATCTCCGCCAGCATCACGCTGAGCACGGGGGCCCCCCAAGGCTGTGTGCTCAGTCCGCTGCTCTTCACCCTCCTGACGCATGACTGCACTGCAACCTACAGCGACAACCGTATAGTGAAGTTTGCTGACGACACGACTCTGGTGGGTCTCATCACCAAGGGAGACGAGACTCAATACAGGCTGGAGGCTTCTGACCACGTGGGGCAAGGACAACAACCTCCTGCTGAACGTCGACAAGACCAAGGAGATTGTTGTGGACTTCCGGAAGGGTCACACCCAACACCTGCCACTGACCATCAACGGTGCTGTGGTGGAGAGAGTGAGCAGCGCCAAGTTCCTGGGGGTGCACATCAGTGAGGATCTCTCCTGGTCCACCAACACCGCATCACTGACAAAGAAAGCCCAGCGCCGCCTGTACTTCCTGCGGAAACTCAGGCGAGCGAGCGCCCCTCCGGCCGTCATGACTACATTTTACCGCGGCACCATTGAGAGCGTCCTCTCCAGCTGTATTGCTGTTTGGGGTGGCGGCTGCACTGACTACAACTTGAAGGCCCTGCAGCGCATAGTGAACACGGCTGGTGAGATTATTGGTGCTTCGCTCCCCTCCTTGAAGGACATTTACACCTCCCATCTCACCCGCGAGGCGACCACGATTGTGAGTGATGTGAGTCACCCCGCTCATTCTTTGTTCGAGCCTCTGCCCTCTGGGAAGAGGTACAGAAGCCTGCGCTCCCGCACCACCAGACTCTCAAACAGCTTCATACTCCAGGCTGTCAGGATCCTGAACTCGCTTCCCCGTTCTGCGTAGCGTCCTGTACTTTTACTGTCTGTATGCACACTGGCTTTTATTCGTTGTGTTATTTATTTATTTATTATTTATTGTTACTCTTATTATTTATTGTTTGTGCCTTCTTGTTTTTTATATTGCGTCGTTTACTTGTACGTCTATCGTGTAATATGTCTTGTCACCGTGGGATAGGGAAGACGTCATTTCGATCTCTTTGTGTGTCTCGGCATGTGAAGATGTTGACAATAAAGCAGACTTTGACTTTTTGACTTTTGATATATCACGGGTCATTACGACGAGTTTGGTGGAGTTTTTACTGCTTCTTCCAACTCCTACCGCGCTGACTGTAACCTGACACTCTCTGGCTGCGTCTTGCCTATTTTTTTTTTATTGTCGGACTCGGTGGACTCGGTCAAAATCAGCACTGAGTCCGAGTCCGGCAAAAATGACCGAGTCCCCGACTCCGAACAGAGTCCACAGCCCTGGCAGTGACTATCCATCCATCCATTTTCTGTACCGCTTAGTCCCCACGGGGGTCGCGGGCGTGCTGGAGCCTATCCCAGCCGTCATCGGGCAGTAGGCGGGGGACACCCAGAACCGTTGCCAGCCAATCGCAAGGCACACAGAGACAAACAACCATACCCACTCGCACTCACACCTAGGGACAGTTTGGAGTGCTCAATCGGCCTACCAAGCATGTTTTTGGGATGTGGGAGGAAACCGGAGTGCCCGGAGAAAACCTACGCGGGCCCGGGGAGAACATGCAAACTCCACACAGGGAGGGGCAGAGGTGGAATCGAACCCGCACCCTCCTAACTGTAAGGCGGACGTGCTACCCAGTGCTCCACCGAGCCGCCTGCTGCAGTGACTATAATAATAATTTTAAAAACATTAAATAAATAAAATGTAAGCTTGTTAGAGTAACTTATGTTGGAGGAGGTCTTAGAACAGTTGATGTGGCGAGCTTTGGACAGCGTTATCACAGAGCTGTTATAACAATGTCAATAGAGTGGAAGCTAAAAAGTGGCACATATATCTGACATTAATGATGTCGCTTCAAACACTTCCAATATGCTGTAAGTCGTTGTGCTTTAGTGTACTCAGATCAGTATTAGCATGGCGGATCAATGCAAGCTTCTGCAGCACTTACATGGTCACAAGCACAATCTCTGTATATACAATTCATTATTTATGACTTAGATCCCACTTCCCCTTTTACAAACCTTGTGATGGAAACAGCTTATCAATAGGAGTGTCAAAAAGCTTAAAGCTGTGTTTGGGGGGAGGGGGTGGGGGCATTCCTCCACATGAAGCACATGATACTTTTGCTGACCTGTATTAACAGCTTATGTGATAAGAACACATGTTCACACAATGGATACTTCCAAACAAATGGCTTTACATGGCAAAATCTACCAGAAAGAAAATCCAGCCCCTCCTCAACTTTCTGCCGTGATTATAAATATTATTAATGAAACTGTTATACGTTTGTCTGCATAACATAGCAATCATAAGAACATAATGAAAACAAAAAAGAAATGTACTGTACCTCAACGTATAACAATGAATAACTATTTACATTGTTTTTTAGTCTGTCACAAAAAAGATTAAAAGCGCATAAATTTGCCTGAAATACAATAAAAGTAAAACACAAAAACGTTTTTTGATAGTGAAAGTTTGCATCATTATCTCTCCACCTTTTCTTCACTGTTAAATATTTTGACATGGTGTTCTTTAAGGGTTTTTTAATAGTGAAAGTTTGCATCATTATCTCTCTTCACTGTTAAATAATTTTACATGGTGTCCTTTGAGAGTTTGTTCACTTCCCAAAAGGTGATATCGTACAAACTTGTGTTGTATCCATGGTATACAAATGATGAATGAGGTCATTTAAATCCCCCATCAGCCCACAACACTGATGTCTTGATTGTACGCATTCCATTTGTCCAGCATGCCGCTCTGACTCGGACTTGGGTGTCGAGAGCACGCTTGGATTGTATTTTCAAATGCATCCTTGATCAGTTCTGTGCTGTGTGTGCGCATGTTTAGTGTAAAAAAAAACACTCTGACATATGAGGACACTATTGCCACCTACTGTAGTGGATGTGAAATGAAACTTCTGCAAATGTGAATATAAACACGGAAGTGACTTATATTCCAGCTGAGATTTTCCCTCTAAATGAATAGTTGAACAAAATATAAATATCTTCTTTTTAAAGTAAATTTACTCCGAGCCCACACTACTTCAAGTGTGACCGTTTGTTGCTCAATTTTGCAATTTGGATATTCAGAATGCACCAAAAACGGAGTGACAGTGTGTGTACTTGCCAGTGCTAGCTGCGTTCGAAGATGAATGGAAGCGGAGCGCACTCTTGTCTATCATTCATAACAACTTCTCCATGACTACGATGCGAGATTTGTTTATGGAGCATGATGCCCAGGTTACAGTGAGATAGTGCTTGGATCATAAAAGTGGAAGGTCTGTACATGACTGAGCATGCCGTGGATTGCGTCACTTGCCATTTGTTAGTCAGTACTGGATGAGTGTTCTGTTACAAGCTTTCTTTTTCCATGGTGAGGAAATATTTTGTTTGATTACCTTGGGAATGACTCAGACTGAACAGAAGGTACTGTACACTTAGCAAGTGTAGTTGTATCACTGGGTGTGAAGTCTAATCTAAAAGAGTATATTAAGCACAAGAGCAGTGAGGTCAGGATTACCCCCACAAGTGTATTTTGCATTTTATTTGTCTTGTTTTGCTTTCTATATATGGTGGCGCCAACGATTTGTATCATCGACGGCAAAGAGAAGGAGAAATATTTTACCATGACTCCTCTGAAACTGAGTGAAAAAAGCAGTGCCTGTCCAGGCTGGTCACGTCCAAATGGCTAATGATAAAAAGATGGCATGAAATACACACTGGAAAGTCAGCTACTTTTCATCTTATGGCGTTTTTTTTTATTCTTTAAATAACTAGAATTTTGCCATCAGGCCCCCCCATACATAACAAAGACAGACAGGGGTTAGTCAGCTCGATTTTGTGTGTGTTAGCCACTTGGTTAGGCATCTCTGATTACGCAACTCAACAAATTATGGCTAGCTCAGGTGAGGATGCAAACAAAACAAAAAAAAAAGTTAAGTACATCACAAAGTCAGTTGGGTGTATGCACTGTGGCCATCATGTATAATTTTTAAGAGCAAAAAAACAAAACCAAAATAAATTGCTTAAGGGTCACACTGATACATGCACAAATAAAATATATCCAACCAAAAATTATAATTATATTGTAACAATATGGGAAATAATCCATTGCCCCAAACCATGTGGGAAACATCGAGTCAAAGCAGTCTATTTTTTCCTCAATTTTGAATGATAACATTATATATAGATGTGCCCTTTGGTGGCAACCGATAGAAATTAACTTTTATAACGTTTTTTTTAAATTTCCATGTTATGTACTGTTATGTATAAGAATTACGCCTACTGCTCAAATGCACAACATACCGTAATCTTCGGACTATAAATCGCTCCGGAGTATAAATCGCATCAGCCATAAAATGCCCAAAAAAGTGAAAAAAAAAAAACATATAAGTCACTCCGGAGTATAAATCGCATTTTGGGGGGCAATTTATTCGACAAAATCCAACACCAAGAACAGTCATGAACGAGCAACAATAGGCTAAACGATAGGTATGCTAACGTGACATAAACACAAACTAAGAGCTGAGAACGGCCCTGACGTAAAATTCAAAGTTATTAAAAAAACTATTACATAAATAACACGTTAATAAAACCATCTGCGTCACTCCAATTCATTAAATCCATCAATCGTCCTTTGTCAACAATGCGTGCGCGCCGCTGATGGCTCTTGCACTTCAAAATATTCCACAGGCCCATATAATGATATATAAATTATATATCAAATAACTATTATATAAGCAATAATGTTATCAAACCATCTGTGCACTCTAAATCATTACCGTATTTTCCGCCCTATAAGGCGCACCTAAAAACCTAAATTTTTATCAAAAGTCAACAGTGCGCCTTATAGCCCGGTGCGCCTTATATATGGATCAAGTGATGAATTTGTTGATCCATACTGGTTGTACACAGTGCTCTGCCAAAATGTTTTAGTACGTTTTAGTACGACTAGTAAATTACAAGGTCACATCGCTTCCCAGCATTACGGTAACTGTAGTCAGGGGGCGTCACCGAATAGCTGTTGTACCCGGGAGGCTATTTCATTTCAAAATAGGCTGCTCCGTTAATGTTTCGAGTAAATCTACGGATCGATATGGAAGGGAAACATAGGTAAGTAGTACCAATGCGTTAGATCGAACTTTAGTCAGTTCTGATCATTTTATAGGAGATCGTTTGAGAGACGCGATTGTTTACACTTTGCTGAGGCTCATGGGAGATTGCGAGCTGAGGCTCATAGCAAATTGCGGATGGCTAATGCTATAACGATAGCTGCTATACGCGCGAGGCTATTTCATGTCAAAATAGGCTGCTCTGTTCATGTTTCGAGTAATTCTACGGATCGATATGGAAGGGAAACATAGGTAAGTAGTACCAATGCGTTAGATCGAACTTTGGTCAGTTCTGATCATTTTATAGGCACTCGTTTGAGAGACGCAATTGTTTACACTTTGCTGACGCTCATGGGAGATTGCGAGCTGAGAATCTTAGGAAATTGCGGATGGCTAATGCTATAACGATAGCTGCTATACGCGCGAGGCTATTTCATGTCAAAATAGGCTGCTCTGTTAATGTTTCGAGTAATTCTACGGATCGATATGGAAGGGAAACATAGGTAAGTAGTACCAATGCGTTAGATCAAACTTTAGTCAGTTCTGATCATTTTATAGGAGCTCGTTTGAGAGACGCGATTGTTTACACTTTGCTGACGCTCATGGGAGATTGCGAGCTGAGGCTCATAGGAAATTGCGGATGGCTAATGCTATAACGATAGCTGCTATACGCGCGAGGCTATTTCATGTCAAAATAGGCCGCTCTGTTCATGTTTCGAGTAAATCTACGGATCGATATGGAAGGGAAACATAGGTAAGTAGTACCAATGCGTTAGGTCGAACTTTAGTCAGTTCTGATCATTTTATAGGAGCTCGTTTGAGAGACGCGATTGTTTGTTTACACTTTGCTGAGGCTCATGGGAGATTGCCAGCTGAGGGTCATTGGTTTTTGCGGATGGCTAATGCTATAACGATAGCTGCTATACGCGCGAGGCTATTTCATGTCAAAATAGGCTGCTCTGTTCATGTTTCGAGTAATTCTACGGATCGATATGGAAGGGAAACATAGGTAAGTAGTACCAATGCGTTAGATCGAACTTTGGTCAGTTCTGATCATTTTATAGGCACTCGTTTGAGAGACGCGATTGTTTACACTTTACTGAGGCTCATGGGAGATTGCGAGCTGAGGCTCTTAGGAAATTGCGGATGGCTAATGCTATAACGATAGCTGCTATACGCGCGAGGCTATTTCATGTCAAAATAGGCTGCTCTGTTAATGTTTCGAGTAATTCTACGGATCGATATGGAAGGGAAACATAGGTAAGTAGTACCAATGCGTTAGATCGAACTTTAGTCAGTTCTGATCATTTTATAGGAGCTCGTTTGAGAGACGCGATTGTTTGTTTACACTTTGCTGACGCTCATGGGAGATTGCGAGCTGAGGGTCATTGGTTTTTGCGGATGGCTAATGCTATAACGATAGCTGCTATACGAGCGAGGCTATTTCATGTCAAAATAGGCTGCTCTGTTAATGTTTCGAGTAATTCTACGGATCGATATTGAAGGGAAACATAGGTAAGTAGTACCAATGCATTAGATCAAACTTTAGTCAGTTCTGATCATTTTATAGGAGCTCGTTTGAGAGACGCGATTGTTTACACTTTGCTGAGGCTCATGGGAGATTGCGAGCTGAGGCTCATAGGAAATCGCGGATGGCTAATGCTATAACGATAGCTGCTATACGCGCGAGGCTATTTCATGTCAAAATAGGCCGCGCTGTTAATGTTTCGAGTAAATCTACGGATCGATATGGAAGGGAAACATAGGTAAGTAGTACCAATGCGTTAGATTGAACTTTAGTCAGTTCCAATCATTTTATAGGAGATTGTTTGAGAAACGCGATTGTTTACAGAGGGCTCGTTGGTTATTGGCTAGTGGGTGCATACCGCAACCCTAGTCAACCTCAGTTTGTTGCAGTAAAGCTTCTATTTTATGCGCCTTATAGGCCGGTGCGCCTTATATATGGACAAAGTTTTAAAATGGGCCGTTCATTGAAGGTGCGCCTTATACCCCGGTGCGCCTTATAGGGCGGAAAATACGGTAAATCCTTCGATCAAATTCCTCGTTTTTTGTCAACAACGCAGCCATGACCGAGCCCCATCCACCGTCCCCGGACAGCCACCCGGCTGAACGCCGTCCCTCAACTTCCATCCACAGAGGTGAAAGACAGCTCGGTAGAGTAGGACCGGGCGTGCGTAAAAGCATTGTCCGAGCCCCATCCACCGTCCCTGGACAGCCACCCGGCCGAGCGCCGGCCCCCGACTTCAATCCACGGAAGTGAAAGAGAGCTCCGTCGAGTCAATCTTTGTCCTTTATGTAAACAACCGCCGCGTTGCTGAGGCTAGGTCAGGCGCATTAACTAAAATTGTTAATACATTTTGGCTACAATACTTATTATAATTTATTTATTGCATCATCCTTATAATGTCTTACGTCATTGCAGTCCGAAACAAAGTACCGTAATTTTCCATAGTTTGGGTGGTGGGGGCGACTTATACTGAGGAGGGACTTATACGTGAATTTTTTCACAAATTTTCAAAATTCCCCCCCCCAAAAAAAGTTAAACTGCAATAAACGAACCGCGATGTAGCAAGGCATTACTGTAATTTGAATTTCAAGTGACGTCAGTGGCGCGGCGCAGCGGTTGTTTACATAAAGGACAAAGATTCGATCACCGGATGATGAAGGGCCCCATGTACTACCGGCATCATGAGCGGCTTTCTTTGTAAGTGACACGAAGGACAAAGAGTTTGAAGGATTTAATGATTTGGAGTGACACAGACAATGGCAAGAACAGCAATGAAAGAAAGGAGTTATAATTATTTTATCATTGTTTTCAATGTACCATATTTTTTTTTAGAAATTATTTCACATTTATGGCGCACCGGATTGAAAGGCGCATAAAATAGAAGCTATACTGCAACAAACTGAGGTTGACTAGGGTTGCGGTATGCATCCACTCGCCAATAACCAATGAGCCCTCTGTAAACAATCGCATTTCTCAAAATATCTCCTATACAATGATCGTAACTGACTAAAGTTCGATCTAACACCTTGGTACTGCTTACTTATGTTTCCCTTCCATATAAATCCATAAATTTACTCGAAACATTAACGGAGTAACGATTTTGAAATGAAATAGCCTCGTGCGTATGGCAGCTATCATTATAGCATTAGCCACCCGCAAACTCCCATGAGCCTCAGCTCGCAGACTCCCATGAGCCTCAGCAAAGTGTTGTGGCAGCCCCATGTAAACAATCTCGTTTCTCAAACTATCTCCTATAAAATGATTGGAACTGACTAAAGTTCGATCTAACACATTGGTACTGCTTACTAGGGGTGTAAATCGCGGGTTTTGTCACGATACGATATAATATCGATACAAAGAACTATGATACGATATTTGCCGATATCTTAAAGCCTGCTGCGATTCATTCACGATATATCGCGATATAGTGCTCTACGATCGATATTTTTTTTAATAAAAAATATAGAACAATATCCTGATTTATAACAATTCATACGCAAAATCAACAAGGTACTGCAGACTCTTTATTTAGGAAATTACAGGAGTATTGCAGTATACAAAGTGCTTATTTTAACACTGAACTTTGATGTCGTGTTTTTTCTTTAAATGTGCGGCGAGATTTGTGCTCCCTGAATATTTGATCACCGCATGGCAGGATTTACAAACTGCACGTGTCTTGTCGGTTGAGCCATCTTTTCTTTGGAATCCAAAGTGCTTCCAAACGAATGATTTGAAGCCTAAAGGGGAGCAAATTTCCTCGTCTTTTTAGACACTAGCCATAGCACCAGCCCAGGAGCCGCGTACTAGTTGTCGACTCCCCTTTCACGTGCCTGCTCTGCTCACAACACAACGCCGCGCACTGCTCCCTGCTCCCGGAAAGAGGAAGCAAGCAACAATGAACTGGATTTCAAAATAAAGTTGCGTCTAATGTCCGAGGTCAAACACGGCGATATAAATCGATGTTTACCTTTAGCATCGATAACAATAAATCGTAGAGCATTATATCGATTAATCGATGTGTATCGATGTATCGTTACACCCCTACTTCCAAACGAATGACTTGAAGCCTAAAGGGGAGCAAATTTCCTCGTCTTTTTGGACACTAGCCATAGCACCAGCCCAGGAGCCGCGTACTAGTTGTCGACTCCCCTTTCACGTGCCTGCTCTGCTCACAACACAACGCCGCCGCGCACTGCTCCCGGAAAGAGGAAGCAAGCAACAATGAACTGGATTTCAAAATAAAGTCGCGTCTAATGTCCGAGGTCAAACACGGCGATATAAATCGATGTTTACGTTTAGCATCGATGCCAATAAATCGTAGCGCATTATATCGATTAATTGATGTGTATCGATGAATCGTTACACCCCTACTCCCCAGTCATGAACCTCACCGCACGTCACTGATGTGAACTATATATCAAATGACTATAACATTAATAACAATTTTATCGAACCATCCGTGTCACTCCAAATCATTAAATCCATTTAAATCTTCGTCCCCTGTGTCACAAACATCGCTGCTGATTCCGTCCGGAAGTACATGCGGCGCTGAGGTCAGACGCATTGTCAGTTGCGGTAGCAATTATTCCACAGGCCTAGTGCGCCCTCATGCGGTTTAAAGTGAAACTAACATGTGAAGTGATCAACTATACCAGGGGTCCCCAAACTTTTTCCTGTGAGGGCCACATAACCTTTCCCTTCTCTGATGGCGGGCCGGTGGCAGTTTGTAACAGAAAAAGTGTGACGATCGTAGGGGAGCTTAAAAAATTGATTGTTTTCCAGAAAGCCACACATAACCAAATAACGGTTATTTAATAACCCTTTCCAGGTTCTTTACAGAAAAAAAGTCAGGAAACAAATAACACTATTAATGAAATAAATAATAACTAAACCCTCTCTGAGTTCTTCACAGAAAAAACAGGAAATAAATAACTAAATAACTCTCTCTGGGTTCTTCATAGAAAAAAAACCATGGAACATTAACTTTCTGTTGTGCCATGCACAATCTTAACAGATAAAAGTTCAGCTCAGTTGTCAGAGCAGAACCTCTCTGACACATATGAGCAGTCTCTTAAAGTTCTTGTGTTCTTTCCTTATAATCCTTTTGTAGGTTCCAGTAGGCTTGTAGACACCGCTGTCTTTTTTGTTAGTTTGATAGTGCGTCATAGTCTGGAGTAAAATTTGTTGTGGCAATTCTTACGCGAGATCCGAGGTGTTGGTCCGTTTACCTCGATCTGTGACGGGTAGATGTTGACGTTCATGTGGCTGAACGTCACGTCGCGTACGTCGAGCCAAATTGGCTCTTTTAAACGCTCGGCACTGTGTTCACCCTGCTTTACTTGGGCGACATTTTAACGGAAGGATTCCAGGGGAAGGTTTGTGGGTGGCCTTAGGGCAAAACTGCATCTGAAAGCTCAGCGCGCAAATTACAAGAATGCTGTCGTCACAGCCCACGCTCTAAATTCGGGACTGATACAAATAGAGCGCGAGTGCGCCATGTCCGTACACGCACTTGTGAGTGTGCACCGAGCTTTCTGACACGGCTTCCGGTAGTAAATGCGCAGGCGAGCGCTTCCCCATCTACTGGGGAAACGCAGTCATTGCAGGCAAAATGAGCAAAAAAAAAAAAGTTTAATAATACAATTTATTCAGGGTTGGCGGGCCGGATTAAACGGTCCCGCGGGCCGTGTCCGGCCCGCGGGCCGTAGTTTGGTGACCCCTGAACTATACTATAGTAATGTGTTAATGATCAAGTAATAACATGTTAATAATTTCACATACAAGTCGCTCCTGATTATAAGTCGCACCCAAACTATATAAAAAAAACCCGACTATAATACGGTCGTATTTAAATGATTTGTCGACTATAAGAAATTATTAGCAATTGATTTGCTAACCCATTACCTGTTCCTCAATCCTTGCACATACAGTATAAAGACACTGACTGCGAGGCTCTAACTATGCAGTTTACTGCAGCTCGTTCACAAAATTCAGGTGTTTGGAATTAGCCTGCTGTTCCTTGTTCCCATCCTTTTAAGACAGAAAATTGTTAAATGGAGCGTTTTAATTGTAAAATTTGTTTCCAAAAATAACCTGATCTAAAACATCTACGACTACAGATGTAATCCCTTTTATCTGCAGCGCATTCGAAAAGTATTCACAGCACTTCATTCTTTCCACTGGGCAAAAAGACGCATAGATGCACCGACTGCAGTGATGAATACACTTGCTGACAAAACACAGGAGCAAAAACATCTCCACCCACAATCAATATTTCATTCCAGACTCCCAGTCTGTATGCAGTATCGTCCAAAAATGCCTCCCAGACAATACTCACAGGAGGTGACCCAAATAAAGTACGGATGCAATTGTTATGACAGACAGAAGTGGTTTGGATGCATTACCACAGAGTGGCTAACGGTGTATGAGTCCATTTTCCGTCACATGAATTGTGTACGAGCAAGCAGACCGAATGCCACATTAGGGCTTGACAAGAGGAAATCTCATTAGGTTAAGACCTGTAAGTACACTGAACAAGTATCCAATTACAGATGTCACCTGGATTTGAAAAGCTTGTAATCCAATCGAGGAAGAATTTACGTTGATGACAGTCAACTGGTTTCGCAAAAATTGTGTGACTAATCAATGAAATAATTGAAATACCCATAAGCGTGGTGGCCATCAAGAATTACGGAAAATATTTTCTGACCGCACATTAGTTCACTCCAGGCACTACCCCCCCCCCCCCCACACACACACACACACACGCCCACCCACGTTGAGGATGAAACTTCTATGCGCAGCAGACACGGTAAACACTGCCCCCATCTACAAATAATCACGACCAAAACGTTGGTCCCAGTATTTCCGTTATATGATTAGATATTTACCCAAGTTCAGTTTTGCAGGGCCAAAGGCATGTCATCTTTTTGGGTTGCAAAATACCACCAGTGTGAAACACATGACAACAAAACTCTTAAGAAGGATTTTTTTTTCTAAATTTGTGGTATCTACAAATGACACCGTAATGATTGAATTAGGACCTGAGGCAAGAAACTGCTGTTTGCTGTAACAAAATTTTATACATTACAGCACCTAGCCAACTTGCTTTGCCTAAAACATGTTTACACCAAAGCATTGCAACATAATGTCACAGCTACCCCCCCCCCCTAAGCTGTCAGCAGTCACATATTAAGAGGATAAATTCGTCTCTATGGGCCCAGATGTTCCGTTGTACAATTTCAGACAAAATAGTGTTAGTCTTCATTTAGTAAAGGGAAAGTCCAGCCAAAAATGTTCTTCACAATAATATGTTGTATGTGACCCCACTAGTCTAAACACAGCATTCTGAATAATATCGCATTTGTGGAACATGAGATAAGCAACAAAATTCACCCATTTTTATCCTTTTCAGAGGGGTGCCATTTTGCCACTTGCTGTCAATCGAAAGTGACATCACAGTTGCCAAGTGTCAGGACACAACCAATCATGGCTCAGCCGCAGAAAACTGCTGATTGCTTGTGTGAGTTTTAAATTGAATAAGCGATCTAAAATGACACACTCCAGTAAAACAACAAAGTGTAAGCACTAGTAAAAGCACACTGAAGTGGGTGTAGTATTGATCCAGTAATATAATTAATATACCGTTTTTCTCCATGTATAATGCGACCCCATGTATAATACGCACCCTAAAAATGGCATGTTGATGCTGGAAAAAAGCCTGTACCCATGTATAATACGCACCCAAATTTTGACTCCTACTTAAGTCCGTAGACGTAAAATTATTTCAGAAAAAAGATCATCTTTCGGAACAACCGGATGTTATTCTGCTGGTCAGAATCACTGCGCATGCGCTAGCAAACTCAATAGCGAAGAAATGTTTCGGATTTGTGTAGGGTACATTGTGACAGTAAACGAGCAGGTGATCGAGCAAGCGTCTGATACGAGAGCATTGTGTTCGTATGGAGCCTGTTTGAAGTGAACAGCAGAGAAGAAAGCGCCGTATCATATCCGGATTAAAAAAATAATTAAAAAAATATATATATGTTTTTTTTGTACCCATGTATAATGCGCACCCCAGATTTTAGGACAATAAATTAGTTAAATTTTGCGCATTATACATGGAAAAAAACTGTAGTAATATAATATAATTGACCTTGATTTTCCACAGAATGCCACAAAAGAATGGTGAGAAGTATGATTTTGAAGAATTTTGCATCCACTTCTAATTGTGATGCCCGTGAAGTTACCGTGCATTTTTTGCTGATAATACCACACTGAATAAAATGTCTTAGACTGTCTGAGCCTGGCCCCTGCTAACCCCAATAGCCTAGCGAGGACCCCTCTTAGAGCTAATCAGTTTGAGTACAGATTAGCCAGCTTTCCAAACCCCTAGCCTGCTGTTTCTTTCGACATTTCTCTCATTAAGTAATGTGAGGCTTCTTAGGCTGCTCACCGCTCAATGCAATATGGTGGCAGTGAAAACTAGACTTAGAGAACTGACCTTATGCACAGAGGTATTCCTCAATCCTAAAAATCACAGATTGTTCAAATAAACTGCCACTGGTTACAAACTTTAATCACTGTTACGGTTCATGACTGATTACCGGTACATTTTTAAGGGAAACCATGAATATCCATTTCCAAGACTGCCAGTCTATTTATTAAAGCTAGCAGTTTTGCCAGGTTTGACGCTGTTTGTTATTTAAACAAGCATCAAGTGAGGTACAGTGATCTCTCGTCACTTTGCTTTCCAATTGAATTTTTGCTTATTATTAACCTACAGTGCCCCCCCCCCCAAACAAAATTCTCTTTCCTCTCTTTCATTTGAATGGCCGTCAGTTATAGACAATTTTTTGTCATTTGCAGGCCTGCCCAGTACCTATCTCCCGTGAGTAGCTGGGTTCCACTGTATAATTATAATTTGTCATATAGCTGAAGCTTGATAAGTGGACTTTGGGTTCCGGAATTTGGGAATCGGGTTAACTCCAAAAGCACGTTATATAGAAAGTAGGGGTGTAAATCGCGGGTTTTGTCACGATACGATATCATATCGACACTAAGAACCGCGATACGATATTTGCCGATTTCTTAAAGCCTGCTGCGATTCATTCACGATAAATCACGATATAGTGCTCCACGATCGATATATATATTTTTTTAAATAAAAAATATAAAACAATATCCTGATTTATAACAATTCATACGCAAAATCAACAAGGTACTGCAAACTCTTTATTTAGGAAATTACAAGAGTATTGTAGTATACAAAGTGCTTACTTTAACACTGAACTTTGATGTCGTGTTTTTTTTTAAATGTGCGGCGAGATTTGTGCTTCCTGAATATTTGATCACCGCATGGCAGGATTTACAAACTGCACGTTGTCCGTTGAGCCATCTTTTCTTTGGAATCCAAAGTGCTTCCAAAGAATGACTTGAAGCCTAAAGGGGAGCCAATTTCCTCGTCTTTTTGGACACTAGCCATAGCACCAGCCCAGGAGCCGCGTACTAGTTGTCGCCTCCCCTTTCACGTGCCTGCTCTGTTCACAACACAACACGCTCCCGGAAAGAGGAAGCAAGCAACAATGAACTGGATTTCAAAATAAAGTCGCGTCTAATGTCCGAGGCCAAACACGGCGATATAAATCGATGTTTACGTTTAGCATCGATGCCAATAAATCGGAGAGCATTATATCGATTAATCGATTGTGTATCGATTAGGGGTGTAACGATACATCGATACACATCGATTAATCGATATAATGCTCTACGATTTATTGGCATCGATGCTAAAGGTAAACATCGATTTATATCGCCGTGTTTGACCTCGGACATTAGACGCGACTTTATTTTGAAATCCAGTTCATTGTTGCTTGCTTCCTCTTTCCGGGAGCAGGGAGCAGTGCGCGGCGTTGCTGCACGTGAAAGGGGAGTCGACAACTAGCACGCGGCTCCTGGGCCGGTGCTATGGCTAGTGTCCAAAAAGACGAGGAAATTTGCTCCCCTTTAGGCTTCAAGTCATTCGTTTGGAAGCACTTTGGATTCCAAAGAAAAGATGGCTCAACGGACAAGACACGTGCAGTTTGTAAATCCTGCCATGCGGTGATCAAATATTCAGGGAGCACAAATCTCGCCGCACATTTAAAGAAAAAACACGACATCAAAGTTCAGTGTTAAAGTAAGCAATTTGTATACTACAATACTCTTGTAATTTCCTAAATAAAGAGTTTGCAGTACCTTGTTGATTTTGCGTATGAATTGTTGTAAATCAGGATATTGTTCTATATTTTTTATTAAAAAAAAAAAAAAAAAAATCGATCGTAGAGCACTATATCGCGATATATCGTGAATGAATCGCAGCAGGCTTTAAGATATCGGCAAATATCGTATCGTAGTTCTTTATATCGATATTATATCGTATCGTGACAAAACCCGCGATTTACACCCCTAGTATCGATGTATCGTTACACCCCTAATTTTCTTTTCTTTCTTTTCCAGAAAGGCATGTTTTAGTCAGCCAAAGGGGTCCTTTGTCACATTAATATACGTCAAGCATGATGTCGGGCAGCCGAAGGAGTTCGTTTGCGAATGCATTTTGATGTTATGTGAATTGGATGGAAGAGAGATTAAAGCAGCCACTTATTCTACGACTATGTCCGTGCTCTTTGACTAGTGACTGTGTACATGAGGTGCTTCTACGAACTTCCCGCTTTCCGAATCAAAAACAATCCTAGCTTTCCGTAACACTGTAATAAAGCAGTCATAAAGGTCAAACAGACTTCTTATCAAATGCCTTTAAATTAGTCATGGAAATTAAATCACTAGAGCCAAGATTTCGCACTCGTCATTTAGCTTTGAACGGTCTCTATAGCCTATCGGCCATTGAAAATTCTACCATATTTTCCGCACCATAAGGCGCTTCGAGTTAAAAGGCACAGACTCAATTGCAGGGGCTATTCAGTATTTAATCCACACATGGGGCGCACCGCATTATAGGGCGCATGTATGCCATGACTTATGGTAAACAAAAAACGTCACAGGAGCAAGGCAGCGAGTTCGGTTGTACTCTTCTACTATTTAACCATGTACTCTACTGTACTCAACTCAGTTGTACTTTATTCTACTATTTAACCATGTACTCTACTGTACTCACTTCATTGCTAATCGATAGGGGTGTAAATCGCGGGTTTTGTCACGATACGATATAATATCGATACAAAGAACTACGATACGATATTTGTCTATCTTAAAGCCTGCTGCGATTCATTCACGATATATCGCGATATAGTGCTCTACGATCGATTTATTTTTTTTTTTTTAATAAAAAATATAGAACAATATCCTGATTTATAACAATTCATACGCAAAATCAACATTTGAATTTGATCCCTGAATATTTGATCACCGCATGGCAGGATTTACAAACTGCACGTGTCTTGTCCGTTGAGCCATATTTTCTTTGGAATCCAAAGTGCTTCCAAACGAATGACTTGAAGCCTAAAGGGGAGCAAATTTCTTCGTCTTTTTGGACACTAGCCATAGCACCAGCCCAGGAGCCGCGTACTAGTTGTCGACTCCCCTTTCACGTGCCTGCTCTGCTCACAACACAACGCCGCGCACTGCTCCCTGCTCCCGGAAAGAGGAAGCAAGCAACAATGAACTGGATTTCAAAATAAAGTCGCGTCTAATGTCCGAGGTCAAACACGGCGATATAAATCGATGTTTACGTTTAGCATCGATGCCAATAAATCATAGAGCATTATATCGATTAATCGATGTGTATCGATGTATCGTTACACCCCTACCAATCGATATTCATACGCAAATCCATCCAAGTCATCATCTTCTGTATCCGAATGAAACAGTTGGGCAAGTTCGCCACTAAACATGCCAAGTTCCCTCTCGTCATTGTCTCGTTGCTCTTCTGCAATGATCCTGGCTTTCCAGAAACATCTAATTGGGCCTCGTACGCATGTCTCTTTGTCTATGTCATTTTAGAGGATCCTGATGCTGTTTTCTTCGCACAAACGATAGTATTTATTCATCAGTGGTGCCGGAGGTACGTACTCTTTGTGTGACCTGAAGTCCTCTGATTAGTTTACCGCCTCGATCTACGTAAAATGTAACGTCGTCTGATTGGTTCATCGGGTCTACATATTATGTCTATATATTACGTTCCTGTGTGGCGGTAGCCACACAACAACATATACAGATTTTGTAATTCGGTCCACACAAAAGGCGCAATTTATTAAAAGGCGCAGCATTTGTTTTTGAGAAAAGTAAGTGCGCCTTATGGTGCGAAAAATACAGAAGTTTAAAATGTATTTACGCCGAAGAAATTGAAATGACCAAACTGCGTTAAACACAAAGTCGCGTAGAATCAAAACGTGTAAAATCAAGCTTCAGTTGTATCACATGACTAAGTCACCCTTGCAAGCATCTACCGTATTTTTCGGACTATAAATCACGTTTTTGTTTATAGTTTGGGTGGGGGGGGCGACTTATACTGAGAAGCGACTTATACATATGTGAAATTATTCACAAATCTGCAAAATTCAAAAATCCGCGATGTAGAGAAACCGTGATAAACGAACTGCAATGTAGCAAGGGATTACTGTAATTTGAACTGCAACTGACGTCAGCAGCGCGGCACACACGCGGCGGTTGTTTACATAAAGGACAAAGGATTCGATCACGGGATTTAATGACTTTGAGTGATAGAGATTGTTTGATAAAATTGCTGTTTATAATAATATGGGCCTGTGGAATAATTGACCGTTGACGGTGCTGTGGTGGAGAGAGTGAGCAGCGCCAGGTTCCTGGGGGTGCACATCAGTGAGGATCTCTCCTGGTCCACCAATACCACGTCACTGGCGAAGAAGGCCCAGCGCCGCCTGTACTTCCGGCGGAAACTCAGGCGAGCGAGCGCTCCTCCGGCCGTCATGACTACATTTTACCGCGGCACCATTGAGAGCGTCCTCTCCAGCTGTATTGCTGTTTGGGGTGGTAGCTGCACTGACTACAATATGAAGGCCCTGCAGCGCATAGTGAACGTGGCTGGTAAGATTATTGGCGCTTCACTCCCCTCCTTGAAAGACATTTACACCTCCCATCTCACCCGTAAGGCGACCACGATTGTGAGTGATGTGAGTCACCCTGCTCACTCTTTGTTTGATCTGCTGCCCTCTGGGATTAGGTACAGGAGCCTGCGCTCCCGCACCACCAGACTCACCAACAGCTTCATGCTCCAGGCTGTTAGGATCCTGAACTCTCTCCCCCTTTCTGCGTAGCGTCCTGTACTTTGCGCTATGCTTACTGTCTACTGTATGCACACTGTCTCAGTTTTGCTCCTCTTATTTATTGTGTTACCGTTTTTTTTCGTGTATAGTGCGCGAAATGTACCTAATTTATTGTCCTAAAATCTGGGGTGCGTATTATACATGGGTACAAAGAAAAAAAAAAATTAATTTTTTTTTTTTTTTTTTAAAGAAAGTCATGGTACAACAAAACCAACAACAGGACTGACCGACAAAGTCGTGGAACAAAAAGACAGGGTGACATTACCAAAGACAGGAACAGAATGACAGTAACACATGCAATGATCCAACGGTGAGCGAGGGGCAGACAGGACTTAGATACAAAACACGTTACATCGATTGAGGTGACACAGGAAGAGAGGGGCGACGCGAACAGAAACTATGGCAACCTAGACACATAGCAAAACTGGGGACGAGACATGACAAATCTCCCCCGAAATAAAACTCACCTTTCTTCTTGTTTGTTGTCAATCGCGCATCGCATTCAGCCATCCTGGCCAACACACTTAGTCAGTAAAATACATGATTGACGACACATCGTTTGATGCGATGGTGCAATCCTTGAGGGTGTGTTATTGTCAAATATTGTTTGTTTTTAATCTCCATCGCGGACCGGACGTCATACGGAGGCCGCCATTACAGATGCGCAGAACAGATGCGCAAGACACGTCAGCTATATTAAGAGCGAGAGTTGTTTTCTTCCTATTAGTTTCAATTCACAGTTTAATTAGCAGTTTCAATCAGCAAATAACAAAATGCGTATTACAGGTAAAATTTTATTTCACAACACTTTGCCTTGTTCCTTTGGTCTCTGCTGTTCATCCTAAAACACAAAGGCGCTCTTTAAGCAATGCGACAGTGAGCGCCCGGCGCGCTGCGGTTGCGCGACCGCACCAAATTAAGCTCCCTGCGCAGTGCGCACTGAGGTCCACTTAAATTTTAGAAAGTACATCAGGACTTTAAAAATATCTTCTAAATTTCAGCGACGGCTCTGTCACAATAATGATACCAGCGCGGTGCAGTTGGGCGGTCGGCGGCGTGCTACGGTTGAGAGTTCTCTCTCGCCCTCTCTCTCTCGCTCTCTCTCGCTCTCGCACACACGCGCACACACGCACACGCGCACACGCGCACACACGCAAACCGGATATCATACGGAGGCCGCCATTACAGATGCGCAGAACGGATGCGCAAGACACGTCAGCTATATAAAGAGTGAGAGTTCAGTTCTCTACCTAAATCCGTATTACAGGTAATATTTTATTTCACAACACTTTGCCTTGTTCCTTTCGTCTCTGCTGTTCACTTCAAACACGCTCCATGCGACCGCAATGCTCTCGTATCAGACGCTTGCTCGATCACCTGCTCGTTTGCTGTCCCGTGCGCGCACGGAGCGCGGTGGTGCGTTTACGGGCAGTCGGAGAAATCAACGCCAACAAAAAAAATTACATCCAGCCTAGTTAAGACCATACCAAAGACTATAAAAATGGGACCCATTGCCTCCCTGCGTGTGTGACGATCATTGGGACTTAAAAAAAAATAAAAAATAAATAAATAAAAAAAAATTTTTTAAAAATTCATAAAAATTGGGTGCGTATTATACATGGGTACAAGCTTTTTTCCAGCATCAGCATGCCATTTTTAGGGGTGCGTACTATACATGGGGGCGCACTATACACGGAAAAAAACGGTATTTGTTTATTATTTATTCATCACTCATATGATTTATTTATTATTTATTGTTTGTGCCTTGTTTTTATTTTGTGTCGTCTACTTGTATGTCTATCGTGTACTATGTCTCGTCACCGTGGGATAGAGGAAACGGAATTTCGGTTTCTTTGTGTGTCTTGACATATGAAAGGATTGACAATAAAGCAGACTTTGACTTTGACTTTGAATTTGAACTGCTCCGACTTCAGCGGCGCGGGGCACACGCGGCGTTGATTCCATAAAGGACGATCATTGGATTTAAAGATTTGCAGTGACACCGATGGTTTGATAATATTGTTGTTTATATAATGGGAATTTGATATATACTATGATATATATTGTTATATGGGCCTGTGGAATAATTTGAACTGCTCCGACGTCAGCGGCGCGGCGCACACCAGCGTTGATTTCGTAAAGGATGATCGATGGATTTAATCATTTGCAGTGACACAGATGGTTTGATAATATTGTTTGTATAATAGTTAATAGTTTTTGATATATAATTTATACATCGTTATATAGACTTGTGGAATAATTTGAACTGCAACTGACGACGAGTCCGGCGCCGCGGCGCATACGCGACATAAAGGACGATCGATGGATTTAATGATTTGGAGTGACACAGATGGTTTGATTAAGGTGTTATTTATGTTATAGTTATTTGGATAACTGTTAATGTTACGTCAGGCCCATTCTCAGCTCTTCGTTTGTGTTTATGTCACGTTAGCATACCATATCGTTTAGCCCAGGGGTGGGCAATTATTTTGACTCGCGGGCCGAACTGGGTTCTAAATTTGGACCGGAGGGCCGGACCAGGAGCAGATGGACGTAGGCGTTGTGTGAAGTCATATAAGCGACCTGTAAAGGTCATTGCATAAAAGATCTTGGCCTTTAGTAGGTAGTAAAGCATGGATATTCCAAACAAGTTTTTTGAAAATAAATGCATTTATTAACAGCATTAAAATAATAATAATTCACTAAAAAACTGCTATCAGTGATTCTCATAAAATACGACACTGTTATTATGAATAACAATCTCCATCACTTCAGTGCCTGCAGGTCAGATTAATGAAAGATGTTTATTTTATGAGATCACATCAAACGGCAAACATTCTGACCAAATATATCATCTTGAAGAATCGGTGAAAGCATACATCCAAATAAAGTAATCAAAACAGCAACACGGTGAGGGGTATCTGAAAATCAGAGCAGAGTTTTAACTCGCAAACACCTGGTAACAGAGGTGAGGAAACGGGAAACACCTCCTTAAAGTAAGCCTTAAGAACTTTACAGGTTAAGATTAGTCGCAAATAGGTGGTGCATCAATGTCCTTGAGCATCCTGCATTGTTTGAAAATGAGAATGGTCGCTAGTTTCAATCCCTGCTATGTGTACAAATCATATTCAAAATGCATTTTTTTACAATAAACTTGAGAGCCTCCCGTTCATTTTCAGTGGGAACAGTGTTGTTGGTCTCCCTTTTTTGCTAGTGCGTCATAGTCTGGAGTAAAATTTGTTGTGGCAATTCTTAGGCGAGATCCGAGGTGTTGGTCCGTTTACCTTGATCTGTGACGGGTTGATGTTGATGTGGCTGAACGTCACGTCGCGTACGTCGAGCCAAATTGGCCACTCTTTTTTAACATTCGGCACCCACTTCTTTTTTTCGGGCCACTCATTTTAATGGAAGGATTCCAGGGGAAGGTTTGTGGGTGGCTGTAGCGCAAAACTGCATCTGAAAGCTCAGCGCGCGAATTATAAGAATGCTGTCGTCAAAGCCCACGCTCTAAATTCGGGACTGATACGAATAGAGCGAGAGTGCGCCAAGTCCGTACTACTGAGTACGTACACGCACTTGTGAGTGTGCACCGAGCTTTCTGACACGGCTTCCGGTAGTAAATGCGCAGGCGAGCGCTTCGCCATCTACTGGGAAAACGCAGTCATTGCAGGCAAAATGACCAAAAAAAAAAAAAAGTTTAATACAATTTGTTCAGGGTTGGCGGGCCGGATTAAACGGTCCCGTGGGCCGGATGTGGCCCGCGGGCCGTAGTTTGCCCACCCCTGGTTTAGCCTGTTGTTGCTCGTTCATGTCTGTTCTTGGTGTTGGATTTTGTTGAATAGATTTCCCCCAAAATACGACTTATACTCCGGTGCGATTTATATATGTTTTTTTTTTTACTTTATTGTGCATTTTATGGCTGGTGCGACGTATATTCCGGAGCGATTTATAGTCCGAAAAACACGGTATGTATTTTACACGCGCACCAATTTTGTCCATTTTCAGAATGTTTGTCATAAACAGTTGACCAGATTACTACCTCAGTCACTGATCTGCACTTTATACTGTACACTGTTTACACTCACTTTGTTTTGCACTGCATTCTTCCCTGTTTAACAATACATTCACTATAACTCTCACAACTGTTGCACAATGCCATTTTTCCACTAGCCTATATTGCACATTTTACTTTTTAACCTTCTTTTAATCTTCTTTACCTTGTCTGGCACTTTAACGGACAGCGAAAGAATTTCTGTACAAAGAAAAGTGCTTTCCTTTTGTACATATGACAAACGCTTTGAATGTAGTTCTCATGTGGCTCTCACTTATAAAACACTAATTAAAAAAAAAAAAAGGGGTGTCCTCCATTATTTACATGGCCCATTACTAGGGTAGGCTATAAAAAGATTGCCAACAGCATGAAATTAATCTGTAGCACTGTGGCCAAGACCACAGAACAGATTAACAGGAGAGGTTTTGCTGAGAACAAACCTCGCCTTGGTTGACTGAAGAAGTTGAGTCCAAAGTGTCATATCCAGAGGATATCTCGAGAAAATATGAGTGCATATCACATTGCGAGAGAAGGTGATAACCATGGGGTCAATCTCTCAATGGGCCTCATTCATCAATAAAAACATAGAAATGTTTGTGTTCTATGCACAAATTAATCCTATACACAAAACTCACCCCTGGATCTATGGCACACACAAAGCAGTCCTGGAAAATATTGGCGGCCACAGAGAACAATTAAAACTTAAGGCTCAATTTTTACTTAGGTGTTTCCTCAGTTTTGTTGTCAGATCTTAAGACATTAACGACTTTGTGTTGACTTACTTTGGGTGGACAGCACATTTACATTGTTACACAAGTTACATACACTGAAACGTTTATTGTAGTGCAGTGTTGGTCATGAACTCGTTCATCGTATTTTGGACAAACGAAAACAGAATGTAGCGCATTTTTGCTTTGTGAACATTTTTGTGAACACGCTCATTCTGGGGCCAATGAATGGTTTTGAAGAGCAGTTCATTTTCGTGTGCCAGATTTTTTCTGCTTAAACTTCAAAATATAGTCCCGCTAAAGACACTGTAAACAAGGCTCAATTACGCAGGGGAAAAACGGCCACCCCAGCCACAAAAACTCACACGGCGCATGCGCCATCAAAATGCGACGTGTGCTAGGAGGAGCAAAGAATGCGCGATGACGCTTCATCGATGTAAACTCATGTCGCGCGAGGAGCAGCCCCACTCGCCATTTCTTATTAAACGGCAACAATAAGGTATTACCCTATAAGAGCATTCGAGAATGTTGAATGCATGACAAGTTGTAGTGCTCTCAGTGATATCCTAATAGAATAGATCCGCCCCTCTAATCTCCACATTCATAACCAAAACAAGCAAAAAGCGGAAGAAACCATTTTTCTTTTTGAGAGAGAACAAGAGCGAGATAGAATCTGTGCACTGGACTTAGGCTACGTTTACACTGCAGCTCAATTGCAATTTTTTTTACCTTTTTTTTCCATATGATCACTCATCCACACACATTTGACCTGGTCGACACCAAAAGCCTTCTTCTGGGCAGGGTTTTTGTAATGTAAATGAGTACATCAAAAAAATAAGACTTTTGTAATAAAAAGAAATGTAACGTGTATTGCATAAAGCATTAAAACAGATGAGTACAGTACCTGTCACACAGGTGGCTCACTGCACCAAATGAGTCACAGGTGCACGGGAGGCAGCCGCTAGTGCCATTGGTAAAGTACCCCTCGTCACAATCGTCACACTGTAGACCACTGTAGCCGTCCAGACATGAGCACTGACCAGTGCTTTGGTTACACTCATCTGGATACAAAATCCCCTCTCCTCCGGTGCTGCAATTACAGAATCCCTCTGGGGGAACAAACAAACAGCCATGGCAACGGGTGAGACAAATAGATGAAACTGTGTTTGCATGACTCCATAAAATTTACTCCCATTATTTGGTGATGGATAGTGGTGAAAATAAATACATTTATCGTATTGGCCCAAATATAAGACGGTGTCTTTTGCATTTAAGTAAGACTGAGAAAGTTGGGGTCATCTTACATTCGGGGTCTAGACATTATACATTTTTGGACAGTTACGTCACTGCGCCTTAAGTCTCACGTGAGTCCTGTACTTTTGCGCTATATTCTGACTGTCTGCTGTATGCACAATTTTTGCTCCTCTTATTCATTGTGTTATTTGTTTATTTATTATTTATTCATCACTCTTATTTATTCATTGTTTGTGCCTTCTTGTTTTAATTTTTTTGTGTGGTTTACTTGTATGTATATTGTGTACTATGTCTTGTCACCGTGGGATAGTGGGAACGTAATTTCGATTTCTTTGTGTCTTGGCATGTGAAAAAATTGACAATAAAGCAGACTTTGACTTTGAGTTACCTTAGCTTATCGCGGTTGTTGGAGCTTGTGCGCAGCGGTAAATTAAAAGTTGTCAATATCGACTGATCCTAGGAGCCATGTTGTCTGGGGCTTCATGCCCCTGGTAGGGTGACCCATGGCAAAAGGGTCCTAGGTGAGGGGCCAGACAAAGCACAGCTAAAAAAGCCCCTTATGATGAAAAAGATATATGGACTCAGATTTCCCTCGTCCGGACACGGGTCACCGGGGCCCCCCTCTGGAGCCAGGCCTGGAGGTGGGGCTCGAAGGCGAGCGTCTGGTGGCCAGGCCTTCGCCCATGGGGCCTGACCGGGCACAGCCCGGAAAGGAAAGGTGGGTCCCCCTTTCCATGGGCTCACCACCTGTGGGAGGGGCCAAAGGGGTCGGGTGCATTGTGAGCTGGGTGGCGGCCAAAGGCAGGGACCTTGGCGGTCCCATCCCCGGCTGCAGAAGCTGGCTCTTGGGACATGCAATGTCACCTCTCTGGTTGGAAAGGAGCCCGAGCTCGTGTGCGAGGCAGAAAAGTTCAGACTAGACCAGGGGTGGGCAAACTTTTTGACTCGCGGGCCGAACTGGGTTCTAAATTTGGACCGGAGGGCCGGACCAGGAGCAGATGGTATAGGCGTTGTGTGAAGTCATATAAGCGACCTGTAAAGGTCATTGCATAAAAGATCTTGGCCTTTAGTAGGTAGTAAAGCATGGATATTCCAAACAAGTTTTTTGAAAACAAATGCATTCATTAACAGCATTAAAAAAAAAAAAAAATCACTAAAAAACTGCTATCAGTGATTCTCATAAAATACGACACTGTTATTATGAATAACAATCTCCATCACTTCAGTGCCTGCAGGTCAGATTAATGAAAGATGTTTATCTTATGGGATCACATCAAACGGCAAACATTCTGACCAAATATATCATCTTGAAGAATCGGTGAAAGCATACATCCAAATAAAGTAATCAAAACAGCAACACGGTGAGGGGTATCTGAAAATCAGAGCAGAGTTTTAACTCGCAAACACCTGGTAACAGAGGT
Organism: Syngnathus typhle; assembly: GCF_033458585.1. NCBI lineage: Eukaryota > Metazoa > Chordata > Actinopteri > Syngnathiformes > Syngnathidae > Syngnathus > Syngnathus typhle. The sequence goes on from NC_083742.1 coordinate 4,602,259, forward strand.
GAGGAAACGGGAAACACTTAAGAACTTTACAGGTTAAGATTAGTCGCAAATAGGTGGTGCATCAATGTCCTTGAGCATCCTGCATTGTTTGAAAATGAGAATGGTCGCTAGTTTCAATCCCTGCTATGTGTACAAATCATATTCAAAATGCATTTTTTACAATAAACTTGAGAGCCTCCCGTTCATTTTCAGTGGGAACAGTGTTGTTGGTGTCCCTTTTTTGCTAGTGCGTCATAGTCTGGAGTAAAATTTGTTGTGGCAATTCTTAGGCGAGATCCGAGGTGTTGGTCCGTTTACCTTGATCTGTGACGGGTTGATGTTGATGTGGCTGAACGTCACGTCGCGTACGTCGAGCCAAATCGGCCACTCTTTTTTAAACACTCGGCACTCACTTCTTTTTTTCGGGCCACTCATTTTAATGGAAGGATTCCAGGGGAAGGTTTGTGGGTGGCTTTAGCGCAAAACTGCATCTGAAAGCTCAGCGCGCGAATTATAAGAATGCTGTCGTCAAAGCCCACGCTCTAAATTCGGGACTGATACGAATAGAGCGAGAGTGCGCCAAGTCCGTACTACTGAGTACGTACACGCACTTGTGAGTGTGCACCGAGCTTTCTGACACGGCTTCCGGTAGTAAATGCGCAGGCGAGCGCTTCGCCATCTACTGGGAAAACGCAGTCATTGCAGGCAAAATGACCAAAAAAAAAAAAGTTTAATAATACAATTTGTTCAGGGTTGGCGGGCCGGATTAAACGGTCCCGTGGGCCGGATGTGGCCCGCGGGCCGTAGTTTGCCCACCCCTGGACTAGACATAGTCGGACTTGCCTCCACACACAGATTGGGTTCCGGCACAAGCCCTCTCGAGAGGGGCTGGACTCTCTTCCACTCTGGAGTTGCCCACGGTAAGAGGCGTCGAGCAGGGTATACTTATTGCCCCCCAGCTGGGCGCCTGCACATTGGCGTTCACCCCGGTGAACAAGAGGACAGCCTCCCTCCGCCTTCGGGTCGGGGGACGGGTCCTGACTGTTGTTTGTGTCTATGCACCAAACGGCAGCTCAGAGTACCCACCCTTCTTGGAGTCCCTGGAAGAAGTGCTGAAGAGCGCTCTTTCTGGGGACTCCATTGTTCTACTGCAGGGGCGGGCGACCAGTCAGAGACTAAGAGCCACATTTTTTTACTGTGTACCGCAAAGAGCCACATCCCCCCTGGGATGGGGAGAGGGAAGTCTGGGAGTCCCTCTTAAAGCTGCTGCCCCCGCGACCCGACCCTGGATAAGCGGAAGATGGGTGGATGGATGGGTGGGTGGGTGGTTGTGTGGATGGATGGATGGATGGATGGATGGATGGATGGATGGATGGATGGATGGATGGATGGATGGATGGATGGATGGATGGATGGATGGATGGATGGATGGATGGATGGATGGATGGATGGATGGATGGATGGATGGATGGATGGATGGATGGATGGTATCGACTGAGTGTGTTGCTGTGATCGTGTGCATCTTTGACACAAAGTGAATGTATACATTTCATTGTTACTTCTGTCTACTGTTGCGCCGTTTGTCTGATTGTGGTTTGTTTCGTGTGTGCGTCGTTTGATTGATAGGTTTGGCGCGCTCCTTTAAGTTTTCCTCGCATTGTACGAGTTGACGTTACGCAGCGCCACGGCAACTAACGGTCGCCAGCAAATGTATTTTGTTGTCTCGATGACTTATGTTTGGTGTGTTGCCAAGAGTATTTCAATTATGGTTATTTAGTATAGCGGAACCGTTACGCGCAGTTAGTTATGTAATGTGTGTCGTCGACTCGTGTTGTGTGACGTCAGAAGTTGAGCGTTGACTTACGTGCTGTATTTCTGTCTGTTGCAGAACCACACACACACACACCCCACATACACACACACCCCACACAACCGTCACACAATAATCACTCATGTACACTAGACACACCTGCTCTCAGATCCTTATGACCAAACATGTGCTTATACCCTTTTGCCAGTTTGCCTGTATGCCCCTATCAGCCACAGTGCATGTTACGGTTTTGCCAATAATTCAGTAAAGCAATCAAAACTGAACCAGGACTTCCCTCCTGTGTTTTGACCGACACTTGGGGGGGGAAAAGAGCATAACCATCCAAGCCAATCCCCTATACCACAGGTGTCAACCTCAAGGCCCGGGGGCCAGATACGGCCCGCCACATCATTTTATGTGGCCTGCAAAGACAAATTGTGCATCAAATTCGTGTCATTACTAGAATTGCAAATTGTCTTGTTTTATTAATATATATTTTTTTAGATATTTGACCAGTTTTTACTCGTCTGATTTGAAAATGAGTTATTTGTCAGTTTGTTTTGTAGCTTTTACTGTATATAATATGAGGTGCTCATACATTTATTTGGGTTGACAGTCTTAATGGCCCTCCGAAAGAAGCTATGACTACAATGCGGCCCGCGAAAAAAATGAGTTTAACACCCCAGCCTTATACAGTCCTCAGGCTCCCCAACAATAGCGGTAGCAGTTTGCCTTATTTTATTGCAATGTTTTTCCTTATTCAGATTTGTTTCAAGACTACAGTTAGTTAGACTTCACTTTGATGGTTAATGCAGTTATTGCAATATTGTTGTTTTATCACAGTAGATTGGTTTATTTACATTTCAAAAACCAGAAGCCATTCATTTACAAATGTGATTGCACTTTAGTTTACATATTTAAATGTTCAGATATTAAGATGTGATAGACAGTTTTTGCATGATTTGAATGAGGCAAAATAACATGCTTTTTTTCTCGAATAGATTGTTATAATCATTTGTTTCAGATGTACTGTAATTATTTTCTGTATAAAAATTAAATTTGGTGTTCAAAACGTCTTTTTTCAAACTTGAGCCTTGAAAAAGAGGGGGTCGTCTTATAATCAGGGTCGTCTTATATTCGGGCCAATACAGTACTACAATACAATTCAACCTCATTTATATTGCACATTGAACAACAACTGCAGCTGAAACAAAGCACTTCACATATAAATATAACAATGATGTAACTGCAAAGACAGTAAAAGTTTTAGATTATAACAAATTAATATACAGTCGTAGTAGTAATATACTGTACATTAGGGGTGTAACGATTCATCGATACACATCGATTAATCGATATAATGCTCTACGATATATTGGCATCGATGCTAAACGTAAACATCGATTTATATCGCCGTGTTTGACCTCGGACATAAGACGCGACTTTATTTTGAAATCCAGTTCATTGTTGCTTGCTTCCTCTTTCCGGGAGCAGTGCGCAGCGTTGTTGTGAGCAGAGCAGGCACGTGAAAGGGGAGTCGACAACTAGTACGCGGCTCTTGGGCTGGTGCTATAATTAATTATTTTAATTAATTATAATTATATAATTATACTACAATACTCTTGTAATTTCCTAAATAAAGAGTTTGCAGTACCTTGTTGATTTTGCGTATGGATTGTTATAAATCAGGATATTGTTCTATATTTTTTATTTTAAAAAAATATATATATATATATATCGATCGTAGAGCACTATATTGTGATATATTGTGAATGAATCGCAGCAGGCTTTAAGATATCGGCAAATATCGTATCGTAGTTCTTTGTATCGATATGATATCGTATCGTGACAAAACCCACGATTTACACCCCTACTGTACATATAAAGTACCGTAATTCCGGACTATAAGGCGCACCTAAAACCCGAAAATCTTCTCAAAAGCCGACAGTGCGCCTTATAGTCCAGTGCGCCTTATATATGGACTAAATTCCTAAATTCAAACAGGCCCGAAGCATTGTGTCATGAAATCAAGCATAAGTGGCCTGCTGAAGACTATAAATCATGAATCAAAAAGACTATGGATCATTATTTTCTGATTATAAAGTCATTTGTTGCATCTGAAGTTGAAATAAAAAAGATAAAATGGAGAATGATTTGATTTGGATTAAAAATCTGACATGATGCATTAATGGTGCGCCTTATGGTCCGGTGCGCCTTATATAAGGATTAAGTTTTAAAATGGGCCATTCATTGAAGGTGCACCTTATAGTCCGGTGCGCCTTATAGTCCGGAAAATACGGTAGTTACACAACAATAGAACAATAACAACACAGTCAGTCAAAGGCTAAAGAATAAAAATGGGTCTTCAAATGACTTAAAAACTGGCAGGGGCCGGGGGCTTGTCTAACATACAAGAGGGAAGGGCCGGCAACAGAAAAGGCACGATCCTCTCCAAGGCTCCGCTCAGTCTCTGCACTTCCAGGAGCGTCTGGTCTTCAGACCTGAAGCGTAGGGGTGGAGCAGCTCGGAGAGCTAAACTAGGGCGAGGCCATTTAATGATTTATTTGATTTGGAAACAAATAGATGTACCTCAAAATTAACTGTAAAATGTACTGGGAGCCAGTGAAGGGAGGCGAGAATTGGGGTTGTGTACTTCCTTTTATGAGCTCCAATTTGGAGGCGAACAGCAGCATCTGCTCAGTCAGACTAGTACAGTGTATAGAGTAGGGATGCACCGAAATAAAAATTCTTGGCCGAAACCGAAAACCAAAAATGAGGAAACCAAGGCCGAAAACCGAAACACCGTAAGAAATGATTGTCAGTTATTAGAACCACAGCATTTATGGATTTATTTATATATTATATTAATATTATCTTTATAATATTAATATTATTATCTTATATTATATTATTTATATTTATATTTTATTTATATAGCATTAATTTTCAGCATTGCATGTTTTGCAAATCGCTATCCGTGGGTCTTTCCCTGAGATAGTGAAATCAGTCCACACCGCAGACATGCTGGCTCTTATCCCGTTTTCCCGCGTGCTGGCTGCGCTGTTTGCTCACGTCATCACAAGTTTTGGCCGTGTTGTTTCGGTGATTTAAAGTTTTATCTTCCGATTCTACTCTCAGTGAAGTCACTTAAATAATAACATGGAGCCTGAGCTTTTTGGATAAGAACAGATATGAATTTAATCGAAGGGGGGGTTCAAAACAAGATGCACAATTCCAATGCATTTCAATGGGTAGCAATTATATAGACTTTTGCGACTTTTCGCTGGACATATTTGGCACAATTCAAGAAGAATCTAGGATATGTTGACATGCAGATGACCTTGACAAGCACTCTGTGGTTATCTATTATTTATCTGATCTCAAATTCAGTGCAAAGTGCCGACTGCAGACCAACACTATCTCACACGTACTTTGTACAGCTGAGCTATTTGTGTACTCAAAACAAAAACCAAAACATACCTAAAGCAATTAGATCAAATTAAATGTACAATTTCATTTGGATGCTTTAGAATCCAGTTCAAATGTTGTAGCTCTTCTCCTGTCATTTGTACTTTTATGTAAGTAAAACAAAATGGCCTTTGGTTATGCAAGCCTGGAGAGCCTCTACTCCCAGGCTCTTTGCTACAGTAAGAGGCACAAGAACTGTCAGCCCTGATGATGCCAAAGAATGTGTGAAATCCAAATGAATTGAGAAATGCTGTTTAAATCCTTTTTTTTTTTTATATCCCATCTCAAACACACACACACTGTTTATCATTCTTAAAAACTAGGCTTTCACTAGATGTGGTGTTTAGCTACACACACTGCGTCTGATGTCTATTGGGCTGGACCTGTGTGCAGTGGAAAGAGAAAAGGGGGGTGGGCTCACCTCTCCCCTGTCTCGTTTATCTGTTTGACTGCTGTGACGTGTTGTGGCAGCATGACTGTTATTCAAATAGGGGCAGACCGTTTAGAACAAGACTCAAAATTCCTCCTGAGCCTCACTCGGTATTTTCTTGTCTGCTGCTACCGTGAAAACCAATTTTATTTGTCCTTTTTTCCCTCGGTATCAAATTGCAAAAATATTGGAAGGGAAAAAAGCTTATATGTGTCTGCGAGGCCCTTCCATGTGATCGAGGTTGATGCCTTTGTTGATGTGATATTATCTATCTTTAAAATGGAACAATGATAAGAGCTCAAGAATGCAAGTTTAATTTTGACCACCAGGTCAAACGGATGGTAAAGGAGAAAAAAAAGCATGATAAAGCTTATTGGCATTACTGAACCGAAAGTATTCAGCACAAAGGCTTGGAAATATGTCGCATGACAATTTTCACTTTTGAAGTCTGAATTTGAATTTAAAAAAAAAAAAAACGTCTGCAGAACCAGCCTGAAATAACAATTAATTCTCAAGTGTTTGTCCTTTTGTCACTATTTTATGCAAATGCTAGAAAACTGAGAGGAAATGTAACATTTAGCAAAACATAAGTGATGTCTGAAAAATATACAGTTAAACATTTTTCCTTTTCCTTAATGAACAAATATAGACACAAGACCAGAGAGGCACGAAAATAATAAAGAGACAAATAACGATCATAACAATGAAAGTAATTAAGAAAACATAGTAATAATAGCAACAACAAGAATTAATGGATGAATGGTGTTTTGAGGGAACATCTCTGGGAAAATTGCAAGAATGGCTACCAGGTGTCGTCATAATCAGTGATGTTGTCTTTTACGGAAGATCTGAAGATGTATGCAAATTTTAATGTTGCTAGGGATTAACGAGTGTCACAGCAAATAGATTTTAATAGATGATGTGAGAAGCCAAAATTAGTCAGAACATGGAAAGAAATAGGCTACATATATTTCTGGAGTTCTTCACTTCAGAAGGAGGTAACAAGGTAACAATTGTGCTTTTTTTCTGTAAACACAGAATATTGAATCAAATATTTGGAGAGAAAAAAATGGCCATGTTTTCTTTAAAATTGCTTTGGCAGAATCAGCCTGGTGAGCTGGTATAACCAATTTGGGTGGTTAAAAACAACTAAACCATCTGCCTCACAGTCATCAAAAGATTTATTATCACAACTGTGCTTCTGGCTAGGACTTAATCAAAACTTGCACAGTGCTTGGATAGGGGCCATTGTCATTCCCCATTCATAGCTTAAGCTGCCTGGCCATTTTTATTTGGGTGTCCTTGGATTCTACATGTCCCACATTCATGACAAACAGATTTGAACGAAATTTCCCTTGAACATAAATCCTGCTGAGCTGAATGCAATAATGCCATGGGTGTGTGTGGATGCTGTGTGGCTTGACGAACGGGATACCCTCACTGAACAACAGGATCAACCTTAGACCCCCCCCCCCCCCCCCCCCCCATCCTATACGCTGTAATATGTGGCACACATCTTTTATTAAGAGGCCTCATGTAGGCCACGTTAATGTTCACGTATCAAGGATACCGTTTTTAACAGGAATACATTGCAGTTCACGATACATTAGGATTCTTTGACGGGGTGCAGCATGCATATCTGATGGGGTCTGCCCATTGTTGTAATGTGCATTATTTGGTCTCTGCGTCAAAAGCACAGTGCGATCGTTCCTCTTCTCGCAGATACGCTGCATAGCAGTGATTGGTTTTCTACACGCCTCTTTGCTTTACGTTTTTAATTACGTGAAAGCAAAACCTTTCAGACAAAATGATCCACTTTCGCTAGTACTGCATTCGACGACACTCACCTTGACTGTTCTCCACTGAGGTAACAGATGTGGCGATCCTATCTGCCGACCACGCATCGTTGTCTGTCCGCTGAGAAACCATGGACATCATTGTCTGTAGCATTTTCTCCCGGGCAAAGTGTGATTTGTGTGCATCAGTGGATCTTTTGCGGGGGGCGCTTAACCTGGAAATCAGCGCCGCGATGTCTTCCTTTGCGCTTGAAATGATCTCGGAGTCGAAATCAGCGGTAGTTGGCTCATTTGGTGCAGAAAGAATTGTATTTGGGGGGATATAGCTAGCTATGCCAATAGCAGAAGACGGTGCTAAAGAGAATCTGCTCTCGGGTAAACGACGAGGCATATCTGTATGGAGGGTCTTCCAGGTGTCGGAGGCTGTGTCTGGCTTCCTGGAGATTGGCGACGCATCGTATGAACTGATGCGAGGTGCAGCTTCAGAAAAATCGATATATACATACAAAATAAATACCACAACCGACGATATGTACATCATTAAGGACGTTAATCTCATATTCAGTTTCAGCTCTCCATGTAAGCCCCAGTAACGGTCTCTCTCAGACCTTTCCCTGAATGGATGCGTACTCCACCATTGATGTCTCCCGGCGCGTACAGTGCTGTTTGTCGCTTCATGAACCACAAGTCATTGGTCTGCAACCTAACTTGGCTCAACACGCCATGCTCATTTACATCAGCCAATAGAAACCCGAGAAGACCAACGAAAAACCACCTTCCCGTTAGCTGATTGGACGGGCTTTATACCAGTCATTTCGAGAGCGCAAAGATCAGCAAAGAAAAACAAGATTTTTTTTTTTTCTCAAATTTATTTATTTATTTATTTATTTATTTATTTATTTATTTATTTATTTATTTATTTATTTATTTAAAATACCTTTACTAAGAAAATCAAATGTCCCATTACACATTGATAATGAATGAGTGAACATTTCAAACTAGTAACTTTTACATTTGATGCTTACATTTTAAATCCAAATGAACAACGGACGAAAGGTCCATCCTTTTAAACCCATCATGATTTTCAATTCGTCCAATTAGCAAATACATTTTGAAAGCAGAATATTAAAACACAAGACGTAGTCCATGAAAAGAGAATATATTTGTCAAATTAACTAAGCGTACATTTGATTGCGCAAAACCAGACGCTATTTGCCCTGACGCTAGAACTCGATTTTTTTTCTTCTTGGATCGCAGTACATTACTAGACAAGCATAGAGTTCATCCATGCGGTCAAAGTATGCCACTACGCCAAAATGATCTCAGTAGCTGCATTGAAGCATACGGACGGGAGATGGCAGTACAGCAATTCGTAAAATACAGATGGCCAGACCCCCAAACATTTGCAGGAAGTTGCGCAAGACAAATAGCGAGTTACAATGGCGCCGCTTGATCTGGATAAATATGCGGAGATCGCAAAACAGTGCAAATACCTTCCAGAAAATGACCTAAAGGTAAACCAGACAAAATTTGAATACATTCGGCAAGAAAAAGTAGTGTGCTTTTAATACTTTACTTAAATTGTGGTTAAAATGTGTTAATAACTAAGGCTAGCTTAAGCTAGCTAGTAGCGTTTAGCACACTCGATACGTTTGTGCGGCCAGGAAGTGAATGGAGCAAATGAAGATATGTCTTATATTAACAGATAAAATGATTAGACCCCGATGTAATGACTTGATGGTGGTGACTGCCATTTTGAGTTAGAAGACGGAACGTTTATCGTTTCAATTGCTGTGTGAACAGCATTGCTGATGTGTTTATGGGTAACACACAAGTGGTTTTCAATGACGAGTAGACATGCACTGTCACTGGCAAGTCAAATAACTAAAGGTCCATGTCAGGAAAGCCATGGTTTTACATTAAGGGCTATCGTGTGATGTACATTACACTAATATTCGCCCCAATAATAAAACTTTGACTTTGACTTTGAAATACTCAGAATTTGATTTCTCTAACTGACGTGCTCATTAAAATATCTTCCTATTCTCATTTAGTCAGACAGAAGCAAGATGCTGCGGTGAACAAATGTTTCTCGACCATTATGCCTTTACTATTGTATAGTATATGCCAGTATTGGATATTTATCAGTGTTATGTGTTGACAGCAAAATCCTCTGAGTTAATGTCACCGGTGTTGAGGGATATGCATCAAAACAGGCTTACAGAAAAAAGCTGTCACAATGATCTAGGAATTTCACACGCATTTGAAACACATTCAACGCCAAAGATATACTTTTATGTTTTTAAAGAATCCAGATGTCCAATCCCAGTTTTGAATCCTTTACATCTTTTACGTGGAAGGGTAAAAGAGCATCCGAAAATGGTTTTCATTGAATGAGTTTTAAAATGTGTTTTCATTTCAAACCATCTCTGTCTAAAGAAATAAGAATCCGTCTATTGAATAGCTTATCCTCACATTTGCAGAAATCGACTTGGTAATAACTTTACTGTTATAACGCTCAGTTTATGTATTCTTAAACTGTCTCTGAAGTATGCATATTCAATATGTTTCACTCTTGATAATAAAATGCCCTTACAGGTAAGACTAGTAGCCAACTAATCACAGCAATTAATTTGAATAGCCAAGCCGTTTATTTACACATATTTATTTGGCGTTGTATGTTTTGCTCGAAAATCCCTCGTCTCCCACTTCTTCCACTGGCTGTATGCTTTCTCAGGGATGCACATGCAAAGTACTGGTAATCCGGGTCATCTGTGATCTAAACAAAACCTTTTTGGGTGATTATGATTGACATGGCTAACCTGTTAGCAACAGAGTCAAAAGGTCTTGCTGCATTTCACCTAACATACGATGTAAACCTCTCTTTTATGGCAGCACGACGGTGACAATCGACCATCTACAAAGGAAGCACGTTGTCGCTGATGACTGATTTAATTTCTGATATAGGGATAGCCGTGTCTGGAAGCTAGCTGTAGTTAACACACACACAGGCTACCATGTCCTGCTGTGATACGATAACATATTGTATCGTCAACTATGCGTTATGGAGAGCATTAGTCAGTGAACTCGTGTTTAAAAGCAAAACACAGTTTTTGAATCCTGCAGTTGACATTGAGCAGCAAGAGCAGTCACTCGCGACCATGCACAGAGTAGTGCATTTCATAATTCGGGCATCACAGAACTTAAAGTAACACATCACATATTCGTCACAAGCTCTTAACACTAACACTTAACAATAAAACTCTTTGCTCACCTAGGTCGTTACAATTTACTGTTCTAATTTACAGTGCTTTGATTTGAATGTGTAGATCAAATTATGCATATTTGCGAAGCAAGACAAAATGTTTTGAATAAAGGTTAGATAGAAAACAAATGTAAAAACCAATACAAGTGTTTATTTTAGTTTTCTTTAGCACAAAGCAGTTCCCTAATTTCACTCATAATTTTCCATATTGAGTATTAGTGGAACTCACCATAGCGTAGATTTTGGTCTCATTTTCAAATGCACTAAATATTCACAGCAAAAAAATAAATAAATTAAGGCCTTAGTATTGCCTTCGTTTTCAGATGATCCATCTTCATAAACCAGTTGGGTATACTGCTACAAAGTTTAAAACAAGTTAGGTGTCACATCACCATAATTATCGTCATTATTAATTTGTATATACTTTAAATAAACTGTAAGCTACTAATGGGAATATACAAGATCAGCTGCTTGTTGCTGCGATTTTCCGCAATTTACATATGATACCATTAGTCGACTAATCGCAATTACCGTTGGAGATTAGTCGACGAACAAAACAATTTGTGGAAGCCCTACAAATGCGTACATAACACTTTAGTAGTTGCTTAAAGCAATATGATGTCTGTCTGAACCCTTACCACCTGTACAGCACTTCTGTTTTTTTTCTCTTACACAGCGATTATGTGACTATGTGTGTGACCTCCTGCTGGAGGAGTCTAACGTCCAACCTGTTTCTACTCCAGTAACAGTATGCGGGGACATACACGGACAGGTGACATTTCCAGACATTAAAAGCTCGTGCAAAAAATGTAGAGCGTGCGTGTGCGTGTAGCTTGATGATATATGTGGTGTACAATATTTTATCTAATATTGCCCCCCCCCCCCCCCTTTGTGCCAGTTTTATGATCTTTGTGAACTCTTTCGAACTGGTGGCCAAGTTCCAGATACAAATTACATATTTATGGTTCGTATATGTTTTATATAAATATAACACAAGGGTGTCACCATTGACTTTTTGATAATAAGATTCTATGATCTTTAGGGAGACTTTGTTGACCGAGGATACTACAGTTTGGAGACTTTTACCTACTTGCTGGTGCTGAAAGCCAAATGGCCAGACCGCATCACACTTCTACGTGGAAATCACGAGAGCAGACAGATTACGCAAGTTTATGGCTTTTATGGTGAGATGAGGGAAAAGTATTTACCAGTTTTTAACCTGATGTGATAAATACAATAAATTATTTTGCCTTCTGAACAGTAATCACTTTAATTTTTGTTTTTTCCACAGATGAGTGCCAGACCAAATATGGAAATGCTAATGCCTGGCGGTATTGCACCAAAGTGTTTGATATGTTAACAGTGGCAGCTGTAAGTATTAGTTCAATATTATTTAATACCTAGACTTGAGTCTGATTTAAAGGGGAAGACAATCCAAAAATTCTCTTCGTAATAATGTTCTGTGCAACCCAACTAGTCAAAACACAATGTTTTGATTAATGCTTTGTTTGTGGAATATGAATTAAGCAGGCAAAATCGATCGTTTTTTTATCGATCATAGAGAGCAATGATTTTGCCACTTGCTGTCAACTGAAAATAATATCACAGTTGCCAGGTCTCACGTCACAACCAATTACTGCGCACCAGTTTTCTGAAGTTGAGCCGTGATTGGTTGTCACCTGAGACCTGGCAACTGTGATGTCATTTTCAGTTGACAGCAAGTGGCAAAATACCTGCCCCCCTGAGATGGATAAAAACAGGTGATTTTTGCTGCTTAACTCATATTCCACAAAGGCAATATAATCAGAATGTCATGTTGAGAATAGTGGAGCCACATGCAACATGTTATTGTAAAGAAAATGTTGGATTTAACAGTCAAAAAATATGTCCATTCAAAACTCCCCTTTTCACAATAGTTGTCTGTCAGTTCCAGAATTTGACACTTATGTAAACTGGGTCCACGGGTGAAGAATTCTGTGAGGTTTCAAATATTTTTCTGTATGTATTTCAATTTTCTCTGCTACACATGTATATTTTACAGATCACAGATCGGCCTAGTCCCTCTCATTTGCAAATAAGAGGAATCCACTGTATTTGTTTTGAGTTGATTCCAAGTTAATTATGGAGGACTTGAGCTTACTGCCCAGTGAAGAGATCAATTTGGAATTAATGAATTCAGTTTGAAAACTTGGTGCAGAAAGCAGGAAGGTCTCAAACATTTTGGCATGATTTTTTGCAATATCAACAGGTTTATCAGAACCAGACAATATTGTTTTAATGAAGACATGGGCAAAAACGTTTTTATAGGCTTCCCTTAATTAAAAGTACATTTTCATAACTTTCCAGACTGACAAAAAGCCCGGCAACTTGTCAAGCCAAAGTACTTTGTAGCTTACACATCCTTAGTAAGAGCTACACAGTTGTGTTTAAACTATCGCTGCATTCAGTATGATTTTCTTCCCATTTTTCCTCTTTTTGCTAGCTAATGGATGAACAGATCCTGTGTGTGCACGGAGGCCTCTCTCCTGACATTAAAACCTTAGACCAAATTCGGACCATTGAGCGGAACCAGGAAATCCCTCACAAAGGAGCCTTTTGTGATTTGGTTTGGTCTGACCCTGAAGATGTAGACACTTGGGCCATCAGCCCTAGAGGAGCAGGTTGGCTCTTTGGTGCAAAAGTCACAAATGAGGTAGGTTGCATCAAACACTGACTGATATTTGCAGGGAAGTTAATTTTCATGTCTACTAACTGGATATATTGTATGAGTATGGAGGGGACATTTCTTCACCCTAAAATGGGTTATTCTTAGTTTGTCTCCCAGGTGTTTATTTCTTGCAAATTCCAAACTTGAAATATAATACTGCATAACTAGTATGATTTAATTAAAATCTGTTGGTGAATTCAAACAATAGCTATGGGTAGCAAAAGCTTGCATCAGTGTCCATAACCTGAAACTACAAGTCCCAATTCTTCTAAAAGATGAAAGCATAAACAAAAGCAGAATACAAAGATTTCCCTATTCTTAGCAACCTAGCCTGTACCCAATTGAATACAATACAAATATAACTTTTTAAAAATTGTTTGTTTATTTATTTATATGCAAACATCTACGCATTTTGAATTTGATGCTTGCAACGTGTCCCTAAAAATAAAAAGCTGGAACAGAGGCACTGTGTTGCATCTCCTTTCTTTTTAACAACACTCAATTGGCATTTGGGAAATGAAGACAGTAAATGTTGAGGATTTGATGGTGCAAGTCTTTCCCATTCCCATGCTCAACAGTTCGGAGGTCTCCGTTGTTGTATTTTGAGCTTCATAATATGCAGCACATTATCAATGGGAGACTGTTCTGGAGTATTGGCAGACCAGTCCAGTACTGCTTAACTACAGTGCCAAGGTGTTTTTACACAAGCAAAATATGGCTTGGCTTGGCTTGGCATTACTGAAATATACAAGGATGCCCCTGAAAGATATGTTGCTGCTACAAAACCTCTAGTACTTCTCAGCGTTATTGGTGCCTTCAAGTTACCAATGCCACGGACAGTAACGCACCCATATTACCAATAACAGATATTGGCTGTTAAATTGCACCGTGTATTTACATGTACAAAAAGATGTTTTGGGATAGTAGTTAGAAAAATGTTGTGTAAGCTTAGCAAAACTATCGGTGAACCTTATTTGAACCTACATCTGTAGGTAGTGTTGTCACGAAACCAACATTTTTACTTAGATACAGTAATTTTCGGACTATAAGTGGCGGGTTTTTTCATAGTTTGGGTGGGGGGGCGACTTATACTCAGGAGCGACTTGTATATGTTTTTTTTCACAAATTCTTACTTGATCATTACCACATCACTTACTTACAAGTATAGTTGACCACTTCACATGCTTTGATATCTTTATCTTGAACATATTCAAAACATGAAAAATAGAGAAAAAATCAAATACAGTAATTAACACTTTAAAGCGCTGTATCCTCTGGACATGTCCTCTGTCACCAGGATGACATAAAGGATGAGAAATTTGATCGATAGATCTAATGATTTGGAGTGACAACAATGGTTTGATAATATTGTTGTTTATGTGATAGTTATTTAAAATATAGTTTATATATCGTTGTATGGGCTTGTGGAATAATTTGAACTGCGGCGCGGCACACGGCATTGTTGACAAAGGACGATCGATGGATTTAATGAATTGGAGTGATACAGATGGTTTTATAAACGTGTTATTTATGTAATAGTTTTTTTTTAATAATGGAATGTTACGTCAGGCCCGTTCTCAGCTCCTCGTTTGTGTTTGTCACGTTAGCATACCGTATCGTTTAGCCTGTGTTCTTGGTGTTGGATTTTGTTGAATAAATTGCCCCCCAAAATGCAACTTATACTCCGGAGCGACTTGTATATGGGTTTTTTTTACATTTTTGGGCATTTTATGGCTGGTGCGACTAATACTCCGGGGCGACTTATAGTCCGAAAATTACGGTACTATACCTGCATAAAAAATCTCCATACTGGTACTAAAGTGGTACCCCGAAAAAATCTAAAAATCAGCAGAAGTTGCAAATATTAAAACTATTAAACAAAACTGCAAAACTAAAGATACAACCCGAAGAAAATTAAAAGTTTTGGAAAGGCCCAACCACAACCAAGTCTGACTCTCGCTTCCCACAAGAGCATCTTTATTAAGAGAAAAAGGGTGGGGGTGACAGTGGACAGAATAGACAAGTTAAAGCCCTTGACCTCTAGATTAGCAGAGCAGGGGCTGTTTTACGACATTGTGTAGGATGGGACAAGCTAGGTTATTTATTACTGGTTACACACCAACATAAGCATAAAACTAATCTACCTAGGTTATTTATTACCGGTTACATACATTCCAACATAATCATACGATCAAGATAGTTTTGGAAAACCCTGACAATAGTAGTACTATGCTGTCGCATATGTATGTTTTTTACAATGTGAAGGAGGACGCGGAATGACCCAGCAAAAACCCACGTAATCAAGGGGAGGATTTCCCCACTCCACACATATAGCCTCTTCACTTTGAGTTCGACATGCTTTTTTCTATTCCACTGCCTTCCTATTATGATTATTTTAAGAACAATTGTAGTTATACTGGAATTTCCTTATCCCTTCATTATTAATAGCAGCTTTTAGGTCGCAGTATATCAAAAACATTTCAAAACGTGATATTGACTCATACAATATGCATATCGCAGACATGCAGTAATTTGTTTATCGAATTTTATGCCTTTATCTGAACTTGACTAGTTAGACGCAAACTTGAATGTGCATCGCCATTCAATACTTGAATATTATAAAGGTTAATTCCAAATAATTAGCTAGGAATACATTGAGATTGCTTATTTTTCAGCATGAAAGAATTCTTTCATTAGATAGTCAGTGTCATTTCTTTAGGCACATGTTAAATATCGCAATATTCAACAACCATATTGCATGTTTTTCCAACATCATGCAGCACTAGCACCTTTTAAATTATTGGGATTTTAGCCAGAGAGCTGTTCTTGTCTGATAATGTGTTCTTTTTTGCCCCTAATACTTATTCATTTCTGTGTCTTGCCCAAACCCTGCAGTTTGTCCACATCAACAATCTGAAGCTGATTTGCCGGGCACATCAACTGGTCCATGAGGGTTACAAGTTTATGTTTGATGAGAAGCTGGTCACGGTGTGGTCGGCTCCCAACTACTGCTATCGTTGTGGCAACATAGCCTCCATTATGGTCTTCAAAGATGCTAACACAAGAGAGCCAAAGCTCTTCAGAGCAGTGCCTGATTCTGAAAGGGTCATTCCACCTCGGACAACAACACCTTATTTCCTGTAAGATGATGAAATCCAAAACATTATTTGTTGTTGTTGTTTTTTCCAGTGCAGACACCAAGGAGAGTGGCAACAGCACTTGTGAGTCTGTACGACTTTTGTAGTGTAAATGTAAAGTATTTACAGTGCCAACTATTGTTTATTTCCCCCTGTACATTTGAAGCCATGTATCTGCAGCTTGAATCTTAAGCCCTTCACCTCAACCTGGATGTTTGCAAAAAGCTACCAGAACATTTGATCAATATAGGTCTGTTCTACACATTTTACACTATCCATTCCATTAAAAAAGATTTTGGCTTATGGATGGAAACTATGATCAATCAATCGTATCTCTGTCAATATTTATTGCAGTCCTTCTGTATCCTAATTCTCAATGTTTTTAGGCCTCTTGCTCTCTCTATCCCATTCTCTATCGGAATTGACAAATATCATGATCTCTGACTGCTTAAACAGCAGTTTGGACTGTTGATATTTCTGTAATGAGAAAACCAACAACCAACTATTGAAAAATGTACATTCACATGGAAGTTAAATATTGCTGCATGAGCTGCTGTTTTAATATAATTGATTGATTTTGTTTTCCAATGAAGCAGTGATACTGTAAACTGCCTCACAGATTGGTAACTCCTTTCAGACGTTCAGTTCTCATTTGGGGCTTAAATCACAGATATTTCACAGCTAAGTAAGAGAATTTGCTTGCTGAAGTCCACTGACGGTTGTAAAATGTTCATATTTGCAGATCTCTGTTTTACTTTACAATAAAAACTTACTGGTCTGAGAACTAAGTCCTGTTGTTGTGATTTGCACGTGACAATTTTACAGTGGCATTCCTGCCGTTTGCTGCGTTTTGTCGTTTGCAGCGCGCTTGCTCCTGTCAGCCATCGTACAATCAGGAGTGATGGGTCCATGAGGCGTCGTGTATCGTTTCGACACATTGCCAAACTGTAGTGACACTGTCGATAATGTGTCGCTCACTGCTGACACCCGCTGGAATTTAAAAATACTACAGGCAACCTAGTTGACAGACGACTGACACTGATTTGATGACCTAGTATATACATTAATTAATTTAAGTAGTTTTATTTTATGTTGAATCTTTCACGCATTTATTTAACTTGAAAATGTGTTTTATTTTTTAGTTAGTCAATCAATAATGTGAACATGTAACAACATGAAAATCTAAGTGAACGTGTTGTGAAAGAGGATGCCTGTGCACTGGGATTTGTTTTTTACAATTTTTTATTTAAAACAAAGATAGTTTTTCCAATGTTTTGAAATTGAGCCAGTTGCGCTTTTTGGACACAATTTCTCCCGCCGCTGAAAACACCCCCTCACACGGCACAGATGAGGCTGGAGTGCAGTGTAGTGGGTCTTTTGATTGTCCCAGTATCTGACTTGGGGCTGCTCCATAATTCTTGATAACATCGAGGATGAGCCGCAAAAGATCAGATATTGTTTTAGCAGATCTAACCGTAACCGTACTATCACTCAAAGCGATACTGTAACTAATCTCGGGGTAATATTTGACCAAACTCTCTCCTTTCAAAAGCACATTAAGAATATAACCAGAATTGCGTTTTTTCACCTTTGTAATATTGCAAAGATTCGTCCGATCCTCTCGACCGGTGATGCAGAAACCATTATTCATGCGTTCGTCACGTCGCGCCTGGACTACTGTAATGTACTATTATCGGGTCTTCCTAAGTCCCGCATCAAAAGTCTACAGTTAGTACAAAATGCTGCTGCAAGGCTGCTCTCTCGGACAAGAAAATTTGATCACATTACCCCAATACTAGCCAACTTACATTGGCTCCCGGTCCCTTTAAGATGTGATTTCAAGGTTCTTCTATTAACCTATAGATCACTGCATGGCTTAGTGCCTTCATATCTCGTCGACCTAGTTGTTCCTTATGTTCCGTCTCGTAACCTTCGTTCGCAAAACGCTACCCTTTTAGTGGCACCGAGGGCCAAGAAAATGTCTGCAGGCTCTAGAGCATTTTCTATTCGGGCTCCAGAGCTTTGGAATGCCCTACCAATGGATATTAGAACTGCTCCCTCAGTAGAAACATTTAAGACACGTCTAAAGACACATTTCTATGACATGGCCTTTAACTAACCTGTAGTGGCCGATTCGGCTGGAGTTTGTTTTCTCTCCCTCTCCACTCCCTCCCTCCGCTCCCCGGTCGGGGAGATGGTTAGGGGGCACCCATGCTGACAGCGGCTATCTGGATTCTCGTGGGTTAATTCAGGATGGGGGAACTGCAGCTCAACCTCCTCGTAGACACTGCCAGGACAATTGAGGGCTCCTTCGGCAGCCCTCTGCTCTGACATGGACATCCACTTTTTATTTCATTGATGTTCATGTTGTATCATTTGTGCCCTCTCTGCATCCATTCCAACCTGGTGATCCTGAAAGGGGGATCCTTCCATCTGTGGTCCCTTCTCAAGGTTTCTTATTTTCCCCCAGTAGGGGTTTTTAAGTTTTTCCTTGCCCTTTTGGGAGCTTAAGATCAGCTTTGAGAATAATTGTCAATTTCTGTCTATGTGAAGCCCTTTGAGACTGCTTGTGATTTAGGGCTATACAAATAAATAAACTTGAACTTGAACTAGATCTATCCCGATGACAATGCACTTCCTTGAAAGACTATACTGCTCCTCGTTCGGTCACGTGACTTGTTTAAAGCGATACGCGCACCGTCACGCGGCTTCGCTCTATGAGCTCGACACATGCGCCGACGCATCGGTGTTGCCGGACCCATCACTAATTAAGTGCAGTCATCATCCTTGAACTACCGCTACATTAATGCAATTTTAGTACAACTCAGTCCACTGTGTCAATGTATACTTGAAGACAGCAGGGTGCAATATTTTACTTAAATAGGTCATAGATAATTATCTTAAGGCCATCGAGCTAGCACGTCCGCCTCACAGTAAGGAGGGTGCAAGTTTGATTCCACCTCCGACCCTCCCTGTGTGGAGTTTGCATGTGTCCGCGTGGGTTTTCTCCGGGCACTCCGGTTTTCTCCCACATCCCCAAAAACATACTTGGTAGGCCGATTGAGCGCTCCAAATTGCCCGTAGGTGTGAGTGCGTGTGCAGATAGTTGTTCGTCTCTGTGTTCCCTGCGATTGGCTGGCAACCAGTTCAGGGTGTCCCCCGCCTACTGCCCGATGACGGCTGGGATAGGCTCCGGCAAGGCCGCGACCCCCGTGGGGATAAAGCGGTACAGAAAATGGATGGATGGATAATTATCTTAAGATTGTTTCTGCTTGGGGGCGGCTCGGTGGAGCACTGGGTAGCACAGGGGTGGGCAAGCTTTTTGACTGGGTTCTAAATTTAGACCGGGGTGCCGAACCAGGAGCAGATGGATGTCGTGTTTGTGTGAAGTAATAGAAATGACACGTAAAGGTCATTGCATAAAAGCTTTGTACTTTTACGTAGTAGGTAGTAAAGCATGGATATTCGAAACAAGTTTTTTTCTGTCCATAGTTTAATTCACTGGCTCCAACTCTGTCGTACACCGAGCGTCATCCAGGCATCAAGCTCCATTGGACTCTATCAACTTCAATGAGTGCGGGGGGGGTGCGGGCGGTTGAACATGCAATGGTATACCCCAACGTTAGGCACGGCAAAGAGAACTTTCATGCAAAAAAGGTGTTCCATGACATTGTGCGCTGGATTTTCTTTAATTAAAAAAACACAATACACCTTCATTGGGCGCTTCGTGACTGCTTTGGCTCTACTGACTGGGACATGTTTAGGAGGGCTGCCACTTGCGACGATCGGACAGACATTGAGGAGTATACTGACTCTGTTTCCTCCTACATCAGGAAGTGCATTGATGATGTGACTCTCAAAATCCATCGTCACTCGGGCTAACCGGAAGCCATGGCTGACAGGTGCTGTCTTCAGGCTGCTGAGGGCCAGGGACAAAGCCTTTAGAGCAGGGGTCCCCAAACTTTTTCCTGTGAGGGCCACATAACTTTTCCCTTTTCTGTCAGTTTGTAACAGAAAAAGTGTGACGATCGTAGGGGAGCTTAAAAAATGTATTGTTTTCATTTTAATGGAAGGATTCCAGGGGAAGGTTTGTGGGTGGCTTTAGCGCAAGACTGCATCTGAAAGCTCAGCGCGCGAATTACAAAAATGCTGTCGTCACAGCCCACGCTCTAAATTCGGGACTGATACAAATAGAGCGCGAGTGCGCCATGTGTACACGCACTTGTGAGTGTGCACCGAGCTTTCTGACACGGCTTCCGGTAGTAAATGCGCAGGCGAGCGCTTCCCCATCTACTGGGGAAACACAGTCATTGCAGGCAAAATGACCAAAAAAAAAAGTTTAATAATACAATTTGTTCAGGGTTGGCGGGCCGGATTAAAACGTCCCGTGGGCCGTATCCGGCCCGCGGGCCGTAGTTTGGTGACCCCTGCTTTAGAGCGAGGGATGAGGCTGGCTTGAGGACTGCGAGGGCCGACCTGTCCCGGGGCATCAAAGAAGCAAAGAAGGCGTTCTCGTGCAAAATTACCGCCCACTTCGAGGACAGCAGGGACGCACGGAGCCTTCGGCAGGGCATTCAGACCATCACGGATTACAAGCCCGCGCCGCAGAGCTGTGAAGGCGACGTCCGTCTGCTCAATGACCTTAACCGCTTCTTTGCTCGCTTCGACGCTCAGAACAGCACTTGCCCGCTGAAGGCCACTCCCCCTTCACACGAGCTGGCCCTGTGCCTCCCCGCCGACAGCGTGAGGAGGGTGCTTGCCGCCATCAACATCCGTAAGGCGGCGGGCCCTGACAACATCCCGGGTCGAGCGCTGAAGGACTGCGCTGGTGAGCTGACGGGTGTCTTCACGGACATCTTTAACACTTCCCTGCAGCAGGCCATCGTCCCTTCGTGTTTCAAAGCTGCCACCATCGTACCTGTGCCGAAGAAACCTGCTCCGTCCTGCTTCAATGAATACCGCCTCGTGGCACTTACGCCCATCATCATGAAGTGCTTTGAGCGGCTTGTCATGGAGCACATCCGATCCGTTCTCCCCCCCACCATTGACCCCTTCCAGTTTGTGTACCGAGCCAAACGGTCCTCTGAGGATGCCATCTGCTCTGCCCTCCACTCGGCCCTCACCCACCTGGAGAGAAGGGACTCGTATGTGAGATTGCTGTTTGTGGACTTCAGTTCTGCCTTCAACACCATTGTGCCACAACGCCTCATCAGCAAACTTGACACGCTGGGCCTCAGTACCTACCTCTGCAACTGGCTACTGGACTTCCTCTGTCAGAGGCCACATGTGGTACGTGTTGGCGACAAAATCTCCGCCAGCATCACGCTGAGCACGGGGGCCCCCCAAAGCTGCGTGCTCTTCACCCTCCTGACGCATGACTGCACTGCAACCTACAGCGACAACCGCATAGTAAAGTTTGCTGACGACACGACTCTGGTGGGTCTCATCACCAAGGGAGACGAGACTCAATACAGGCTGGAGGTTGACCTTCAGTCCACGTGGTGCAGGGACAACAACCTCCTGCTGAACGTCAACAAGACCAAGGAGATTGTTGTGGACTTCCGGAAGGGTCACACCCAACACCTGCCGCTGACCATCGACGGTGCTGTGGTGGAGAGAGTGAGCAGCGCCAAGTTCCTGGGGGTGCACATCAGTGAGGATCTCTCCTGGTCCACAGACACCGCATTACTGGCGAAGAAAGCCCAGCGTCGCCTGTACTTCCTGCGGAACTCAGAAATAGCTGTATTTCTTGTTCAAATAACAACGGGAGACGAGAATCATGGAGGCTGAGGCAGTGACAGGTAGTGCCTCTTAGGTCGAGCGTGTGAGTGTGCGCCACTCACATACTGTACTGAGCGCGTGCAAACGGCGCGTGCTTGCAGTCAGCGGGAAAATACGGGCCTTGAGGCAGCCAGTACCTTTGCCTCGAAGATGGGGTGATAGTGAGCCAGCCTGGGGCTAATAGTTCACGACACGAGTAAGAAGAAAAAAAAGAAAAACAACCAACAACATTCGGTGCTAACCCGTTGCTATTTGGCTTTATTTTCCCTGACAATGGAGGATATAATCTCGAAAATAAGACATTTTTCAAAACTTGACTTTCAGTCAAAGCAAGAAACCATAAGTAAGGGAAGACCAACGCCAGATTTGCGAGGATTAATTCAAACTACGGGTCTCTCGCGACGGACTACAACACGTTCGTTTCAAAAGGGTTGGTACTCTAAAAAAGACTGACTTTGTGGTTGTGCTGCCAAAAATCGACTTTATTGCTTTCCCTGTCATCGAGCTCTTCGTCCAGAAGGACAAAAGAATGGACTTCATTTACAAGTAAAGGTAAGAATACTGCAGTGGTGTGTTTAAATGTACAGTGGTGTGTTTAAAATGTTATTAAATTTAATCAAGAATGGGATAACAACGATGTATGCATGTAAATCTGACTTGAGTCAGTGCCTTAGCGTCATACAGTACGTTTGTAAATCTGACTCTGAGTCAGTGCCTCACCAACCCCAACCCTCACCGCACGTCGCTGGTGTTGTGTAGTTCACATTGAAAAGGCATTGAATTGAAAGCGTGAATAAAACTTCATTAACTTGTAGCCTCTAAAATGATGGCCCCCACCGGCCCCACATTGGAAAAAGTCGCGAATCTCCCGATTTGCCAGCATGCCATTGGGGGTGTCTCAGGATACACACACACACACACTCACTCACACACACAAAAGGTCATTTCTCATTTGTTGGATTTTCACTTTTTCTGCATTCCCCACATTTAAGCTTTTATGCATATTTAGTGCGAGTTTCAACTCAGACAGCCACAAATTATAGCTTGACAAGTTCTCTAGTCAACCATGGTTGTCCCTATTAAATGACAGCACATCACAACAGCGAGCAGCTGCTCTTGCATAACCCGTTTCATAGCTGAGTGCCTGAACTCTTTTTGATGTTCGACAAAATAAAAATGACAGTAAACATAAAAGTACAATCTGCTCATTTGACTTTTTTTGCCAAACTGAGTGAGCCAATGTTTTTGATCTTTCAGTCAGTCAACGTTGTCATGAGCTGATTCCACTTTGACTGATGTCGAGTCAAAAAGAAAAAAAATCAAATACTTTGACACATGACTTGGCGTCACTTTAAAACGTAGGTTGAAGTGACCCCAAAGGTTGTGGCTCTTTTTTTTGCTCGCTTCCCCTCTTTCCCATCCCGAATGAAATAAAAGTGGTGTCAAAAGTCTGGACAAAGGTGGCCCAAGTAATATCACGTTCCATCGGGCAAAGACGTGCACACGTACAAAGGGTCTCCGCGGGAACGCGCTCTTCCAAGGGTGCTGAGGAGCGAGCCAGCCAGCGAGCAGCGAGGAACTAATAGTCACGAAAATGATTCTGTAGCTTTGTTTTTTGAGGCGTGAATTTCCAACATGTCTTCCTTTGCTAGTCCTTTGCTAGTTAAAAAAAAAAACAACACCAATTTTTCTCTCCCCGAGTGGCAGGCGGAATGAGAGAAGTGGACTGGATTTCAGTCCTTGAAATTATTCAGCATCTTGAAACTGGTTGATGATTATCGTGAGAAGAAATATGCCTTGTTGATTTTTTTGGTGCACATATTATTTCAGTTTATTTCTTTCATATTTGATTCTTGTCAGCCATGCAGGTGACACCATTTGAAAAAAAAACTTGCAACTGGCCATCAAATCTTTTAATTTTTTTGTAGCTACCAGAAAAAAAGGCAGCTTAAATTGTTCGGTGTTTAAAAAAAAAAAAAGAGGCGTGACTTGACAAGATGTCTTCCTTTACATATCTTTTGGCAATAGATGAAAATAAGAAAAAGTTGGATGTGGACTCTTTTGATGTGAGCCGCACTTGAGTAAAAAACAAGCTTGCCTGGCCAAGTGGCAGGCAGCACGTGGACTGACTTTACAGTCCCTGAAATTATTCAGCATCTCCAAACTGTTTGACGATTATCTATCTCATGAAAGAAAATCCTTCTTCCTTCTTCAGTAACATTACACTCAGTCATGCACGAAATGACCGTCCGGCTCACTTTGACGTGGGTGGTACTTGTCTGCATCCACGCATCAATGGGCAACAAGCAAATGCCAAAGCTATTTTGCCAACATCACAAGAAAGGTATCAATTTGAGAACAAAGGTTTCCTTAATAAGTATCGGTGTGTCTGGGAGTTAAGTTTCATCTTCTTTTCTCCGCCTCTTCCCTCGTTTCCAGCACAGTGACGCTCAGGCCGTCTTGGTTCCATTTAAGGTCATTCAGTGGTGCCCCGTTTCCTTGCCGTCAGTTGGAATTTTACCGATTCCGCCATTGTCTTCTTCAGTGACATTACACTCACTCGCGCGCGAGAGCGCCGAAATGACCGTCCGACTGTGTGTGTGTGTGTGTCAAAGTCTGCTTTATTGTCAATCTCTTCACATGCCAAGACACACAAAGAAATCGAAATTATGTTTCTACTATCCCACGGTGACAAGACATAGTACACGACATACATACAAGCAAACAACACAAAATAAAAACAAGAAGGCACAAACAATGAATAATAAGAGTGATGAATAAATAATAAATAAACAATAACACAATAAATAAGAGGAGCAAAACGGAGCAAGTGTGCATACAGCAGACAGTCAGAATATAGCGCAAAAGTACAGGACGCTACGCAGAAGGGGGTAGAGTTCAGGACCCTAACAGCCTGGAGTATGAAGCTGTTGGTGAGTCTGGTGGTGCGGGAGCGCAGGCTCCTGTACCTCTTCCCAGAGGGCAGACGATCGAACAAAGAGTGAGCGGGGTGACCCACATCACTCACAATCGTGGTCGCCTTGCGGGTGAGATGGGAGGTGTAAATGTCTTTCAAGGAGGGGAGTGAAGCACCAATGATCTTACCAGCCGTGTTCACTATGCGCTGGAGGGCCTTCATGTTGTAGTCAGTGCAGCTACCACCCCAAACAGCAATACAACTGGAGAGGACGCTCTCAATGGTGCCACGGTAAAATGTAGTCATGACGGCTGGAGGAGCACACGCTCGCCTGAGTTTCCGCAGGAAGTACAGGCGGCGCTGGGCCTTCTTCGCCAGTGATGGTCTGTGGACCAGGAGAGATCCTCACTAATGTGCACCCCCAGGACCCTGGTGCTGCTCACTCTCTCCACCACAGCACCGTCGATGGTCAGCGGCAGGTGTTGGGTGTGACCCTTCCGGAAGTCAACATCAATCTCCTTGGTCTTGTTGATGTTCAGCAGGAGGTTGTTGTCCTTGCACCACGTGGTCAGAAGGTCAACCTCCAACCTGTACTGAGTCTCGTCGCCCTTGGTGATGAGACCCACTAGAGTCGTGTCGTCAGCAAATTTCACCATGCGGTTGGTGCTGTAGCTCGCAGCGCAGTCATGCGTCAGCAGGGTGAAGAGCAGCGGACTGAGCACGCAGCCTTGGGGGCCCCCGTGCTTAGCGTGATGCTGGCGGAGATCTTGTCGCCAACACGTACCACCTGAAGTCTCTGACTGAGGAAGTCTAGTAGCCAGTTGCAGAGGTAGGTACTGAGGCCCAGCTTGGCGGGTTTGCAGATGAGTCGTTGTGGCACAATGGTGTTGAAGGCAGAACTGAAGTCCACAAACAGCAATCTCACATACGAGTCCCTACTCTCCAGGTGGGTGAAGGCCGAGTGGAGGGCAGAGCAGATGGTATCCTCAGGGGACCGTTCGGCTCGGTACGCAAACTGGAAGGGGTCTATGGTGGGGGGTATAATGGATCTGATGTGCTCCATGACAAGCCGCTAAAAGCACTTCATGATGATGGGCGTCAGTGCCACGGGGCGGTAGTGTGTGCGCGCGCGTGCATTGCATGCGTGCGTGTGTGTGCGCATGCGTGTGCGAGAGAGTTAGGTTTGGTTTTCTTTTCTCTGCCACCTTCCTTATCTTGGAGAAATATATCTGACCAGATGCTGTTGATGCCAAATGTTTCCAGCTCAGTGACGCCCAGAAACCGTCTTGGTTTCATTCAAGGTCATTTTGCTGCCAACTATTGTTAAGCACATTGCCAGCCTTCCTCTGCTGCCGTCACCACGCTGACCCGACTGCAAAGGAGACATGGGGCTTCAGACCATGCAGGTTGTAATTGCATCATTTACAGTGCATGCGTGCGTGCGTGTGACTATCAATACTTTGGTCAGCACTTTTTTGCTGCACAAACCAGCACAAACGAAGCACAAACGAACGGTACCATTTTGGGTCCATTTGGAGGAAAATGGGGAGCTGGGTGATGTCATCGCTATAAAATAAATGTGTAATATCTACGAAACCGAAGCAGCACAAACGAAAATTTTTGCTGCACAAACGAAGCACAAACGGACGGTACCCTTTTGGGTTCATTTGGAGCAGATGGGGGGCTGGGTGAACTCTGGATGACCTATAAAATAATTTTTCATAACTAAAGAATCATAGCAGCACAAACGAAAATTTTTGCTGCACAAACGAAACAGACTCTTTTCCTTAAATTTTGCGTGGGGTGGGGGGCCAGCTTCACGCAGGTCAGCGGCACATATGCAGACAACACATGCAAACTGGCATGCATACACGCGCGGGCACACAGTTTTTAATGGCACCGTGTGTGTGTGTGTGGGGGGGAATAAATCCATAACTTTTCTGCATTTGGCCGCCTCCTCCTCCTTTCTTTTTTTTGTCCGTCTCCGCACCGCCTTTCCTCTTCTTTTTATCACGTTCGAAGTCCATTATCCTCGCTTGCACCGGTAGCTAGCTACACACCACAGCAGCCGGTGTTGTGCTTGATTTGGTTCCCCCGTGAGATTTTGTTTCCCCTGCCGCGGGAGCGCGCACGCCTTATTTGGAAAGCGAAAAACCGATGTCGTACGGCGTCGTACGGCTTCAGCACTACGTTGTTTTCAATAAAAACATGAAGAACTCACGTTTGCGTCAGTCAATTTTAATTTTTATAAAGGATTATTCTCATTTGATGTCTTTAAATTCATCCGCGTTCTGTCATTGAAGCGGGGTGCGTTCAAAGACCAGTCGTACAGACGGAATACTCAATAATTCACCAAAAAGCAACAATATAATTACGTGAGCTCTTTGCATAAACCTCAATGCAAAGAAACTCCTCTTTTTGGGTACAGGCTACAAGGAGTATATATTACAAAGGAGACTTTAGTCTTAATTGTGATCATCATTCATCCATCCATCCATTTTATTTTATTACTCAGGTATTTTCAAAGCAAATTAATATTGTTGCATTTATTAATTTGCTTTAACATGACAGCGCAATATAATTAAAAGCTGACACGATAGCAATGTCAAACGTGTTCATTTAAGAAAAAGCCACACACGTTTTGTGATCAAATCTTTCATAACGAGAAGGATTTGAGTGAATTGATTTGGATGAATAATTGAGAAGAAAGTTCAGTTCTGAAGGCTCCTTTTGTCCCAAGCAAAGTGACAGATGGTGGGGAGGGGGGATAAAAATTGTAACAAGAACTCTATAAAAAATGTCAAGTCGTGAGGATATGTTTACCCCCCCCCCCCCTTTTTCTTTATTTTGAGAACGGTGAGTGCTGGACTCCAGCAGTTTTTCTTCTGTCTTCCTGGGGGTCCTTTCAGGTTATGTGGAAAATTTGAACAGGTTCCTTCATTCCTAGGCCAAATTACAGGGGGGGAACAAATCCTCACAGCTGCCCTGTGAGAATATGTTCCCCCCCCTTATTTTGAGAACCGTGAGTGCTGGACTCCAGCAGTTTTTTTTCTGTCTTCCTGGGGGTCCTTTCAGGTTATGTGGAAAATTTGAACAGGTTCCTTCATTCCTAGGCCAAATTACAGGGGGGGAACAAATCCTCACAGCTGCCCTGTGAGAATATGTTCCCCCCCCTTATTTTGAGAACGGTGAGTGCTGGACTCCAGCAGTTTTTTTTCTGTCTTCCTGGGGGTCCTTTCAGGTTATGTGGAAAATTTGAACAGGTTCCTTCATTCCTAGGCCAAATTACAGGGGGGGAACAAATCCTCACAGCTGCCCTGTGAGAATATGTTCCCCCCCCCTTATTTTGAGAACGGTGAGTGCTGGACTCCAGCAAATTTTTTTCTGCCTTCCTGGGGGTCCTTTCAGGTTATGTGGAAAATTTGAACAGGTTCCTTCATTCCTAGGCCAAATTACAGGGGGGGAACAAATCCTCACAGCTGCCCCGTGAGAATATGAACCCCCCCCCTTATTTTGAGAACCGTGAGTGCTGGACTCCAACTTGTGCTGTGTTTGTGGGGAAGCTACACATGACACAGACAACAGATGGGTAATTATGTCAGGTC
This sequence comes from Syngnathus typhle, assembly GCF_033458585.1. Classification (NCBI taxonomy): domain Eukaryota; kingdom Metazoa; phylum Chordata; class Actinopteri; order Syngnathiformes; family Syngnathidae; genus Syngnathus; species Syngnathus typhle. The sequence goes on from NC_083742.1 coordinate 4,631,154, forward strand.
TTGTTAACTAATGCATGTGATGATTAAGAAATATATTGAATTACACATTCGTTGTAAATTATTGTAAATGTGCTGCATTGTATGATCTTGCTTTTTTCTTTGTTTACCAGATTCAGTGTGACGAGTGTTGCAGGTGGTTCCATCTTGTATGTGTCGGGGAGCCTCCAACCGAAGGCTCTTTTTTGTGTACAGCATGTACAGAAATTAAATGCTAAATATTTGAAGCTTGCTTGAAGACCATTTTGCTTTTTTTTAATTAAAATTTGTATTTTTTCCATTTTATTTTATTATTTAAAAAAAAACCTTTTTTTTTTTCTTAATAAAGTTCAAAGTTATAATTTTTGATGTATGTTATGTGATTAAGAAACAAAGTTGTTTGACCAAAATAAGGCCAAAAAAATTGATAAAGTGCAGTAATAATGGTATCACTGCACAAATCATCAGAAAAAAACGGCTGGAGTCCAGCACTCACCGTTCTCAAAATAAGGGGGGGGAACATATTCTCACAGGGCAGCTGTGAGGATTTGTTCCCCCCCTGTAATTTGGCCTAGGAATGAGGGAACCTGTTCAAATTTGGCACACAACCTGAACAGACCCCCAGGAAGACAGAAAAAAAACTGCTGGAGTCCAGCACTCACCGTTCTCAAAATAAGGGGGGGGAACATATTCTCACAGGGCAGCTGTGAGGATTTGTTCCCCCCCTGTAATTTGGCCTAGGAATGAAGGAACCTGTTCAAATTTTCCACATAACCTGAAAGGACCCCCAGGAAGGCAGAAAAAAAATTGCTGGAGTCCAGCACTCACCGTTCTCAAAATAAGGGGGGGGAACATATTCTCACGGGGCAGCTGTGAGGATTTGTTCCCCCCCTGTAATTTGGCATAGGAATGAGAGAACCTGTTCAAATTTTCCACACAACCTGAAAGGACCCCCAGGAAGACAGAAAAAAAACTGCTGGAGTCCAGCACTCACCGTTCTCAAAATAAGGGGGGGGAACATATTCTCACAGGGCAGCTGTGAGGATTTGTTCCCCCCCCTGTAATTTGGCCTAGGAATGAAGGAACCTGTTCAAATTTTCCACATAACCTGAAAGGACCCCCAGGAAGGCAGAAAAAAAATTGCTGGAATCCAGCACTCACCGTTCTCAAAATAAAGGGGGGGAACATATTCTCACAGGGCAGCTGTGAGGATTTGTTCCCCCCCTGTAATTTGGCCTAGGAATGAAGGAACCTGTTCAAATTTTCCACATAACCTGAAAGGACCCCCAGGAAGGCAGAAAAAAAATTGCTGGAGTCCAGCACTCACCGTTCTCAAAATAAGGGGGGGGAACATATTCTCACAGGGCAGCTGTGAGGATTTGTTCCCCCCCTGTAATTTGGCCTAGGAATGAAGGAACCTGTTCAAATTTTCCACATAACCTGAAAGGACCCCCAGGAAGGCAGAAAAAAAATTGCTGGAGTCCAGCACTCACCGTTCTCAAAATAAGGGGGGGGAACATATTCTCACGGGGCAGCTGTGAGGATTTGTTCCCCCCCTGTAATTTGGCCTAGGAATGAGGGAACCTGTTCAAATTTGGCACACAACCTGAACAGACCCCCAGGAAGACAGAAAATAAATTGCTGGAGTCCAGCACTCACCGTTCTCAAAATAAGGGGGGGGAACATATTCTCACGGGGCAGCTGTGAGGATTTGTTCCCCCCCTGTAATTTGGCCTAGGAATGAGGGAACCTGTTCAAATTTTCCACACAACCTGAAAGGACCCCCAGGAAGACAGAAGAAAAACTGCTGGAGTCCAGCACTCACCGTTCTCAAAATAAAAAAAAAGGGGGGGGGGGGTAAACATATACTCACGACTTGACATTTTTTATAGAGTTCTTGTTACAATTTTTATCCCCCCTCCCCACCATCTGTCACTTTGCTTGGGACAAAAGGAGCCTTCAGAACTGAACTTTCTTCTCAATTATTCATCCAAATCAATTCACTCAAATCATTCTCGTTATGAAAGATTTGATCACAAAACGTGTGTGGCTTTTTCTTAAATGAACACGTTTGACATTGCTATCGTGTCAGCTTTTAATTATATTGCGCTGTCATGTTAAAGCAAATTAATAAATGCAACAATATTAATTTGCTTTGAAAATACCTGAGTAATAAAATAAAATGGATGGATGGATGAATGATGATCACAATTAAGACTAAAGTCTCCTTTGTAAACCCAAAAAGAGGAGTTTCTTTGCATCGAGGTTTATGCAAAGAGCTCACATAATTATATTGTTGCTTTTTGGTGAATGAATGAGTATTCCGTCTGTACGACTGGTCTTTGAACGCACCCCGCTTCAATGGCAAAACGCGGATGAATTTAAAGACATCAAATGAGAATAATCCCTTATAAAAATTAAAATTGACTGACGCAAACGTGAGTTCTTCATGTTTTTTATTGAAAACAACGTAGTGCTGACGCCGTACGACGCCGTACGACATCGGTTTTTGCTTTCCAAAAAGGCGTGCGCGCTCCCGCGGCAGGGGGAACAAAATCTCACGGGGGAACCAAATCAAGCACAACACCGGCACCTGACATACGTAACACAGCCCTTCCTCCACACGCGCTCTGTGTTGACACGGACTGTGGGGGCGGGTGTTAATTGATATAAACCAATCGTCTTTTCCTCCTCACATGCTCCTAGCCGTAGTGGCCTGGCCTGTCTCTCTGATAGGCTCGCAGACTTATAAAAAAAAAACAAAAAAAACGAGGAAATAAAATCAGAGAGACCCAGGCCAGCAGGCCAATCCTAGGCCGGCGCTTCAAGAATACTCCCGGTTCTCCCTATGGTCAGTCCGGGCCCGATTGACCGGTTCAGGGTGTCCCCCGACTGCTGCCCGATGACTGCTGGGATAGCACGCCTGCGACCCCTGTGGGGACAAGCGGTATAGAAAATGGATGGATGGATGTTTCTGCTCGGCATTATTTGATATTATATTGATTTTTTTCCTCCGGCAAGTTGGCCCCCTAAATTTCTTCCGGCTCACCCTCCTCAAAATTTCTGATTACGTCCCTAGTCATAACACCGTCAAACCAGTGAAGACACATACGATGCAATAGGCCGGTGGCATATGAGCCCAAAGCGTGGCTTTTCTTTGAAAATAAATGACCAGTCGCCTCCGTACACCACATGCAATAAGAATATATTGTTTAAATTAACATTATTAAACATCTATCCAGATAATCAAAGCGTTTCAGAATATCTGGTAGCAAAACAAATTTAACACAATGTACACTGTTGAGCATAGTAATGTAATTTGCAATCCATGCTCCTTCAGTGCTATAAATTCCCATTAGCAGATATTGTATAGATGCAACCCAAAGCAGTAGCATCGATAAAGTTGCATAACCTTTTTTCATTGTTCATAAAATGTAAGCCTGTCGTCTAAACCTCACCAACTACTGCCTTGGCGCGCATGCATTTTTATCTTGGGTGTAATCTAACTTGTTAAGCGTGCTCATTGCTGCCATAGGACATTTTATTCTTGATTACTTACCTGATTGGGACTAATGGGATGCTGAGGGCCGAAGAAGAGCAACTCTCTATTTTCTGTGCTGTTGTATTTTATCTGGAATCCATTTAATATTTTTCGTTATTTTGAATAGGAAATAACAGTACTTTTTAATACTGTATTGTACATTTTTCCGCCGTGTCGCTGCAACTTCTAAGTAGAAAGCCGAATGAATACAAGAGTCAGCGAATGCCGCGCTTACCTTTCTCACCGATAGATGGCGCAGCATCCTTGTTCTTTTCCACGCCCCTCTTCAAAAACTGGAGTGGAGGCGCAGTCGTGATGTCATCGGTCATCTGTGTTGGGCGATTCGTGTAGCTCACCGTCCTGGGTTGGCTAGCTTGACAGAGGAAAAAGCAACGACTTGGCGACGGTCGTAAAGACATTTTTCCGCGTAACGGACAAGGCAACAGCAGTAGACACGAGTAGAAGACTCACGAAGTAAATTTGGAATTGTTATGGTAAGAGAAAGTCCACTCGAAAGAGCTAACAAGCTAACAATTGCTAAGCTCACCTGATGGTTGCAACGTTAACTTTCATTGTTATGACTAGCGTATGACCGTGTTTGCGAGAGGCGGATAGCTTTTTGTCGAACACTTTAACAATCTTGCCACATTGTACACATCCGACGTATTCGTTTGTGACAATTAAATCTGAACAGAAACTCATGCTATAATACAATCCATCTTTATTTATATTCGCTTTCACAACGGCTGTGACCGTATCGAAGTGCTTTATATAACATCAAATAACAATACATCAGAACACATCACATAAAACAGGCAGTAATGAAATGTGCTTACTGAAACAAAATCAACAAATTCTTCAGAGCTTTTTCTAAAGTTATTTCAAAAGATCCTTGTTGCCGTCATTCAGAACTCAGATATCTGTTTCAGTTCATTGTATAGCGTGTTAAAGATGAGTAATTAGTCAGATTTACTTGGCATGGTTCAGGAGCCACAGTGCCCATTTAATCTTTTCAATGTATTGTGGAATAGATTAAAATATGTACCGTTATGTTTGCATGGTGCTGGTCATTCAAAATTGCTTCACTTATTACAGTTTGATTAGTTGACCTTCCTGTTATACTTGGCAAAAAGGTGTATGTTTTGTGGAAAGTGTTGTCAGATTTGACATTTGAGAGAAACATCTGTTTATCTTTTCCTCCCCAGATTTTGCAAAATGGAAATACGAAGGTCTTCTTCATTTAAGGGCACCTGCAGATGTTCAGGTGTTTGTTACGCAAAGAAGCAATGAATTCCCTGCTCTGCATGGTGTTCCATACTCTCTAGGAGCTTCTGTTAAGGAATTCGCCGCTCATATAGACATGTTTGCCAAGCTGAAGAAAAAGCTTGCAGAAGAGGCAGCCACAGCCCCACGGAGTGGCGTTCGATTACCCCGTACCATCAGCAAGGAATCCATCACTTCAGTGGGGGCAGACTCAGGAGATGACTTTGTAAGTTGTTGTCTTTTTAATGGTTCATTGCTTCATAATGTTGTTGTTGAAGAGGAAATCAAGAAAAAAAAATGTTGACAATAGTATGTTAGTCCACCACTTTCTCAGGATGTGGCCATTCTGCAGTCAATTGAAAAGGACATCAAGAGCTCAACTTGCCAATGTCACATGACCAAACATTGTGATGTCCATTTAAGTTGACACCAAGTGGCAATTTGCGGCCCTCTCAGCTGGATAAAATACAGATGGATTTTCCACCTGAATTTATTTGAACAGGCTCAAAATATCTTTGGGCTAAGAAAAACGATTTGCGACCAGTAATGACTGTGCCCGTTGGAGTTTATTTTTTATAGCGTTTTGCACATACTAGCTAGTTTGGCTGTTTTGGCTGACATGGGCAACTAGCGGATTTTGCTTCCTTCACCCTCACTCAGTGAGTCCTTGCAGATCAGGTCCAACTTGTAATACTATAATTCAAATAACAGGGGGAAAAGTAATTCCATTGTTTGTGTCTTAATCTGAAAAAAAAAAATCACGATGTCTTGCTCACAGCCACATTTTCAGAAAAAGCTCTCAAATATTTACTTTTGTGTATAATTTTACCATTGAAGAGTGTGGGCGGGACCCCAAAAGCCCCAGACATTTGTCTACAATCAATTAAAAAGTACGTTTTCCAAAGTAGCCCTTTTTTTATTCATATTTTTGTTATAATGTTATAACACTTGTGAAATAGTAACAAGTCACATGGTGGGGCGTGACATTTCTAAACAACAATGATGAATTAAAGGGCTGGACACTACCATTCAGTGTTTGCCATCCATCAGGATAATGTAACCTGAGTCCAGAAATGTAACATTAAGCTCTTCATTACATAATGTTACTTTGAACACTGATAAAAAAAAAAAAAGAAGCTCTTTCTACTACTTATCTGTTTGTGTATATATTGTATTTTTTATGTTAACGCTTTGAAATGTTGCTTTGATTGTGCTATATTGTTCCAGGTAAATATGTGTATGATGACAGTTCTCTGTGCTAATGCTACTACCTAGCATTATCATAGTTACCGTTTTCTCCGGCAGTGGAAGCCATATTTGTAAGACTGCACCCTGCAGTACACACGGAACTGAACCGGCATAAATTATTTAGAGTTGTCCAAGCGTTGATGCCAAGTGATACATGGCGTTTTATTGAAATTAAAGGTTGTTTGCTATTTTAGGAATTGTAAGTCTGCATGTGGAACAAGTAGGCATTGGAGTGGTCTTTGAATTCTTTAGAACTACTGCTCACATTCATATACAATAGCTTACTGTCTCTCTGTCCACAGGCATCTGACGGGAGCAGCTCCAGGGATGACCTGCCTGCTCAACTCCTAAGGAGGAATCATCAGATCCGAAAACTAGAAGGAAAGCTATCAGGTGGGACATTCAGTCAATGTTTCCATGAGGAGGCAGGTCTTTATATGAAGGTTAAAGGAGAAGCTTGTAAATACGACTACCCAAAATCAGGGAAATTCAACAAGAGTTCAAAAGTCCAGTTCAAGAAAATTTGTTAGGCAGGTCACCTGGGTGTCTTATGCGCAAAAGACCTGAAACCTCCATTCACCTAGCAGTATTCAAAAATGGATGGAAGAAAACCTGCTTGCTTAGTTTTGTGCCAGCATGATTTCTTTTTTGAGATATAAGGTTCATGGTGGATGACTTTGTATTTGAACTAAGAACACCTCTAATGTCAGTTTTAATATGAAATTCAGCTTTCCATGGCTTAAAAAAAGGATGTGCAAATGAACAAACCTCAATTGCTTCTAATGGCCCACATTTTTGTACAGTACAGTATGCCATAGATACCAAAAAAGGTTTACTGTGAAATGTGTACTTCTGCAAAAGCAGTCAACTCATACCCCTCCTGCCACAGCATATTCTTGTTTTGTCCTGTTAGTTCATCGATTGTTTGTCTGAAAACCATTTTGCATCTTTACATAGCCAACAGCAGATATTGGACAAGAAGAAATAGTGTTTGAAAAGTGATGCATGTTTGCTGTATGTGTGTTCTCGTGTCTTTGTGTGTCTTCAGCAGATGGGATAATTGATCTTTCTTGTCTCTGAGGTTTCGCGATAGGTAATTTGTGTTGCCTCAATTATCGAGGGGGGGGGAGGGGCTTATATTCCAAAAAATGCCCGTGATAAGTGAAATCTACGGAGTAGAGGTGATATTATTATTTTATATACTTTTCCTTTTTTTTTTTTCAAGGAATTACCCCCTATTACGATGTTACGAGCCCAGTCCGGCCCCCAAACAGTTCTCTTCCTTCTAAATATTTGTTACACTTGCTAAATTTAACTTTTAAATATGCTGTCAGAGAAGCCTGCAAACAAGCAGCGAACAAGCACGACGGAACATTGTCTAATAACTACATGAAAGTTTTTCAGTTACAAGCTACTATCCCAAAATGGTTTTCGTTCTTCTAAACACTTGTTACACTTAATAAATTAAACTTATAAAATGCAAACTGAAGAATAAATACAAGCTGCAGGTCGTGAGAGGAGCATGCTCTGCCTCCCGGGAATGAACGAGTGCAAAGTAACAATATCCATCCATCCATATTCTGTACCGCTTCGTCCCCACAAGGGTTGCGGGCGTGCGCGAGCCTATCCCAGCCGTCATCGGGCAGTAGGCGGGGGACACCCTGAACTGGTTGCCAGCCAATCGCAGGGAACACAGAGATGAACAACCATCCACTCGCACTCACACCTAGGGACAATTTGGAGTGCTCAATTGGCCTACCAAGCGTGTTTTTGGGATGTGGGAGGAAACCGGAGTGCCCGGAGAAAACCCACGCGGGCCCGGGGAGAACATGCAAACTCCACACAGGGAGGGCCAGAGGTGGAATCGAACCCACACCCTCCTTCCTAACTGTGAGGCGGACGTGGTATCCAGTGCTACCCAGTGCTCCACCGAGCCACCCGAAGTAACTAGTTAATGTTTTATTTATTAGTTATCGTTCAGATTTATCCAACTTCTGCGTGTGATGTTATGCTGCATTCAAGTGCTCCTTGCAATTATGATGTGCACGACGGTTCAGGATGACATGTAGTTGAACCAAAGTACTTTGAACTGTGGTTTTCCGGTTCGGTTCAAAACCGTTACACCCCTAGTAAAAAGCGAACAGAATAAAAGCAAATCCCATGAGGAGACCAATTTGAACCTGCTCAAAAATTTAGTCAGGGCTCAGTCATTCTGATAGTCAGTTCGAAAGACATACAGTAGACAAGACCCCCAAGGTTCAAATGCTCTGCTGGTGATGTACAGTAACGCAGACGTGGTAGGATATGACCGGGTTGAAACCTGGGTGCCGCAATTTTAATACTGTTCTTCAGTGACGTGCGGTGAGCAAACGTACTGTATGACGCTAAGGCACTGACTCACAAGTCAGATTTACAAGCATACATGGTTGTTATCCCATTCTTGATTAAATTTAATAACATTTTAAACACAACACTGTACATTTAAACACACCACTGGTGGTAAGGTGAGGCCCTGCCTCCTATGAGTGCACGTGCCTGGTTCTATTGTCATTATAATAATCCTGCCGACTCAAAAAGAAGATTGAAGAAGATTCAATAATGATTTTCTCATATAAGAAAATAATTGGTAGGTTTATTTGTCAATCACATTTTCCCTTTTGTTTTCTCCTTTTGTTCTTTTATCCTCTCCATCATGCTGTTCCTGTTTGCTCGTATGTGTTGTGTGTGTGTGTGTGTGTGTGTGTGTGTGTGTGTGTGTGTGTGTGTGTGTGTGTGTGTGTGTGTGCCATTGATATTCCATTTCATCTCCCTGTGTCCCAACGACACTAGACTACGCTGAGCAGCTGCGAATAATGCAGAAGACCAAGGAGAAGCTTGAAATTGCATTAGAAAACCATCAGGATTGTACGTACCTCTCCTTTCGCTCCCTCCCAACCAGTGAGCTACTTTTCTTTATCTGTTGATCAGCTGTATTAACCAATTCACGGCTTCATCCCTTTCCTTCAAAATTAGTTCTTACATTTGATGTATTACTATCAAATGCTAGTTTGTAGTTTCTTTCTGTGGCTGTGTTGAAGAATCTGGAAACCCCAGATCTTTTTATTCTGGCAATTTGTTTTAAGCTAATATTCTGGGGGAGAAAATGGCTATGGGCAAGCGGTGCTTTGCATGCTTTGATTTAATCCTTGCTTTTTTGTGTGCCACATTGTGTTAAGATTTAAAGGTGAGCAGCCCCCTCTGAGTGCTGCATTAATGTATGATCATGAGCCAGTGTGTAAGCATACAGTCTGCAGTGCTTTGTTCTCTTTTGCCGCTTCCTTTAGAGACAAGTTAGCAAGTTTGCTTCTTATTCAAGTGCTGTTGGCTGTTCTCATCTTGTTAAAAATGTAGACAGCCTGCCAACATGTCAGTCCATTTGTGCCTTCGACAACTCAAATGTATTTTTCTGAGTGAGGCAACTCATAGTAATGTCAGAAGTGTGGTTTAAATTCCATTTGCTCGACTGAGTCTCAGTATTAAAATAGAAACACTACTATAGCCTTTATTATTGTTGTAATGGACAATTAAATTGGAATCTATTCATTAGTGTGATTTTCAAAAAAAAAGTGGCCCTACACAAGTATATGTGCAAATGAAAACAATGAAATAGTGGGAAAAGAGCAGTTGAATCAATTTGTAAAAGTAATGATGAATAAATGAGATCCATCAAGATATAGACCAGAGCAAAATAGTGACCTTTTCAACAATTTGATTCTCTCTTAAGCAATGGTGAGCTATATTGCACTTACATATATAAATACATAAATACATGCATATATACATTTACATAGATAGATAGATAGATAGATAGATAGATAGATAGATAGATAGATAGATAGATAGATAGATAGATAGATAGATAGATAGATAGATAGATAGATGTACCGTTTTTTTCCGTGTATAGTGCGCAAAATTTTACTAATTTATTGTCCTAAAATCCGGGGTGCGCATTATACATGGGTACAAAAAAAAAAAAAAAAGAATTTATTTTTTTTTTAATTTTTTTTTTTTTTTAAGTCCCAATGATCGTCACACACGCAGGGAGGCAATGGGTCCCATTTTTATAGTCTTTGGTATGGTCTTAACTAGGCTGGATGTAATTTTTTTTGTTGGCGTTGATTTCTCCGACTGCCCGTAAACGCACCACCGCGCTTCGTGCGCGCACGGGACAGCAAACGAGCAGGTGATCGAGCAAGCGTCTGATACGAGAGCATTGCGGTCGCATGGAGCGTGTTTGAAGTGAACAGCAGAAAAGAAAGGCAAAGTGTTGTGAAATAAAATGCACAGAACGGATGCGCAAGACACGTCAGCTATATAAAGAGCGAGAGTTGTTTTCTTCCTATTAGTTTCAATTCACAGTTTAATTAGCAGTTTCAATCAGCAAATAACAAAATGCGTATTACAGGTAATATTTTATTTCACAACACTTTGCCTTGTTCCTTTCGTCTCTGCTGTTCATCCTAAAACACAAAGGCGCTCTTTAAGCAATGCGACAGTGAGCGCCCGGCGCGCTGCGGTTGCGCGACCGCACCAATTAAGCTCCCTGCGCAGTGCGCACTGAGGTCCACTTAAATTTTAGAAAGTACATCAGGACTTTAAAAAGATCTTCTAAATTTCAGCGACGGCTCTGTCACAATAATCGGCCAGCCCGGTGCAGTTGGGCGGTCGGCGGCGCGCTACGGTTGAGCGTTCTCTCGCACGCTCTCTCTCTCGCTCTCTCTCGCTCTCGCACACACGCAAACCGGATATCATACGGAGGCCGCCATTACAGATGCGCAGAACGGATGAGCAAGACACGTCAGCTATATAAAGAGCGAGAGTTCAGTTCTCTACCTAAATCCGTATTACAGGTAATATTTTATTTCACAACACTTTGCCTTGTTCCTTTCTTCTCTGCTGTTCACTTCAAACACGCTCCATGCGCACGGAGCGCGGTGGTGCGTTTACGGGCAGTCGGAGAAATCAACGCCAACAAAAAAAATTACATCCAGCCTAGTTAAGACTATACCAAAGACTATAAAAATGGGACCCATTGCCTCCCTGCGTGTGTGACGATCATTGGGACTTAAAAAAAAAAAAAAAAAAAAAAAAATTAAATTTTTTTTTAAAAAAAAAATCATAAAAATTCGGTGCGTATTATACATGGGTACAAGCTTTTTTCCAGCATCAGCATGCCATTTTTAGGGGTGCGTACTATACATGGGGGCGCACTATACACGGAAAAAAACGGTATTTGTACATTAGAAATAGCTCTTAGTTTATTGCCTTGACCTATCAATGCGGTGTAAAAACCTTTTGATTGGCAAATACGTTCAACCGTACTCACAAATACGTTCAGATGTAGTCGGAGCTAAATGCTCCAAACATAGCGTTTTTTCCCATGCCACGGGGTGTCAGCTGAAAGTATGATATTCAATCTATTAGAAAAAACAACGCATCAATTCAATAAATGTAATAAAAAAAAAAAAAGTAAAATTAATTGGCTGCAATTGATTCAGTTAAAAATTTACTCGACCAAAATTTTAAGATACATTTTTGCAAGAATTGGGATTTTGCATTGTTGGATCATATGGTTCTGTGTGTACTGTACAGCTTCAAAATGTGAAAAGAAGGAAATGGTAGTGGGACCCAAAAAAGATTAGAGTAAGCCACTTATTGCAAACACCAAACTGAAATAGACTGTTCTTCCGCTGATCAAAAGCTTAAGACCCCAGCCTTAAATAGACCAAATCCACATTGATTCTACATTCTTGACACTGCCATGACTCCCGGATTGCAATAGCAACGTATTTTAGTTGTTGAGATACATCAGCAAAATCTCACAGGCTATTACTGCTGAGGTTCGATGCCAAAAGAATCTGAGTCAGTCTGAATTTTTTGAAAGATTCCATGGATTCTGAAACAAAATAGTCAATTTTTTCATATTAAATGCAAATTATTTGCCAACAAAAATATACTTTTACGAGGGCTAATGGGATATCTTATTCTGTTTGTGTGTGTAGGATGCATAATGTCAGATATCCTGGTGTATTTCTTTTGCTAATATCAAATAAGGTCGGAGTTAGGGTTGCACCAGACAATTCACATTGCCGTAATAATTTGGTCTATAGTCACTAGTTTGTGAAAGGAACTCAATTAAAGCAATTTTTGCATGATCAAGATCAGTCTACTATCTGCATTGTCTTCTCACAAAATCGAAATAATTGCCCCAAACATTTTAGTGGCACCATAGCTTTTCTCATGCTGCTCTCCCCCACCACATTATACTGATGTCATGGTTGTACAAGACATTGCCACACTACTGTCAGCAATATCACAGGCCAGCATTAAGTGTGGACAAGGCACGCATTTGTCAGCCTTTGCTTTGGATTTCATAATACTAATACATTCACTTTTCAAATACGGTAACTGTTTCTGCTGTTTGGCTGTTGCTGTTTTAGATTTGCTTTCTGCTTGCATTCAAGTTATATCTCTGTCGTTCATTCGTTTCACATGTGCTCTTTGTTTTACTTTATCTCACCTTTTCTGCATAGCTTCCATAAAAAAACTTCAAGAGCAGAATGAGTTACACCAGGCGAGCAGAGCTAAAATGGCAGAGGGAATGACTCTAGCCCTGGACAAAAAGGACCAGGTAAATGTAGATCTGACCCACATGTACACTACGGTGGAAATGTACTGTTTTTTGCCATGTATAATGCGCAAAATCTAACTAATTTATTGTCCTAAAATCTGGGGTGCGCATTATACATGGGTACAAAAAAAAAAGTTATTTATTTATTTTTTTTAAATACAGAGGCCGCCATTACAGATGCGCTTTCTTCTCTGCTGTTCACTTCAAACACGCTCCATATGAACACAATGCTCTCGTATCAGAGGCTTGCTAGATCACCTGCTCGTTTGCTGTCACAATGTACCCTACACAAATCCGAAACATTTCTTCGCTATTGAGTATGCTAGCGCATGCGCAGTGATACTGACCGGCAGAATAACATCCGGTTGTTCCCAAAGATGATCTTTTTTCTGAAATAATTTTACGTTCACGGACTTAAGTAGGAGTCTCTCTCTGTCTCTCTCTGTCTCTCTCTGTCTCTCTCTGTCTCTCTCTCTCTGTCTCTCTCTCTCTGTCTCTCTCTCTCTGTCTCTCTCTCTCTGTCTCTCTCTCTCTCTGTCTGTCTGTCTGTCTCTCTCTCTCTCTCTCTCTCTCTCTCTCTCTCTCTCTCTCTCTCTCTCTCTCTGTCTGTCTGTCTGTCTGTCTGTCTGTCTGTCTGTCTGTCTGTCTGTCTCTTCTTACTTAGCTTACTTGGCTTTCCAAAAACTCCGGTTTAAGAAGGGGGACATTTAATTGCTTTGTTATGTATTCAAATTGTCTTGTTGATCCGAAACACTTAAAATTGGATTTGGAAAAAAAAAAGTCTGAAATCGGGAAGGGTGTGAATACATTTTCATGGAACTCTAATTAGTCACATTATTGTGGTCTGACATCGTTGTTGTCTATACTTTACCGACAGGAATGGATGGAGAAGTTGGCTGTAGTGGAAAAGGTAAGCGTTGTGTTGTGATCATCATCTATCTTGTTTTTGAATACAGTGAGCCCTCGTTTTTTGTGGGAGATACTTTCCAGAACCACCCGTGAAGAAAAAGAAATCGAAAATAGGAACAGTATATGCATAATTTAGAAATTTAAATACCAATGTATTGAACCTTCCTACAGTGTTTCTTGTTGGCCGCTAGAGCATGGTTGTATTGTAAGTCAATTAGAAGAGTGTTTACCTTGCCAAGCAACCCAAAGTGTACAACCTCAGAATTACGTATAGCGAAATCAAAGTGAGTCACGGTTAAAGTTAAAAAAACTTAAAGTCCCAATGATCGTCACACACACATCTGGGTGTGGTGAAATTTCCCTGTGGGATTTTGATCCATCCCTAGGGGGAGAGGGGAGCAGTGAGCAGCAGCGGTGCCGCGCCCGGGAATCATTTGGCGATCTAACCCCCCAATTCCAACCCTTAATGCTGAGTGCCAAGCAGGGAGGCAATGGGTCCCATTTTTATAGTCTTTGGTATGTCTCAGGCCACTGAGCTAGTTGTGCATGAATGTCCTGCTTCATTCTTGCCAAGTAAGCAATATTAAAGCTTTTTAACCCTCCTCAATGCGCGTCATAAACCTTCAACATTCCCTTAAAAAACATTCCCACACTGTTCTGTGCATATATTGTACCTTTACAGTAAATAGAAGAACAAACACGTGATATTGTCACGTGTCCCAACTCCTTCTCCACATGCTTGTCCTCAGTGAAACACATTGTTCAGAGGCACGCCCCGTGCTATAAGCGCTCATTGCCGTTGTCCCAACTCTTTCCGCACGGTGGTGCATCTTTCCTTGGTGGACGGCTGTGTCATGTCTCTGGTCTCGCCCTGCTGGCCAGCAAAAGCGCCCTCCGCGCTAGACCTCGGGGGCGTGCGTCATCAATACAGAACTACGTGTTCTATTCGGCGCTGATTGCCACCACCTGTACCGTGTTACCCACTGATTAAGGCGTGTATATAGACACCGTTCGTCGCCGGTCAGTCATTGCCGTTTCGTCTGCTTTGACACACGCACGCCTGCCACCTGATTCCAGTTTGCCTGATCCGCTGTGTAGTGGTACGCCTGGCTGCTTGTCTGCCTTGACACATGCACGCCTACCATCTGATTCCTGTTTGCCTGATCCTCTGTGTAACAAGATGCCACTGCAACGCACAACGCGAGCTCGCTGACCAGCTCGTCAGTCGCCTCGTGCACCTGCTCTGCAAGCGTTCCAGCCACCCTTTTCCTCTTCTCGCATTCCCTAAATAAACAGTCCATGTTGCACATGGTTATCCTGCCTCGTTCGTAGGCTTGTCTGCAATGACGCACATTGCTCAGAGGCAAGCCCCGCGCAATCAGCGTATAAACACCGTCACTTATAAACCCGCGAAGAAGCGCGTTCGCAAAAGGCGAAGCGTGAATTGGCGAGATAACACTGTAATTCATTATTTGACTTCACATCATCATTTCCAAGATTAGAAGGCTCAACCTGCATGTGTTTGTTTAGGAGAAGACTGCCTTATCAGCAAGACTTGATGAGATGATGGAGCAAAGCTTGACACTCTTCCAGAAGAGGGATGATGTGGATGAACTGGAGGGATATCAGCAACAAGAAATTGCTAAAGTCAAACATATGGTGTGTGTGTGTGTGTGTGTGTGTGTGTGTGTGTGTGTGTGTGTGTGTGCGCGTGTGTGTGTGTGTGTGTGTGTGTGCGTGTGTGCGTGTGTGCGTGTGTGCGTGTGTGTGTGTGTGCGCGTGCGTGTGTGTGTGCGCGTGCGTGCGTGCGTGCGTGCGTGTGAAATACATATGAATGAAATACAATGACATCTACTACACACGTCAGCGCAGTTCGGAATCTGCTTAGAATTCATCGAAATTGTCCGGCCGACGATATATTACATTGATTAATACATTGAGTCTATATTCCGTGTTGAACAATCTTAGGTCCATGTAAAATCTTCTCCAATTACTATTTAAGGCAAATTTTAGTTATTTTCCTAGAGTAGCAGTAAGGTCCCTGACAGAATTTGAAATATATGAAAATCCTGAACAAATGTTCAGAAAGTGAATTTCCATAGGCTGGGAGCTCAGTGTACAGTAGTCCGGTCACGATGATAACTTTAACAAAGCTTTTCTGCCTTGTTTCGGAACTGCAAACACAGACTATAATTGTAGGTTTACATCTAGGCTTGCTTGTTTGTCATCGCCTGTTGTCTACCAGTTGCTGAGAAAAGAAGAACAGCTCAGTCAGCATGAACGGGACCTACAGCAGCAGGAGGCTGAACTTCATTCTACGAAGCAGAGGCTTTCCGAAACTCAGGGGAAACTTCAAGCTTTACAAAATCAACTTGAAGAGAGCTCCAGATGCACAGCTGAGCTGGAAATAGAACGGTAAAAAGGCACATTTTGATTTTATTCTTCACTTGTTTGTTTTTGGTCAGGAGCTCAGCATAGGGAAGGAGTAGTGTTGTAGTTCACACAATTGCTTTTCACTCATCCAGTTTAGGATCAATGCCCACTCAGTTTCTGTAAGTCTGGATTTGAGCGAAGTCTCTTTTCAAATATAGTTAGACCATAACTAAATAATTTACCGTTTTTCTCCGTGTATAGTGCGCAAAATTTAACAAATTTATTGTCCTAAAATCTGGGGTGCGCATTATACATGGGTACAAAAAATTTTAAATTTTTTTATTTTTTATTTTATTTTTATTTTATTTTTTTTAAAGAAAGTCATGGTACAACAAAACCAACAACAGGACTGACCGACAAAGTCGTGGAACAAAAAGACAGGGTGACATTACCAAAGACAGGAACAGAAACCAAACAGACATCATGACAGTAACACATGCAATGATCCGACAGTGAGCGAGGGGCAGACAGGATTTAAATACAAAACACGTTACATCGATTGAGGTGACACAGGAAGAGAGGGGCGACGCGAACAGAAACTATGGCAACCTAGACACATAGCAAAACTGGGGACGAGACATAACAAATCTCCCTCGAAATAAAACTTGAAATCACCTTTCTTCTTGTTTGTTGTCAATCGCGCATCGCATTCAGCCATCCTGCCCAACACACTTAGTAAAATTCATAATTGACGACACATCGTTTGATGCGATGGTGCAATCCTTGATGGTGTGTTATTGTCAAATATTGTTTGTTTTTTAATCTCCATCGCGGACCGGACGTCATACGGAGGCCGCCATTACAGATGCGCGTTCGCTTCTCTTCGGGTTGCTAATGGGACGTCAAACCCTGCGCGTTCGCTTCTCTTCGGGTTGCTAATGGGACGTCAAACCCTGCGCGTTCGCTTCTCTTCGGGTTGCTAATGGGACACGTCAAAGGCTGCGCGTTCGCTTCTCTCCCGAATGGGGGGGGGGGGGGGGGAGGCTAATCGGATGTCAAACGCTGCGTGTTCGCTTCTCTTCCGGGGGGGTGTTAATGGGACGTTAAACGCTTTGTGTGGCGGGCTCCATCTAGTGTGGAAACTGAGAAGCTGAGCTCAAGCTTCTTGTGCGGGCCATATTCAATTATGTTTTCAGAATTTGCTGCGGGCCAATAAAAACTGGACCGTTAGTTTGGACACCCCTAATTTAGAGCAAAGAACTGTGTAGTCTGCCTGATGCCATTGCCTTTGGTCTTTTCTGTTCCACATGTAGAGTTATGTAGCTTGTTAAGTCAACCATAATATCGGATCGGTATCGGGTATCGACCGATACGCGAAGTCACTGCATCGGTATCGGTATCGAAACTGAAAAAGTCGGATCGGTGCATCTCTAGACCATACCAAAGACTATAAAAATGGGACCCATTGCCTCCCTGCGTGTGTGACGATCATTGGGACTTAAAAAAAAAAAAAAAAAGAAAAATTAAAAAAAAAATCATAAAAATTGGGTGCGTATTATACATGGGTACAGGCTTTTTTCCAGCATCAGCATGCCATTTTTAGGGTGCGTATTATACATGGGGACTCACTATACACAGAAAAAAACGGTAGTCCAAAATCTAAATCATAATTCAAAAACAAGATTTTATAAATGTAAAGCCATTAATCAAAGGTCTGAACACCTGGAGTCAAATGCACTGTTTGTAAGTCTTAGCAAAAATTCCCAAATTCATTAATTGTTTGTAAAGTCACTGCATTACACTTTAGTGTTTTATGCACAAAAAAATTTACAGAAGGGTGATAACAGAAAGATAAATAATTCGAATTTGATATGAACACTTAACAATGTATGGATTCTGAAAAGATTATTTGAATCATCCGCATTGGTTTGGATATATATGTTGCAGGGGTGTACAATAAAATACCAATTACAATATGAAATGATTTAGCCGTCAAAGTGGAACAATTTGATTCGGTTCTAAATTAGTTTTTTTTTCTTTTTTTTTTTTTTTTCAATTTGCTCAACATGTAACAATGAACTTGAAATGTGTCAATTCTGTCCAATGTACCACGATGCAATACATATCGATATATTTTGAAGTGGAATTATTCAGTTTGAGTTGATGCATACGCATATTTAGAATTAATAACCAATTTGATTGAACCGCATTGTTTGTTACACCCTTAGTATGTTGTAACAAAACTTGATTTATGCAGAGAGGAGCTGCTACTGCTCAGAGAAGAGACAGAAAAGAAAATTGGAGATTTGGAGGGACAAAACCAGAAGCTACAGTTGGCTATCCAACAGGTCTCAGCAGACATGCAGAGGGTCAGTCTGAATTTCTCAAGTCTTTTCATGTTTTAACTGTTATTTATTATGAATAGCCCACTAAAACTCGACATTTTTATCTTTCAGTCACAGAGTATGCTGTCGTTTTCAGAGAGGTCCCTCCAGGATCTTCAGACCGAATATAATACCTTAAAGTCAAAACAACAAAAGGTAAAAGAACAAACAAATTTACTTGTCGAACAACTTTAACTCTTTACTGAAGTAATCGATGCATTATCTAGCTCTTTATGCAACAGCATTTATTTTAATAGGTTGAATGTAGGAATTCATATAGTGTATATTTGAACATGATTTATTGAATTGATTAGGCTGCTGTGACAGAGGAGGACAAGGAGCGCATGTTGGGGCATCTTCAGAAGAAAGTGAACACCTTAGAGAGGCAATTGCAAGGAAACCTGAGCCAGGATGACCATCTACTTGAGCTTCTTCAGGAGGTGAATGAAAAAAGCAAACTAAATTACCCTCACTGTATTAATGAAGGTTTGCAATCTGCCAGGGTAAGCTCATTGATTCTATCTGGTTTTGCTTATGCAGAGGTCCAGTCTCGAGCAAAGACTGGAAGAGACCAGAACAGAACTACTCGAATTTCGGACCATTCATGCTGATAAAGTCAGCTCCTTCGAGGCACAGGTGCTGATCAAATTCTATGATCCTTGGTTCACACGACTGTTGCTGTCTCTTTAATACAATGCAAATACAGTGGAGCCTCGGTTTTTGACCACAATCCGTTCCAGAAAGCTGTTCGAGAAGTGAATCGTTTGAATCATGTTTTCCTATTACAAATAATGGAAAAAAATTTGATCGGTTCCAAGCAAAAAAACCCCGCCTTTTTTAAGCATTTTTTCATTTGTGCATTTTTGTCCGATCGCGCAACTGCAGCGCACCGCCGAACGCGCAACTGTAGCGAGTCGCCAACCGCGCAACTGCACCGCGCTAGTCGCATTATTGTGACAGAGCGATCGCTAAAATTTTGAAAATATTTTTAAAGTCCTGATGTTCTTTCCAAAATTTAAGTGGACCTCAGTGCGCAAGGAGCTTAATTTGGTCCGATCGCGCTCCCGCAGCGCGCCGGGCGCTCACTGTCGCATTGCTTTAAGAGCGTCTTTGTGTTTTAGGATGGCTTTACTGCTCCCACTTGCTTCTTTTGGAGGAATGATTAGAGTTGATGCAGTCCTCAGCGTAACGAGAATGTAATAACGAACGGAGTCAGTTGGCATGCGGGTCCTCTCGGCTCATCTCGCGAGGTTCGACAACCAAATTTCGTCCGACATCCGAAGCAAAAAAATCTCGAATCTTTTGTTCGAATACCGATTTGTTAGAGAACCATGACGTTCGAAAACCGAGGCTCCACTGTATATTCTTGCAAGTATATTCAATACATTGTTACAGAAAAATACAGAATATGTTATAAGGACTTCTCAAAATAGTTCACAAGGAATTGACTCAAAATAATTCACAAGGAATTGAGAAAGCCCAGTCAAGATTTGAGGGTCTAGGGCAGGGGTCGGGAACCTTTTAGGCGGACAGAGCCATAAATGCCCATTTAAAAAAAATAATTTATTGTGAGAGCCATACCATTAAAAAAAAAAACGATAGGCTAAATACAATACATGTACCGTATTTTTCGGACTAAAAGTCGCTCCGGAGTACAAGTCGCATCAGCCATAAAATGCACAATGAAGAGGAAGAAAAACATATGTAAGTCGCACTGGAGTTTAAGTCGCATTTTGGGGGAAATTCTTTTTACAAAATCCAACACCAATGTCAGACATGAACCAGCAACAACAGGCTAAACGATACGGTATGCTACTGTGACATAAACACAAATGAGGAGCTGAGAACGGGCCTGACGTAACATTAACAGTTATTCAAATAACTATAACATAAATAACACGTTTATCAAACCATCTGTGTCACTCCAAATCATTAAATCCATCGATCAAATTTGTCGTTCTTTCTGTAAACAACGCCGCGTGTGCAGCGCGCTGCTGACTTCGGCCTCGTCGTCAGTTGCAGTTCAAATTATTCCACAGGCCCATATAACAATATATAAACTATATATCAAATAACAATAATATAAAAAACAATTTTATCGAACCATCCGTGTCACTCCAAATCATTAAATCCATCGGAATATTCATCCTTTGTGTGTAAAAAATAAAACACACAGCTGTTGACGCCGGAACTATGTGCGCCGCTGACGTCAGACTAAATATATCAAATAAATATAATATAAACAACAATTTTAACGGACCATCCGTGTCACTCCAAATCATTAAATCCATCGGAATGTTCATCTTCTGTGTCAATAAAAAAGCAAAATAAAACGGCTGTTGACTCCAGACCTACGTGCGCCACTGACGTCAGCCTCGTCGTCAGTTGCGGCTCCAATTATTCCACAGATCTAGTATATAGTAACTATATAACACATCTACCGTAAAATCCGGACTATTAGCCGCACCGGATTATAAACCGCACCAGCTAAAATTGGGGGATATTTTAGTTTTTTTTCTTATATAAGCCGCACCGGACTATAAGCCGCACGTGCACACGCGTTTTTCACAAAGAAAGACCGTTCACAGAAAGCCTTTTTAAAGTTTTAATAACATACTTTGACATGTCTTTCTAAACATTGCCTGTGACGCAGCAGTAGTACCGCAGCAACAAGGAAGTGTGCACACGAGTTATTAACAAAGAAAGACTGGACACAGAAAGCTTTTTTAAAGTTTTAATAACATACCTTAACATTTCTTTCCAACGCGAGTTATTAACAAAGAAAGACTGGACACAGAAAGCTTTTTTTTAAAGTTTTCATACCATACCTTAACATTTCTTTCCAAACACTGCCCGTGTCGCGGCAGTAATACCGCAGCAACACGGAAGTAACACAAGACTAATAGGGCTGGATTAAAAAAAACATACCCGGTAAAAGTCACTGAGACGCGGCGATAACACAGCAGCAACACGGTAGTACAGCACCAACAGGGCTGGTTAAAAAACATACCAGTAAATGTAAAAAAAGAGCTTCATCGTCTTCATCTTCCTCCTGTGCAATGGCCAAGCCTTCCTCCTCAGCGTCCGATTGGAATAGCGTTAGATATCCTTCGCCTCACTCACTCTCTCTTTCGTCGTCGCTTTTATGCATTTCTTCGAGTGTGATGAGGGTCTGTTCATGGTAATTTTATTCATGCACAAACCGCTAAATTACATTAAACTAGCGAGCGACACGTTTCGCTCCAGAGTCGACGGGACCACGAAACTACTCTAAACAGGAAAGTCCCACACGTGTAAACTGTCCCACCGGAACTCTGTAACGTGAACTTAGGTTCCGGGTGAATTATGTCAACCCACTACAACGGCGCCATTTAAGCCTCGGGGTTTAAAGTAACCTTCTGAATAAAATGCATTAAAAGTTCACGTTCATTACAACTTGTTTTTGGTGAGCAAAATGTCAGAAGAATTGAATTTAAATGCTGATTGATTGAAAAGTTTTTTTTTTGCCATTTTTCACATGTCCTGAGTGTTGTTAGTCACCTAAATGTTGAACAGAGGCTGTGTTTTATCGAAGTCAAATAACTTGTTTGGCACGCTCAAACATCCATCCATTTTCTGAACCGCTTAGTCCCCACGGGGGTCGCGGGCGTGGTGGAGCCTATCCCAGCCGTCATCGGGCAGTAGGCGGGGGACGCTCTGAACCGGTTGCCAGCCAATCGCAGGGCACACAGAGACAAACAACCATTTGCACTCGCACTCATACCTAGGGACAATTTGGAGTCTTCAATCAGCCTACCAAGCATGTTTTTGGGATGTGGGAGGAAACCGGAGTGCCCGGAGAAAACCCACGCGGGCCCGGGGAGAACATGCAAACTCCACACAGGGACGTGCTACCCAGTGCGCCACCGAGCCGCCACGCTCAAACATGGCGAATAAAAAACTCTTGAATCTTTAAGTGATCAAGTCATCACAAAAATCACGAAAAAATCCTTATATAAGCCGCACCTGAGTATAAGCCGCAGGGTTCAAAATTTTGGAAAAAAGTCGCGGCTTATAGTCCGGAATTTACGATATATTGTAGCGTTACCAAAGTACCAGGCAATCGTGGGTTTGGTAACCGACTCTTTTTATTTCACAAAACAGTAGCAGAGCCTCCTCTCTCTACAAATGCGAATTCTACGGTCCACTCACTCAGAAATGTTCGGTAATCGTCATCTTTTTTCCTCTTCGCCATCTTTCTTGCTTGCCTGGCACACACCAGCTAGCTAGCTGAAATTTTAAATAAAGCGGATGGAATTTTACCTCTCACAACCCCGTAGGTCCAATAAAAATCACGCTTTTTCGTCCGACCTGGCGTCACCCTTCTGTACAGCGAAGGGCAGCTGCGATTGGCTGATAGGACGCAACCGTGGATTTCAGCGGTAGAAAACAGATGGGATGGATTGCAAACGTGATCATATTTTATATTTTGAAAGCTAATTTAACATTTTGGTTTCAGTGGGTCTATTTTTTACTTTGATAATATAACCAAAATTATTTATGACTTAAATTGTGTAAACAAATGTCAGATTTGTCCGCGAGCCATACGCAGTCACCAAAAGAGCCATATCTGTCTCGCAAGCCATAGGTTCCCGACCACTAGTCTAGGGCACCAAATTGCCATTTTGCACCACTGGAATACTATTAAGATAGTATTTACATGTTTGTAGTATTTTACACTTGAGTTTTAAAATCATGGTGAAATGTGGGATTTAAAGTGCTGAAGATGAGTCATGAGAGTTATCAGCTTTCCTTAAAAAAAAAAAAATGAAGACAATAAAACTTCCAACTCAGCCGACTCCCCTAGAAATATAAATTTTATTGAACTGCTAACTCTGTGTTGTTAAAATGTTGCATTCTATAATATTATTGTGCTGTTTTTTTTCCAGATAACAACCCTGGAGCAGCAGGTCCAAGAAAGTTGTGATCGACTTAAGAGTGCACAGCAGCAGATTGAAGTGAAAGAACAGCAGACAGAAAAATTGGTTAGTTGTAATTCTACAAAGTCGACATTGTCATATTCTGAGCTTAATTTTGTAACTGTTAATTATACACACAAAACATGATTTTGCCCACCCGCACAGTTAGACGTGTCACACAAGTTGCAAATAAACTGTACTCTTAATTATAATGAGAATACGAAAAATGTCAAAAAATGTTAGATGTGAACACAGTATGCTGTACATGAGTGAAGTGATTGTTCTTTTTAAATGAGAACATGAGAAGTAGGCAAATACTTTTTTACGGCATTGTAGCCTTGAGTCTTATGCTTTTTATCATATATGCGTCAAGGGAAAAAGAAAGAAAAGATAGATTCACCGCTTTATTTTTACTCCATTTACAAAACGATCTATCAAGTGGTCAGGGTTGTATTTAACTTTCAAACATAATATCGACACCCAGGAAAATACTCAATAGTGCGGGGTTTCATGTTCAAACAAGACTGGCTGGTTTAGCCTTCCTGCCGCTGCCTCACTGGCCATACAGGAGAACATGAAACTGCAAGTGAGGTTATAGTGAGGATTGCCTGACAGAGTGCGCATGGCAAATACTGAGCATGCGCACCGTAGTATCAATACCATGACAAATTAGTATTATGCTGTGATCGGTTACAGGATGTGTAGCAATACTTTTGTCAACACTACAAGTGCTGCATTTTGTTTTTCAGAAAGGAGAGTGGAGTGCAAACAAAGCCTTTTTGGATCAGCAGATGTGTTTGTTGCAGCAGCAGAGTCTTGAGAAGACAAACAGACTGGAGGAGACTATCACCGCTTTACAAACAGATATATGCAGAATGGAAGACACAATGGTAAACTTTTAAAAATTCTCAATAGTTCTAACTATTAAGGTTTGGAAAATGTAAACCCTCCTCCAAAGCACCAATCTTATTGCATTAACCTTAATCCTTAACCTTTTTTCCACCATGGCACCGGTTCATTAAAGTCCAAGGTTTTCACGGACGAGCAACCATTCGTCTCGTGGGGTGGGTGAGGAGGATTTTCATTGTTCGATCGTGTCAATTTTTACCACACTTTTTCTCAACGATGTTTTTAAAGCACTGGTCCTGAAAAGGAAAAAAAAAATACATTATATCATCATGTTCCAATTCAGTTATAAGGTCTGTGCTTTATTTCTTTATTTTATTTTCAGTACAAAAAAATATCATATAAAAAAATAAATAAAAATAAACAAACAAACAAACAAACAAACAAATAAATAAATAAATAAATAAATAAATAAATAAATAAATAAATAAATAAATAAATAAATAAATAAATAAATAAATAAATAAATAAATAAATAAATAAATAAAACCATTTTTATCTGCTGTTCAAATACGTGTACAAGAGTTGAAGCGAGCCAATGAGCGAAAACCGCCAGTGACCACGCACTTATTAATTCCCAACTCAAGTTGGCACGTGTACTCACATGAGAGTTGTTTATCTTCGCTAAAACATACTACTGCATTTGTTGATGCTCAGCAGTCTGTCTTATATATTTAATAAATCTGTGTGTGAGGGACATACGGCCACGAAACCGACTGAAAGGGCACGACAGCGGCAAGAAAGTACATTACCACTGCCAGTGTCTGACAGTACTGTGCTCCACTGGCGCAATGTGTAGAAGCCACACCAAAAATGACGGCATTTCGACAGTCACGTCTCTCCGCGTACCTGCTGAGATATTCGAACCATGCGAAATCTCCCTTGCAGAAAGCATTGCGGAAGATAGTGTATCCTACTGCCCAATTTTTTGTTTTCATTTATGTTAAATGTATATAGACCGTTCACCCCAAACTGTTGTTAACAATAGTTTATTGAATAAAAAATAAAATAAAATTTCGTTGTTTTGTACTTCTATAGTGGGTGAAGTGTTGTTCATATACAGTAGACACTTTTTACTGCCTTCTATCGTCTGGGAGAATATCGACTGCACTCTGTGGCATTCTGCGCAGAGTATGAAAGGCTGCAAAACATCCGCACATCTCATTTGCGCAGGGAGCGTAAATGTGTCAAACATAAACCAAGTTTTAGCAGCCATCTTGAACCAGATTTCTATGGTGATGATTTGCCCACCTCTGGATAAAACTGTTAATTTTGGATGACTGTGTGCCTTTATTTTTCCATTTTTTGACGAGTTAATATTTTTTTTAATTCATGCTTGGCCGTTTACTGGAACCTGTGAAACCAGGGCTGCCAATTTGCACAAAACCAGAAAAGCGAATTGTATACCATATTATCTGGATTGGATATGATGTCACGCACTCTGCATTTATTTATTTTATTATTCCATTAGTTGTGCCCTCTTTGAGGTGACATTGGAAAATGAAGCATATTAATGATAATAGTGTAACCCTACTCTATATACAGTATACCGTTTTTTTCCGTGTATAGTGCGCAATATTTTACTAATTTATTGTCCTAAAATCTGGGGTGCGTATTATACATGGGTACAAAGAAAAAAATTTTTAATTTTTTTTTTTTTAATTTTTTTTTTTTTTTTTTTTTTTTTTTTTTAAATAAAGTCATGGTACAACAAAACCAACAACAGGACTGACCGACAAAGTCGTGGAACAAAAAGACAGGGTGACATTACCAAAGACAGGAACAGAATGACAGTAACACATGCAATGATCCAACGGTGAGCGAGGGGCAGACAGGACTTAAATACAAAACACGTTACATCGATTGAGGTGACACAGGAAGAGCGGGGTGACACGAACAGAAACTATGGCAACCTAGACACATAGCAAAACTGGGGACGAGACATGACAAATCTCCCCCGAAATAAAACTCACCTTTCTTCTTGTTTGTTGTCAATCGCGCATCGCATTCAGCCATCCTGCCCAACACACTTAGTAAAATTCATAATTGACGACACATCGTTTGATGCGATGGTGCAATCGATGGTGTGTTATTGTCAAATATTGTTTGTTTTTTAATCTCCATCGCGGACCGGACGTCATACGGAGGCCGCCATTACAGATGCGCAGAACGGTTGCGCAAGACACGTCAGCTATATAAAGAGCGAGAGTTCAGTTCTCCACCTATTAGTTTCAATTCACAGTTTAATTAGCAGTTTCAATCAGCAAATAACAAAATGCGTATTACAGGTAATATTTTATTTCACAACACTTTGCCTTGTTCCTTTCGTCTCTGCTGTTCATTTCAAACACGCTCCATACGACCGCAATGCTCTTGTATCAGACGCTCGCTCGATCACCTGCTAGTTTGCCGTCTGTCACAATGTACCCTACACAAATCCGAAACATTTGTTGCGGCTCCGAGTCACGACGAGGGGCAAGTTTTGGTTTCCAAGGGTGTTTTTATTCCTCTTCAACGTCTCTCCCATACAGAGCCGCCGTGTGCGCACGGAGCGCGGTGGTGCGTTTAGGGGCAGTCGGAGAAATCAACGCCAACAAAAAAATGACATCCAGCCTAGTTAAGACCATACCAAAGACTTTAAAAATGGGACCCATTGCCTCCCTGCGTGTGTGACGATCTTTGGGACTTAAAAAAAAAAAAAAAAAAAAAAAATTTAAAAAAAAATTCATAAAAATTGGGTGCGTATTATACATGGGTACAAGCTTTTTTCCAGCATCAGCATGCCATTGTTAGGGGTGCGTACTATACATGGGGGCGCACTATACATGGAAAAAAACGGTATGTAGTTTCATCACTTGGTCCAAGTGCTCCAAATGCATCCTGGTGATGGTTAAAAATGTTACCAAACGGAATGTTGTTGTCTATATGTGTGTTATCTTGCAAAGTCAGATTTGTTTTTTAATTCAAATATCACATAATTTACCTGACAAAAGTTGCTTGTTTAACTATTTCAACAGCAGGTATGGTGATGGAACAAACTGTTCATATTCACATTCATTATGGGCCAATCACATCATCAAAAAGCATGTATACACTATGTACAGCACATAAGAAAGCAAAACGAGAAGCAATCAGTTTCTCTTCAGGCTGCTTTGAATAATACTGAAAAGATAGTAAGATAAGATAAAGAATAAGATTGTAATAAAGTATGTATCTCATAACTATTTCAACAGCAGGTATGGTGATGGAACAAACTGTTCATATTCACATTCATTATGGACCAATCACGTCATCAAAAAGCATGTATACACTATGTACAGCACATAAGAAAGCAAAACGAGAAGCAATCAGTTTCTCTTCAGGCTGCTTTGAATAATACTGAAAAGATAGTAAGATAAGATAAAGAATAAGATTGTAGTAAAGTATGTATCTCAGTGAAGCTGTCACTTCATAGAGATACATACTTTATTCCTCATTGGAGAGAAATAGAATGTAAAAAGCAAACATTTCATTATTGCATCAGTAGGCAGATTGATAGTCGGTTCTCCTTGTTGCTGCAAATTTGTTTTTGTACAGCACGCAAATCAGAGTTTTATATGGGATTGGGCATGACTTGACCAACCACAATAGCATCAGATTGAATCTGGACAAGAGGGTTTCATTATGAGATTACAAAACTGAGATCATGGTCCTTCTGCCTTGCAGGGTTTCGTTCCAATGCCAGGGATGAACCAATATTCTCAGAGCTGTCGTCTTATTATGGATGATGTGGGCCATGGATCATATTAAAACAAGAGGCTAATTCTTTTCCATCACTTTTCTTGCTCTAGGCTGACCTTGAGAGGCAACGAGATCAGGCAAATGTCACGCTGAAACAGCAAATAGAAGAGTTGGAACAGTGCAAGGTCATAGCTGCTAATGATTGGAATACCTATTGTATAATGGTTATGTGTTTAAAAAATTTAATTTGGTAATCTAAATTTAAAAACTGCTCGCACTCTGTTGCAGGTGGAGTTGGAAGGCAGGCAGACAGTTAGCACTGAAATCGCCAAAGCTCTAGAGGAAAGCAGGCGACAGAGAGAAGAACTACAAACACAGGTCTGTTGGAATCATGCATCATGTTTTCCTATTCCAATTTATGGGTCTACTGTGTGTTTGTTACATGAAGTGTAGAATGTTATGTGCTTGAGTTCAGGTTGAAGTGTCGACTACTTCGCTTAAGAGATCACAACAGGAGTTGTCAACAGTCAGTGAGAAGCTGATGTTGAAAGAAAAAGACATCCAAAGGCTACATGAAGGTACATACCACAATAATTATCGACCCAATTATGATCAGGATTAGGATTAGAAATTATGTCGTTAAAAATAAAATGAAGAGGAAATCTCATGCTCCTGTACTTTGCTGACTGTGTCCTTCTTCCCATTGAATATTCCTGTCTAAACACTCCTGCTCTAAACTCACTCACTGGCAGTCATAAACAAATAAAAAAGCATGTTTTATGTGGAACTCAAATCAGTTACTCCTTTCTGCTAATTACGTCCTTGGATAATGTGCATTGAGCTCACATTAAACAAGCATAGGTTTGTTGGATTTCATCACCACGTACTGAACTATGGCTTAATTTCTTCAACTAAGGATATATACAGTGCCTTGCGAAAGTATTCGGCCCCCTTGAACATTTCGCCACATTTCAGCCTTCAAACATAAAGATATAAACTTTAAATTAAAATAATTTAATTTAAATAAAAGTGGGACACAATCATGAAGTGGAACAAAATTTATTGGATAATTTAAACTTTTTTAACAAATAAAAAACTGAAAAGTGGGTCGTGCAATATTATTCGGCCCCTTTACTTTCAGTGCAGCAAACTCACTGCAGAAGTTCAGTGAGGATCTTTGAATGATCCAATGTTGTCCTAAATGACTGATGATGATAAATAGAATGCGCCTGTGTGTAATCAAGTCTCTGTATAAATGCACGTGCTCTTTGATAGTCTCAGGGTTTTGTTTAAAGCGCAGAGAGAACCATGAAGACAAAGGAAGACACCAGGCAGGTCCGAGATACTGTTGTGGAGAGGTTTAAAGCCGGATTTGGATACAAAAAGATTTCCCAAGCTTTAAACATCTCAAGGAGCACTGTACTAGCAATTATATTGAAATGGAAGGAGTATCAGACCATTGCAAATCTACCAAGACCCGGCCGTCCCTCCAAACTTTCATCTCAAACAAGGAGAAGACTAATCAGAGATGCAGCCAAGAGGCCCATGATCACTCTGGATGAACTGCAGATAACTACAGCTGAGGTGGGAGAGTCTGTCCATAGGACAACAATCAGTCCTGCACTGCACAAATCTGGCCTTTTCTTCAAGAAGAAAGCCATTTCTCAAAGATATCCATAAAAAAGTCTCGTTTAAAGTTTGCCACAAGCCACCTGGGAGACACCAAACATGTGGAAGAAGGTGCTCTGATTCCTTCCTATGTCTGGTACATGTGAAGAAATTGACAATAAAACACATTTTGACTTTAATTCACCATATTAACCCTGTTACTGATTTCTCAAGAAAGAATGAACAGACCGCTCGCCATGATGCTTTTATTTCTAAAAAGGGATGAAATCTCTCCACATCAAGCCAAGACAAGTCACCAGTTTGGCTTGCGGAATTTTTGTTTCCGGTCTCGCAAGATCCGGTGAGGCGTTGTAGTTTTTCTGCGGAAACTGTACGTAAAAAGAGTATACATTTTATTAGGCCAAAATAAGCTTTAATCGCATGATTTAAAAAAATCATGGCATTATAAGGGGGTTGGATCAATGGCGTTAACACGTTAAACTTACACCACTAATAATAACAATATGCTATGATACATTTTGTCTCAAGGAAATACACTGTTTATAAACCTGTTACAGAGGTGCAGAGTCAGCAGGCATCATTCGTCCAGCTGCAGGACAAACTTGAGCAGCTCCGGGCCCAACGGGAGCAGATTGAGCTGGACAAAGACTCACAGTTAGCTCACCTGCGAGAAGAGCTTCTTAGCCAGAACCAACTGCAAGATGCTTATCAGACTCGGGTTCGTACCTATCTATTGGGTTCATTATACTCAATTCACATTCATGCATACTTTAAAACTCCCAGAGACTCCAGATACTATTTACAGGAACTGCTTACGGTTTCCAGCTTACAGGGTGTGCATGTATGTTGGTTGGTTTACAGATCTCCTATTTAGAGGTGGAGGTAGAGACCCTGACAGAACAGCTCCACAGCCCTGCAGTGTGCGAGGAGGACCACAATGGCAGCGTGACGGTGGATGATCTAGATCACATTCAGAAGGTTAACAAAGAGCTCGAGCAGCAGCTCAGTGATAAAAACAGGGTACAATATTATTCTTTTCATTATGTCGCTACTTATTCAAATTTCAAACAGGAACACACATTCAGTAGTTATTGCTGTTGACTTGTTCCTCACTTGTCAAGTGTATCCTTATGGAAACAAATATGATAAAGATAACATGCTGATGATATTTAGTAAATGGAGAGTAATTGAAACCACCATGTCAAGAAAGTTTGTTGTCTTTCAGACTATCAAACAACTCCAGCAGCGAATGGCAGAACTAAAAAGAACGTTGCAAAAAGAACTGGTAAGAAACATAAGTTTAATGCTTTTTTCCTCTGACTGAAACCCCTGACAAAGCACAACTCCTAGATAAAAGTCCAAATTATTAAAGTCTTACATTCTGCACATAGACTGACGCAATTATACAAACCTATAGCGATTTTAAACAAGGTGAGCTTGCATGAGCGTTACTTGGCTATTTAGTCCCTCCTGGATGACCAAGCTTCTCACCCTACCGCTAAGAGAGAGCCCGGACACCTTGTGGAGGAAACTCAATTTGGCCGCTTGTTTCAGGGATCTTGTTCTTTCGGTCATCACTCACTCTTGACTGAGGGTGGGAATATACAAAGATTGACTGGTAAATCGCAAACTTTACCTTTCGTCTCAACTTCACCACGACAGACCGGTACATAGTCTGCAATACAGCAGACGCTGTCGCTCTCACGCGCACTCCTGCCCTCGCTCGTGAACAAGACCCCAGAATACTTGAACTCCTGCACTGAACTCAGAGAGGACATTCCACCCTTTTCCATCTGAGGACCATGGTCTCAGATTTGGAGGTGGTGATTTTCATCCCAACTGCTCCAGTGAGAGTTCGAGATTATCGGTTGAATAATTCATCAGTAAAAAGCATAGATGCAACACTGAGGTCACCAAACCTGTCCCAAAAATTCTGTCCATAAAAGTTATGAAGAGAATTGGTTACAAAGTCCAACACTGACTGGAAGCAAATCGGATTTACTGCCCGCCATGCGGACCAAACTCTTGACATTGGTGATTCCCCATATTCTCGAAGCACCCTCCACAGAACCTCCCAAGGGACACAGTTTGATGCCTTCCCCAAGTCCACAAAGCACACATAGACAGGTTGGGCGAACTCCCATGCATCCTCGAGGACTCTGCTGAGGGTGTAAAGTTGATCCATTGTTCCATGGCCAAGACAAAAACCACATTGCTCCTCCTGAATTTGAGATTCGACCTCCTGACGGATCCTCCTTGCCAGCACCCCTAAATACACCTGACCAGGGAGGCTGAGGAGTGTGATTCCTCTGTTGTTGGAACACACCCTCCGGTCCCCCTTATTAAAAAGCAGGACCAACACCCTGGTCTGCCAATCCAGAGGTGCTATCCTCCATGCCCACGCAATAATAATATAGATACTTATGTTACATCTAGTAAAAGTGCTTTATCTTGCATCATCGTCCCGACTCTGTATTGTGTGAGGGCAGTAGTGGAGGTGTCATTGAGATGCCACTCAAAACAATGCAGGCATTCCTTATAAGGCTGGCCTACTTGTTAAGTTTCATTTGCTCTGGAGAAAACGAAACAGATTGTACATAACATGTAGTATTTCACTGTTTTCTGTTGAGAGTT
This sequence comes from Syngnathus typhle, assembly GCF_033458585.1. Taxonomy (NCBI): domain Eukaryota; kingdom Metazoa; phylum Chordata; class Actinopteri; order Syngnathiformes; family Syngnathidae; genus Syngnathus; species Syngnathus typhle. Next base: position 4,663,365 of record NC_083742.1, read on the forward strand.
GAAGATATTTTTCTGTATTCTTTATTTGCACACTATAGAAGCTGAAATCTGAGCCAGAAGAGGAAGCAAAAGATAAGATAGCAGAAAGTGTGGTCATAAAACAAGAAATGGTTTGTGCAGAACTGCCACCAGTGTCTAGTCCAAGCCTTCCTACTGCAAACACCACAGTGACCAATACCTCAGACCTTAATGACTTAAGAGAAATTAACTTTGAATACCTGAAGCATGTTGTTCTCAAATTCATGTCATCCAGAGAGGCTGAGGTAAGTCACCATTCCTTGGTCTAAATGGTTTGTCAAATTTAATTTAAGAATTATGTGTATATCTTATTTTTGGTTTTAGGCATATCAGCTAATACGAGCTGTGTCTGTGCTGCTGAACTTTACTCACGAGGAAGAAGACATGTTAAAGCAAACTCTGGAATATAAAGTCAGTATCAAAAATAATTTTCCACATTTTTTTTTTTATAAAAAACGGGTTAATTGTAGTAATTTGTCATCCAAGAAGTGATGGAAATCATCCATCCATCCATCCATCCATTTTCTGTACCGCTTAGTCCCCACTGGGGTCGCGGGCGTGCTGGAGCCTATCCCAGCCGTCATCGGGCAGTAGGCGGGGGACACCCTGAACCGGTTGCCAGCCAATCGCAGGGCACACAGAGACAAACAACCATTTGCACTCGCACTCACACTTAGGGACAATTTGGAGTGTTCAAGCGGCCTACCAAGCATGTTTTTGGGATGTGGGAGGAAACCGGAGTGCCCGGAGAAAACCCACGCGGGCCCGGGGAGAACATGCAAACTCCACACAGGGAGGGGCGGAGGTGGAATCGAACCCGCACCCTCCTAACTGTGAGGCGGACGTGCTACCCAAGTGCGCCACCGAGCCGCCTTGATGGAAATCAACTACTTAAATTACATTATTATTTGTCGTTTTCAACTGCAACTTTTTTTCATTTGAAAATTCCTGAACAAAGCTCAGATAAAAGTAAATGCTGGATGCAGTTCCGTATATTTGGTATTCATCTCAGTCTGTTTTGTGTAAATCCCATTTGCTTTCCAGATGTCTTGGTTTGGCTCTAAGCCCTCTCCAAAAGGTATTATCCGGCCTTCAGTCTCAGGCTCTTCGACCCACTGGAGCTGATAGACGACAAGGAAGGCACTAATCAAGAGACAGAAACGCGAGGATCACCATCAGGAGGAAATTAGCCCCCCTTGTGTCACGCCAAACATTTACCGTTTTCTTCCATGTATAATGCGCAAAATTTAACTAACTTATTGTCCTAAAATCTGGGGTGCGCATTATACATGGGTACAATTTTTTAATTTTTTTTTTTTTGTTTTTTATCCGGATATGATACGGAGGCCGCCATTACAGATGCGCTTTCTTCTCTGCTGTTCACTTCAAACACGCTCCATACGAACACGATGCTCTCGTATCAGACGCTTGCTCGATCACCTGCTCGTTTGCTGTCGCAATGTACCCTACACAAATCCGAAACATTTCTTTGCTATCGAGTTTGCTAGCGCATGCGCAGTGATACTGACCGGCAGAATAACATCCGGTTGTTCCCAAAGATGATCGTTTTTCTGAAATAATTTTACGTTTACGGACTTAAGTAGGAGTCAAAATTTGGGTGCGTATTATACATTGGTACAGGCTTTTTTCCAGCATCAACATGCCATTTTTAGGGTGCGTATTATACATGGGGGCGCATTATACATGGGAAAAACGGTAGTTGGAAGTGAGCTCCAAAACTTTAACCAGTTTCCTGCTGACACACTGTCCCTGGCTCTGTGGGATAAAGGACTATTGTTTTTATTGTTTTTGGGAGAAGGGCTGCATGGATTTTTTTTTTAATTCAGCAGTTGATTTTAAAAATGACCTTTTGAAAGTTGCAGCCAGTGACGTTGTTAAAGAAACATTTACACTGGAAGTGGAGTTGTCGTATTTGGTTTTACTTACACGACACCTGCTGGACCTACTTTGCCTTAAGAAACTGACGCAGTTTTTTTTTTCGACGCAAGCTGACAGTCTCATTTTCTTAATTGTTTTTCACTCTTCTAAATGGTAAAAATCTACATGAAAATACCCTTATTCTGTGAACAATTATGAGTCAAGGGATTCCACACCAAAATGTTAAGTCAGTCATTTGATCGTCCACCATTTTATTTCATTTATATAACTTTGTGCAAGAAGGATTAATTGCCAGCCAATCAATGTGTGCGTGCGTACACACACACACACACACACACGCACGCACACACACACATACACACATTGCAGGCACAGTGTGTATGGAAAGTATTCAATGTGTGTGTATGTATAATATAGATTGTGTGTGTGTGTGTGTGTGTGTGTGTGTGTGTGTGTGTGTGTGTGTGTGTGTGTGTGTGTGTGTGCGTGTGTGCGTGTTTGCGTGCGTGTTTGCGTGCGTGTTTGCGTGCGTGTTTGCGTGCGTGTTTGCGTGCGTGCGTGCGTGTCTGTGTATATCTAAATATATATCCAGCCATCCATTTTCAGTACCGCTTGTCCCCACGGGGGTCGCGCGCTTGCTGGAGCCTATCCCAGCAGTCATCGGGCAGGAGGCGGTGGACACCCTGAACTGGTTGCCAGCCGATCGCAGGGCACGCAGAGACGAACAACCATCCACTCGCACTCACACCTAGGGACAATTTGGAGTGCTCAATCGGCCTACCAAGCGTGTTTTGGGGATGTGGGAGGAAACCGGAGTGCCCGGAGAAAACCCACGCCGACATGGAGAGAACATGCAAACTCCACACAGGGAGGGCCAGAGGTGGAATCGAACTCGCACCCTCCTAACTGTGAGGCAGTAGCGCTAACCAGTGTTCCACTGAGCCGTCTGTCTCGCTCTCTCTCTTGCTCTCTCTCGCTCTCTCTCTATACACAGTGCCTTGCGAAAGTATTGGGCACCCTTGAACTTTTCAACCTTTGGCCACATTTCAGGCCTCAAATAAGGATATAAATGTTATTTTTTGTGAAGAATCAACAAGTGGAACACAATTGTGAAGTGGACTAAAATCTATTGGATATCTTAAACTTTTTTAACTAATAAAAAACTGAAAAGTGGAGTGTGCAATATTATTTGGCCCCTTTTAAAGGGTAAAAGTAATACTTTCAGTGCAGCAAACTCACTCCTGAAGTTCAGTGAGGATCTGTAAATCAGGGATCTCAAACTCCAGTCCTCGGGGGCCGCATTCCTACATGTTTTCCAAGTTTCCCTCGTTAAACACACCTAATTCAAATGATCAGTTCATCCTCACGTTCTGCAGGAGCCTGATAATTGAATCAGGTGTGTTTAACGAGGGAAACTTGGAAAACATGTAGGAATGTGGCCCCCGAGGACTGGAGTTTCAAACCCCTGCTCTAAATGATCCAATGTTGTACTCAATGACTGATGATGATTAATAGAATCCACTTGCGTGTAATCAAGTCTCTGTATAAATGCACCTGCTCTGTGAAAGTCTCAGGGTTCTGTTTAAAACACAGAGAGCATCATGAAGACTAAGGAACACACCAGTCAGGTCTGAGATAATGTTGCGGAGACGTTTGGATACAAACATTTCCCAAGCTTTAAAATCCTATAGGTCCTATAGGAGCACTGTGCAAGCGATCATACTGAAATGGAAAGAGTATCAGACCACTGATCAGAGATGCAGCCAAGAGGCCCATGATCACGCTGCATGAACTGGAGGGATGCAGTTAGATGAGGTGGAGAGTCTGTCCATAGGACAACAATCATTTGTACTGTGGTGAATGGTCTTTGTTGCTTGGGTGGTCTTCAAAAAACACTCGGTGGACGATGGCTGGCCCAGAGAAGGAACACTCCAGTGACACACGGCTGATTGGGAAAAGATTTTATTCAACTGATGTCAGAGTGATGTCTCTCCAAAATTTCGAGTGGCCCCAAAAGCAAAGATGTTCGCAGCTTTCCTTTTCCCTTCTCCTCCCCCCCTTCTCTGCGAGGCCCCACATCTTTTATACCTCGTAAGACAACAGCTGTGGTTCGAGTGTCAGTCTACTGGTTGCTTTTGATGCCCCTAAAAGTGCATGAACAAGGCCCTTCCCTGGTCACGAACAAATGGCCCTTCCATATTCTAAGTACTTACACATTACTGAAACTAAAGCCTCCCTGTACAACAAAAATAGCCTATGGTAGTCTCACTGCTGCTAGCTTACCACCTTAAGGCAACATACAAAGACGCATAGAATCCAAATTTTACTACATTACACTGTCCAAATCTGGCCTTTACACAAGAGTGGCAAGAAGAAAGACAACTATGAAAAAAAAGGCTCACTTAAAGTTCGTGATAAGCCAACTTGAAGACACACCAAACAAAGAAGGTGCTGCAGTCAGATGATACAAAAAATTAACTTTGTGGCCACAACTAAAACCATATGTTTGGCATAAAGGCAACACAGCTCATCGCCCTGAACATACCATTTCCACTGTCAAACATGGTGGTGGCAGCATCATGGTTTGGGCCTGCATTTCTTCAGCAGGGACAGGGAAGTTGGATGGAGCCAAATACAGGAACATGCTGGACACCTGTTGGAGTCTGCAAAAGCCCTGAGACTTGGATGAAGAGTTTCCAACAAGACAATGATCCAAAACGTAAAGCCAAATTGACAATGGAATGGTTCACAAATAAGCATATCCAGATGTTAGATTGGCCAAGTCAAAGTCCAGACCAGAATCCAATCGAGAATCTGTGGAAAGAGCTGAAGACTGCTGTTGACACACTTTAGCTCAAGCTGTTTTGCAAGGAAGACTTGGCAAGAATTTCAGTCTCTCGATGTACAAAACTGACAGAGACGTACCCCAAGCGACTTGCAGCTGTAATGGCAGCAAAAGGTGGTGTTACAAAGTATTAATGCAAGGGCGGCAAATTGCATGCCCCACTCTTCAGTTTTTATTTGTTAAAAAAGTTTAAAATATCAAATGAATTTCATTCCACTTCACAGTTGTGTCACACTTGTTGATTCCTCACAAAAAAATACAATTCGTATTTTTATGCTTGAAGCCTGAAATGTGGCGAAAGGTTAAAGGGGGCCAATCTTGATTTATTAATATAATCACAGTGGATTTTAATCGTGATATATAGAAATTCAGAGCGCTCACAGTAGATGCCTTATTCATACACTCACCCATTCACGCTTTGATTGATTGGTTGATTTAAAAAAAGAAACTTTCATTAATGACACATTTATTTACTTAATGGTTCATTCATTTGTTTTTATTTCATTTGATTCATTGTGATTAATAAATAAAACAAAATCATATTTTTATTAAATATTTCTTGTGTTGCGGACTTTAGCACCATGACTGCACCCAGCAGGACTGCAGTTCTTGTGTTTTGACTCACTTGTTGGTAGGGTGGCCAGTGGTGGTACCAACTGACCAGACATCCTCTTTTCCGCTGACATGTCCTACTTTTCAGCCCCAAAAATCTATCAGGCAGGCAACCCCCCATCCTGCTTCCTCCAAAAAAGTAAAAACTCACTCAGCACGCTGGCTTATTGATAGAAACGTGTCATTCCCACTGCCTCTATATTTTGTAAGGTTTTTGCGAAGTCATTTTTGTACGAATTAAAGTTTAAAAAAAGTTAAAGTCCCAATGATCGTCACACACACATCTGGGTGTGGTGAAATTTGCCCTCTGCATTTAACCCATCCCCATGTGATTTTAATCCATCCCCTGGGGGAGCGGGGAGCAGTGAGCAGCGGCGGTGCCGCGCTCGGAAATCATTTGGTGATCGAACCCCCCAATTCCAATCCTAAAACTTCAACCACTGCTATATATAAAATATACTAATACAATATGTAAAATTCACATTTTCACTTCATCTGTATACTTTGCAAGTACAGCAAATGGTTGTGTTATGTAAAATTATTTACAACCACTCACCATCATTGTTTATTAGTTTCATAGGGTGGCGCTATTTCTATTAAGTACACGCAGAACCCTTAGAGGAAACGAAGAAGATATTCTCCGGAAGCTCCATTTTCTGAACACGCGGTACGTTCGGCCTTTCTGGCAGCGCTGTGAGTAGCAATATGGTGAGTGTCGCACGGCTCTCTTCTAATTAGTGATATTTATTGTTAATCACACTTTACTTCCATAACAGATGTCAAACATAAACGCGTAAACTCCATAGGGCGCTCTATGGTTGTATTTCGATAAGTAATTCACGCTCGGCAGTGAGTAAAACAGTAGTTTAAAAACCGCAATAGCACTGACTAGCTGCTAACTAGTTGTGCTATGTGCTAATGTAATGACGGCCTTGCTGGCACAAAACTAACATTTGCAGTGATTGATGTTATGATTCTCGCGAATAACTGGTAATTCAATCGATATTTTTGGTCTGTTTTTAGTATTATAGTCTTATATACTTTGATTAACGCGATCTTGTCACCGAAGACGGCGCGTGAAGCGAGGCAATGTATTTTGTAGGCTTCCCTTAGCTCTCTCGTCATTGATGATATTTGTTGAGCTGATGTACTGCTGATGCATTCACAACTGCTTACCAAAAGACTGAGACTTGAAGTGTCACTTTGGTGCACTGAGCTATCCGCCTGCATTATTTTTTTAGACGAGGCTCCCTTATACCCCCCACTCATAAACCAGTTTTCTTGTATCCCGTTCCCCGTCTTTCATACAGGCCAAGATCAAGGCGAGAGATTTGCGTGGTAAAAAGAAAGAAGAGCTGCTCAAGCAGTTGGATGACCTAAAGAATGAGTTGTCACAGCTCCGTGTGGCCAAAGTAACCGGTGGAGCTGCTTCTAAGCTGTCGAAGATGTGAGTACTCTGCTAATAAGTCTCGGTGAGATGGCTAGATGTGGTTCTGGTTTGAATGCTTGCATAGTATGTATTCAATATTCAATATAACCGGTTTTGGTATGAGTAAGGAAACAATGACCGATTTAATCATATTTTTCAAAAACACCAAAGGTTTTTGACCTCATGCCACATTTTAGGCTTCAGTTGTTAAGAGATCAAATTGGTAGGGAAGAATTGACACAAACACCCATTTCCTAACCTTTTATCTATTATGAATGAGTTAAAAATGTGAGACGTGCAAAATTCTTTGCATCCATCAGATCAGCCACCTCCGGAGGTTCCTTGAAGATATTCTAAATGAGCCAGTGTCGACCGTAATGACTGATGATGATAGTCTACTTGTGTGTAGTCCCCCATGCACACAAACGCATTTCAATGTCAAGTCATTTACTGTTTGGCATTCCGTCCACACGAGACTGCATTTAGCAGCGTGAAAACAATTTTATTTTCCAGTACCATTTATTTTCTGTAAGGTGAATAAGGATCCGATCTTATGCAGAGGTGTACTTTAAACGATTTCATAGACAAATTATACTAGGAATACAAAAGAGAGTTGGGTGGTAAAATAGTTTCTTCTTTCTGGAGGTGTAACAGAAAATAAGTGCTTTACACTATACTTACCTTTTGCAGCCGCGTTGTACGCAAATCGATCGCCAGAGTCCTGACGGTCATCAACCAGACCCAAAAAGAAAACCTGCGAAAATTCTACAAGGTGAGAATAAGCGTTTGCACCATCATGTTTGCATTGGACTTGAGGTTTCTCATTGCCCCTCATGTTAAAGATATTTGTTGAAGTGATTCATTTCCAACTGTTGCTCACCAAAAGTCTTCAGGATTGATGTCAATCTACACAACACTCGTCTAAATGCACTGTAATCACCCATATTCCAGTCTAGTTTGAATTAATATAATTTATATATCTTCCTTGATAAGTATAGTTTTTTTCCCCTCAGTGCCGCGCCTGTTTTTACTCTATTGGTTGTTTCGATAATGTTAGTGGTGTATAGAAGCATGGGCCGATGACCAGTTTGACAGTTTATCTTGGTTTAATAAGTCCATTGATATGTCGGAATTTGCATACTATTCCTCATAGAGTGCACTTAGTGGGTCACATCATTTTGCAGGGATGTCAGTCAGATACATGCACGAACACAGTGGTACCTCTACTTACGAACTTTTAACGTTATGGTTTTAAAGATTTACTTGCGAGCCACATCAACTACATCTGTCTCGCAAGCCATAGGTTCTCGACCCCTGCGTTAGAATATATCAGCCATGCCTATCTGTATATGTAAGAATATCAAAATGATGTAATTTCCCCACTGCCGAATAGTCTTTTAATTGGGCGTGTTGATTACAATCTTCTTAGGCAATTAATGATGACTGATGTTTCTTCACCTGTATGACATTTCTTATACTCATACAAATTGTAATGTACTTGGGGGGCAAGGAAATTACATACCCTTTTTTGTTTCATTTTTATTTATGCCTGCTTGTTTTTGTTCTTCATTTCCTAATGTATTCGGTCTTCTGTTATTGATCCTAGGGCAAGAAGTACAAGCCCCTAGATTTGAGGCCCAAGAAGACCAGGGCTATGCGTCGACGCCTCAACAAACACGAGGAGAGTCTGCGGACAAAAAAGCAGCAGAGGAAAGATCTCCTCTACTCAATGCGTAAATTTGCTGTTAAAGCATAAAGGATTTTTTCTTTACTAAATAAAAGATGTTCAAGAATGAGCCTTTGTCCTCTTTTCACTGTTGTTTTAATAAACTTCATTTATAGAATATAATCTGAATAGCCTTCATTCTTTATTAGTGCAGCGTAACTCCTTGGCACCTTTATATAAAAAAAAGTTTTACTGCTAATGTAATGAATTGCAAATACAAAAATAAGATGTAAATGTGCAGAAGAAAGATTAATGGGTGAGAGTAGGAAGCTGTTACTGCACGTTATATAGGAGGACATTCCACAGAGGTACAAACACTGAACACAAGATCAACAGTTCTGGTTGATGATTCAGATGGCTCTTAGAAGATGGCTCGAGTCTAGTGGTTAGTGTTGAGCCACCTGAAGGACATCACAGGCCCCCTGCTCGACCCCCTGCAGTTTGCCTACCGGGCAAACAAGTCGGTGGACGATGGGGTCAACATGGGACTGCACTACATCCTGCACCACCTGGACACCCCAGGGATGTCTGCCAGATCCTGTTTGTGGACTTCAGCTCGGCGTTCAACACGATCGTTCCTGACATCATCCACCAGAAGCTCATCCAGCTCGCGGTGCCTGCCTCTACCTGTCAGTGGATCACCAGCTTCCTGACCAACAGGAGACAGCGTGTGAGGCTGGGGACCATCGCATCTGACACCCGGACCACCAATACTGGCACCCTGCAGGTGTGCATCCTCGCCCCACTGCTCTTCTCTCTCTACACTAATTGCTCCTCAGTTGACTCTTCTGTGAAGCTCCTGAAGTATGCGAACGACGCCACTCTCATCGGACTGATCCGGGATGGTGACGAGACTGCGTACAGACAGGAGGTGGAGCAACTGGTCCACTGGTGCAGCCAAAACCTCCTGGAGCTGAACCCGCTCAAGACCGTGGAGATGACAGGGGACTTCAGGCGAGGCCCTTCACCACTTTCACCCCTCACTATCCACAGTAATACTATTCTCTCCACAGACACCTTCAAGTTCCTGGGATTCATAATCTCTCGGGACCTGAAATGGACCAGCCACATACAGGACCGTCTCAGAAAATTTGAATATTGTGATAAAGTTCTTTATTTTCTGTAATTAAAAAAAGTCATACATTCTGGATTTATTACAAAACAACTGAAATATTGCAAGCCTTTTATTATTTTAATATTGCTGATTATAGCATACAGCTTAAGAAAACTCAAATATCCTATCTCAAAATATTAGAATATTATGAAAAAGTATACTAGTAGGGTATTCGATTACCGTTTTTTTCCGTGTATAGTGCGGCCCCATGTATAATACGCACCCTAAAAATGGCATGCTGATGCTGGAAAAAAGCCTGTACCCATGTATAATACGCACCCAATTTTTATGAATTTTTTTTTTTTTTTTTAAGTCCCAATGATCGTCACACACGCAGGGAGGCAATGGGTCCCATTTTTATAGTCTTTGGTATGGTCTTAACTAGGCTGGATGTAATTTTCTTTGTTGGCGTTAAATTCGTTAAATTTTGCGCACTATACACGGAAAAAAACGGTAATCACTTGAATGGTCTGATTAACTCGAAACACCTGCAAGGGTTTCCTGAGCCTTGAAAAACACTCGGCTTGGCTCAGTAAACTAAATGACAAGTATGGGGATCTGACTGCTGTCCAGAGGACCATCATTGACACCCTCCATCAGGAGGGTAAGACAAAGAGAAATTTCTGAAAGAGCAAGCTGTTCACAGAGTGCAGTTTCAAAGCACATCCACAAAAAGGCAATTGGAAGGGGGAAATGTGGCAGGAAACGCTGCACAACCAAGAGAGAAGAAGACCAAGCAAGCGCCTTGTGAAGAAGAGTCGCTTCCAGATTTTGGGGGAGCTTCAAAGACAGTGGACTAAAACTGGAGTCCAGGTATCAAAAGCCACTGTTCACAAACGTGTCCGGGAAATGGCCTACAATAGCCGTATTCCGATGGTCAAGCCACTTCTGAACTCAAGACAACGGAAGAAGCATCTGACTTGGGCTATGGAGTAAAAGCACTGGACAGTTCCAGACTGATCCAAAGTCCTCTTTTCAGACAAAAGCAAGTTTTGTATTTCATTTGGAGGTCAAGGCGCCAGAGTTTGCAGAAAGGTTGGAGAGGAGCAAAATCCAAGTTGCTTAAAATCCAGTGTGAAGTTCCTACAGTCAACGATGGTTTGGGGAGCCATTTCAGCTGCTGGTGTTGGTGTTTCATCAAGTCCAGAGTAAATGCATATTTTAGAGCACTACATGCGGCCGTCTGCTGAAAAGCTCTATGGAGATGATGATTTTATTTTCCAGCATGATCTGGCACCTGCCCACAGTGCCAAAACCACCAGTAAATGGTGTACTGACCATGGCATTACTGTCCTCGATTGGCCTGCCAATTCCCCTGACCTGAACCCCATTAGAGAATTTGGGGGTATTGTGAAGAAGAAGCTGAAAGACACCAGACCCGACAATGCAAATGAGCTAAAGGCCGCTATTGAAGCATCCTGGGCATCCATAACACCTCAGCAATGCCACAGGCCGATTGCCTCCATGCCACGCCACATTGATGCAGTAATCCGTGCAAAAATATTCCCAACCAAGTACTGAGTGCATTAATGAACATTTTCCAATGTTTGATCTTGTTTTACTGTTATAAATCTTTTTTTTTTTACTTGGTCTGAGGAAATATTTAAATATTTTGAGATAGGACATTTGAGTTTTCTTAAGCTGTAAATCATAATCAGCAATATTAAAATAATAAAAGGCTTGCAATATTTCATTTGATTTGTAATGAATCCAGAATGTATGACATTTTTGGTTTTTTAATTGCATTACAGAAAATAAAGAACTTTATTACAATATTCTAATTTTCTGAGACAGTCCTGTAGACTCTGTCTGGAAGAAGGCCCGGCAGAGGCTATACTTTCTGAGACAGCTCAGGAAGTTGAACCTGCCACAGGAGCTGCTGAAGACCTTCTATACTGCCATCATCCAGTCTATCATCTGCACCTCCATCACTGTCTGGTTTGGATCGGCCACCAAACAAGACAAACACAGACTGCAACGGACAATCAAGACTGCAGAAAAAATAATCGGAACCAACCTCCCATCTATCCAGGACTTGTACCTGTCCAGGACCAGAAACGTGCAAGTAACATCTGTACAGACCCTTCCTCACGCAGTTTGCAGTCTGTCCGAACTACTCCCCTCCGGACGGCATTACAGAGCACTGTACGCAAAAAAACAACAGACAGAGACAGCTTCTTCCCCCAGGCTGTCACTCTGATGAACTCACACCACTCTTAGAGTCTCAGAGACATTGCTGTGCAATAACATCCTGCTCTCGAAGCTTTATCTTTGAATCGTCTATATTATGTGTACTGTGTCCACTCTGCATCCATTCCAGCCTGGTCATCTGTGGTCTCTTCTCAAGGTTTCTCATTTCCCCTAGTAGGAGTTTTGAGTTTTTCCTTGCCCTCCTGGGATAATAATAATAATAATAAAAAGAATTACCGTTTTTTTCCGTGTATAATGCACGAAATTTAACTAATTTATTGTCCTAAAATCTGGGGTGCGCATTATACATGGGTACAATTTTTTTTAAATTTTTAATTTTTTAATTTTTATTTTTTTTAAGAAAATCATGGTACAACAAAACCAACAACAGGACTGACCGACAAAGTCGTGGAACAAAAAGACAGGGTGACATAACCAAAGACAGGAACAGAAACCAAACAGACATCATGACAGTAACACATGCAATGATCCGACGGTGAGCGAGGGGCAGACAGGACTAAAATACAAAACACGTTCCATTGATTGAGGTGACACAGGAAGGGAGGGGCGACGCGAACAGAAACTATGGCAACCTAGACACATAGCAAAACTGGGGACGAGACATGACAAATCTCCCTCGAAATAAAACTTGAAATCACCTTTCTTCTTGTTTGTTGTCAACCGCGCATCGCATTCAGCCATCCTGCCCAACACACTTAGTCAGTAAAATTCATAATTGACGACACATCGTTTGATGCGATGGTGAAATCCTTGATGGTGTGTTATTGTCAAATATTGTTTGGTTTTTAATCTCCATCGCGGACCGGACGTCATACGGAGGCAGTATGACTGCGCATGCGCACTATGGATCCGATGCGCAGAACGGATGCGCAAGACATGTCAGCTATATAAAGAGCGAAAGTTGTTTTCTTCCTATTAGTTTCAATTCACAGTTTAATTAGCAGTTTCAATCATCAAATAACAAAATGCGTATTACAGGTAATATTTTATTTCACAGCACTGCTTTGTTCCTTTCGTCTCTGCTGTTCACTTCAAACACGCTCCATACGAACGCAATGCTCTCGTATCAGACGCTTGCTCGTTTGCTGTCTGTCACAATGTACCCTACACAAATCCGAAACATTTGTTGCGGCTCCGAGTCACGACGAGGGGCAAGTTTTGGTTTCCAAGGGTGTTTTTATTCCTCTTCAACGTCTCTCCCATACAGAGGCGCCTTTTTCACGTCCGCACGCTTTTTTCACATGTCCGCACTGAACGCGGTGGTGCCTTCATGGGCAGTCGGAGAAATCAACGCCACCAAAAAAAATACATCCAGCCTAGTTAAGACCATACCAAAGACTATAAAAATGGGACCCATTGCCTCCCTGCGTGTGTGACGATCATTGGGACTTAAAAAAAATAAATAAAAAAATTAAAAAAATTCTTTTTTTAAAAATTGGGTGCGTATTATACATGGGTACAGGCTTTTTTCCAGCATCAACATGCCATTTTTAGGGTGCGTATTGTACATGGGGGCGCATTATACACGGAAAATAACGGTAGTTAAATTTTGCGCATTATACACGGAAAAGAACGGTAGATGTATTCTGATAGTTTCTTTGTAATGAGGAAAGGGCTCAGTGAAGATTTAACATCAAAGGCTACTCCCAAGAAGGAAAAAAAAAAAGATGTCAAAAGACGCACTTAAAATGTGGAGTTACCGAGAGAGGTGGTTACCACGCACGGAGAGCGGCCTTCCAATGGGTCACTGACGCCTTCAAAAATAATTCGTCAATATTGGTGAAAACAACATTAACAGTGGATACGTGTTTATTTTGCGTTATAACATTGCTCTCCCCGATTACACACCCGTGCGCATGAAGTGCGGTCCACAGTGGGGGAGAAAAAAATTGGCGACCAATTGTGGAATAGAAATTAAATGTTGCATGTTGCACCCAAAGGGGTCGCTGTAGCCTTTGATTAAAGTTCAGCGTTAAATTGGATAACGGTTCAGTTCAGACTGCCGAGAGAGATGTCTGAACTAGATAAGAAAATCGTCAAGCAACAGGAGGCCAGTGTGGGAGACGACAATGGTCGGTGCAAGTGCCGCCTGTTGCTGGGGACAGTGCCCGGGGTGCCTGCGAGATTGTGACTCCAACTCTTTTGGAATTGATAAATTGTTACTGTTGTATTCAAATCAACCTGTTAAAATATGTTATAACTCAATTAATCTGTCAATGCTGCTATTCAAATCAATTGTTATCAAACTTCCAGTTAACTAGTCATTGCTGTATTCAAATCAAATTCTGTTTCTTTGTTTCTTCCTCTTCTTGGCTATGACGCTATTATAGGTAGTACTTTAGTAATGTAGATTGTGTGTCTTGCAGTGAAATTCTTGGTTGAAATTGGGACGGGACTTAATAAGCAGAATTGCTTCAACCCACTTCCCTTTTTGATACGTCATGTAAAACAAAATGTGAAATTAAGTTGTAATAAGTGTTTTGACTATGTACTTGCCGAAATAAACACATCAAATCAAATGGAATAACCAGTGTACGTGGAGTTCCAGGTTGAATGCTGGGCTCACGCTATGGACACACTATGTTGCAGGTTTGAAATGGTCTGTCTGAGTTTTTATTTAGTGCTTATCATGTTTGTGTGTAGTGGCAATGTTTGGTTTTAACACTTACTGTAGGAATTATAACGAGCTGGTGCCAAGGAGTGGGGGTTTGTGAGCAGTATTGAGTGTGGGGGTGTCTACAACGCACAGCTACAGCTTTTTATTGTTTTTAGTAGTTTTTAATGGTGATTAATTCAATTTTGGAATTGTTTTTGTATGTCTTTCATTATTGTATTTTTGTTTATTTTATACAATGTTTTCTATAGCCACCTGCTGTCCTTATGTTTGCAATAGATTACTTTGTTTTTGCACTGCTGGTGGCCCATCTAGTTGGACTGACTTGTAAAGGTAGGGCTAAGCAAACTAAACTCTTTTTGTAGCTGCCTTGTTCAGCTAGACCATTTTTCTAATTTGACAAGTTTGTTTTGTTTACCAAGCTTTCATTACTTTGATACAAAAGTGTGATTTCTAGCTAGATATTTGGTGCGTAAGTCACGTGTCCGTTCAGTAGCAGCAAACGAACACTCAGAGTGGTGACGAGTGCCATTAAAACATTAAAACAAAAACATTTTGTTCAAGTATAAAATTAATTTCCACAACACAAGTTGTCTTTCCTACCTACTAGAATTTTATTTTTCACACCTGAAACTTTCTACATCTACAAACTCCATTTTGTACAAGATTAAAGTCCCAATGATCGTCACACACACATCTGGGCGTGGTGAAATTTGTCCTCTGCATTTAACCCATCCCCATGTGATTTTAATCCATCCCCTGGGGGAGAGGGGAGCAGTGAGCAGCAGCGGTGCCGCACTCGGAATCATTCGGTGATCTAACCCCCCAATTCCAACCCTTAATGCTGAGTGCCAAGCAGGGAGGCAATGGGTCCCATTTTTATAGTCTTTGGTATGTCTCAGGGTGGAGACTGGAAGGTTGTGGGTTCAAACCCCGGCCGGGTCATACCAAAGTACATTAATTTCCATCCATCCATCCATCCATCCATCCATCCATCCATCCATCCATCCATCCATCCATCCATCCATCCATCCATCCATCCATCCATCCATCCATCCATCCATCCATCCATCCATCCATCCATCCATCCATCCATCCATCCATCCATCCATCCATCCATCCATCCATCCATCCATCCATCCATCCATCCATCCATCCATCCATCCATCCACCCACCCACCCACCCACCCACCCATCCATCCATCCATCCATCCATCCATCCATCCATCCATCCATCCATCCACCCATCCACCCATCCATCTTCTAGGTACCGCTTGTCCCCACGGGGGTCACAGGCATGCTGTAGCTTATCCCTGCCGTCATCGGGCAGTAGGCGGGGTACACCCTGAACCGGTTGCCAGCCAATCGCAGGGTACACAGAGACGAACAACCATCCACATTCTCACTCACACCTATGGGCAATTTGGAGTGCTCAATCGGCATACCAAACATGTTTTTGGGATGTGGGAGGAAAACCCACGCAAGCACGGGGAGAACATGCAAACACCGCACAGGGAGGGCCGGAGGTGTAATTTGTACAGATAAAAAAAAAGATTTCACACCCCTCCATGTTCATGTTGTATCATTTGTGCCCTCTCTGCATCCATTTCAACCTGGTGATCCTGAAAGGGGGATCCTTCCATCTGTGGTCCCTTCTCAAGGTTTCTCATTTTCCCCCAGTAGGGGTTTTTAAGTTTTTCCTTGCCCTTTTGGGAGCTTAAGATCAGGGGATGCTTTGAGAATAATTGTCAATTTCTGTCTATGTGAAGCCCTTTGAGACTGCTTGTGATTTAGGGCTATACAAATAAACTTGACTTGACTTGACTTGACCTTCAAGTTCCCCCCCCCCCATATTTCTTTTGTACAAGTACAAATGTCCTTGATACAAGTACAATTTCATTTGCACCAAAAGAAACCACATTATACTGGGTGTGCATAACTCATAAAAGACTATTTGATATGTGTAGTACATTGCATTTTGAAATGTAACAGTTTGCTTAAATTGAAACCGAATTTCCTATTCAGTTTTTTTTTTTTTGGTCACCCCGAGTAAATCAGTCTCCTGGTAAAGTTCACCGCTGTTCACTCATTTCTCCATTTGTGGATACTGACTCTCACCATGGTTTACTGGAGTCCCATAACTTTGGCAATGACTTTGTAACTCTTTCCAGAGTCAATTACTTTATTCCTCAACCAAGCAGGTTTTTAATGATTTCTTAATTGAAAAATGTCTGGAAATAATTAAGCTTGGGTGTGGTGGGTGAAACCGAACTCAGCTTTTCAAAAAATATCATTAGTCATAGTTTAATTATGTTTTAACAAGGTTGCTCTTTTCCACTCAGGGCCAGGAGGCTTTGAATTTGTTTGCTTTAGTAAATCAAAAACTGCATTTCGTCAGTTTGGGTTGCCTTTGTGTGATATTTATGTTTGTTTAATGATCTTAAATAATAGAGGGGAAAATACGCAAAAAGCTCAACGTTCCAGAGGATGGAAAACACTTTTTCATGATAATGTATATTTTAAATCTTGCCAACTTGCTTTTCCACCAAAATATTGCATCAAAATTTCACAGCCCCCTAAGCTGTCAGCAGTCACATATTAAGAGAATTAATTTGTCTATATGTGGTCAGATGTTGCCAGTGACCAGAACACTGTTTGAAATATGCTGTTCTGAGCAAAGTGGACCTGGGGAATGTTTGCAATGACAGTCACCTTTATTCTAATTACTTTCTGAGTAACACCGTACTGTCATCATTTTACCAACAGCACACAGTTTGTCATTGTCCACCTCTCCGGGACACACAACCACCATGAGCGCTCTCCTCAGACTGTCTGTCTGTTTTAGTGTGTTCCCCTTATTTGTGTGTCCACATCTGGCCTCCGGAAAGAAGAACGGCTGCTTCAGAGTCAACAACTGCAAATGCATCATGAAGGATGGCAGTGGGGTGATAAACCTGCAAGCCATGGGAGACGAAGACGGTTTCCTAGGGCGGATGAAGCCTCTCCATGCAGATGACGGGCCCGTCAACGCTGAGTTCCTGCTGACCTTCAGCCCCTGCCAGCCTTTCTCACAGCCGGAGGACCTGACAGGAAGTGACTGTACCAGCGTTGCTGCATGCCTCATTGTCAGGTATTTCCACTGTCAAAAAGCGAGCAATCATATAAAACACGTTTTATGTTATTTTATAGTCTCTCCGTCAGTGTTGGCATCTAATTTTCAAGAAAACAAGCAAAACTTTGTAGCCTAAAGCTGCTCAATGAAGTTGCTACTGGATGATGTCAGTGCCTAATTACAAATCACATTCAGTAGATTTTGTTTGCTGGAAGTTCTCAAATGGACCACAATGACTTTAAGTTTGTTTTTCATCATGTATTTTTTATGTTTAAAAGCCAATTAACACCCTGCTTTCTTCATATTTATTGTATGCTGTATATGTGTACCTAGATTAATATGATTTTAACTGTGGTTATTTAACATATCGAGTAGTGATGTTCAATTATAAATTGATTATTCTCGTAATAATTGAAATCATACATATTCAAATGATCATGTAGTTTTTTGGTACAAAAAGAAAAGGTTTAAAATGTGTAAAAGAATAATAAGACAAATAAAAGTTTTAGAAAAACTGCAAGTTCCTTTTGCAAGAAAAAAATTAAATTTTGTTAAAGTTTAGAAAAAGGTCAAAATGCTGGGGTGGTACGGTGGAGGACTGGTTTGTACTGGTTGATTCCACCTCTGGTCCTCCCTGTGTGGAGTTTATATGTTCTCCCCGTGCCTGCGTGGGGTGTTTTTCCCGGGTGCTAGTTCTGCCTACTGCCTGATGACTGCTGTGATGGGTTCAGCACAAGCGGTACAGAAAATGGATGTTTGGTTCCCTTGCATAAATAAACGTAGTATATTATGGTTTACTCACACTTATAAATAATCTTTGTCCATTTTTTCGTAGATTGTGCCATTTGTAATTGTGGATTGTAATAATTTAAATTGTAGTTGATCGTATAAGTTCGATTGATTGCACAGTTTTAGTTTCAAGTAAATTTTGCAACACAATATGCACTCCGTGAGTCGTCACCTTACCGTGGTGGGTTTGCGTGTCCCAATGATGCTAGGAGTTAAGGTGTCTGGGGCTTTATGCCCCTGGCAGGGTCACCCATGGCAAAAGGGTCCGAGGGGAGGTGCCAGACAAAGCATGGGTCACAGATCCCTGATGACGATTAATAAAAATGGATTCCGTTTCCCCCTCACCAGGGCCCCCCTCAGGAGCCAGGCTTGGCGGTGGGGCTTGAGCGTCTGGTAGCCAGGCCTTCACCCATGGGGCCTGGCCGGGCACAGCCCGTATAGGCAACATTGGTCTCCCTTGCCATAGGCTCAAAGGGATCGGGTGCAATGGGAGCTGGTCGGCAGCCAAAGATGGGGACCAGATACAGAAACTAGCTATAGGGACATGGAATGCCACTTCTCTGGAGAGAAAGGAGTCCAAGCTGGTGTGCGAGGCAGATAAGTTCCAACTAGGCTCAGGCTCACCTCCGCAAACAGTTTGGGCTCTGGTGCCAGTCCTTTCGAGAGGGGTTGGACTCTTTTCCACTCTGGAGTTGCCCACAGTGAAAGATGCAGAGCAGGTGTGGGCATACTTATTGCCCCCGGTGTCTGTACATTTGGGTTCATCCTGGTGGCCGAGAAGTCCTTAGAAGTATTGCAGTGTTCGTTTTTGAGACTACATTGTTCTGCTGAGTGACTTCAATGCTCACGTAGGCAATAACAGTGAGATCTCGAGTGGCGTGATTGGGAGGAACAGCCCCAAAGTGGTGTTCTGTTACTGGGCTTTTATGCTCGACATGCTTTGTCCATTACAAACACCATATTCAACCATAAGGTTGTCCCTATGTGCACTTGGCACTAAGAAACCCGAGGCCACAGTTCGATGATCGAATTCATAGTCGTGTCATTGGTTTTGCAGCTGCATGTCTTGGACACTCGGGTGAAGAGAGGGGTGTGAACGAATTACATCTTCCCATTCTTGCAAAGTTGCAAGCCATTTCATAAAAGTTAGGGACAGCCTTTTTGTTTAGTTTTCTTTGAAAATAACCTCTGGAAAAACATTTACAGTGTGTTGGCTTTTTAAATGCAGTTTTAAAATCATATTGCTAGCTATGACATCCACTAGCCAAAAGCTGAGTTCTACTGTATTTGTTAAGAGTAGCCAATGACTATGATGAAGCAATTTATTGAATATCACGTATAACGTTTCCTCAGAAAATAAGTAAATAAGGCAAAAAATTCTTGGAAACCTGTTAAGACAAAACGAAACCCTTGGGTGATACACAGATGAACAAGAAAATTCCCAATTTTTTACAACGCAAATTTGGCAAATACTATGTGTTTGGGTCTCGACAAACCAATTGAGAATCACTGATTCAGAGGGAAAAAGTGTTTAATCGTTTGAGACTCCTGAAAAATTATGAAACGTTTTGAGGCAAATGTTACTAGAATATTTAGAAAAGATGCTAAATCCATCAAGAAAACCGTTGACCTCCAGTGCTCTTTGCTGCTATATACTATGCATGCAATGAGATTTTGACGTTATTTTTGTCACTCTTGGTTGGTAGGCTGTAAGAGGATGTTTATTCTATCCAATGAATCATTGCAAACCATGTTTTTTGGTCATCAAATAAATCCACACGTGTTCATCGATCCATCATGTTTTTGATTCCTTTTTTTTGTTGTTAAATTTGACCTATAAAAGCTTGCGCAATAAAGATTTTATCATGCGTTGTAGTTAATAACTAATGTTGATGAACCCAACCCTTAATTCATAAATATTAATATATATCATAATTGATTACCAATTATATTATTGTTAGATGATAAAGAAAATCTTATGGACTGAGCAGATTCGATTCAGCAATCTCTGATTTTAAAAAAAGGTTGATCAGTGTAGCCAGTGTCAAAATGTACAAAGAAAATATTACTTTGGTACATTTTTTTATGCTGCCTATTTTTTCTGTTTTCAAGTACCTCGGTAATGTTTTATTTAATCTGTCCTTGAAACTATGCAGCTGTTAAACCGCAGATGCCCGTTAGGGGCCGCCCTATACACATGTATTCGCTCCGTCTGTGACGTTACTGTGGCAATGGAGACTCCGCGCATTCATAGCACATTCATAATAGAAACAAGAGTATTCATAATCAAAACAAGAGCGATCCGGAGTAAGCTTTCACTCTTTAAGGCTCAAAGATCCATAAATAGTCTTCTACTTGTATACTGTTTTCTTCCACCTGTTAAGGCCCTCAAAGCGTTTCACATCTTTTTTATTTGGGTCACGCACACACACACACACGCACACACACACACACACACACACACACACACGCACACACACACACACACACACACACACACACACACACACACACACACACACACACACACACACACACACACACACACACACACACACACACACACACACACACGCGCACACACACACACACACACACACACACACACACACACACACTATACATTTTACAAACCAGTAGTGCACATTTTTCAATCATTTCTGAAAATAAAACAACATATCTTTTAATAGAATTGCACATGAATCATCAGACAACATCTCTTAACCAAATTAAAATACATTGTGCGCTATTGTACCTACAATCCTTGCTCAGGTCATGTTTTTTAAAAAGCAATACAGAAACGTACAAAACACAATAGAGCTCCAGATGTTGGCGACACCATTTGAAGAACCAAAGTGTAGCAGGGGTGGCACATGGCAAGATGGCACAGAGCGGAAGTGGAAGAAACCAATCTTACTTCTGGAATGGAAAGATGTTAGGGTCAAAGTATTGATCACAGGGTATTGTAACTATTTGATTTATAAATTCTTTGGCTTAGTAGTTTTGACACCCCTGCACTACAAGCACGTGTCAGTACAGTTCTTCATTACCTTAAAACACAAGTAAACATGTGTTTTTCATCTCATTAAATTGTGCTTTTGGGTGTAAACACTGCATTGAATATACACGCCTCTCATAATGTATGTTCAAGACAATGTTAAAAAATGGAGATATCCATCCATCCATTTTCTGTAACGCTCTGTCCCCACGGGGGTCTCGGGCGTGCTGGAGCCTATCCCTATCCCATCGGGCAGTAGGCGGGGGACACCCTGAACTGGTTGCCAGCCAATCGCAGGGCACATTTTGGGAGATAGAATATTGTAAACAAGGTTTAACTGCAAAATGTTACACATGCTTCAAAATATAAAATACAGTGTAGCCTCGGTTTTCGACCACAATCCGTTCCAGAAGGCTGTTCAAGAAGTGAATTGTTCGAATTCCGAATCATGTTTTCCCATTACAAATAATGAAAGAAATGTAATCCGTTCCAAGCAAATAAACGCCTTTTTTAAGCATTTTTTCATTTGTGCATGTTTGTCCGATCGCGCAACTGCAGCGCACCGCCGAACACGCAACCGTAGCACGCCGCCGACCGTGCAACTGCACCGCACTGGTCGCATTATTGTGACAGAGCGGTCGCTAAAATTTAGAAAATATTTTTAAAGTCCTAATGTACCTTCCAAAATGTAAGTGGACCTCAGTGCGCAGGGAGCTTAATTTGGTCCGATCGCGCAACCGCAGCGCGCCGAGCGCTCAGTGTCGCATTGCTTTAGGAGCGTCTTTGTGTTTTAGGATGGCTTTACTCATCCCACTTGCTTCCTTTGGACGCATGATTAGAGTTGTTGCAATCCTAAGAGTAACGAGAATGTAATAACGAATGGAGTCAATTGGCATGCGGGTCCTCTCGGCTCTTCTCGCGAGGTTCGACAACCGTATTTCGTCCGACATCCGGAGCAAGAAATCTCGAATCTTTTGTTCGAATACCGATTTGTTCGAGAACCAGGACGTTCGAAAACCGAGGCTCCACTGTTTTAATATTTTATCTGTGATAACAGGTATCAAAGGTTCAACAGATACATTCACCGCTATATCAGCTTTGGTGGACATAATGGCAACGAATTCCATTACAACGACACCCTGAGGACACTTTCCGTCTCCTACTTTGGTGAGCTTCAGACTAATTTTGGGGTTTAGTTTTGAAGTCTTGAGCCACTCCTTTGACAGCCTCCACCCACTCTTGTTCTCTTGTCCCAGGGCCCAATGAACTTCCATTGACAATTGTACATTATCACTGTAATCCAAATGAGTCTTCATCCTTTATTCTGGACGAGAGGCTGAAAGCAGAGGAGCCCCTTCAAATCTGGGTGGAGAGTCCCTGTGCTTGTCCAAATGCCTGTGCCATAGGAGATCTGGGTCTTGGCTCGATCTTCCTAATTATCCTGTCACTCAGCGCTGCTGCTTACCTCCTACTTGGTAATTATGTTTTCTATATAACAAGGATGAAAAAGTGTCAAAGTGAAGGGGATTAATTTGTGACAAGTATCCGACGGTGCTTGTGAAAGGATCAGTCAATTTCAAAACATTTCTGATTTTTGCTAAATAGTCTTGGTTTAAGTTAATTCACACAGCCACATAAATTGTTATTCATGAGTGAGTTGTAAAAATATGACAACAAATTTTCAGCGTGATATTATGTTAGGTTCTAGGTTAGGTAGGTTCTCCAACATGTCTGAATGAAGGTATTTTATCAATATCTTTGCTGTTGAACTAATCCATTGAGCGTGATTTGAGGCCATAGTGGGCATTAATCCTCAATTTGTTTAAGATGGTTGGAATATTTACTCATGGGAAAAATGGCTATTTTTCAGGATGTCAGAGAGCAGTGTTTTGGTGTATTGCTTTCATTTGTTTGCCTATTGAAATGATCTATATTTCGGTGGTTATTAATCCCAGCTGGTTGGATTGTGAGCTAGTATTTTAGTTCAAAATTAATTTAGCTCACTTGTCAATTATGACATTTATTATATGTATGGGAAATTCAAAGGGGAGCTTCTCTCTGCCCAACAGAGTACACATTGAGGAATGCTGTAATTAGTTGTTCAATAATTTTATCTTGTGATATGTGATAAGTGATATGTCTTTATATGTGTATGAATCAAAGTCAAAGTCTGCTTTATTGTCAATTTCTTCACGTCAAGACACACAAAGAGATCGAAATTACTATCCCATGGTGACAAGACATAGTACACAATATACATACAAGTAAACAGCACAAAAAGTAAAAACAAGAAGGCACAAACAATGAATAAATAAGAGCGATGAATAAATAACAAATAAACAAATAACATAAATAAATAAATGTACCGCATCTGAAATAATTATACATAAAATAAATATAAATGATAGAATATGTATTTCATTATTCTTAATTTGATATAATAAACCTTTTTTGCTATGGTTATAATTAAGACAGCAAACTCCAATTCAAATTAAGTTGGCATATTGTAGAATAAAATGATTTTCAAATACTTTTCATCTTATATTTAATTGACTACACTAGAATGATAAGCTATACAGTGTTGTAAACTGCTAAACCAGGAGCTGTTTGTGCCTTCTTGTTTTTATTTTGCGTTGTTTACTTGTATGTTTATCGTGTACTGTGTCTCGTCACCGTGGGATAGGGGAAACGTAATTTCGATTTCTTTGTGTGTCTTGGCATGAAGGAATTGACAATAAAGCTGCCTCTGACTCTGACTCTGATGGATGTAGTGATTGTGTGAAGTAATAGAAATGATGTAATGTGAAGGTCATTCCATAAAAGCTTTAGGATCCATAGAATAGGACCGGGCGTGCGTAAAAGCCATGACCGAGCCCCATCCACCGTCCCCGGACAGCCACCCGGCCGAGCGCCGGCCCTCGACTTCCATCCACGGAGGTGAAAGAGAGCTCCGTAGAGTAGGACCGGGCGTGCGTAAAAGCCATAATAGTTTTTCAAACCTTCTGTGTCACTCCAAATCCTTAAATCCTTCAAACTCTTCATCCGCCGTGTCACTTAGAATCAAAGCCGCTAATGATGCCGGTAGTACGTGAGGCCCTTCGTCATCTCGTGATCAATCTTTGTACTTTATGTAAACAACCGCCACGCCATGCCGCGTCGCACTGCTGACATCACTTGAAATTCAAATTACAGTAACCCCTTGCTACATCACGGTTTGTTTATCGCGTTTTCACTTTTTTGGGGGGGGAATTAAAAAAAAAAAAAACACATAAGTCGCTTCTTATTATAAGTCGCCCCCCCACCCAAACTATGAAAAACAAACGCGATTTATAATCCGAAAATTACGGTAGTTACTAGTTTTTACCTTCGGCTAAGTGGCCTAGTGGTAGAGTGTCCGCCCTGAGACTGGAAGGTTGTGGGTTCAAACCGGGTCATACCAAAGACTATAAAAATGGGACCCATTACCTCCCTGTTGGAATTGGGGGGTTAGATCACCCAATAATTCCCGAGCGCGGCGCCGCTGCTGCTCACTGCTCCCCTCTCCCCTAGGGGATGGATTAAAAATCACACGGGGATGGGTTAAATGCAGAGGACAAATTTCACCACACCCAGATGTGTGTGTGACGATCATTGTGACTTTAACTTAACTTAACTTAACTTAACTAACTGCTGCATTGTCAATAGAATGTCACTTTCTGTACTGTACTGTATTCTGTTGACAGGCTCCTGTGCACTGAGACCTTTTCGAAGCAGCAGTGGCGTTCAAATTGTTCCAGAACACAGTGTGTGGTGTATGATCTGCTACCTCTTCACTGAAAAAAGGCCAGCAAGAAGACAATATACAGACATGATATATTCTGAAGCATTGCTGAAAGACCAGATGGTGTCTTAGGTTTATTGTGTAACATTAGTGAAGTAACTTTAATGTTTGGTGTGAACTCATAAAGTGTTGATATGTATATTTCATGCTTGTTTGTTTACTTTCACGAAACATAGTACTATACTGCTCATGTGTCTAATGTCTGGAGATCACAAAGCAAAAATGACCACACATGTTCACATTTGGTTCCCCTGTACAATCAAATGAGATACAATACATGATAATGCCTCTACTAAGACAATACAGTACATTCTCCAAACTCAATCCAACTCCATCCATTTTCTGAACTGCTTTTCACACAGAAGGCTGGAGCCATTTGTGGGGGAACCCCTGCACTTACCGGTTGTTTGTGATGAGCCTGCACTGTAATGTGGGACTTGGGAGCGTCTATGAGCATAATTCAAAAAGTCGGTCACCAGTACAGCTGATCCAACGCCAACACTTGCTCTAGAATGCATTGATATATAGAACAGTTATTTCCAACCAACAGTGGTTTTCGCTAGGTTGTAGTAAATTACACAAAATAGCAGAAAAACACGAGCCGACAGTGACAAAAAAAAAAAAAGCTTTGCTGGCATCTAACTTAATGTCTCAAAAGGAAAATTCCAGGAAAAAGGCCGGTAAGTTGCATATAACTACCACAACGTATCAGTGTTTGAATCGCCCTCAAGTCACTAAATAGCAAAGAAGCAAAGAGGATATCTGTCATTATTAAATATTAGCGGCTAGCAGGTTAGCATCTGTACATTTGTATAATTTGCACAACTGCTACTCTTGACTTTAACTAACTCTTTTCACATGTTATTCTGGCATTCAAGCCTTGTATTTTAATACAATTGAAGTGATAATTTAGCATTTCTATTAAACTGTTGGCAGGAGCTCATCTGTAAGTACAATATTTGTTGTTGCTGCACAGGTGCTAGTCTGCATCCCAACTACTGTCGAGGTGTTCTTTGTACCAAAATTCATTGTACATCTGGTGTATTTCCAATCGTAACTAACAAACTGCATTTACATCCAACACGTTTGAATGGCTACCATTCATTTTGTAAATATTATTCTTGGTGACCTATTCCCAGTTTGTCTCTCAATCCTCAGCATGGAGTCTTATCCCCCTTATGTTGTCGTAACATGGAAGTCCTTGGGTTAGCATCGCCCTCTCTGTTTAGCTCGCACATACATGATTGCAATTAAAGTTGGCGTTCTCCACTGACCCCTCATTCAATATGCTTTTAAACAAATGCACGAAGAAAAAGCATTGGTGCAGGCAAGTCGAGTTTGCAGGGAAATGCAAAGCAATACTTGAATCATAATTGTGAACATGCTAAGACTGTGACAGTTTATACGTAACACATGGTTGCCTCTTTATGTATCTGTAGTTAATTTGACTCTTGCATCTTCAAAGCAGAACCACGAATTCAACTATATTCACTCTGTTAAGTAATGCAGTATGGTAACCACATGGCCTAGTCTGCCTGGGTCACAAAGTCAAAAACAAACCCAGTCTTTTTCAATGTTTACAATTTCCAACTTTTAACATTCAAAAGGACATTTTTCATAAAGCAATGTGTAAGCCATTTCTACTAAATTGTCATTTGATAAAAAGAGATTCATCAATATGATACTCCCACATACTCCCAGATGTTCATGCACATGAATTCCTGCAACAGCACAAAAGTGCCCATATTGAAGAAGCAGGGGTTTCATGGGTTTATATAACTGTGGACTGCAAGCAGAGAGTGTATGAGACAAATGTATTTATAAAATAGGGTACTAAAGTGGTATCCAAAGTCTGCAGCACACTGGGGGACACTAGAGGATGCAGCACTAGATAACAAAAAAAGGATCTATCCATTTTCTATAGTTTTTGTCCTTTTCAGATGACTCATGAAAATAATTAGAAAAGGGAAGGTAAGTGGGTACAGTGTGACACAGCAATGGATTTTTACTCTTGTCCCATCTCACTCCCAGAGAAAAATAATCCTGCCCTGTTACACAGTTGTCATGAGTGGAGTAGGGAAATGGAGCAGGGTGACCAAGTGCAGCTTGGACCAGGGTTTATTGAAGCAAAACTCAAAAAGACAGACTCGGCAAACTGACGTGACTTAACAACAAAACCAACAGGACTAACCGACAAAGACGTGACACAAAAGACAGGAACCAA
Organism: Syngnathus typhle; assembly: GCF_033458585.1. Lineage (NCBI taxonomy): Eukaryota > Metazoa > Chordata > Actinopteri > Syngnathiformes > Syngnathidae > Syngnathus > Syngnathus typhle. The sequence goes on from NC_083742.1 coordinate 4,690,776, forward strand.
CCAAACCTCATGACAGTGCCACTTGCATCGTCAACATCAATGCTCCGACAGGGGGTGACACACAAACAGAACTTAAATACGTGACGGGTAACAAGAGGCAGGTGAGAATGATCACACTGATCATGGGCACACAGGAGGGGAGGGGCGAGCACACCGACACACAGAAACAAATGACAACCTATACACACAGCAAAACTGGGGACGAGACATGACAACAGTAAAAAAAAAGAATCTTGTCTTGTCCCATCCCGGTGAAAATGCTCCCATTCAGAATGACTTCCAATTCTACCAGATACATTTAAAAAAGTCACATTGTTTGTTGTCTTCTTTCTCCTCATGGAGTCTAACTATTTTACTGGATAATCCCGCTCCCCATTGGTCCTGTCAATATTTTACCGTACTGTCCTGTGAATAAAGGTAAAACTGACTCGCAACCCATGGAAACTCCACAGCTGCAAGATTCCATGACCATGAATTATAAAACAATGTCAGCCATTATTCACAAACAACATACAGATATGTGCCGAATAATTAATTCTGTCACTCCTCATGTCTGTTTCAACTGCCATGTTGTACAAGTGAAATAGAAAAGTTGCCATAACACAGCATTCCATAATGATATCTTGCTTAAGTATGAGGGGACAGAAGAAGGCGGGGAATGGCTCTCACTTCTGGCACGGTTCAGATGACTCATGTGAGATCACCCTTAACCTGATCTACCCCAACCATCAAAAGTCAAATCCCTTCAGAACATTAGGATATGATTAGCTGCAACTGATAGAGAACTTAAAAGGAGATCTGCCAATTTCTGGTTTGACTGATATGTGTGTGAACAATGCTGCCAAAAATTTCCGATACGCCAAAAGTGTCTTAATCCCAACCTCCTGACTTTTACACCCTTTTAAATGAAAACACAAGGAGACCAGGTACAAGCCTCAAGAAGCAATTGAGGCATGGTTACGAAGCATGTGAATATGATCGGGTTCACGCCTCATCAAGATGCTCTTCAGATGTTGGTAATGGGGTAAACAGATTCTGTGACTGAATTTAGCTGCTCCTAATGAGTTTAGCCTGATCATCGCTCTCAGTGGACTCATTGGTTCGATCACAGTCTTTTATGTGATGTTCTTCTGACCATGGACCCATCCAAATGTGAGCCCAGTTTTGAACCCACAAGCTCAGAGCTGTGAGGCGAATGTTCTAACCAGGTAATATATAATATGTATATATAACATATAACACTGGTCAACAACAAATTTTAATCATAAATAGTTTTATGTGTCGCTTGAGGTATATTTGATATATTTAAACTTGTTTTCCTTTTTAACTAGCATTTCAGATTTTTTTTAAATTAATTTTTATCTTTTGTTTTTAAGTTTCACCTATAAAAACCTGTAATATGGATTTTGACATGCATTTTTTTTTTTAACATGCATTATAATCATTATTATTATTATCATTATAATGATGATTATTATGGGGCGGCTCGGTGGCGCACTGGGTAGCACGTCCGCCTCACAGTTAGGGGGGTGCGGGTTCGGTTCCACCTCCACCTGTGTGGAGTTTGCATGTTCTCCCAGTGTCCGCGTGGGTTTTCTTCGGGCACTCCGCTTTCCTCCCTCATCCGAAAGACATGCTTGGTAGGCCGATTGAGCACTAGGTGTGAGTGCGAGTGCGGATGGTTGCTCGTCTCTGTGTGCCCTGCGATTGGCAGGCAACCAGTTCAGGGTGTTCCCCGCCTACTGCCAGATGACGGCTAGGATAGGCTCCAGCACGACCGCGACCCCCGTGGGGACAAAGCGGTACAGAAAATGGAAGGATGGATGGATGATGATTATTATCATGAAAACCTTAAGCACTAGAGGACTAAAGGCGGGCAAAATGTACTAAAAATTTGTTGACAAGTGTAATCATTCATCAACCTCACAGTGACTGCTTATGAGGATCCCTCGCCACTTGCTTCATCTATTGCGTACATTTCGCGAGTTTATAAGTAACGGGAGAATGGCATTTAAATACACGCTGATAGTGCGGTACGTGCCTCTGAGCAATGTGCGCCACTGTGACTGGGTTCAAGCGCAGGAGGCGGCAGCCGGTGTTATGCGCGAGGAAAGAAGCACCAACTGGTGCAGAAGGAGTCGGGCCACGTGACAATATAACGCGTTTGGTCTTTTATTTACTGTAAAGGTACAATACATGCACAGAACAGTATGGGAATGGTTATTAAGGGAATGGGAAAGGTTTATGTCGCGTAAAAGTATTGGGGAGGGTTTAAAAAGCTTTAATATTGTGTACTGGACCCCAATGCAACAGGAGATTCATGCGCAACTGTGACTCACTTTGGGTTCACTATGCATGACGTCACCTGAGTTAGTAATTCTGAATTCTGTAAACACATTGCATTGCTTGGCAAAGAAAAACACTATTCTGTTGACTTATAATACACCCGTGCCCTCAAGCAGCCAACAAGAAACACTACGTGTTGGAAATTTCAATACAAAGGTGTTTAAATTCCCAATTAATACACATACCATTTGTACTTTGCGGATCTTCGCTTTTTTTGCGGGTGGTTCTGAAACGCATCTCCCGTACTAAATGAGGGATCACTGTATTGTGTTTATTCTCTTTTCCATGTGTTCTACATTGCGCTGACAGAGGACAGGTTATGCCTGGGTCATGAACCCACATTCCGTCTGTGTTGTGTAATAATTCACAAGTTGAACAACTGCGGCAAGAGATTACTTCAATTTATAGTAATCCTTAGTGGATTTAGACTTCCTCAATGACATCATATCATCGTGAGGTTTGAAGTTGAAAGGATGACAGGTGCAGAAAGGAATCAATTTATTCATCACCACACCAGACTTCTGGGCAAAAGCCAGAGATTTTACACTGGGTGGACATTTTCCTTAAGACACGGCAAGCAGTTTTCCTTTGCATCTTCTAAATCTGTCCCCGTAGGAACCAAAATATAAAAGCATTGCTACAGCCAGGTTGACATAATACCTCACTGCAGCGCATCATTTGCATTCTTGTTACACCCTCTGAAACTGAGAAGTCATTGGCTACATTTACATGGACGCATTAATTTGGATTAAAAGCCTGATGGGAATCAAAACGCTGAAGGTGCACATAATAATAATAATAATAATAATAAATTATATTTATAACGCACTTTATATTCGGGGGAATCTCAAAGTGCTACATGGCAGATAAAAAACAAGAAAACAAAACAAGGACAAGTATAAAACAACTGGACGACAACTAAGATGTGAGAGAAATTACGGAAATGCTAAGGTGAAGAGGTGAGTTTTAAGTCCAGTTTTGAAAGAGTCAGCAGATTGGGGTGCTCTTAGGTGGTCGGGGGGGGAGTTCCACAGTGTAGGGGCTGTATGGCAGAAGGCCGGTCGCCCATGGTGCGCAGCTTGGTTTTCGGAACGTGGAGAAGGTGTGAATTGGATGAGCGGAGGCTTCGGCTGGCAGGTTTTGGGGCAAGGAGTTCTTTGAGGTATGGGGGAGCATGTCCGAGGATACAATGGTGAGTGAGGAGGGCGATCTTATAATCAATTCGGAATTTGATGGGGAGCCAGTGCAGAGAACGGAGGATGGGTGTGATGTGACTGCTTTTCCGCATCCTCAACAGGATCCTAGCAGCGCTGTTTTGAATGTACTGAAGCCTCTGGAGGCTCTTGCTAGGGATCCCGATGAGGAGTGCGTTACAATAGTCTAGCCTTGAGGAGACAAAGGCGTGGACAAATTTCTCAGCATCCGTCAGGGTAAGTGTGGGGCGGAGTTTGGAAATATTTCTGAGGTAGAAGAAGGAGGTTTTGCAGATGTGTTTTATGTGTGACTCTAGGTTGAGTTGAGGGTCCAGTTTCACACCCAGGTTGGTGACAGTGACTGAGAGGGGAATAGTGAGACAGGCGAATAAGATGCTTGTTATTGGGCAGGTATGGATCTGATGGGGAGTGCCAATTAACATGGCTTGGGTTTTGTCACTGTTAACTTGCAGGAAGCTGAGATTCATCCACGCCTTTATCTCCTCCAGACACAGGGAGAGGATGGATGAGGGAGATGGAGAAGGCTGGGTTATGGAGAGCGGGGGGTCAAGTTTGAGGTATAGCTGGGTGTCGTCCGCATAACAATGAAATGAGATGCCAAACTTCCTCATTATATTGCCGAGGGGTAGTATGTAGAGAGTGAAGAGGGTAGGACCGAGTACAGATCCCTGGGGGACACCGGAGGTGACAGTGTGAGTGTCGGATTTTTCCCCCCCAGGGAAACGTACTCGGTCCGGTTCGAGAGGTAGGACTGAAGCCAGGTTAGAGCAGTGCCAGAGAATCCAGTGGAGTGAAGTTGGTTAAGGAGGATATTGTGGTGGACAGTGTCAAATGCAGCGGACAGATCCAACATCCCATTCGGAATATTCGGATTGGATCAAGCTCATTCCGATCAAGATTTTATCCCAAATAAGAGGGGTTAGTTTATGTTCATGTCCAATCAGCATGTATGAAAACACTTATCCCAAAATGTCGGAATAAACTGTCTTTATTGTATACAGTATCCATGTTTCTGTTATTCTTGGAAGCTAGTAGAAGCAGCAAAAGACATGGCGGGTGCAGGAGCTGCTCTTCTGCAGGTAACATTGCAACTCTACTAAGAAGTGTTAACTCGATGTAACAGCTCAAACGGGAAAAATATGCAAAATAATGCTAATGTTAAAAATAGAAATGGACAGAGCCATGTTTGGTTGACACAGAAGTTGCTTCGGCTTCTTCTACTATATGTCGTCAACCTGCGCATGTTAGAATGATTTGTTCCGTCTGAAAGGGTGACGAATGAATGATATTTTTAGTGTCCATGAAAACAGTGCATCCAATAATAATTTTGGTTTGGATTGAAGAAATTTTGTCCGTGTAAACATAGACACTAGTGATCATATCAGTCAGGGTTAGTTCGTTTTTTTTGGGTAAGATCACACTCTTTCCTCTGTCTCATGCACTCATTCAATAGCGAACAGCCATTTAGACTGATCAATTGTCACCGACGGCCGACGCCATTTTGCATACTATGATCATTCATTCAAATCGATAAGTCATGAACTACTGTGTAATGTAAACTGCAACTCAGTTTTACAGTTTGAGTTCCTGCTTTCTGATCAGTCTTTCATGGGTCATTGTGTTATTTGTTGTGCTCTGTGCCATGTCAAGTTCAAGTCCTTTTTCTAGTGTTTATTTTGATACTTTGTTCCCTGTTGTTTTGAATTATTTTTTCTATAGTTTTCCGTGTCCTTTAGTACCTTGTTTGCATTTTTGTTTCATTCAAACGGATTCTTGTTTTTGAGTGAACCCCTTTTCCCTGCATTTGGGTCCTTTTCACCACAAACCCTAACACAACTTGGCTTGGATTCGTTCAGAATGAGTCGTGCAATCCAATTCATTTTTTTGTTGTGACATTCGTTTTGGGTAGTACACAAAGGCCAAAAGGTTCAATTGCTGGTACTTCATTCACGTCAGCTTTGATGCTTGCCTTATCCATGTCCACTTTGCCTTGAATAAAAATGATGGTCTTCAATTAGCTTTCATTTACCCATTGCCATTCTACTAGTTCTACTGTAAAAATGAGCGGAACAAAGAAAAGGAAAGTGGCCAATGACTGCCAAGTGTTTAATAAAGACACAGTGTGCAGATCCGTGTGGGTAAGATGTCTGAACCTGGGCGCGAGTGGAGGGGAAACCTGGCATGAGTGAACATGCGTTTGAGCTTACTCCACTGACTCACGCCAGCCAAACAGCTATAGTATAAACGCATGTATTATTGTATTGTATTGTATTGTATTGTATTGTATTGTATTGTATTGTATTGTATTGTATTGTATTGTATTGTATTGTATTGTATTGTATTGTATTGTATTGTATTGTATTGTATTGTATTGTATTGTATTGTATTGTATTGTATTGTGTTGTGTTGTATTGTGTTGTATTGTATTGTATTGTATTGTATTGCATTATTGTAAGTATTGCCTGTCTCTCACGTAGGCAAAATGTCGGCAAGAAAAGTGGAGGCCAAAGTCGATGAGTTTCTAATGCTAACCCAAGCCATGGGCTCACCACCTGTAGGAGGGGACAAAGGGGTCGGGTGGAAAAGCGAGCTGGGCGGCGGCCAAAGGCGGGGACCTTGGCGGTTCGATTCCCGGCTGCAGAAGCTGGCTCTTGGGACTTGGAATGTCCCCTCTCTGGCTGGAAAGGAGCCCGAGCTGGTGTGTGAGGCAGAAAAGTTCCAACTAGACATGCCTCCACACCTAGTTTGGGCTCTGGTACACGCCTTCTTGAGAGGGGCTGTAATCTCTTCCACTCTGAAGTTGCCCACGGTGAGAGGCGTCGAGCAGGTGTGGGCATACTTATTGCCCCCCGGCTGGGCGCCTGCACATTGGGGTTTACCCCGGTGGACAAGAGGGTAGTCTCCCTACGCCTTCGAGTGGGGGGGACGGGTCCTGACTGTTGTTTGTGCCGATGCACCGGACCGCAGCTCAGAGTACCCACCCTTTTTGGGGTCCTTAGAAGAAGTGCTGGAGAGTGCTCCTTCTGGGGACTCTATCGTTCTACCGGGTGACTTCAATGCTCACGTGGGCAATGACAGTGAGACCTGGAAGGGCGTGATTGGGAGGAACGACCCCCCGATCTGAACCCAAGTGGTGTTCTATTATTAGACTTCTGTGCTCGACACAGATTGTCAACAATGAACACCATGTTCAAACATAAGGGTATCCATGTGTGCACTTGGCATCAGGACACCCTAGACCGCAGTTCGATGATCGACTTTTTAGTAGGGGTGTAAATCGCGGGTTTTGTCACGATACGATATAATATCGATACAAAGAACTACGATACGATATTTGCCAATATCTTAAAGCCTGCTGCGATTCATCCACGATATATCGCGATATAGTGCTCTACGATCGATTTTTTTTTTTTAATAAAAAATATAGAACAATATCCTGATTTATAACAATTCATACGCAAAATCAACAAGGTACTGCAAACTCTTTATTTAGGAAATTACAAGAGTATTGCAGTATACAAAGTGCTTATTTTAACACTGAACTTTGATGTCGTGTTTTTTCTTTAAATGTGCGGCGAGATTTGTGCTCCCTGAATATTTTATCACCGCATGGCAGGATTTACAAACTGCACGTTGTCCGTTGAGCCATCTTTTCTTTGGAATCCAAAGTGCTTCCAAACGAATGACTTGAAGCCTAAAGGGGAGCAAATTTCCTCGTCTTTTTGGACACTAGCCATAGCACCAGCCCAGGAGCCGCGTACTAGTTGTCGACTCCCCTTTCACGTGCAGCAACGCCGCGCACTGCTCCCTGATCCCGGAAAGAGGAAGCAAGCAACAATGAACTGGGTTTCAAAATAAAGTCGCGTCTAATGTCCGAGGTCAAACACGGCGATATAAATCGATGTTTACGTTTAGCATCGATGCCAATAAATCGTAGCGCATTATATCGATTAATCGATGTGTATCGATGTATCGTTACACCCCTACTTTTTAGTCATGTCATCGGCCGCATGTTTTGGACACTCGGGTGAAGAGAGGGGCGGAGCTGATAACTGATCATCACCTGGTGATGGGTTGGCTCCGATGGTGGGGGAAGATGCCGGTCCGACCAGGCCGACCCAAATGCACTGTGAGGGTCTGCTGGGAACGTCTGGCAGAATCCCCTATTAGGAAGAGCTTCAATTCCCACCTCCGGCAGAGCTTTTCCCATGTCCCGGAGGAAGCGGGGGACTTTGAGTTCGAGTTGACCATGTTCCGTGCCTCCGTTGTTGAGGCAGCCGACTGGAGCTGTGGCCCTAAGGTGGTAGGTGCCTGTCACGGCAATCCCCAAACCCGCTGGTGGACACCGGCGGTAAGGGATGCCGTCAAGCTGAAGAAGGAGTCCTATCGGGCCATTTTGGCCTGTGGGACTCCGGAGGCAGCCGACAGGTACCGGATGGCCAAGCGTTACGCGGCTTTGGCGGTTACCGAGGCAAAAACCCAGGGATGGGATGGGTTTGGTGAGGCGATGGAGAATGACTTTCGGACGGCTTCGGGGAAATTCTGGTCCACCATCCGGCGTCTCAGGAGGGGGAAGCAGTGCACCATCAACACTATTTACAGTGGAGATGGCGTGCTGCTGACCTCGACTCGGGACGTCGTGAGTCGGTGGGGAGAATACTTCGAAGACCTCCTCAATTCCACCGACACGCCTTCCATTGTGGAAGCAGGGCCTGGAGAATCTGAGGTGGACTCTCCAATCTCTGGGGTCGAAGTCACTGAGGCAGTTAAAAAACTCCTCGGGGGCAAGGCCCCGGAGATGGATGAGATCCGCCCGGAGTTCATAAAGGCTCTGGATGTTGTGTGGCTGTCCTGGCTGACACGTCGCTGCAACATTGTGTGGACATCGGGGACGGTGCCTCTGGATTGGCAGACTTGGGTGGTGGTTCCCCTCTTGAAGAAGGGGGACCGGAGGGTGTGTTCCAACTACAGAGGAATCACACTCCTCAGCCTCCCTGGTAAGGTCTATTCAGGGGTGCTGGAGAGGAAGGTCCGTCGAGACGTCGAACCTCGGATTCAGGAGGAGCATTGTAGTTTTCCTCCTGGCCGTGGAACACTAGACCAGCTCTATACCCTCGGCAGGATCCTCGAGGGGGCATGGGAGTTCGCTTAACCCAGGGGTGGGCAAACTTTTTGACTCGCGGGCCGAACTGGGTTCTAAATTTGGACCGGAGGGCCGGACCAGGAGCAGATGGACGTAGGCGTTGTGTGAAGTCATATAAGCGACCTGTAAAGGTCATTGCATAAAAGATCTTGGCCTTTAGTAGGTAGTAAAGCATGGATATTCCAAACAGGTTTTTCGAAAACAAATGCATTTATTAATAGCATTAAAAAAAAAAAAAATCACTAAAAAACTGCTATCAGTGATTCTCATAAAATACGACACTGTTATTATGAATAACAATCTCCATCACTTCAATGCCTGCAGGTCAGATTAATGCAGTGCTTCTCAAATAGTGGGACGGGCCCCCCTGGGGGGGCGTAGTGCGATACCAAGGGGGGCGCGGGAACATGTTTTTCTTTTGGCTGTATTAGATTAAAGGGTAATTACACATCCACTGCAGTAGGTGGGGGTGGCGGTATCACTGGAAGAGTATTTGCTCTACAGCAGCACTTTGAATCTGTTCTGTTACAGACTAAAAAACACTGTTATTAATAAAGTTATTCTTTATTGTAAATTGATCTTTCTTTTTTTTTTTCCTTTAATGTTAATAACATGGGGGGGGGCGCAAAATGTTTTCTTCTTCCTAGGGGGGGGCGTCACAGGAAATAATTGAGAAGCACTGGATTAATGAAAGATGTTTATCTTATGAGATCACATCAAACGGCAAACATTCTGACCAAATATATCATCTTGAAGAATCGGTGAAAGCATACATCCAAACAAAGTAATCAAAACAGCAACACGGTGAGGGGTATCTGAAAGTCAGAGCAGAGTTTTAACTCGCAAACACCTGGTAACAGAGGTGAGGACGTCGCGAACGTCGAGCCAAATTGGTCACTCTTTTTTTAACATTCGGCACTCACTTCTTTTCTTCTGGCCACTCATTTTAACGGAAGGATTCCAGGGGAAGGTTTGTGGGTGGCTTTAGCGTAAAACGGTATCTGAAAGCTCAGCGCGCGAATTGCAAGAACGCCGTCGTCACAGCTCACGCTCTAAATTCGGGGCTGATACAAATAGAGCGCGAGTGCGCCATGTCCGTACTACTGAGTACGTACACGCACTTGTGAGTGTGCACCGAGCTTTCCGACACGGCTTCCGGTAGTAAATGCGCAGGCGAGCGCTTCCCCATCTACTGGGGAAACGCAGTCATTGCAGTCAATATGACCAAAAAAACGTTTTAATAATACAATTTATTCAGGGTTGGCGGGCCGGATTGAACGGTCCCGTGGGCCGGATGTGGCCCGCGGGCCGTAGTTTGCCCACCCCTGGCTTAACCAGTCCACATGTGTTTCGTGGATTTGGAGAAGGCGTTCGACCGTGTCCCTCGGGAAGTTCTGTGGAGGGTGCTTCGGAAGTACAGGGTGCCGAGCCAACTGATAAGGGCGGTTCGGTCCCTGTATCATCGATGCCAGAGTTTGGTCCGCATTTCCGGCAGTAAGTCTGATTTGTTCCCAGTGAGGGTTGGACTCCGCCAAGGCTGCCCTTTGTCACCGATTCTGTTCATAATTTTTATGGACAGAATTTCTAGGCGCAGCCGAGGCGTTGAGGGGGTCCAGTTTGGGGACCTCAGCATTGCGTATCTGCTTTTTGCAGACGATGACGTGCTCTTGGCTTCTTCAAGCCGTGATCTTCAGCTCTCACTGGAGTGGTTCGCAGCCGAGTGTGAGGCGGTCGGGATGAGGGTCGGAACCTCCAAATCCGAGTCCATGGTCCTCAGTCGGAAAAGGGTGGAATGCCCTCTCCGGATCGGGGATGAGATCCTGCCCCAAGTGGAGTAGTTCAAGTATCTTGGGGTCTTGTTCACGAGTGAGGGCAGGATGGAGTGTGAGCTTGACAGGCAGATCGGTGCAGAATCGGCAGTAATGCGGACTCTGTACCGGTCCGTCGTGGTGAAGAGATAGCTGAGCCAAAAGGCTGCCCTCTCCCCACACTGGAAGAGCTACACAGAACCCGCTGTCTCAAAAAAACACAGAACATTCTGAAGGACACTTCCCACCCTGGCCACTCCCTTTTCGAACTGTTGCCATCAGGCAGACGCTACAGAGCAATTAGGTCAAGGACTAGCAGATTTGCCAACAGTTTTTACCCTACAGCGGTAGTTGCATTGAATGCAGCTAAACGTAAATGATTGTGCCTGTGTATGTTCTTCTTCTGTGGGTTTTAGCTTGTATTTTTTAAATCTTTTATTCTATTTATTCTGTTTATTTTTTTATCTCATGCGCGGATCGGTTGGCACTTTTTAAATTTCGTTGTACATGTTACAATGACAAATAAAGATCTATCTATCTATCTATCTATCTATCTATCTATCTATCTATCTATCTATCTATCTATCTATCTATCTATCTATCTATCTATCTATCTATCTATCTATCTATCTATCTATCTATCTATCTATCTATCTATCTATCTATCTATCTATCTATCTATCTATCTATCTATCTATCTATCTATCTATCTATCTATCTATCTATCTATCTATCTATCTCTCTCTCTCTCTCTCTCTCTCTCTCTCTCTCTCTCTCTCTCTCTCTCTCTCTCTCTCTCTCTCTCTCTCTCTCTCTCTCTCTCTCTCTCTCTCTCTCTCTCTCTCTCTCTCTCTCTCTATCTATCTATCTATCTATCGCTCCTACCCTCACCTGTGGTCACGAGCTATGGGTTGTGACCAAAAGAACGAGATCCCGGATACAAGGGGCCGAAATGAGTTTCCTCCGCAGGGTGTCCGGGTTCTCCCTTAGAGATAGGGTGAGAAGCTCGGTCATCCAGAAGAGACTCGGAGTAGAGCCGCTGCTCCTCCACGTTGAGAGGAGCCAGATGAGGTGGCTCGGGTATCTCATCAGGATGCCTCCTGAACGCCTGCCTGGGAGGTGTTCCGGGCATGTCCCACCGGTAGGAGAACCCGGACGAGCCAGGACGCGCTGGAGAGAGTATGTCTCTTAGCCAACCTGGGAACGCCTTGGGATCCCCCGGGATGAGCTGGATGAAGTGGCTGGGGAGAGGAAAGGCTGGGAATCCCTCTCTAAAGCTGCTGCCCCCGCGACCCGACCCCGGATAAGCAGAAGAAGTTGGATGGATGGATGGTACCAACTGCTCAATCTAACAATACAAAATACAACCAAAGTATAATGATAATTAATGTATCAATTATAAAGTATCCAGTAAAGTGCTTGAAAAAAGAAAACCACTATATAGTGAATTTCTGAAATTCAAAACTAAAGAATCAGGAAAAACATATCAAAGATCAGATCAACTAAGATCTCAAAAAATATTACACCAAACTATTGCAAAATTGAAAAATAATGAACATATAAAGAATCTGGAATATATTAAAGAATGTCATTTAAAATGGTCATAGAAAGGACAACTATCCACCATATTTTATAGAAAACAAAATTACGTAACATACACATTATGGATGGCGTGGATAAATTCAACAGATTTTTTGCTAACTTTGGACCAAATTTAGAAGATATAAAATAAAATAAAAAATATTTGAAAGAGAATTCAATGAAGAAAAATGAAGAAAAAAAAAGTTATTGATAGTGTTAATCGTTGTAAAGAAAAAACATCTACCGACTGATATGAGCAGTTCTCATATCAGTCGGTAGATGTTTTTTGAGAACAGTGAAAAAGGTCATTGTGGGAATCTCCAAACTACTTACTTACATTGCTAATTTATCATTCCAAAGTGGGCAATTGCTGAATAAAATGAAAACTGCAAAACTGATTCACATCTACAAACCTAGAGACAGCTTTTCAAATTCTTGGCTCATTTCCTTCTCCCACAGTTTTCCATTCTCAATTTCCATTTCCCTTCTCCCACAATTTTCAAAAATTCTTGAAAAATCTTTCAATAATAGATTAGATAAATTCATAGAAAAGCACAAACTAGTCTCTGACAGTCAGTATGGATCTAAAGCAAATTGATCAACATTAGCTTTAGCATAATTCATCGGCGATATAACTGATTCAATAGACAAGAAGAAACTCACAGTTGGATTGTTGTCAATCTACAGAAAGCAGTTGACACCATAAATCATGATATCTTAATCAATAAACTACAACATTGTGGCCCTTAAATGGCAAAAAAGCAACTTAAAAGAAGGGCAACTGTGAAGTTTGGTGAGTTTCAATCAAAGTTTTTGGAGTTTGTGTGTGGCGTCCCCCAGGGCTCAGTTTTAGGACCATTGGTTTGGCCCATGCTTCCCACCCAGCAGGCATGCAGTCTGGTACATGTTTTTAGGTATCTTTTTTGTTGCTCAATATTGTCTTTATTCACTCGTTAAGAATGTGCTTCTTATTTCTGCCACAATATCAACTTTACAGTTTGAGTTATTGATCCAGTTTGCAAACACAACTGAACTATACTTTCTTTTGGACTCTCTTCCAGGGATGTAATAGGCATTAAAAGCAATGAAGCACTTACTACAAGAAAAACATTTCATAATGTAATATATAACCCAACATTTTTTATATATGACAATTTATTTAGTTTGCCTGGACTTGGTGGCGAGTGTCTCAAGTGTCTCTTGTGCAGTCACTTGACTTTTCAAGTTGAGCCATGTTGCGAAATCTTGGTCTGGCTATAGTCTCATGCTGCACCTGTCAAGGGTTTGAGCTCGGATTGATCTGTGGGCCTGCTATTTGCACTTCCCTCTGGGGTCCTCCCTAACAGAGTGGAGCCCACTGTGGTCTCCTACGTTTCCCTTTTCCAGGGTGTGGTGTGCTGTATCGTCAGCTTTCAGTTGACCGGCTGGGGATGCTCTGTGGTATGAGGTTGTGGTCTCTTTGCCGCTGGGATCCCGCAACCGGGTGGGCTTGGCTTTCAGTGTAACTTTAGGAGAATATAAAAAACTCTTTCGTTGCACATCAATTGTGCTCAGGCAGGTTTCTCATACCCTTATACTGCATGACTATGACTGAACAGTTAAAAAAAAAAAAGGTTTGCAGCTGCATGCATGGTAAGAAAAAATACACCATCTGTCCAACATTGTGTCATGAAATATAATTAATTTTACATGCCTCGTTTCTTGGGCACACACCTTTTAGAACTGGCTGTAAAACGATGTTTTGACTTAGCACTTTGGCGAATCATAGCTCATCTGCATGCTTGTAATGGGAAGCATATGCTTATGCTTTTTTTCCTTAGGCCACTGGGGACAATGTTTCACATGACCTTTAGCTGCTGCTGCCAAACTCAGACGGCTCTACAATGTTTCTTACCTGCTGTTAGTAACGTCAGGCAATGAAGAACATGCTTACAAAAAGACAGCTGCTACAAAGATTTACAGTGTAAGCCTTGGATCTGACCTAATTTCTATAATACATATTGTGAGAGTGGCGGCTCGGTGCCGCACTGGGTAGCACGTCCGCCTCACAGTTAGGAGGGTGCAGGTTTAATTCCATCCCCGGCCCTCCCTGTGTGGAGTTTGCATGTTCTCCCCGCGTGGGTTTTTTCCGGGCACTCCGGTTTCCTCCCACATCCCAAAAACATGCTTGATAGGCTGATTGAAGACTCCAAATTGTCCCTAGGTGCGAATGGTTGTTTCTCTCTGTGTGCCCTGCGATTGGCTGGCAACTGGTTCAGGGTGTCCCCCGCCTACTGCCCGATGACGGCTGGAATAGCAGCACTCCCGCGACCCCTGTGGGGGCTAAGCAGTTCAGAAAATGGATGGATGGATATTGTGAGAGTGACCCTTTGAAACCTCTGTGGGGATATTTTATTTAAAAAAAACCAATCCAAATTATTTCTTGCATCCATTTTTTCAAGCTTCCACAAACACAAACCCTCATGAAATATCCAGTTTTGTGGTCAGACAAATGCATTGTACTCAAAATACAAAACAGACAGAAACAATAGAGACCCAGACATGATGATCAGCTGCTCACTGGAGCTGTTTGGTACTGGTTTGGTTCAAACTGGATTTGAAAACTGTGGTCAACAAGAGTTGGAAACTTTTTGACTTTGCCATTTAAATGAAGGCGATAACTCTCACACCTCTGAACAATTGCTGATTTTTTTTAGGGGTTAAAGGGACACAAAACTATGATGGTCCAATTTACACTAACAAGCTCAGTTTATGCATTTTCTCATCAGAAAATTTTAAATAATTGTCAGTTTCTGTTTCATCCATTCATTTTGGAGAAATAATGAAATAATTAATGCCATCAGAAACTCCCACATTTAATGAGGAATATGGACACGCCCCCTGCAGTCCCTTCATGTCTTGGTGGGAGTCACTTGTGGGAGCGATCACACAAATTGTCCAAATTTGTTTTTTGGCTGGTTTATAGTGGGCATGACTTCACTTTCGGTGCGATTTGACAGCACATCACATACACACATATGCACCCTTGAAACTGACCTTTGGTTCAAGATATTTGTGACAGCGGCTTCGTGGAAGACTTTTGTGACGCCCACATTACTCCACTCTGCAATGCATTTGACACTGCTTGACACGCCCACTCGCCCAAGCTGTTGGAGACAGAATTGGAAAAGCTCTTGTACGTATGTGTTCAGTGTTTCCGCTGGAGTATTGTGCTTTGAATTTCCAGACACGAGTGGCGTGTCGTTGCCGGACAAATCGGGGGCACGCTGACTTTTTAAAACAACGATTTAGTATTGAAACAAGCATTTGGTTTTTTTTTGTAGTGGATTAGAAACGGCTGCACCTTTGTTTTTTAATTGTATGTAACCAAAAACTCTATGGACCGCCAATGATTTAGTATTGAAACAAGTACCTGTATTTTTTTTAAGTGAATTAGAAACGACTGCACATTTGTTATCTTGTGTCTGCCTTGTGATGCCTAATGTTGAACAGTTTGTCATTTAAGAGAACCCTCTTAGATCAGCTGTTAGGTGGCTAATACAAAATGAAAGCACAGAGGACCAAGCAGAATCCAGGCTTTTTGGGAAAGTATTGTACTTAAAGAACCCCAAATAATCGTGGAGCTATTATACTACGCTGCTGCCCTTGTGGAAATGATCTTGATGTCAAGTCATTCTGGGGGTTTTCCTGGTTAGATGACATCATCAAGACTAAACTGTGGGTGTCCAAATTGCTCTCTGTGGGTGGGAGGCAGCAAGACACCTGCCCTTTTCTTTTGCATTTATGCTTATTTTTTTACATTTCAACTCAAGTAAGCTTATGCAACTTTAACATGGAGAGATATTATTTTGTTATGAAATACTGTACATCACACTCATAACTGTTCTATGTTCCATTTATAAAGAAGAACACTGAAATCTTGTTTGTGTCAGGAGTAGATTTTGTCACATTGAATATGATGCACACTGAACTATAAACAGGAACAGGAAATGTGGCCTCCAATTAAAAGGGGGAAAAAGAAACATGTTTACAGCACCCAACACATTATTCCTTATGTTATTGCCTGAACATTTTAAAATACTCCAACATTTCCAAAACTCAAAGCGTGTAATTAACCCAATAAAGAAAACAGTTCCGATTTTTTCATAGATCATTGTAAACATGCTAGTCTACCACAACGCCGCCCCATTTGCAATGGTAACATAATAGCAGTAGAGTACAAGGGGAAAGCATGAGCAGAGCGGTGTCCCGTTTTTCATAGACGATCCCCTTAACTGGACTTAATCCCCTTGATTTTTGAGAGCCTTAAAAAAACCTTATGAAAAGTATACCGTACTGTAATCCTTAATCCTTTGTGTTTTAAAGAAAGCATAGTGCAGACCTGTTACAACACCTGGGGCCTCATATACAAAAGTTGTGCATGCACAAAAACGTGGCGTACCGTTCCACATGTTCCTCATGTTCATATTTATCAAGAGTGAAACGAGTGTGAGACTGTGCGGTGCTCTACACCAGTGGTCCCCAACCTTTTTGCGCCACGGACCGGTTACGTGTCAGAAATATTTTCGTGGACCGGCCTTTATATAAATAAATAATACATTTCTATAAATAAATAATTCATTTGTAATAAATATATAAATACGATGAAATAAAATGATACGACTGGCAGAAAAACAAGTATAAACCACATAAAATAAAACTCACCATTACGTTGAATTAGTGGGAGCACTGAGCTTGTTTCTCAGAAACGAGCTGGTCCCATGTAGGCATAATCGGAGACAATGACACCTGAAGCGGTTAAGGTTTGTCTTTTAATACAGGATGCTTGGTCTCCATGTGCCGAAGCAGTTTTGAAGGTTTCATTGCCTCGTTAGCTAGCCTGTCGCCACAATTTATGCAGAGTAGGCTTGGCGCGTCAGAGTCACCTGTGGCGATAAATCCATATTTTAAGTAGAACTCCAAACATTTTCTTTTAAATGCAGCTTTCGTTTTCTTAGAAGTCATAGCCTCTTCTTCTTCCGTCTCCTCATTGGGCTTTTTTTTCCGTTTCCGAAGAAGCTTTCCAAACATCTGTTCCTTGCTCAAGGCGGCTCGGTAGGGCACTTGGGTAGCACGTCCGCCTCACAGTTAGGAGGGTGCGGGTTCGATTCCACCTCCGGCCCTCCCTGTGTGGAGTTTGCATGTTCTCCCCGGGCCCGCGTGGATTTTCTCCGGGCACTCCGGTTTCCTCCCACATCCCAAAAACATGCTTGGTAGGCCGATTGAACACTCCAAATTGTCCCTAGGTGTCAGTGCGAGTGCAAATGGTTGTTTGTCTCTGTGTGCCCTGCGATCGGCTGGCAACCAGTTCAGGGTGTCCCCCGCCTACTGCCCGATGACGGCTGGGATAGGCTCCAGCACGCCCGCGACCCCAGTGGGGACTAAGCGGTACAGAAAATGGATGGATGGATGTTCCTTGCTCATACGTATTTGCTTGCTTCGCGGGCTTGACTGAGGTGACATGTCACATGACCAAGACGAGCGTCTTGACCTGAACCGATGGATGTAATTGGGACATTTTTTAAAATATTTTTTCAAAATAAATTCTTACTCATTTTTGCTAGCTTTGCGGGCTCA
Source organism: Syngnathus typhle (assembly GCF_033458585.1). NCBI lineage: Eukaryota > Metazoa > Chordata > Actinopteri > Syngnathiformes > Syngnathidae > Syngnathus > Syngnathus typhle. The sequence goes on from NC_083742.1 coordinate 4,708,484, forward strand.
ACTGGGGAAACATGTCACACGACTGGGACGAGCCTCTTGACCTGAATTAATTGATCGTCGATAAAATAAATATGTTTTTTTTCTGTGCAGCTTGGCGCCCCGGTGCCAAGTGACCCACGGACTGGTACCGGTCCGCGGACCGGTGGTTGGGGACCCCTGCTCTACGCCACCTACATGACTGCCGTGCGTTTTTATTACTTGAGACCCGTTCGTAGAGGTGATGCCAGTAGGGGCGGCTGGTGGTTTTTACAGGGTGGGATGGGCGCTATAAAATGATATTTATATTTACGTAGATTATATACCTTAATTTCTGGACCACAAAGCACACCTGACTAAAAGCCGCAGCGCTTCAATTTAGACATTAAATCAAATTGTACATACATTGGCAGTTTTGCTTTATTACAGGAATGAGAATGGCAAATGTGAAGAAAACACTGAAAAGTAGCCGGGGTTTGGGAGCCTCCACACCATAATACATGTGCAATGTGCACTATTTCCAAGAGAAGATATAACAGATGGATTAAAAAAAACAACTTCGAATTGTCTTAAACACAAGTAATCACTTTTTTTAAACCCCAAAAGAATTGTGAACATAGAAAGTTGTGTAAAAAAAATGGGCCTAGCAGGTTTGCTCAAGAGTAAGTAACAAGAAGTGTTTTTGTCCAAAGAAAAAATGGTACAAATCCCACAGCTGCCAGGTAGCCTGCTTCATGCGGAAGGTTGCTAAATACTCTTTGAGGGACAAAAACACAATTCTTGCTTGTAACCACTGGCGTGACCCCATTCTTCATCACTGTGTGGACACTTACTGAATGCTTCACTCTTTGCATGTGGTCAGTTTCAATAAAATATTTTGTCAACAAAGCTCCCACAGTCATTACACAAATGATGAATGAATATTCATGATTAACATGGATTGAGATTATTTCATTGGTTCAATATGATGACAGACCCTGTTGATACTTATTTGAGAGGTAGGAGTCTAGTACATTACGTGCAATCAATTCCACATGGATTGAGGAGTTTGAAAGCAGTGTGCTTGAATTCATGTGTACACACAGATTCAAAAATATTGCCAATGGCCAGGCCAAACCTGCTCAGAACAAGCCCTTATATGGCACGAGGCCTGAAGAGGAGGTAGACTGGTCCCCTGATGAAAGAGGCATGTGATACTGCTAAAAATGCTCTGGCTAATGTACTCTGCTGGCACACCCATCTCAAATCACACGGGTTGCCCTGACAGTATATGACTCAGACTACGCAATGGCTTGTGAACAGAGGGTCAACAATACTCGGTAGCCAATCTGGCTTCCTTGTCATCGAAGCCTTGCCAGTTGATACTTGCGATCTTGGAGGGCTGGCAATTCACAGCCTTTGTTGAACACAAGCCACTCACCTTGCCAAGACCTATGAGCCATTGTCTGGTCAATAATGGCATCAACTATCGGCAATATACATAATAGCGGAATACACGAATGACATCCGACACACGAGTGGCAAGGATTTTTCTCCCAAGTGGTGTTTGGATCCCTTCACTTGGGCTAAGGACTCTGCTCCACCATTTAGGTCCACAGGACAACACCCACTGCACTGCATTTGTAAAGCAGGGGGCTCAAGTTTCATACATGGCACATGCTGGATTTTTATGCCATCACATGGTTTGCTGTGTGTTTGACTGTTTTGGTATAGAGAGGGTGTGTCTTTTCCACATGATGCACTGACATGGAGAAAACCCATTTCATACAAAAACACCATGAATCTGAGCCCGAGCCTTCTTACTATGATGAAAGAGTTTTAACCATTCATTGCTTTGCTACTGTAATAACAGGAATTTTGCAGCGTGATTGAGTTGAGTAGATAAAGCACACATTCATTTAAGAACTTCATTTCCATCATATGAAACTTTGAAAACGGAATACCTCCTTAGTGCATTGAATGCTCTGGGAACTTAACCTTTTGCATGGTACAGTTCACATTCCAAATCCAGTTTCATCAGCTTGATTTAGTTCTCACCCTGAGGTCAGTTCTGCAGAGAGTGTTGGGGTCATGATTTCTACTGAAGAGTCAAGTGAGAGGTGGTGATTGCACACAGGAAGGAATGTTGGTGTTTAACTTTGGTATCCAAAATAAACAATGTCCTCTTGAGTTCAGATGGCAATAAATGCACATTGTAACATTGTAATTCAGTGTGAAATTTAACAACCTGCTTTACAGACTGAGCCACAGCCACCTATATATGTATGTGTGCGTGTGTGTATATATATATATATATATATAGGTATATGAGGTATATGAGGAGGGCGCTTGCCGCCATCAACATCCGTAAGGCGGCGGGCCCTGACAACATCCCGGGTTGGGCGCTGAAGGACTGCGCTGGTGAGCTGACGGATGTCTTCACGGACATCTTTAACACTTCCCTGCAGCAGGCCATCGTCCCGTCGTGTTTCAAAGCTGCCACCATCGTACCTGTGCCGAAGAAACCCGCTCCGTCCTGCTTCAATGACTACCGCCCCGTGGCACTTACGCCCATCATCATGAAGTGCTTTGAGCGGCTTGTCATGGAGCACATCCGATCCGTTCTCCCGCCCACCATTGACCCCTTCCAGTTTGCGTACCGAGCCAAGCGGTCTTCGGAGGATGCCATCTGCTCTGCCCTCCACTCGGCCCTCACCCACCTGGAGAGGAGGGACTCGTATGTGAGATTGCTGTTTGTGGACTTCAGTTCTGCCTTCAACACCATTGTGCCACAACGCCTCATCAGCAAACTTGACGCGCTGGGCCTCAGTACCTACCTCTGCAACTGGCTACTGGACTTCCTCTGTCAGAGGCCACAGGTAGTACGTGTTGGCGACAAAATCTCCGCCAGCATCACGCTGAGCATGGGGGCCCCCCAAGGCTGCGTGCTCAGTCCGCTGCTCTTCACCCTCCTGACGCATGACTGCACTGCAACCTACAGCGACAACCGTATCGTGAAGTTTGCTGACGACACGACTCTGGTGGGTCTCATCACCAAGGGAGACGAGACTCAATACAGGCTGGAGGTTGACCTTCTGACCACGTGGTGCAGGGACAACAACCTCCTGCTGAACGTCGACAAGACCAAGGAGATTGTTGTGGACTTCCGGAAGGGTCACACCCAACACCTGCCGCTGACCATCGACGGTGCTGTGGTGGAGCGAGTGAGCAGCGCCAAGTTCCTGGGGGTGCACATCAGTGAGGATCTCTCCTGGTCCACCAACACCGCATCACTGGCAAAGAAAGCCCAGCGCCGCCTGTACTTCCTGCGGAAACTTAGGCGAGCGAGCGCTCCTCCGGCCGTCATGACTGCATTTTACCGCGGCACCATTGAGAGCGTCCTCTCCAGCTGTATTGCTGTTTGGGGTGGCGGCTGCACTGACTACAACTTGAAGGCCCTGCAGCGCATAGTGAACACTGCTGGTAAGATTGCTGGTGCTTCGCTCCCCTCCTTGAAGGACATTTACACCTCCCATCTCACCCGCAAGGCGACCACGATTGTGAGTGATGCGAGTCACCGCGCTCACTCTTTGTTCGAGCTTCTGCCCTCTGGGAAGAGGTACAGAAGCCTGCGCTCCCGCACCTCCAGACTCTCAAACAGCTTCATACTCCAGGCTGTTAGGATCCTGAACTCGCTCCCCCGTTCTGCGTAGCGTCCTGTACTTTTACTGTCTGAACTGTCTGAATGCACACTGGCTCTTATTATTTATTATTTGTTATTACTCTTATTTATTGTTTGTGCCTTTTTGTTTATGATGTTTTTTACTTTTGCGCTATGCTTGCTGGCTCCGTTATTTATTGTGTTATCTGTTTATTTATTATTTATTCATCACTCTTACTATTGATTGTTAGAATTTTTGCCTTCTTGTTTTTATATTGTGTTGCGTACATGTATGTCTATCGTGTTATGTGTCTCGTCACCGTGGGATAGAGAAAAACGTAATTTCGGTCTCTTTGTGTGTTGTGACATGTGGAGAGATTGACAATAAAGCTGACTTTGACTTTGACTTTGATATGCCGTCGCGGCGGGGGAATGCTCGCGAGTCGCCGAGGCTAACGTTGCCTGGGTTAGGGCCGGCGGCTCCCCCACATATATAAAAAAATGATTTGCTCAACGGATTTACACGATTCATGAAAATACTTTCGACGGTAAAAAACACGGAAATCCGCGGATCCGCGGAAAATTCTCATCCCTGAATATAAATACGATGCATGTGTGTAGATGTACATGTAGATGTAGCTAAAGTAAACATACTGTAAATATGTTTTTAGAACTCTTATTACCGTTTTTTCCGTGTATAATGCGCAAAATTTAACTAATTTATTGTCCTAAAATCTGGGGTGCGCATTATGCATGGGTACAATTTAAAAAAAAATTTTTTTTTTAAGAAAATCATGGTACAACAAAACCAACAACAGGACTGACCGACAAAGATGTGGAACAAAAAGACAGGGTGACATTACCAAAGACAAGAACAGAAACCAAACAGACACCATGACAGTAACACATGCAATGATCCGACGGTGAGCGAGGGGCAGACAGGACTTAGATACAAAACACGTTACATTGATTGAGGTGACACAGGAAGGGAGGGGCGACGCGAACAGAAACTATGGCAACCTAGACACATAGCAAAACTGGGGACGAGACGTGACAAATCTCCCTCGAAATAAAACTTGAAATCACCTTCCTTCTTGTTTGTTGTCAATCGCGTATCGCATTCAGCCATCCTGCCCAACACACTTAGTCAGTAAAATTCCTAATTGACGACACATCGTTTGATTCGATGGTGCAATCCTTGATGGTGTGTTATTGTCAAATATTGTTTGTTTTTTAATCTCCATCGCGGACCGGACGTCATACGGAGGCAGTATCACTGCGCATGCGCACTATGGATCCGATGCGCAGAACGGATGCGCAAGACACGTCAGCTATATAAAGAGCGAGAGTTCAGTTTTCTTCCTATTAGTTTCAATTCACAGTTTAATTAGCAGTTTCAATCAGCAAATAACAAAATGCGTATTACAGGTAATATTTTATTTCACAACACTTTGCCTTGTTCCTTTCGTCTCTGCTGTTCACTTCAAACACGCTCCATACGAACGCAATGCTCTCGTATCAGACGCTTTGCTTGATCAACTGCTCGTTTGCTGTCACAATGTACCCTACACAAATCTGAAACATTTGTTGCGGCTCCGAGTCATGACGAGGGGCAAGTTTTGGTTTCCAAGGGTGTTTTTATTCCTCTTCAACTTCTCTCCCATACAGAGCCGCCTTTTTCACATGTCCGCACGTCACTTTCCTCTTTTCATCTGATCGCGGTGGTGCCTTTACGGGCAGTCGGAGAAATCACAGCCAACAAAAAAAAATACAGCCTAGTTAAGACCATACCAAAGACTATAAAAATGGGACCCATTGCCTCCCTGCGTGTGTGACGATCATTGGGACTTTAAAAAAAAAAAAAAATTAGGTGCGTATTATACATGGGTACAGGCTTTTTTCCAGCATCAACATGCCATTTTTAGGGTGCATATTATACATGGGGGCGCATTATACACGGAAAAAAACGGTATATTAAAAAACTCCCAATGATCGTCACACACACATCTGGGTGTGGTGAAATTTGTCCTCTGCATTCAACCCATCCCCATGTGATTTTGATCCATCCCCTGGGGAAGAGGGGAGCAGTGAGCAGCAGCGGTGCCGCGCTCGGGAATCATTTGGTGATCTAACCCCCCAATCCCAACCCTTAATGCTGAGTGCCAAGCAGGGAGGCAATGGGTCCCATTTTTATCAACTGTTTTATAACAAGGTACAAATGTACGTACTGCAATTGTGTGGGCACCCCCTGCCTTCTGCTGGCGTGCGGGCAACTTTCGTGCCATAATTCCTCAATCTAGAATTTTTATTTAGAATTTTTCTTACTGAAGCCGCAATAAATGAACCGCGATATAGCGAGAGATTACTCCATATACATATGTACGCACACACAATTACACAGTTTCCTACAGCCTGCATAGCTTTATGTTCTCCTTCCTGGATACGTACGTAGCTGTATATTCGCTTTGATAAGCCCCCCCCCCCCCCCCTCGCTCAGTCTCACAATGACTCAGAGCTTTCGCGAGAGTCTTGGTCACTCGGTTGGTGGTACATCAGACTTTGAATCTGAGGGTCCAGGGTTAAGTCCCTGTTCAGGCATATTGCAATTTTAATTGTTCTAGTTAAAGAGCCTGCTGCCACACACACTCACCCACTCTCGCTTACTCTGACTCACACAGCCTATCTGGCTCAGTTGGTAGAGCATCTGACTCTTAATCTGAAAGTCTAGGGTTGCAGTCCCTGTTCATTTGTAGTGTAATTATTCTAGATCCATCTGCCTCACACACACATTCACTTACACAGACTCACTTAGGCTTCTTGAACATGGATAGCTCAGTTGGTATAGCATCACAGTTTTAGTCTGAGGGTCCAGGTTTCAAGTCCCTTTTCAGGTGTCGTACAATTTTAATTGTTGTTGTTTCTGTCTCACACTTACTCAGTCTCATTCCCACGGTGGCACACAGCCCTCTCGACTCTGGACAGCTCAATCGGTAGAGTATCAGACTTTTAATCTGAGGATCCAAGATTTAAGGTTTCAGACATAGTGCCATTTTAATTGTTCTAGATAAAGATCCTATGTGGACAATATGCAAACTCCAAACTGGAATTTTATGAAGATCAAAACCTAGGGTCAAAACCCACGCTGGGCCTCGAATCCATGACTTTATCTCGCTCACTCTCATTTAAACTGATTCACATTGCCAACTACAACCTGCATAGCTCAGTCGGTAGAGCTTCAATGTTTTCATTTGAGGATCCATGGTTTAAGTCCCTGTTCAGGCATTTTGTCTTCTTCTTGATAAGGCATTGTGCATTCTTAGTTTCTACTCATACACACTCGCTCACTCTAACTTACACAGACTCACATCTTTCTCTAGAGCCCCAGTGTAGTTTTACTTCAGTGTCCTCAAACATTGCAAAACAAACATGCACATTAGGTCAGTGCTTCTCAAATAGTGGGGCGCGCCCCCCTTGGGGGGCGCAGTGCTATACCTGGGGGGGCACGTGTGACCCTGGGGAACAGGCTTTTTTTTTGGCAGTACTAGAATAAAGTGTAATTGCGACTTTACTACAGCAGGGGGCAGTGGCGCTCTCATTGTTACTTCTGTGACGTTTGCGACAGTGCAACATTTTACGACTTACAAGACAAGTTCGGATAGTCACGGTGGGGAGTGGGGGGCGCGAATAGTTTTCTTCTTGCTAGGGGGGGGCGTAACAGAAAATAATTGAGAAGCACTGCATTAGGTTGATTGAAGACGAAATTGGCCAGTGACTCACAGTCATGTGAGTGGAAATGGGTGTTTGAACAGGTGTCCTTTGTGAGATTCTGTTTCTCACCATAGCCAATTGAGATTCTTTTGAAGCGTTGCTAAACAATTCAGCACCTAATTTCCTTCTGTTCAATCTTACGTTGAAGTACATAGAACGTCAATTCACTCATTTATGCAACGCCAGATACTGACAGGCTCACTCTTCCAACTGCATTAAATGCAATTCAGTAGTCAGGATTCAACACAGGGATTGTGTGACATAAAACCCATTATATTGTTGCCTTGCTGGTTCACACAGAATGTATCATGGCTCGCAAAATGCTGTGCCAGTGGTATGACATTCCGTAATGGAGTTGTAATGGACTTTGTGTCAGCACTTTCACACACTTTGAATGAGCTGCTGTGTTTCAATTACTCAGGCACCCGTAAAGAGTGTGTGCAGTTTGCACAGAGTGGTCGGTAAAGTGTTACAACCGCTTACGGTTGGCATAGTAAAACGACTGTGTAAGAGTGAAAGAACACATACAATTATTTTTGATGCAACAAGGGCCAAAGCTGTCTCTCTTCCGGTAATAGTCTCTTGTTGCAATCACAATTTAGCTCTTCTCATTCAGTTGCAACAATAATTCAATGCCTTTGACTCAAAGGACGGAAATTTGTTATTGATGGAATTAAATAAACATACCGTTTTTTTCCATGTATAATGTGCCCCCATGTATAATACGCACCCTAAAAATGGCATGTTGATGCTGGAAAAAAGCCTGTACCCATGTATAATACGCACCCAAATTTTGACTCCTACTTAAGTCCGTGAACGTAAAATTATTTCAGAAAAAAGATCATCTTTGGGAACAACCGGATGTTATTCTGCCGGTCAGTATCACTGCGCATGCGCTAGCATACTCAATAGCGAAGAAATGTTTCGGATTTGTGCAGGGTACATTGTGACAGCAAACGAGCAGGTGATCTAGCAAGTGTCTGATACCAGAGCATTGTGTTCGTATGGAGCGTGTTTGATGTGAACAGCAGAGAAGAAAGCGCATCTGTAATGGCGGGCTCCGTATGATATCCGGATTTAAACAAAAAAAAAAAAAAAAATTTTTTTTTTTTTTTTGTACCCATGTATAATGCGCACCCCAGATTTTAGGACAATAAATTAGTTAAATTTTGCGCATTATACATAGAAAAAAACGGTATTCGACATATGTTCGCAGCCGAGTGTGAAGCAGTCGGGATGAGGGTCAGCACCTCCAAATCCGAGTCCATGGTCCTCGATCGGCAAAGGGTGGAATGCCCTCTCCGGATCGGGGATGAGATCCTGCCCCAAGTGGAGGAGTTTAAGTATCTTGGGGTCTTGTTCACGAGTGAGGGGAGGATGGAGCGCGAGATCGACAGGCGAATCGGTGCAGCGTCGGCAATAATGCGGACTCTGTACCGGTCCGTCGTGGTAAAGAGAGAGCTGAGCCAAAGGCAAAGCTCTCAATTTACCGGTCGATTTACGCTCTTACCCTCACCTATGGTCACGAGCTATGGGTCGTGACCGAAAGAACGAGATCCCGGATACAAGCGGCCGAAATGAGTTTTCTCCGCAGGATGTCCGGGCTCTCCCTTAGAGATAGGGGGAGAAGTTCGGTCATCCGGGAGAGACTCGGAGTAGAGTCGCTGCTCCTCCACGTTGAGAGGAGCCAGATGATGTGGCTCGGGCATGTCATCAGGATGCCTCCTGGACGCCTCCCTGGGGAGGTGTTCCGGGCATGTCCCACCGGTAGGAGACCCCGTGGACGCCCCAGGACTCGCTGGAGAGACTATGTCTCTCAGCTGGCCTGGGAACGCCTTGGGATCCCCCGGGATGAGCTAGATGAAGTGGCTGGGGAGAGGGAAGTCTGGGAGTCTCTCCTGAAGCTGCTGCCCCCGCGACCCGACCCCGGATAAGCGGAAGAAGATGGATGGATGGATGGATATTCGACATAATAAGAGCTGCTGCCATGAACACTATTGTTACAGTTTGACAGGGTTGAAGAACCAAGTGCAGGGAAGCAGGAGAAGCAAGGCTGGAGTGCAAGATGTTCTGAAACAAAGAAAAATGATTTATTTCCAAAACAAAAAAGGCCCAGGGAAAGTTTTGGCATTTGGAGTTTTGTTTTTAATTTAGTTATTTATTTTTATTTTATTAATTAATTTTAATTAGTCTTCAGAGTGGGAGGTAGTTTTTGTCACATTTTTTTTTTTTAAATGCTTTATTTTTAGTTTTTAGTAATTTTAGTATCAGTATTTAAATTATGTGATTTCTTGTGTGTAAGATTGAGGAAAAATAAGAACATCATAGTTGCATATGTGTGGTGTTTGAAAAGAATACTGTACCGTTTAAATGGGTATTAATAACGGGCGTATAATGTCCATAAGAAGGAGGTTAAACAAGAGTCTGCTGTAGAGAGAGGAGGGCTTAAGTAAGTCAACAGGGCGAGAATAAAAATAGAGAGCAACCACTAGCTTGTTCTGCCATTTTTCACCTGAGCTGCGCCTGCCGACTCAATCTGTACACAGCAGTATTGTGAGGTAAAAACTCTAAAAAAATTTTTTGAAACATTTTAAAACAATCCATCGATCCATCTATCCATTATTTGAACCGCTTATCCTCATGAAGGTCACGGCCGCGCTGGAGCCTATCCCAGTTGACTTTGGGCAGTAGCACATCATTTTGTCAAATCCTTAAAGGGGACGTTTCATGCAAAATCCTTTTTTTTTTAGTTTTTATATACATTTTATTGTGCACTTGGAGTCTTCAGGATTATAGAAAACCTTAAACTAATCTTTCTAAAAATAGTTTTTTCAATCAGTTTGAGGGATATTTTTTAATCTCTTCAATTTTATCCCTTCCCTATTACATATTTGGAACAATTACATCACAGTCTTTGCAGCGGGACTGTCAAACAAGGTAATGGGTGTGGCCAAACGGTTTTGCATTTTTATTGCTTGCAGCGAGATGAGTCTGTGAAAAGAAGGTGGATTCTTTTCTATGACATCAAATCCATTCAAATCAAATGTCAGTCTCTTTGCCATGATTTTGGATTGCTTAAAGTAAAGGTCTGGACAAGTACAAGCTGAGGGAGCTGAATGGATGACGTAAGGGGCAGGGGTGAGGAGCAAAATACGACAAGAATCATAGGAAAACAAGACATAAAATGAGACAAGACTATAATTCAAACAAGAAAAATACAAATCATGACAACAAGAGAATTTACATGCTGTTTTTACAAACCAGTTCTCCAGAATAATTCATGCTTTTTAGCTAACTTTGACTTTGTGTCTTTTTACACTTGCAATGATACATCAGACTTTTTTGTCAAATTTGATGCCATTTATAGCATGAAGATATGACCCATCAAATAGCGCACAATAACTTCATACATCTACTACTTTCTGGTCTGTACAAAAGTAAGCATTGGTCCTATATGCATTTATTGCATCTAAATTACTAGAATATAGATCACTCTGTCTAAGGTCTTTTTTGTCATGTAAAAAGCAAGCACACTTATTGAATCAGAATCCACCATTTATGACCATAGTCTCCTTGTTGCATACTCGTCTTCAGTTTTAACATAACTATAGAAATTCAAAATGATCCAAAACTACTGAAATTAAAAGGAAAATGACTTTATAATAAAACAATTGAATTTCTTTTTTCCCCTTTTCATGATAGCAGGGGAGGAACGGCCTCCCTTGCCTCCTCTGACCGCACGTCCCTGGACTCTGGTGAATGCAAGTCGTATTAACATTTTAAAATGAAGCATGAAAGATGGTTATGTGATAATGCACCCTCATATTATATATTGAAGAAGCATTAGTCATAGAATCACTCACAGAAAACCCCACATCACCTCATATTTCATTACATCAGTTGTTTCAGTGCTTTTATTTGGGTTACGTTCATTTAACTTCTGGGAGAGACAACAGTGGGTGTTGAATGTCTGGAGACACGAAGGCATTATTATGCATAGAGAACATTTGCCATTGGCTCGATCTTTGTGTGAACTAACCAGAGGGATTTCTGAAAGGTCTCCTTCCATATGACAGGGCAATTACAGCAGATGTTGCTCACATGGAAAACAACAACAACAGTGAAATGGCTTTCAGAGTAGACTTCTAAAATATACATGCCTTTTTTCAGAATACAAAGCAAAGTGAGCTGCGCAAATTGACATAATGCATAGCTCCATCTGTTTTATACTATGTGTAATCCTGTTTTGAAGTTCTTTGACTCTTGGCTATGACTTGACTTTTTGCATTTTCTAACTTCATTATATGCCACATTACCATGTCACATTATGTGAATGCTGAGAGACACTAACATCCATTGAAAATGCTCAGAGCTCTACCAGACTTTATATAGCTTAAAATGATTTGACCTGAGACCAACAATCAGGGTTGCAGGCATTACATAAAAACGTTTTGAAGTGCTGTATTAATCCTGGAGTTCTGTCTATGCAATGTGGACAGACAAACTTGCAAGACAGACAATCATTGGTCATGCATGGTATCTTTCAAGTTCATGCAGCACTACGTATGTTGCACACATGCACTGATATGATGTGATGTATTAGCCAGCCTTACAGTCATCAATGATTTTTTTTTCAAGTAGGCATTTGCACTCTGTGACAGCGCTTTGAGATTCCTAGGAGGGTGGAGGGAGAAAACAAAGTACATCTTTCACATATGGAAAGAAGCAGACTTGGATAATGGGATCCAAGCTTTGATTTACCTTTTTAAGTTTCTTTTACTTGGCTGTTGCTCAGAGAAGAGGCAGACACATGACTCCCATCACTGTGGCGATAATAACTTTGCTGCTCCTAAGTGCACATGTGAACGTGGCTCACTTGTGCTGTTAGATGCTAACAGAGCTTAGTGAGGTCAAATGATGCCGTGATGGGCCACCAGGCGGTTCCAGTGTGTTAGCCAAAGTGTTTATGTTAATATTATGTGGCGGTGTTGTCGCCACAAGTGGTGGAAAGACTCATCTGACTGAGGGAAGCACTTTTTGTTCACTCTGACCTTTCGGCATTTCCATTAGCTATTTGAATACAGCCTCGATCACTTGCATATTTTTTTGCTGGTGCTCTTGAATGAATAAGGCCTGTGTGATAATAGATGACTGCAGTAGAATCGTGTCGTACCCTTTAGCCTCCAGACAACAGCTGTCTGTGGTACAAGACGCGTTGGCGCTTGACTGAAAGAGAAGATTTAACCGTCACCACAATAGCCACATTCTTTATGTGCTGAGATTCAAGTTGCTGTCACCGAGCCAGCATTCCCCACAGCTCAGCAAGAAACCAGCTTTGTTTTGAACGTCAAGTACGCCCGTGCGTGCTTGAAATCATCAAAAAGACTTAAATGGAGGTTGACGCTATAATTTCTCCTTTAGGACATCAGTGAGTAATGAAACCACATAGAATTTTGCATGATCATATTTATTGCGTTATTTTAAATAATTTGCAGCAATACATATTTTGTAAAGCAATAACAGAGTAGTGTAATGACGTTAAGAACATTATACTGATGTTTGAGCAACTTTCTTCCTGATGCTGCTTTAAATCATACATTATTACTACAACTGCAGCTATAGTCACAAGATATCACACCGTATGAGCAATTGCAACTTCAGGGAGTTTTTAGGGAGTGTACAAACAGTAGAGCATGCAAATTAGCTTTATAGTTGAAAACGCAGCCACAATTCCACACACAGTAACTTCATGTCGTAACTGTAGTACTATTAAGGTGGACTAGATACTAGGGCTATACAGTATTTGTAGATTTCTTATACAAATTCTTTTAGTTGGTTATGAAGGCTTTGGAGAAGTTATATCGGACTACATAAGAACATACCAAGTAGAATATGAATATAATTTTTGAGGGATCCAAAAATCAATCAAACTAGAACAAACATAAGAAAGTGGAGTGGTTGTCAAGGGCTACACCAATATGCTAACCTAACTCATATTAATTTCAATATTAATTTCATGCATTTATGTACAGTAAATCAGGCAAAACGGTGTCTGACTGTCCAGCTGTTCTAGTGAACCACGTCGCACAGTGGGACTATCGGCGTTAGAAGTAATGGCGTTACTAATGTCGTGATAGTTTTCCAGTAACAAATTATCTACTAAATCACTATGTTAATTGTTATAATACCGTTACTAACAGTGAAATGTGGCATGCTACTTATGCTGCTTGGGACAACGCAACACGAAAACGAACATTTCGCCTCTTCTCAAACTAACCTTTGACTCGGTACGCCTCGCGTCAGCTGATCAGCTTTGTGACATTGTGCGCAATGGATTGGCAGGCCTTTTGTGTGGAGAAAAAAGAATAAAACGGAGAAAATGATCATCGTCGCGTCCATGCTTATCCCGAGCTGTACAATACTTTTTTGTACTTATACCGGAATAAAACAAAACGGGTGAATGCTTGGAGAACCTGCGTGAGGAACTTGGCATACCTGGTATGGTTGGTTTTACTTTTTGTATCATTCGTTTTTCAGCTGTTGAACTGTACGAAGATGCAACATTGTTTACATTATTATATAGGAAATTGTCGGCCACTCCGTGCTGAAACTTTTCTTTTCTTTCATCAGAGGGGTTTTGCTATAAAATAACTGTGTGACAATTTCTTATTTATTTTACTTTGTTGTTCAATAAATATTAGTTTAAATGGAGTACTGGCCTATGCTGTGCTACTCTATGTAACTGCATTGACACCAGCTCAAAAATCGGAATTATTTTACATTATTGAACGTTTTTTAAAAGGTAATGCAGTAATTACTTTTAAATGTAACTGGTTACATTTATGAAGAAATAATTCAATTACTTTTTCAAGTAACTAGTACCTGTAATTAATTACATTTTGAAAGTAATTTGCCCATCACTGGAGATGAACAATTACTGTGCGGGAATTGATCCCACGCTGCCCGCATACAAGTCAGGCGAGTGGGAGGGCCTACAGGGCCTACACCAGGGGTGGGCAAACTTTTTGACTCGCGGGCCGAACTGGGTTCTAAATTTGGACCGGAGGGCCGGACCAGGAGCAGATGGACGTAGGCGTTGTGTGAAGTCATATAAGCGACCTGTAAAGGTCATTGCATAAAAGATCTTGGCCTTTAGTAGGTAGTAAAGCATGGATATTCCAAACAAGTTTTTTGAAAACAAATGCATTTATTAACAGCATAAAAAAAAAAAAATTCACTAAAAAACTGCTATCAGTGATTCTCATAAAATACGACACTGTTATTATGAATAACAATCTCCATCACTTCAATGCCTGCAGGTCAGATTAATGAAAGATGTTTATCTCATGAGATCACATCAAACGGCAAACATTCTGACCAAATATATCATCTTGAAGAATCGGTGAAAGCATACATCCAAATAAAGTAATCAAAACAGCAACACGGTGAGGGGTATCTGAAAATCAGAGCAGAGTTTTAACTCGCAAACACCTGGTAACAGAGGTGAGGAAACGGGAAACACTTGCTTAAAGTAAGCCTTAAGAACTTTACAGGTTAAGATTAGTCGCAAATAGGTGGTGCATCAATGTCCTTGAGCATCCTGCATTGTTTGAAAATGAGAATGGTCGCTAGTTTCAATCCCTGCTATGTGTACAAATCATATTCAAAATGCATTTTTTTACAATAAACTTGAGAGCCTCCCGTTCATTTTCAGTGGGAACAGTGTTGTTGGTGTCCCTTTTTTGCTAGTGCGTCATAGTCTGGAGTAAAATTTGTTGTGGCAATTCTTGGGCGAGATCCGAGGTGTTGGTCCGTTTACCTTGATCTGTGACGGGTTGATGTTGATGTGGCTGAACGTCACGTCGCGTACGTCGAGCCAAATTGGCCACTCTTTTTTAAACACTCGGCACTCACTTCTTTTTTTTCGGGCCACTCATTTTAATGGAAGGATTCCAGAGGAAGGTTTGTGGGTGGCTTTAGCGCAAAACTGCATCTGACAGCTCAGCGCCCGAATTATAAGAATGCTGTCGTCAAAGCCCACGCTCTAAATTCGGGACTGATACGAATAGAGCGAGAGTGCGCCAAGTCCGTACTACTGAGTACGTACACGCACTTGTGAGTGTGCACCGAGCTTTCTGACACGGCTTCCGGTAGTAAATGCGCAGGCGAGCGCTTCGCCATCTACTGGGAAAACGCAGTCATTGCAGGCAAAATGACGAAAAAAAAAAGTTTAATAATACAATTTGTTCAGGGTTGGCGGGCCGGATTAAACGGTCCCGTGGGCCGGATGTGGCCCGCGGGCCGTAGTTTGCCCACCCCTGGCCTACACCATCAGTAGCTAATTTGATTTGGCTTTATACAAAACGGATGGACAAATGGCTGGATAGATATAAAGCTAAATTGCATTCCTGTGTTTCGCTGCTTCTGATGTTGTTAGTAGCAGATGATAGAAATTTAACCAGTTCTATCAAAATTGTATTATTATGACTTTTTATTTTTACTTTCATTTTGATTGTTAACATTATATCTGTTGCAATATATATTCATATGGATATAAATAAACATTTACAAAAGATACGATGACAGCATTCCATAATTTTTGGACAATTCTATGTACTAACTCATGTCAGCCATGACCCAAAAGTTAAAAAAAGAAGCACAGAATGAGAACTGTTTAAGGCTGAAAAGATGTAACAGGTGGTGATGGCAGTAGTCAAACATATGGTTCTCTGGATTAGTCTCATGAGCGCTACTGTGGTGTTACTGTAGTCCTCCATTGTCGGAGTCTGAGTCAGCTTTATTGTCAATTCCTTCATGCCAAGACACACAAAGAAATCGAAATTACGCTTGTTGTCGCCTAGACCGGGGGTTTTCAACTGGTTTTGTCCAAGGGACCACCATTCTAACCATGAAGCACCTCAGGGACCACTGCTTTGGCGGAATATTGTGTTATTTTGCACGGAAGGAGGATACACGTATAAAGGCTATTTATTTGCATCTGTATGTCTATTTTGGAAATTTGAGCTATATTTGACATCATTTGGATGGGTAAATGATTCACAAAATTAGCTGGAAAATTGATTAAGTCTAAATAATAAATCCATTTTATTTTTAAAAATGTTACAATTATTTTCCATTTTCAATTTCGCGGACCACCTTTAATACCGCTACGCACCATCAGAGGGCCACGGACCACCGGTTGACAATCCCAGGCGTAGACTGAACAATTGCTCGTCATCCTTTTTCCTGGAATCCTGGAATTTGCCTTGGTATTAAAAAAAGAGTCCATCCATATATATTAATAGAAAGTTGTTTACATTGTTTGTATTTAAATCATTATGGTGTTTTTCCCCCCCCAAAAGTACAGATAGACTGAATTTTAATATTTTAAAACAAAAAGAATTCACAAGAAACCGTATCTTTTATTATTGTGTAATTTCACAAGAGCTGTTCTTGACAGCTTAATCGCTTTTGAACAAATCACTCCTATTTCCAATGAGGAGACACCTTAATGATCAATCAAACTCCAGCAGCTGGACTGAGGTATTGCAATTTGGGTTTTAGACTTGCAATCTGGCATTCGGAGAGGTATTGAGATGGATGGCAGACTCGAGTGTGGTGTGTGCTATTAAGTTCCCCAATTGCAGCTGTTGTCTTGTATTTCTTTGTCAGCTACTCTGGGCCAAGTAATGAGTGGTGTGCCTTTCAAGACATTGTTGTTGGTCCAAAACCAAAGCCCAAGACACCTCCAAGCCCTAATAGAATATCTAACATCAGGTTTTGTGTCCAACATGATGTTCTCACACTGGCTTCATTTAGAATTTTTATGGGGGTGTTTCTCTTTGGAAAGCTCATGGAGAAACACTGGATGAGGTCATGGAATTTCCCAATAAAATTTTCTGGATTTAAACCAGTAAGTCACACTCCAGACAAGAGCAAAACGGTTACCGTGGGAAATGGGTCAATGAAGGAAACTAAAAAAACTAAACAGAACAGAACAGAACAGAACAGAACAGAACAGAAAACACAAAACAAAACAAAACAAAACAAAACAAAACAAAACAAAACAAAACAAAACAAAACAAAACAAAATATACCATGAACCTGAAAATCTGTCCTTACTTTGGATCAGATATGGGCAAATGGCCACCCAAACGCCTGCCTCTCACTTATTTTTTGTAAATAATAAAGTTGAGATTTGATGAGCCAGTGTTAATTATTTCTTTGAACTAAAATCGGAAGCTGACTATACGTGGCCATGTTGAATCATATGAAATTCCTGAAATATATATATTTTTTGGTACACATCTGGTTAGAAAGCGCATACGGTCCTATGTGGCTCTCCAGTTACTCTGATTAAAAGATGTGACCCCTTCCACCGTATAAGATGCCAATCTATTCTTTTGATCGTTCAGAAGGGCCAAAATTTGCATTAACGAATAGTCAATATGTTACAATAACTTTTAATCCTGGCATTTCAAAAATGTTTATACAAGTGCCATCATTTTACCTGTATTATGATGGCACGCCTGTGCACTTGCTTCTGCCTTTAAGATGTGTCATTTGAAGACGCAAAATCAGTCAGCACAATTTGTTGCGGGTTTGATAAACAACATTGCAGCATGTCCAGTTATTCCGGTTCTGCATAATAGTATGCAAGCTTTTAGAGTAAAAACTGTTCAGAATGCGATGTTTGCAGAATCTTTCAGTCCAACTTTCTACTCCGAGTCTCTCCTGGATGACCGAGCTTCTCACCTGATCTCTAAGGTAGAGCCCGGACACCCTGCGGCGGAAACTAATTTCGGCCCCTTGTATCCGGGATCTCGTTCTTTCGGTCACGACCCATAGCCCGTGACCATAGGTGAGGGTAGGAGCGTAGATCGACTGGTAAATTGAGAGCTTTGCCTTTTGGCTCAGCTCTCTCTTTACCACGACGGACCGGTACAGAGTCCGCATTACTGCCAACGCTGCACCGATCCGCCTGTCGATCTCGCGCTCCATCCTGCCTACACTCGTGAACAAGACGCCGAGATACTTGAACTACTCCACTTGAGGCAGGATCTCATCCCTGATCCGGAGAGGGCATTACACCCTTTTCCGCTTCACACTCGGCTGCGAAACCGCTCCAGTGAGAGCTGGAGATCACGGCTTGAAGAAGCCAACAGCACCACGTTGTCTGCAAAAAGCAGAGACACGATGCTGAGGTCCCCAAACTGGACACTCTCAACGCCTGGCCTGTGCCTAGAAATTCTGTCCATAAAAATTATGAACAGAATCGGTGACAAAAGACAGCCTTGGCGGAGTCCAACCCTCACTGGGAACAAATCCGACTTACTGCCGGAAATGCGGACCAAACTCTGGCATCGGTGATATAGGGACCGAACTGCCCTTCTCAGTTGGCTTGGCACCCTGTACTCCCGAAGCACCCTCCACAGAACTTCCCGAGGGACACGGTCGAACGCCTTCTCCAAGTCCACAAAACACATGTGGACTGGTTGAGCGAAATCCCATGCCCCCTCGAGAATCCTGCCGAGGCTGTAGAGCTGGTCCACTGTTCCACGGCCAGGACGAAAGCCACACTGCTCCTCCTGAATCCGAGGTTCGACCTCCCGACGGACCCTGCTCTCCAGTACCACTGAATACCCCTGAATAGACCTTACCAGGGAAGCTGAGGAGTTTGATTCCCCTAGAGCAGTGCTTCTCAATTATTTTCTGTTACGCCCCCCCTAGCAAGAAGAAAACTATTCGCGCCCCCCACTCCCCACCGTGACTATCCATCTCTGCATAACATTTTATCCTTATTAACATTAAAGAAAAAAAGAAAGACATATGGTCAAACTTACAAAGAATAACTTTATCAAATCGTGTTTTAAGTCTGCAACAGAAAAGATTTTAAGTGCATCAATGCCTGAAATTAAAAATAAATAAATCCTTGTTTAAACTGTAAACATGTTTGACCAACTAATTGCACCATTGCAAAATTAAATCAAATCAATAAATAATATTCTCCAACTGTACTCACAGTGAAGCCAAGCGCTAAATACGCTTCGTCGTATTTCCTTGTCTTAGCTTTTGGCTGACTTTCTTTTGTTTCATTATCTTTGTTTCTCTCCGCTTTTAAATAGCGCGCCCCACTATTTGAGAAGCACTGCCCTAGAGGTAGACGTAGCGGACACAAGTTGGAGTATTATGGAGTTACTGATAGTCTCTGCTTCTGAGACTGTATTTAGACAAAGAGATTCAAAGAAGGTTAACCAAGTGTAGCATCCCTTTGAGCTACCCAAGAGCTTTGGACAGCATGGCACTGCAGAGTTGTTGTCCTTGTCTAGTCTGACATCCTGTTCTTCAGAGTCTGTTTGAGGAAATTGCTCACAGTGTCTCAAATCTTGTCATGTGGGTGTTCTGTTTACAAGACAAAACTACTCTGGCTCTGGTCTGTTTGCAGTGCTATACTGAGGGGAGCTCACCACTGAAACAGTATATTGTGAGTTGTGAATCTATTGTGAGTGTAAAATATGCAAGTAGAAATATTTTGGATTGTATCTACAAAAAAGTTTTAAATGGAATATATTAAAAATGATACATCATAACACCCTAACTTCTTGGAATGACAGGAAACTACTATTACTTATGTTCAATTGTAATTTCCAGTGCCGTCTGTTGGTAGCTTGTCTGGCGTAGGACGTGGCATTGCATGTCACTGCGTGAGTTAATGCATACATAAAGCTTATACAGGCGCATTGAGATTTATTGAAAAATAATTGAAAACGTCTGCACCTGAAAATCTTTTCCTTTTTGTTTATTTTCTCGCCACAGCACCTCATCATTTCCATCGAAACATATCCTCTGCTTCTTCCTCTCTAACACCAACTGCCCTCATGTATTCCCTCAGTACATCTGTCAACCTTTTCTTGCTCTAATACCTGGCAGCTCCTTCTTCATCATCATTCAACCAATATACTCATTCTTCTGGATAAGTTAAAACCATAAAAGACTGGTCGTTCCCACTTTGTCTCGAAAGCTGGGACACTTTGGGTTTCCCTCTAAGATTCTTAGCCAAACCCAGTGATAAGGGTGGTTCGGTCCGTGTATCATCGATGCCAGAGTTTGGTCCGCATTTCCAGCAGTAAGTAAGATTCATTGCCAGTGAGGGTAGGACTCCGCCAAGGCTGCCCTTTGTCACCGATTCAGTTCATAACCTTTATGGACAGAATTTCTAGGCGCAGCTGAGGCGTTGAAGGTGTCTGGTTTAGTAACCTCAGCATTGCTTCTCTCCTTTTTACAGATAATGTGATGCTGTTGGCGTCTTCTAGCCGTGATCTCCAGCTCTCACTGGAGCGGGTCGCAGCCAAGTGTGAAGTGGTCGGGATGAAAGTCACCGCCTCCAAATCTGAGACCATGGTCCTCAGTTGGAAAAGGGTGGAATGCCTTCTCAGGATCGGGATGAGATCCTACCCCAAGTGGAGACGTTCAAGTATCTTGGGGTCTTGTTCACAAGCGAGGGCAGAATGGAGCGTGAGATCGACAGGCGGATCGGTGCAGCGTCTTCTGTGATGCTGACTCTGTCGTGGTGAAGAGACAGCTGAGCCAAAAGGCGAAGCTCTCAATTTAATGGCCGATCTACGCTCCTACCCTACGACACATAGCTCGTGACCAAAAGTTTCCTCCGCAGGGTGTCCGGGCTCTCCCTCGCTTGGTCATCCGAGAGGGACTCGGAGTCGAGTCGCTGCTCCTCCACGTTGATAGGAGACAAATGAGGTGGCTCGGGCATCTCATCAGGATGCCTCCTGGATGCGTTCTCTGGGTAGGTGTTCCGGGCATGTCCCACCGGCAGGAGACCCGAGGGACGACGACCCAGGACGCGCTGGAGAGTTGAATCGTGTTAAACAACAGGAGAGCTTCTGTTTTTCTGTGAGGTGCTGAGTCCGTGGTAGGATGAGTCATGTGAATTGTCAGTGTTCATCATCACAGCCAGCTTGGACATCATTGTTCCATGACAACACATCAACATTTCATGACAGAGTTCTGATGGGACAACCTCATTACACTCATTTGGCTTCAATTCCTTCCTCCTAATAATGAATGGATCAATTGCATTCTATGTGTTGACAAAGAAAGCTATTTTATATATATAGACTATATGAAGCGCACATGCATCAAATCACCACACCCTGCTCCATTCAGCTATTAGCTTATTCCAGTTCCTCCCTCCTGAGTTTTAGTTTTAGGATTTTCAAATTTTCTGCCAAGAAATCACGCAGCAATGCTCCATGCAGTGCAGTTTGGAATGGAGATCAAACTGAGCACAGAGACTGCAAGACTGCAACACAGCTAAATGTAGCTCATCTGCACTTAGTTATTTGGAAATCAGAAGATCTGAGTCATAGGTCATTATCTACTCAATAGGAGGTGGGCAAGGCCGTCTGGTTGTCAGTTGGCATTTACTGGTTCATCACAGATTGATTTGTGAGATTCACAACACATTTTTTGTCACAGGAGTTTTATTCATAGAACAAGTTCATGACATGTTTATTAATAAAGACATTACAAACTTGTATTGCTATTAGTTATGATTAAACCTGTTTCCTGATGATGAAATACTATCAAGAAAACACCATACAATGCTGTTAGAAAGAGCCTGACCGCCTTAAAGGTCCAATGTGTAGAGTTCAAGAAGTTTCCTTGTGGAATTTGATGTGTTTGATATGCACAACCCATCATTGATAGCCATTCATATTTAATCTAAAAATAATTTGAACTCTGAAGAAACAACAGCTGAAATGGAATGGGGCAAAGTATAATAAAGCTGCTCAATGCTCAATTAATATTTAATTCTATACAGCAGATGAAGACAAAAAAGGACAGTGAAAAACTGAAAGCTTCTTTTTTCCTGATCCTGCAGGTCATGGTACGTTGTTTTCAAGGTAGAATACATAAATGGGCACCAAGTATACTGTCAAATCTGCACAATGGTCACTTTAGGCTTATTGGTGCTTTACAATGCCCAAAATGAAAAATTTCTGGTTGATGGTGTTTAATATTTACCAACACAGTCTGTGTGATATAATATAATGCTATCAACAGAGCTCATTGTAGTAAGCAAACAAATTCAGGTACTAGAAAATCACAATAACAAATTCTTACTCTTAGAAAATTGCATAAATGGTTATTTTTGTTAATAAAACTCATGCTTCAAAGCGCATCAACTGTTGAAAGACAGAAACCTTTGTCGGGCGGAATTGTAATAAATGCAAGAGAATTATGAACAAAGTGCTTGGTGATCGGATGGACTTAAGATAAAAGTCACTTGTTAAGTCAGGCAAACATTTCTTTGTTGTAGAGCTAATCTGAGAGCAGAAATAATCTTACTGGTTGAGTTAAATGGCAGAGAGAGAATTAAGGTGCTTTAGCTGTATGAAATATTCAAAATATATTCAACGAAAGCTTAGAAACGTGACTGCAATTTCAGAAGATTGCCTGGCCAACGAGCCACTCCAGTAGCAATCATAAGATTCTGGCTACAACTTATTCCAAAATTGACTTGAATTGACTGTACAACCGTGAGCTGACCCAGCTGTTGGCCTGACTTTTTGAATACTAAAACTTTCCTCCATCCATTTTCTGAACCGCTTTATCCTCACGAGGGCGTGCTGGAGCCTATCCCAGCAGTCTGGGGGTTACCAGCCAATAGCAGATGTTTTCAGGGATGAGAACGGCAAATGTGAAAAACCACTGAAAAGTAGCCAGGGTCTGGGAGCCGCATGCCCCCATTGGGGAGCCGCATGCCCCCATTGGGGGCCGCAGGGGCCACAGGCCCCGGAGGGGGCACAGGGGGCAAACCCCCCTGGAAACTCCTGGATTTTGGCAGTATAGCAACCCCAAAACCACTATTTATATAATTGAAGATGTATTCTTTGACGATATCATGACAATAGCCCAACATTAGCTTACATGTTACTTTCTAAACACACATGCTAGTAAAGGTAAAAACGTACCTTTGTGTTTTTTTTGTTTGTTTCGATGTGCTCCTTAATGTTCCTAGCGCTGCGACCTCCATAGCTTATCACATCTTGACAAAGAATGCACAAAACCTTCCCCGGGACATTTAATTTACAGATATGTTCCGTCAGGCAGGTGGTTACGGACTGTGTTCCGAGTTGTAAGATGACGCTGCTCTCGAGCCATGCCCATCTGAAGCAGTTCTTGATCCCGTTCGACTTGTCTATCCTTGTCTTTTTCTCTAAAAGTTTGCCATGCTGGCGAAAACTTTTGCTGATTAGGCAAATGAGTAGGCAAATGATGTGCCGAAAGTAGCGGCAAAATCCTGCCGAAAATAAAGCGGATGTTGTCGCAATACTGCTGCCAGCCGCTCCCCCCCTATACGTATAAAAACGATTTTCTCAACGGATTCACGAAAATGAAATTTCCGACGGAAAAAAAAAATGAAATCCGCGGAAAATTCTCATCCCTGTTTTTTTTGTTTTGTTTAACTGTTTTAACTGAAAACAACCATAACAAAATTTAGATTTTATAGTATCTTGGAGTCTGAAAACATTTAGTACAGTGGAGCCTCGGTTTTCGACCAAATTCCGTTCCAGAAGGCTGCTCGAGAAGTGAATCGTTTTGATCATATTTTCCCATTACAAATAATGGGAAATTTTTTAATCCGTTCCAAGCAAAACAAAAAACAAAAAAACCCGCCTTTTTAAGCATTTCTTCATTTGCGCATTTTTGTCCGATCGCGCAACTGCAGCGCACCGCCGACCGCGCAACCGTAGCACGTGGCCGACCGCGCAACTGCACCACGCTGGTCGCATTATTGTGACAGAGCTTCGCTGAAATTTTGAAAATATTTTTAAAGTACTAATGTACTTTCCAAAATTTAAGTGGACCTCAGTGCGCAGGGAGCTTAATTTGGTCGGATTGCGCAACCGCAGCGCGCCGGGCGCTCCCTGTCGCAATGCTTTAGGAGCGTCTTTGTGTTTTAGGATGGCTTTACTGCTTCCACTTGCTTCCTTTGGAGGCATGGTTAGAGATGATGCAATCCTCAGAGTAACGAGAATGTAATAACGAACGGAGTCAGTTGGCATGCGGGTCCTCTCGGCTCATTTCGCAAGGTTCGACAACCAAATTTCGTCCGACATCCAAAGCAAAAAAATCTCGAATTTTTTGTTCGAATACCGATTTGTTCGAGAACCGGAATGTTCAAAAACCGAGGCTCCACTGTACTTGCATTGTACAGTTTACAATTGCTTTGGCTGGAGGTCACTAATGGTTTAGCGGCTTTGATGCAGGCAGCATGGGTTCAGTTCCAACTCAGTGATGGTGTGAAAGTGAGCGCGAATGGTTGTTTGTTTCTATATGCGCCCTGCCACAGCTTGGTGACCAGTCCAGGTCACTGTCTGCTTTTCACCGGAAGTCAGCATGGATAGGCTCCAGCACCACTCCGTTCTGAGCAGGATAACAGATATTGACAATGGATGGATGGATTTGGTTAGAATTCATGTAGAAAAAAGGGTATTTTTATTATTATTTTTTTTATCAGAATGCATGCTAAGCGTCCTGTAAATATATATATGAAACAGTGGTTTTGTAAAGCTCAAGTTATTAATTAAGATCCAGCCTCCTCTGTATAAGTTATAAAGCAGCTGAAACTATGAAATGGCATTCATGCTATGAAGTGCAAGCCTAGAATTTCCTTTAAATGGATCGTCACAAATTCCATAGACACATTGGCCAACTTGTTGGTACCCTTCCGATAAAGAAAAAGAAACTTTCAATATGCACCGAATTAATCTGAAATTGACAGGAGCGTGCTAAACTGCATGTAGACAAGCCACAAACTTTCTAGGAGAAAGTCCTTCACAAAGATTAAACAAAACTGGAGCTTTTTGGCAAGTCATATTAACTTTAGCTTTACATGCACAATCATTACATTTTCACCTAATGTGAAACATGGATGAGACTGCAACATCAAACAGTATCTGTAGTATCTGTGCAGAGTACAGTGAATCAATCATTGTAGGCATTTCTTTCTTTCACTGAAGGGTTCAAAATTTTTTGCCAATACGTCTATTTGTTTTTTCACTTCTCAAAAAGTTAGCCAGCCTGCTGACATTTCATGAATGAACATAATATATGTACATGAGCTCTGCTTGATGAACATCAACTCAACTTGTAAGATTGTCAAAAGTCTCCGCCCATTCAACAGCAAGGCCATTTGTTTGAATTACATGCATTGATACTGTATGTTACGGTATGTCCTCAGTCTTAAGACAAATAAAATATAAAATACCGAGGACTTAAAGTCCATAACAGCAGGTATGCTGTGAGGTTACTGTATTTGTGGCAGCTCTCACTGGTCGACAAAATGTAACCGATATGTAACCTGATTGCCATTGTCCCAGGCATACAAAACCTTCTCCTTGGGGTTATAATCAATTTGTGTGGTGTATGAATACTCATTGGTAAAGGCCAGACGTGGAGTAGCCTCTGTGTTGGTATGGGTGTCATAAGCATAGCGCACCTCTCCTTCCTTCTGGTTGTACACATTGACAGCATATAAGACACCACAGATGATGAAACAATTACCATAAGAGTTCCTCTTCAGACCTGTCCTCCAGGTTGTTTCCTTTTTTAGGGACAGGTCTCCGGGATCAAGTTTACTAATGATGATGACTTCTTGTTGGTTGTAGTCATAATCTATTGAGGGATAGATCACCCACAGTCCACTTTCATCCACTGCAAAGTCAATATCAGAGTGACCTCTCCATTTCCATGGGGTGGTGTCCTCATAAACCACATCATGCACCAATGTCCAGGCAGCCACATATCGCATCTTCAGGTCATACTTGATGATGTTCTTGGTGAAGGCTCTATTGTAGTAGAAGGCACCATTATAAACCACATGACCTGTGCCAATCCAATTGTAAGGAAGTTTGAAAAGGTTGCTCCAGCGGCCTGCAGCAGAGAAAACATTGAATTAGTTTTTTATTACACCTTTTATTTTGTTAGGAAACCAGGACTTTGTACATTAAATGCAACCGTACAATAAGCTGTAAATTATTGGTATATCAAAACAACCAAAGTGCCACCAACGTATAGCTTTTATTTTTGGTTTATTTTGGTCTGGTTTCTTTTCATAAAAAATATAGTATATATATCAAAATGTGCCAAAACCGCACTGGTTAGCACGTCCACCTCACAGTTCACAGGTTGCGGTTTCGATTTCACCTCCGTCCCTGCTTCTGTGGCGTTTGCATGTTCTCCCTGCGTCTACATGTTTTTTTTCCGGGTACTCTGGTTTCCTCATGCATCCCAAAAACATGCTTGGTAGGCTGATTGAAAGCTCCAAATTGCCCTTAAGTGTGTGTGCGAGGTTGGATGGTTGGTCGTCTCTGCGTGCCCTGCGATTGGCTGGCAACCAATTCAGGGTGTCCTCCACCTGCTGCCAGAAGACAGCCAGGATAGGCACTAGCGACAAGTGGTACAGATAATGGATGGATGTGCCAAAACAAGTCATGTATGTCTCTATGGTATTCATATCAGTCATTAAGTAGTGTACTAGAAGGTTTCATAATTAACAGTAGTATAAAACAAAATTGTCTTATGTTTGTAATAATTTTCTACTAGGCTACAGTAAACCAGTAAACTTATTAAACATTTTTTTTAAGTGGTGCCACTGTCAGATGATTTTTTTACTTGCTTGCTTTCCTTCCTTAAAAGGCAAAATGTGTTAAAAAGCAGATTTCAAACTATACGTATATTTTGGTCAAGTAGAGTTCCAAAGTTTTTGGCAAGAAAGTCCTAAAAATAGTAGCTTGACTTTGACTAAGGTGATATTATTTGAGTCCCACATCTCTGCCAATTTGGGCTTTATATTTGTTTCCAGCACAAGTCTGGCATGAAGTCGAACTGTACGAAGTGACATGCTACATCAAGTTTTGGTATTTTTACAGATGTCCGCAGTTATAAATGGGCAGTTTGCAACGTTGTGGATGACTTAACATGTCGCCAGTCGAAGCTTCGCTTGTCGTTGCCTTTAAAATTGTCAGTTGACAAAGCAGGAGTAGAAACTGATTTGCAGGAGTCCTTGCAGAAGGCTTATAGGGAACTGCAAGCAGATGCCCATGGGTGGATGATGTAACACTGGCCAGAGCAATCGCAAATCACCGCTGTGAAGTGGACACTCAGACACTCCCTTCAAACGTGAACCCCCGCCCCACAAGGTGAGCCTAACCATCATGCAGTTGATGAATTGTTTTCTACAATTGGTTTGCGGGTTTGATGCACGCTGTTGTGATACTTAGGAATTATATTCGTTGACATCCACCACACGCAGGGCTGTGGACTCGGTCGGATTTTTGCACCGAGTCCAGCCTCTTGACCACGAGTCCGAGTCCGGCTGTCCATTTTTTCTGTTAATTCATGTGACTGCTTAGTCTCTATTCAAGGCTAATTTAGATCAAAATCTAAATAACTACAACAGTTTTGTGATGGTTTTGTCTTTATTAAACATATAAACGAATACAATAAACAGATACTTTCAAGTTTTAATCATTAATTACACCATTATAGCTCAGACATTTATCTAAACACAAATAATTAGTGACGACCCCACAACTATCGAAACACATCAATGATATAAGCTGGGTGACATAATCGCCCTTGACATTGGTACATAATGTAAACATTAGCCTAAGTGCAACTCAACGTGGCCGCATTGATCGTAACTTACGCTCCGTTTCCCCCCCAAATCTAGAGGCAAAACATTGTTCTCTCGCTGCTCCCGGGTTCTTCCATCTTGGCTGCGCACAGGGCATTGTGGGTCTTGTACGTGCACGCACGCAGGCAGGCGCGCACGCAACAACTAAATTTGTCTTCATAACAAGCAAGCAGGGCTGTGGACAGTATTCCTACGCGCATTCTCAGCAGCATGATGAAAATAAAATTGAACGTATTTCTTTTATTGTCAGCACTCGGTCGGACTCGGTCATTTTTGCCGGACTCGGTGCTGATTTTGACCGAGTCCACCGAGTCCGAGTCCGGCAAAAATGACCGAGTCCGACCGAGTCCGAGTCCCCGAGTCCGAGTCCACAGCCCTGACCACACGTATCGCCAGAGCTCAGGATCTATCTGCCTGCACCTTGATCAAATTCTCCGCAAGTGTGTGTCACACTCCATGAACTAATTGGACATAGTAGTTCGACATAGTTCCAGCAGGCATAAAATGTCACTCTACTCTCAGCCACCAAATTTTCATGTGAGCTGGAGGGATGTAAAAGAAAAGGCCCTCGGCACAAAACCCCAAGATGCCTCAGTCTTTACACTTGAGTGAACTTGCTCTGTCTATGAATACAGAGCTCCGAGACTAACGCCTGATTTGTTCTTTAGACGGTTATTCTTCTGGGAATTGTTGCGCAGTAGATTTGATTATGATTGTGTTAAATCACATCAAACAAGCCGCAGGATAAAATTAACTACAGGTTTGATTCAAACTAACTGTTACTGTAAAAACACCCTTAGGAGCAGGCATCGGTAATAAAGACTAATCTTTTAAACAGGCCTTATTAGGCCCAGATCCAATTTCTGTGGCTGTTAAAACTCGGGAATTAATCAGTCAAAATATCAGCGCATGTGATATGTAATTTTCTGGACACATTCAGGACATGCACACAAACTGAGGTAATTGTGGGAACTCCATATGTCTTGTGCTCACATTGCATAGCTTTTTGAGAGCTCAATGTAAAGTCACTTGCTCAGGAAGTTCAGGACCCCTTTGCTGTGTTATAGTAATTAATATGTTCCATTGTTGTGTGTATGATGATGTTATCTTCACGGTGCCATTGACAATGTTTGTACAATACCAGACTGTATGTAGAAACTGCTATTATGTGACACGACCGTTTGTTTAGTAATTCACCACTGAACCAACATATTGTGTACCTCTGGTGTCATTTTTGAATCACATCCTATTGGTCCTCCTAACCTTTCAACCTCAGGAAGTTTGATATAGATTTGAAAATATAAAAATCCCAAGGACAAAAACAGTGTTGTTAAACCCCCCAACCACCCACATCACCAGAGCCAACCCTCGTTGCTAATCCCTTCCTACTGGGCCTTGTTCAAAGGAAAGGCCAGAGCACATGTCAGAGAACAGCAGGCATCACTGCCACTCACCTAGACAGCTAGTCATCCGCACACAGCTGTGAGCTCACCTCACTGCAGGATGCTTTAAATGCAAGTGAGTTTAGAAAGCCCATTGTCTAAACAGATCTACATCAACAAGCCAAATCCTATGAAGGCAGATCTCATCTTTTTAAAAGAGTCTAATCCAATTCCTTGGTTGATGTGCGTGTAGGAGTTGATTTTCCCACCCTCTAAAGGATTGAAACAACCAAGACCTAAATTCCTCAGATCCAAGCAGTTTCACAGAGCACTTTCCAAAGAGTGAGCTTAATACCATTAACCCCACATCCAATCAGCCCCACTCTGAGATTTCTGATCATTTCCCTATTGTATTATTCATTGACCTCCCTGCTAAGCCCTCACCTACTCGTCATTCAATAAGATTAAAAATACTTAATGAAGAAACCATACGACGTCTAGGTGAGGACCTGCAGACCAAGACATGGTCGGGAATATATGACTGTAGTGATGTTGATACTGCATTTGAAACTCTAACCAAAGAAATATCCGACTCTATTCAAAGAACCATTCCTGAGAAAGTAATCATATGTAAAAAAACTACTCAAAATCCATGGATCACTAAGGGCATATTAAAGTCTATTAAGCATAAAAATAAATTATATAAAAGATACATAAATGAACCTAACCATAAAAATAAAAATGCATATATTAATTATAGAAATAAACTTACACATATTATCAGAAAGCGGAAGAGTAAGCATTTTGCCGACTTGATAAATGAATCACAGGGTGATTCCAAGAAATCTTGGAATGTACTGAACGGGGTCTTGAACAGAAGCCAAAAAACTCCTGTATTCCCTGACCACGATCATAATATGGGCAACATCATCAGAAATAATGGTCTTGCCAACGATTTCAATAACTACTTTGTCTCTATCGGTAGAAACATATCCAGTAAAATCAGTCAGCCTCAGGATGCCTCGTTTAAAGACTATCTATCAGGTAATTACCTGGGCTCTTTCTTTCTGAAACCAACTAACTGCAATGAAGTGTATGAAATAATCATGAATATGAAGAATTCAAACTCAGCTGGAATAGATGGCATCTCAAGTAAAATTCTGAAAAGCATCTCCAATATAATAACTGCACCTCTTACATATTGCATCAATCTGTCTATACTCTCTGGAGTAGTGCCACAAATAGCAAAAATAGCACGTATCACACCGGTCTTTAAATCAGGAGATAAAAACAATCTTAGCAACTACAGACCAATATCAATCTTGCCTACTCTTTCCAAGGTTTTGGAAAGAGTAGTTTACAATAAACTTAACAACTATCTAAACAAACTAAACATCATTGCCCCATCCCAGTATGGTTTCAGAAAGGAAAACACTACATATATGGCAGTACTTGACTTGACTGATAAAATCTACGGGGCAATCGATAGAGGCGAATATGGTATTGGGATTTTTCTGGACTTGTCTAAAGCTTTTGACACCATTACGATTGATATTCTTATAAATAAATTACAACACTATGGTATTAGAGGCCTGGCGTTAGACTGGTTCCGCAGCTATCTGTTTGGAAGACATCAATATGTCTCCATTAACAACCATAAATCTTCATACAAGCCCATCAATTATGGAGTTCCTCAAGGGTCCATCTTAGGGCCGCTCCTGTTCATCCTGTACATAAATGACATTGTTAATACTTCACCCATACTACATAAAGTATTATTTGCTGACGATACAAACTTGTTTCTTTCCCACAAAAATCCAAATACACTTGAACAAATTATAAATAGTGAGTTAGCGAAAATAAATACATGGTTTAAATGCAATAAACTCTCCCTAAATGTCAATAAAACATACTACATTGTATTCCGGTCCCATAAAAAAAAGGACATTGACCAAATTTGCATAGAAATTAACGGACAAAACATTGAAAGAGTCAGCTCTACTAAATTCCTGGGGATCCACATTGACGAATTCTTGAACTTTAAAACACATATTGATGATCTCACAAGCAAACTGTCTAAATATGTGGGTTTATTCTTCAAATTGAGACATTATCTCCCACTCACTGCACTTCTTATTCTATACAAATCCTTATTTGAACCTCATTTAAAATACTGCAATATTATATGGTGTAACACATTTCCAACCCATCTAAAAAAGCTGGAGATACTTCAGAAAAAGGTCATACGCGCCATAACATGGTCTGAGTTTAACGCCCCCACTAAAACAATCTTTCACCAACACAATCTTCTGAGGCTTGTTGAATATAACTATTTCCAGAATGCTTGCGTCATGTATCAGACTGTCCATAAACGAAACCACAAACTCTGTCAACTCATCCCAATCTGTACTCCCAGCCACACCCACACCACCAGGAATAGAAATCTAATCATTGGGAAAAAACGGAAACTAAAATCTACAAGCTTTAGTATTGTGTGCAGAGGGCCACAGATTTGGAATGAGCTTGATGAAACACTAAAAATGTTGCAATCCATATCCATCTTTAAGGCAAATCTAAAAAATCAACTCCTATCAATGTATATTTAATGTGCTGGTTATAAACTGCATGAACACCTGTGTCCTGTTGTTAATATATTAGTTGTTAATTTATAAATTGCAAATGTACTTTACATCAAATCCAGAGTAACCAGAATACTGAGGTTGTCTATTGCTTGTCGTATGGTTGTTGTGTGCTGTACTTTGTTGTGTGTTTATTATTGTTGTCTATTATATATCTGTATGTTGTCCAAAATGTAAGGATATCTGGCCAATATCTGATACTTATGGGAAACCAGGCCCCCTATTAAAAGCTTTAAATAGCTTGCTTGGGGTGACCTTTCACGCATCCAGAATTACTGTTTGTTGTTCCATGTTGTATGTCTTGGATATCGCGTGAATAAACTCAAACTCAAACTCAAATCAAGCTCTATTGTTATGGTTTTAACAGGGCAGCGAGTGTGCCTGTTGTACTTCAAAACAACTATACTCTCTTGTAATATGGAGATTGGTGTTTTGGTTATTGCAGTCATTGTAAGTGGCAATTCCATGACATATTTTTTCTAAGCATTTGACTTAACTTATGACTTACGTATGATCACATTATTTAAAAAACTAAAACAACGTAACAAGCAAGTAAACCATCAGTGGCGCCCTGTACCAATTAAAAAAAAGTCCTTTTTGGCTTATTTGAATGCTTGCTTACAATTTTTTCTTTTAACCTAGGTTTTGGGGACTGCATGGAGGTGAATATTATAAATTGGGATTTGGGTTGAGTTCCATAGCGTGAAGGAATATATGAATTGATATTAATTTTAAATGAACTAATTTGTCTTCCTATGGGCTCTCCACCTGTGGGGTTGGGTGGAGATTGCGTGCAGTTTGAGATGGGCGGTAGTCAAAGGTGGGGCACTATCCTTACCTACAGGTTCTTGGAATTTCACCTCTCAGTCTGGGAAGTAGCTTGATCTGGTGCACTATGGTGAGAGGGTATGACTAGATATTGTTGCAATCGCTTCAACCCACAACTTGGTGTCCAGGGCCACTCCCCTTGTTGAGAGGGTTTGGACTGCTTTCCACTTAGGTATTGCACTAAGCACCACAGTGAGGCGTGAGTGACCGTCAGGCCGTACTTTACCCTCCTCTACATAAAACACATCCCAGTCTGAGCCACATCCATCATATTTTACATTATATTTTATCATAACATAAAATAATAGGCAACAGTCATCTGAAATTATTGGAGTAGCTTTGATGTTTCTTACAAGTTTATGCCCATGGACAACCACAGTTAACAGGAAGGTTAACTTTTTATTTTGTTGTTTATTTTGTTTCTTTTTTTATCATGCTATGCCTTGTCAGTGTTGTACAGAAAATGCCCATTTTCAAAAAAGTGAAGCACAAAATTTTCACCAGTCAACGTATGGCCACATGAGCTGGAGACAGTTAAAAAAAAAAAAAAATACTGCTGTAATGAGGCAATACCTTTCCATCAAAAATCTGTGAATGCTACCACTCTCTTGTCAGGTTCTGGGGGAATGCTTTCCAGTTCTTTTATTTTTCATGCTTGCTACGCTAATAGTAACTCCCAAAAAACTCCATATTCCCACTTGAACTATTTAATGGATGCTAGAAAAATCAAAACATAGCCATAGAGCCTTTTCTGCCAGATTGCGGAAGAAGGTTCAATCCCCACCTCCTACGATTCCTACAGTATTTATATATATGTATGTATACCCTTGTCCACACACCCACTACAGCCTTAATTGAAATCAACGAATGTGTGCCAAGGGTGTCATAGCAAAGATGCTAAACCAACAGAATGACCTATGTTCTTAATCAGAGGCCTAATCAATATTAAACCACTGTTACTTCAGTGTTGAACAAATTAAGGAGAAAGACAGAAGCCTTGTTCAGATGGGAGAAGACATGTAGAAACTGAGGTATTTCTTGAAAACCTTACAGGACGCATAGTCTTTTTCCATGGTGATGTTAGGCTGACCAATCTTTCTGGAGTACCATAAACTATTTTGCGGGTCCTCTTGGAATGCCTGGCAGGATCCCCAGTCAGTAGGCCTTTCAAATCTCACCTTGGCTCACAGGAGGTAAGGGACATTGAATACGAGTGGTTTAGTCTGTACCTCCATTGTTGAGGCAGCCAAATGGAGCTATGGCTGTAAAGTGGTCATTGCATTAATCCCTGAACCGTTTGGTGGACACAGAAGAGGTGAGAAATGTGGTCAAGAGGAAGAGGAGTCCTACCAGGCCTTTTTTGTCTATGGGACTATTTCAGCAGCTTTACAGAGAGGGTAGGTCAAGCGGAATATGGCTTTGGTGGTTGCTAAGGCAAAAGGTTGGGTGTGGGAGGAGGAATTCTGTAGAGGCGGTGCACCATCAACACTGTGTGTAGTGAGGATGGGGCACTGCTTACCTCAAATTGGGTCACTGTGGGTCCGTGGGGGAAATGCATTCAATACTAATAGTTCCACTGACACGTACGCCTTCCAACAAGAAAGCAGGTTTCTGGAGACTTTGAAGGTTTCCAATATCTGGGGTTGAGGTCTGTGAGGACTTCTCGTGGCCGGGCCCGGGCTTGGATGAGAGCTGTCTCGAGTTTCTAAAGATTCTCATTAGGGGTTCTATAACCATGGCCCAGAAGCCAAGTGACCGCCCATGCACTTTAATCGCCCAGAGCATTGGCTTAACAATCGCCATGGCTTGTGTCGTTTGCCTTGATTGTGCATACTACTTAATTCCCACACTGGGTGGTAGGAGAAAAGAAGTCACTGCTTACTAGTTCCATGTATCATTTGGTAAGCTGCAACATGAAGATCAGCTTTATACAGATTGTCCTTGTTTTGGTTCTAAATGTGGAGATGTATTTCTGCTGCTGTAATGGTGCTGCTGTTTAAGTGAATCGATTCTCATAGGCTCCAGAGCTGCTGACAGAGCTGGCAGGCAGGCATCCCTCCGTTCACCCAACCATCCAGCCACCAAACCACTCAGCCACCCAGCCATCCGTCCAGCCGTCCGTCCAGCCGTCCATCCAGCTGTCCGTCCGTCCGTCCGCCCGCCCGCCCGCCCGTCCATCCATCCATCCATCCATCCATCCATCCATCCATCCATCCATCCATCCATCCATCCATCCATCCATCCATCCATCCATCCATCCATCCATCCATCCATCCATCCATCCATCCATCCATTTTCTAAACCGCTACTCCTCATTCGTCTCCCAGATGCCAGTGGGCTGGCACAATCTGGACTGGTGACCAGTAAATCATAGTCTTCAATTAACTTCCAACTTTACTGTAGGTGTGAATGTAAAAGCAAATGGTAGTGCCCTATACGATTGACTGACAACCAGTCCAGTGTGTACCTTGCCTAAATTCAGTCGGGACACCAGCTCACCCGTGACCCTAATGAGGACAAGCAATATAGGAAATTGATGAATGGATATTCCTTCTTCCATAATAATTTTTTGTTTCAGTCACCTTTATGCATAAACATTGTGTTAAAATTGCAAAACAAGCACACCTTGTTTGAAGTTGTCCAAGTTACGAAACTCCACCAAATTGTTGCCATAGTAATAGTTGGTGACGTAGATCTTTGAGTCTTTAGCCAGTGGATCCTTCATCCAGGCTCCTTCATTGCGGCCGTAACTATGTTGCTTCTCTGGCTGCTCGATTGATGCTAGAGTACCTTCGCAGTGAAGGATTTTCCCTGCAAAAGAACACGTTAAACGTTCAGCATATGTAACTGTGATCCACGTTTAAATTCATATTGAGTGATTTTTGTTTTGTTCCATACTCAGACAAGCAATCAAAACTTCCTCTTTTCTTTCCCGCAAAAAAATCCCCACTGTGCTGAAAAATATGATAAGCGTTTTCTGAGTAATATTTTGGCAATAAGAGATTTACAGAAAAAGTCTTGCTGTCTAACATGTCACCAGGGCTTCTAAATAAGCTCTCCCTAATGTTTGTTGCACTGTGAACAATTAATACACTCAAAAATAATAGTGTGTTTTTGTGAGGTGTGTTTGTGCTCCAACACAACATTTTCTGCAAGATATTTAAAGATCCTAAAGCGAATCTAGGTCATGGCTGTTACTGAAAGGAACATTAAAAGCATAAATAGAAGTTTGTCATGGAGAGCCATCACTTTACACATGTTTAAGTTATTAATATATCTCGTTAAAAAAAATAGGAGCAATAAAATGTATATTTGTGGAAACATAGACTTACATATTTACAAAATATATCTTTAACAACTCGGTGAGAGAGTTATAAAATAAAATACCAATTTGATCGTAAAAAAATATTTTGTTTGAAAAAGAATTTGGTTTTATTTCAATTATTTTTATGTAGTGATTAAATACCATCAATACATCTGTTTTTAATAGTACTACTACAACCACAATTACCATTACTACTAATAGTAATTGCCAATGATGCCAATGATTATTGAGAAGGTGATGTGCAGTAATTGATTGTGACCATAACTTTCATTCACTTCATTCCGCATTGACACTTAAAGAAAATTATGAAAAACACCACGTCAGACAAAATTGATGAATCATTCTCTTTTCCTCTTTCTTTTCTTTTCTTTCTAGATTTAGAACAGCACAGTATAAAAATTTGATAAATTATAAAAATAAAAAAAGTTTCTGATAGTACTATTATGCTAACTGAGAGTGTTTAAATGTTATCAGTCAATTAATTATGGTCAGACGCAGTTTATTCAAAATGTAACCTGCTCTGTGGAGAATGGGTCGACTGTTGTTGTTGCTGTTGTCCAGCAGTAGTACAATAGTGGGG
Source organism: Syngnathus typhle (assembly GCF_033458585.1). NCBI lineage: Eukaryota > Metazoa > Chordata > Actinopteri > Syngnathiformes > Syngnathidae > Syngnathus > Syngnathus typhle. The sequence goes on from NC_083742.1 coordinate 4,745,347, forward strand.
GCAGGCCTCTCCACTGCTGCTGTGCTTTGGCTACTGGCAATCATAGTGGTGGGTGCAGTGGTAGTGGTTGGTGCGATGGCAGCAGTCCTAGTGGTGGTAGGCGTGATACCGGTGGGAAATGCAGTGGGTGCCGTAGCCTGTGCAACTGTAGAATCAATAGTTTCAAGAACCATTTCAGCTCCGCCATCCTCAGACTGGGTTTCGGTGACATGATGGCGTGTGTATGTTTTTGCTGGATTATCTGACAAGAAGCAAAAACATTTTGTCAGCCTTGGTGAGATAACTGTATATGAACAAGTAAAAATTGTAGTGACAACACAACAGTAGTGGAATCTTTTGGGATTTTATTGTTTTAGGATTACATTCTCTAAAACTGTAACACAATTTGTTTTACAACATATGTCCTGCAAATCACATGAGTTCTTGTGGCTCCTGGTGCCCTTCATTGTTAGGGCACGAGCCACGAATGATCACACTTTGGCTGACTCAGTCCAGGGCGGTGGTAACTAGTCATTTGGTGGCCCAGAGCAATTATGGTCAGAGCCCCCCCACCCAAACCTGCTGTTTTAAATCTGACATCTTAAATTAGCTTAATATTTCCACCACAAATTTTGAAATGTAAATGTTTAGTACAGTGGTTCTTAACCTGGGTTTGATCGAACCCTAGTGGTTCGGTGAGTACCGACTCACTGTGGAGGTCCGAACACTCCTGATTTATCGTGTAAATTCGTGATGACGCTTATCTGAACTGGTCTCGCAAAGGCAACAGCAGAAGTCACACTGATTTGCAGGTGTGTAATTTGTTGCGAGTTCATGCATTGTGTTGGTTTTGTTCTTTGAACAAGGTGATGTTCATGCACGACTCATTTTGTGCACAAGTAAAAAACATAGATGTCTTGAATTTGAAAAAAATAATTGTATTTTTCACTAAAGAGGGTTTCGGTGAATGCGCATATGAAACTAGTGGGGTTCGGTACGTCCAACAAGGTTAAGAATCACTGGTTTAGCATCATCTAAAAAGTGTGAATTTGAGAAAATATTTCTATTTCTTGAGCTAGGTAAGGTCCTTAAAAGATTTTTCATTATATAACACAAAGAATTTCATTACTTTTGCTAGAATTAGTAATAACATTATAATTGTTTTTACATGTTTTGTATCATCTAAAAGGTGTGAATTTGAGTAATCTTTCTATATCTTGAATTAGGTAAGGTCCTTAAAAGATTTCTTAACTAACACAAAGAATTTCACCACTTTTACTAGAATGAGTAATAACATTATACAACATTTTACATAGTTTATATTTTTAACTATTTTTATACTCATTCATTGTTGAAAATAACTACAATAAAATAGCAACCATTGAAGCCATAGTTTATCAACTATTATGATTGCCATCCATTTTTAACACCACTTACCCTGTTCAGGGTCGCAGGCGTGTTAGAGGCTATCCCAGCTGACATTGGGCGAAAGGCAGACTACACCCTGAACTGGTTGTCAGCCAGTTGCAGGGCACATACATTTCTCATTTTCTGACATTGATTTCTGGACAAGTAATTTAGAGCTTATTCATGACAAAAAATAGAAATTAGGGCTCATTTGAATTGTGTTACAAATCTCTGTCAAATAGCGTCCTCTATTTTGATATGGAGTATAGGTGGTTTAATTTTGTTTTTGCAACATTTCTACACCATGTAGTTAACTCATGATGTCAGGTTTTCTGACAGAATCATCCATTTGTCTTCACTACATCATCGTTACTGAAGGAATGTATATATGTATGTAAGAAGCATGTAGAAGTCTGTAATTTCTATCATAGGTACTCTTCCAGCACACTGGGTCTTCCAGCATGACAACGACCCAAAACACACAGTCAGGCACTCCTTAGAGTGGCTCTGTAGGAAACATCTCAAGGTCCTGGAGTGGCCTAGCCAGTCTCCCGACCTGAATCTAATATAGAATCTTTCGAGGGAGTTTAAAGTCCATGTGGCCCAGCGACAGCCCCGAAACCTGAAGGCTCTGGAGGAGATCTGTCTGGAGGCGTGGGCCAAAATCCCTGCTGCAATGTGCGCAAACCTGGTCAAGAACTACAGGAAACGTCTGATCTCTGTAATTGCAAACAAAGGTTTCTGCACCAAATATTAAGTTCTGTTTTT